>NC_133547.1:10000-635000 GCF_048773025.1 Camelus bactrianus
TTAGACTGTAAATCTAGAGGTAGAGGTTTGGCCCCTTTTGGGTCAAGCTCTGTGGTGAATCAACATACTGAAATGCAAATTCTTAAAAAAAAAAAAAAAAGCAGCTTCAATTTTGCTAGGGCTTCTCCTGCAAATGTTTTCCAGATGGCTGGAGAAATAACTAGAAGCCAATTTTACCAGAAGATTTCCTGTTAACTAAAAAGTGCTGTGGTGGAAGCCCACCAATCTACCAAGTCTTTACCTTAATTAACGTGTTTGATTTGCATTCAACTGATGTAGTACAATCTCTTGCAATCCATATTTTCAGAAGTTAAATTGTACCTCCTTGAACATTTGAAAGCCCTTGGTGTATATTAACCTAAATTCCTACTCCATCACTGATAGAATGAGCATTAAGGGCAGTAATAGTGTGACTATTAGGATTAGTAATCATTGGATGGTTGTTGTCTATGCTTAAAATCTCATTTTTTTAATTTATTCATAAAAGTAGAGGAAGTGATATGGAGAATTTTAGCCAGATTTACAAATATATGTTGAACAGTGCTGTGAGGACGGTTAGTGCTGGTAGGTTGCTGTTACTGGTTTCTGTTGTATCTCAAATGATTACTCATTTGAGGAAAAACCCTGATCCTGGTGGGAGGCCTCCTAATAAAACATGATGCTGGGGATGAGGATCATGGTTGCAAGAGTTTTATTCCACATGTATGATAACGACAGAGTTGTGGTCCATGAGCAGAGTGTGAATAGTAAGACGACAGTGTGGAATGATATAAATTAGTACATTCAGGGTCGTCATGGTTGGATTACACACTGTAATAGCTGTCATCCATCCTCTATGGACAACTGACAAGCAGACTATAAATGTGGTAGTGGAGTTTTGTTAGTCTGCCTCGGCTGCTGACGATAATTCATAACACACCTGTGAATAACAGTATGCTTGGGGGGTGGGTGTCGAGATTTGCTGTAACACTTGGGGGTGCACATTCATCATGTTAATTGCATTGGCCCTGCTGTGTGGGGGATGCCCTGGGTAGCTTCAGTCACTCAGAAAAGAAATGTGAGAAGTCCAACTTTGTGACTAGGGCTGTTGTTTAAATGGTGGATCCTGTTGGATAAAAAAATTTTGTACTTGTCCATGGCTGGAGTATATTAGATTAAAAGTAAAATCCCACATAAATAGTATGGATGTGGTGGGTTGTGTTAGAGAACAGTTGTTGGGTGCTTCTATAACTTGTGCATTCAATTTTCTTATTAGAATGGAAATACTTGTACAATGTCAGCTTGCTAATAAAATCATGGAATGGTCAGTAGAATGATAGTAAAAATAGGGTTTCTTAGCATAGTAAGGATATCAGACAACACTGATAGCTCACTTGGGGGACCATCCATCACCATAGAATGTGGTGTAACGTGGCAGCATGAATACTTTTAAGTTCTTAAGGGAACGATCAATTCCTGTGATTCTAGGAATAAGAGTTCTTAGACCTCTTTTATTTACTTTTCAGATAACTCTTTTGTCAAACATATCAATGTTTCGGGGGGATGCCCGATGCACTGATGGGTACTGAAACATACACAGGGCTACTGTTAGTGTTAAATTTTTCTTTCATAGGAGATGTATAAGTTGATCATCTCAAGATTGTGGGTAGGATATTCAAAGTCCAAGGAAGGAGATTGTTAGGAGGAGTGTTTGAATGACAACATTGGCTGTATGTAATTTGTCTGTATATAATTCTGTTATCTAGGGATTTGAAATGCTCCTAAAAATAGATTATGAAAATATTTATCATCATGATATGGACCTAACCTGCTATAAAGGCCAGAGAAAATAGACCTGCTACATACTCTACATTGAAGCTGGATACAACTTTTGAGTCTCCTTCTGTTAAGTCCAATGGAGCTCCGTTGATTTCTGCTACAGTAGAGGTAAATAAAAATCTGACTAGGAGTTGGGAGGGGGAAATTAATCAGATATTCTTGTGTAATAACTGAGAGTATAAACGATCTATTTATCAGTAGGAATGATAAACCAATAACTGCTAGTTTACTTCACATGAGATTGTCTGTGCTGCTGCCCACAGAGCTCTGGTGAGTGTGTGTTTTTAATATGAAGGTAATGCAGATCAGGGGGTGGAGTACATGGCTAGGCTTCATGAAGCCAGTATGAGAAGTATGCCTAGGTTCACATGAGCAGACAGTGGCTAAGGTATGGGAAGAGAAGCTCCTAATGTGGAAGCCATGGTTAAGGCCAGCAATGGTGCCACTATATGTATATAATGTACATTGATGTATTATACATAATTTAACACTATATATAATATAATATATATGTGTAAATTGATGTATTATATATATGTACATTGATGTATTATATATATGTAAATTGATGTATTATATATAATTTAACACTATGTATATAATGTAATATATATATTATATATATTATAAACCTATTATAACAGATTATAAACCTATTCTTAGGAAGAGGACTTAGGCTTCAGGAAATAAAGGTTTTGGTTTGATGCAATTGCTGAGATCTGCTACCCTAACAAACCATGTTCTACTGTAGAGTATCTAAAAATTATTTAAATTGTATTGTATCACCAATTAATTTGAAGGTGCTTTTGTAAAGCGGCCCTTAACTCTCCTGTCCTCTCATACTGGGACAAATGTATAAAAGATAGAAACGAATCAAGATTACTCCAGTCTGAACTCACATCTCACAGAACTTTAATCATTGAATAAACCATTTACAGCAGTTGCAACATTGGGATATTCTGATCCAGTTCTGAGGCTATAAACCCTATTGCTGAAATGAACTCTAAATTTGGATTGAACAGTTATCCCTAGAGCACCGTGTTCTGTTAATCAATGTATTAGATCAATACATGCCACAGCATTTTGAATAGCTGGTCTAAATGTTAATCACTTGCAGTTTGGAGTTTGTTTTATTCACTGGGGCCACCACAACCAAACATTTTAAGCCATTAAAAGCTATGTTATCCCTTAATATTCAGTTATTTACTTTATAGGTTAAATGCTTAAAGCACCATAGCATCTTCTCATTTTATATGGCTCCCACCTCTTATTGGGAAGGTCAATTTCACTGATGAAAAGAGATACTAAAACCTTGTGGGGCCATCCTCCCAACTCCTTATGTGGAAAACAAATGATCATGCTACTTTGGCAGGGTCGGGGAACCATGGCCATTAAACATGTCCATGATCAGGCAGTGCCTCTAAGGCCAGAAGTGCTAGAGGAAATCTTCCTGGTAAACAGGCAGGACTTGTGATCACCACGTTCCTTTTACTTTTTTTTTTTAATCTTTCCTAGAAATTCATACCTGTGTTAGATTAAGAATTGTTTTTATAAATAATTAAATATTGATTAGGGTTTATTTTACTGTAAACTATCAGTAACTTATTCATTCTGATATAAGTGTATGCAAGGAGAAATATTTCCTGCTGCCTATATGAAGAGTATTGCTTTTACTAATTAATAGATTAGTCCAGTATTAAATTATGAGGGTTTTCTTTTTTTTTTCTTTTTTTGATATTGGAATTGTGATGAATGTGTTCTTGACCTTGAATACTTGCCATTTTTAGAGGGAGGTGGCAAATAGGTTCGTTTCTTTAATGGAGGTCCTGGGGATTGAACCCAGGACCTTGTGAATGCCTTGCACACACTACCACTGAGCTATACCTTCCCCAACCTTGAATACTTTCTTAATGGGTGGCTGTTTTTAAGCCAACTGCAACATTGTTTATATTGGTTCTCTAGAGTTTTTATCCTGTAACTAAAAACCTGTCCCTTTTTAAAAACATTAAAAATTATATTAGAAGTTATATTCTTAATTAATAATTAAAACTGAACTAAAAGTCTTTTCTGAACAACCTGCTGCCAGCAGCCTTGTTAGGTTTACTACCTCTACTCATAGATCTTCCATTTTACATATAGATGAGTCTGTCCCACTAAACTGTTCCTAAGTACCTCATCTGGGTTCAAGGTACTTAACTTATTTCATCATTCCCTAATGGTACCTTATGCTACCAGATTTAAATGTCTATCTTCTATACTTTAGATGTTAAACGAATGTTTATTTCATTTATGACAGTTAAATTTGGTGGGAAGCCTCGGCTAGTTTTAGTTCAAATTTTTCATGAAGTATGGAATCGGCTGGGTGTAAATCAGGTGCTTTTCTTTAAACTACACTGTGATGTATCCAAGCACACTCTCCAGTGTGCCCACCTTGTAAGAACTCCTCTCCTTTTTAATGTCTATTACTTGTTAACAGGTTATGAAAATTTATCGCTATTTGAGGAGGGTGATGGGCTGAGTGTGACTGCTTCATGGCCTGATTATATTGGGCACTCTTAATTTATAACTAAGTTCTCCTTTAGTATTTCATAACAATTTTGTATATATCATTTTGTACTCAAGGTAGAAAATGAAACCCTTATCTTCTCACCCCATAGGTTACACCTAGAACTAACGTTTTATATCTGATCATTATGATCACTGTTGCTCCTTTTGGGGGGTTGCTGAAGTTGGTGGTACACAGACATATAGACTGTGTTCATGAGAGTGGTGAGGTTTATCAGGTTTTATGGATTATAAACACCATAGGAAGCAGCATGAATCCTTTTAGTTTTTTGGATTATGCTAGTATTCATTTGGCCAATAACTTTGTTATAATCATTTTATTTTGATTTAAAGATAAGTATAGTTGGGTATCTACCCCCATACT
Organism: Camelus bactrianus; assembly: GCF_048773025.1. NCBI lineage: Eukaryota > Metazoa > Chordata > Mammalia > Artiodactyla > Camelidae > Camelus > Camelus bactrianus. Next base: position 14,748 of record NC_133547.1, read on the forward strand.
AACACATGGACACTACTCTGAATCTTTACTGACCTGTAATAAGGAATGCTAAAGTCATTTTAGTAGCTCATTTTCACTTTAGCTATGGCTTTGCACACCGTAGCTAGGACTTAACTTTATTTTGTGATACTCTTTAGCACACATCACACTGACTTTCTATTATCTGAGGTTCACGTTATGACAGTAGTGTGTGGTGTGAAAACTTACCAAGCCTAATTAGTCATGATAACCTAGTCAAGCTTTCATTTATGGCTTAATTTTTATCACTGCCATTTCCCATAGGGGCATGGTTCAGTGAGGCATTGAAAGATACATCCAGGGTGCTTGATATCTGCTGATTTTACTCTTTTAAAATATGTAGAGGGTGTTCTCACAGGAATGCAGAAACTTGCATGTGTAATTTTATTACAAGTTCTTCAAAAGGCTGGAATGAAATCTGTATGTTTATGGAGTTAGTAAACTGGTCCAGGCATTTTCACTGCCTTGCTTTAATTATTAAAGCTACATCAACACGCTGAGCAGGATTTTTGACATATGACATTCATGTATTTAACTGATATCTTGGTATTTGTTATACCACACTGTGTTAAAAATTAGTATTAAAATATATAATGTTTCTTTTGGAGACTGTTACTGTGTACTGTATTTTTAATTTTGTTCAAAGTAAGTAGCAGATCTAGGGGTATGCCTATTGATATAAGCCTTATATATCTAAGCAGTTGATGGATACAGTTAAAAGTCCACTTTGTAGTTATAGTAACTGGTTGGGTGAAGTAAGGGCAGTATCTTTGTTAGATGAGTCAGTTGAATCTTACATAGTTACATCCTTTGCCTTGTTTGGGGGGGGTTGGCAAGGTGATAAGGACAGACAAAGTATGAGATTAAGCAGTAAGTAGAGGGGTAATAAAGCAAGCTATTTACTGATTTGCATGTGGACGTGGATGTGTAATTTCTGAATGTCCTGTGACCATTGACTCAATAACACATTATGATGGTCGATGATGTTGGTAAATAGTATTCAATTTAAACTGAGCTACAGGTTACTTGGGTCTGCTAAGGTCTTGATGACCATAACTGAGTCACAGCTTTCCCCCAACAACTATCACTCGGTTCAGCAACTTCCCTCATATATATGCATATATGGCAAAAAATTTAACCCAGGTGTCCAAACAAAAAATGCTACACTACACTAATAGTCATGGCAGCATGATTTGAAACAGCTCAAAGGTAGAAACTATTCAAATGTCCATCAATGGATGAAAGGATATGCAAACTACAGTGCATCAATAAACTGTCATATAATTCTGCCATTGAAAGAAATACAGTAAAATGGTGCAGCCACTGTGGAAAACAGTATGGTGGTTCCTCAAAAACTTAAACATAGAGTTAATGTATCACCTGTTGATTCAACTTCAGGGTATAAACCCAAAAGGTTAGAAAGCGGAGACTGAAAAACACATTTCTACAGCCATGTTCATACCAGCCCTATTCACACTGGCCAAAAGACATAAGCAACCCAAGTGTCCATGGATGTTATGATTCCATACACAAAATGTAGTATATACACATTTAAATAGGATTCAGCCTTTAAAACGAAGGTAATTCTGACACATGCTACAATGTGGATGAACCTTGCAGTCATTCAAGGGAAACAAACCAAATCAAACCAAAAAAGGACAAGTATTCTATGATTCTAAGATAACGTATCCGTATAAGTCTAATTCAATAACAAAACGTACAATGTACTTGCCAGGGGGTTAGGCGTTCGTGCCTAATGGATACAGTTTCACTTGGGGAAATGAAAAAGTAGTGATGAATGCTGAGAATATTTCTACCACAATGTAAGTGTAGTTAATATCCAAAAACTACATGACATAAATGTAATGAAACTATATACTTAAAGCAGTTTAAATGGTAAATGTTATATGGAATAAATTTAATCACAATGAAAACCATGAAGTGCTGATATTTGTCACAACATGGATGAACAATGAAAACATCCTAAGAAGAAGAAGCCATACAGAAAAGGCCACCCAGATTACACGCATCTTGTGCCCTTTGATTCAATCAAAGTTGGGAAAATAAGGAAAGTCTCAAGAACAGTTCCAGGAAACAAAAAAACACTGGATCAGATTGGGAAAACCCATTGCCATACAGTTGGAGCAGGTGCTGACAGTGGAACTGAGCCTGTGGACTGCATTATGAAGTGAAAACCATAATGAATCCTCATTTGGGTGATATGTGGTGACACAGAGAGAGTGTCTCTACTCAAGGTAAAAACACACTAGAGATTGTCATGAAAAGTGGCATATGTGCTACATTAGTGATGAGTGAGAAACCTGAGCTTACAGATGAAGAGTACACTGCACTGCTACTGCACATTTTCTGTATGTTTAAAATTATTGTATGTAAAAAATTATTTAAAAGTAAATAATTTTTTTAAATCATCCATGTTAAAATCATTACAGGAAAACAGAGAAAACATCAAACTTCACTACAGAGCCCAAGCCTTCTCCAGTTCCAGTTGATCCAAAAGTTAAGCTGATCACCCTTGCAGGAATCTACATATTATTAAGAGACACCATAAGATAATGTCATAAGCCACTATGTCTTGGTTGTTGTGAAGGACTTCGATGTGATAAAAAAAAAAAAAGTGGCAATTTTGAATTCTACTTTTCCACATCAACATACCAAAAAAATGTTAAGAAGTAATAACTAACTTTAGTAAAGCTACATGATATAATATCAATATACAAAAATCAATTGACTTTCTATACACTAATAAAGAAGTTTCAGAAAGAGAAATTAATAAAGCAATTCCATTTAACAATTGTACCAAAAATAAAATAAAATAATACCTAGGAATAAAATTAACCAAGGATGTGAAATGCCTACACAGGGAAAGTTAGAAAACACTGATAAAGAAATTGAAGAGGATGCACACGAAATCAAACTTCTGCATGTGCACTAGAAGAACATTACTATAACATTCACGAAGCCTAAGCAGTGTACACATTAATTGCAAACTCTACCAAAATCTACTAAATGGCATTTTTTTCACAGAAACAGAAAACAAGAAATCCTACCATTTGTATGGAACAAAAAAGAACCTGGAGTAGCCTGAGAAACCTCAAGAAGGGAGAACACAGTTGGAGGCATCTCCCTCCCTGGCTTCACACGACATTAGGAAGCTACAGTCACCAGCAGAGATACAGTAAGATATTGGCACAAAAACATGCACATGGACCAAAGGAACAGAATAGGGAGCACAGGAATAAACCCATCTTTAGGGTGCCATTAATTCATGGCAAAAGAGCCAAGAACACTAATTGAGAAAAGGACAGTCCCCTCAATAAACGGTGCCAAGAACTTTGGACACCATACCCCCAAACAATGACACCAGACACTATCAACACCTAACAGAAAATCAAGTAAATTTGAAAATTTTCCATATCAAGCCCCTGCTGGATCCTCTGAAAATGGACCTCCTTAGTTGTAATCACACACAGGAAGCCTCTCCCCACTTTTCCCTCACTTTTTACTCCCACAGTGATGCCTCCTGGTGATTCTTGGAGATGTCTGGCTCCTGTCTGTGTGGACTTGGCTGGTCGAGTGTTGTCCTGAAGCTGAAGCCACGGTGGGTCCTGAGGAGATCCAGCCTCCACCAGCCCCGCAAGGAGCCAAGTTCCCACAGGAGCCAAACCCCCCAGTGAGACACGTGCACCTTGAGGGTCAGAGAACAGGTGTGGTGCCACCCGCTGCCCAGCTGGGAACTGCAGGCCACAACCACTCAGTTTTTACCACTCACACCAAGACGTACTCTAAATTGTTCATAGACAATTATAAAATACACATCTGGGATTATCCTAAAAGGAAACCTGTAAGGAAATCAACATAACCTTGTCTAGGTGATGAACTTTTACAAAAATCCCCAAGTCTATCCACAGAAGTAAAATTTAAATCATGGAATTTAAAAAATTAAAAATTTAAACTCTGTTTATGACCTTATCCAGAAAACCTAAAGACAAGACACATACTGAGAAACATAAATTTACAAAACACATAACTGATTGAGGATTTGGACTCAAATTACACCAAGAACTTTACAACAAACAACCCCAATAAAAACAGGTAAAGATCTTAACAAACACCTCTTCAAAGAAAATACACAGATAGTAAATAAGCATATAAAAATGTTCTCAAAAATCATACACCAGCAGGAAATTGCAAATTAAAACAACGATGATATAACACTGCACACTTATGAGAACCACGAAACTCTAAAAAAATGACATTACTTGTGGTTGATGGAAGAAGAAGAAAAACAGGAACTCTCCCTCACTGCAAGTGGAATAATTCTGTGGCTACTTTGACAGACAGTTTGGCAGTTTTTTCCAAAGCTAGTCAATGCTCACCTGAGAATCCAACATTGCACCTCTAGTATTTAGATAATTGCTTTGATAAAGTGTCCAAACAAAAACTAGCATGCAATTATTCATAGCAACTCTACTCATAATGGTTAAAAATTTTAAAATATGAGGATGTCTTTCTGTGAATGAATACATAATCAAGTTGGGGTACACCCATGAAAAGAGGGCAAATGACACCCTAAATTATATCTCTTTGGCATGAAGATTACAATGGGCAGACTTCTTTAAAAATAAGACACATGAGACTCTATGAAACCCAAATCAAGACTGCCTTTTGTGAGGCAAATTTACATTTATAAGGGAAATCTCCATTTGAAAAGTAATCTCCCTTTCTGTATGAGGAATAAAAGAAAGACTAAATCTCAGAAAACTTATCAATAGAGAAGGCTAAGATTTAAATCTATATAATGAACATAACCTTCCTTTCTTTTGGTATTAGAGGAAGATGGCATTTCGGGTGATGTCTTGGGCCACTTCAGGGACTTACTCAATTTCCTGGGCACCTCCCAGGCTCAAAGCAGGCACCCAAGTCCTTGAACTTGTTTGTACAATTATGTAAAGGTAGTTAATACCACAGAAATGTGTGCTTGAAATGATTTCAGTTAAAAGTGTCTTATGTATTTTTAATCACAATGAAAATCATGTAGGAATGTAGAACTGATACAATTTACACTATTCATAAACACTGAAAAGATCCCTAGTGAAAAGGGCCGAAGAGAAAAGTTCTCCCTGATCACATGGTCACCGTGTGTGCTTCACATCCATCAAGGTTGTCAAAGTGAGAGTCTCAGTAACAAACCCAGAAAAAGAGAACAAGCAGCTGGACCAAGTGGTGACAGCTGAAGGGGCTGGCGGGTCACACAGTGATGCGGACGCCACACAGCTTCTTCACTGGTGGTTATATGACGGCTCCACAGGAGACTACCCCTGTTTGGGGTAAAACACCCTACAGTATTTTGTATAAAGTGGCAACTGTGAGTAGTTTTTACCATCATAGACATTACTGGAAAGTCCATTACTTTTCAGAACAACCATATCAATACCACAGCAGAGAAGCTGATAAGACAGACATCAAACCTTGCTATAGAAGCCAAGACTTACCAGAGTTGTGAAGCTGATCACCCTTGTAGGAATCCACTTGTTATTAAGAGGCACTGTGGGATGAGTACACCAGGAGCCACCGAGTCTTGGATCCTGTGCACGACCTGGGATGCAGGAGAAACAGTGAGATTTTAAAATTTCAATTTTCCACAACACTTAACAAACAGTTGTTAAAATAAATAAATTCAGTAAAGTTCAATTTGAAATCAATGTACAAAAATCAGTTGCATTTCTATACACTAATAATAACCCATCAGAAGGAAAATTTAAGGAAACAGTCACATTTATAACTGTACCAAAAAGAAGAAAATAACTAGGAACAAATTTAACCAAGGATGTGAAAGACCTATACTCAAAAAACTGTAAACCATTGAGTAAGAAGTTAAAGAAGACACAAATAAACAGGAAAATATTCTGTACTCATGGATTGGAAGAATTACTAGTGTTAAATTATTGATTCTACCCAAAACTATCAACAAATTCACTGCAACATCAATATAATGTTCAATGATATGTTTCATTGAAATAGAAATAACACTCCTACTATTAATATAGAACAACTAAGGACCCTGAGCTGCCAGAGAAGTTCTGAGAAAGGAGGACACAACTGGAGGCATCTCCCTCCCTAGCATCAAACTGTATCACGGAGCTGTAGTAACCACAACAGTGAGGAACTGGCACAAACACAGACACACGGATGAGGGTAACAGCATAAAGAGCCCAGAAATAAACCCGTGTGGCTGTGGTCAGTTAATTTATCAAAATGGGGGCAAGGACATAAAAAGAGGGAGGGACACTCCCCTCAATAAACATTGCCAGGAAAATGGGACACCAAGCACCAAAGAACATCACTGGTCACCATCTCCATTGCACACAAAACCAACTAAAACCCCACAGTTCTCCACATCAACCTCTTTCTGAGGTTCCTCTGAAGACACAACTCCCCTGAGCAGTCAGTTGCACACAGGAAGCTTCTCCCCACTTTGTCTTTTTTTCCTCTTATTGTGCCTTTTCACAGTAATGCCCAAGAAAACTCATTCCATGACAGCATGGATACAGCCCCACTGTCTAAAAGATGAAGCCCTGACAGTCCTGAAGAGACCAAGCCCCTGCCGGCTGTGCAAGGGGCCAAGTCCATGGGCAGAATGCATCTGTGCCCTGTGGGTCAGAGGTGGATTTGGCGCCCCGCTGTGGACCATCAGAAAAGTTCAGGGAATGCTGAGCTCACAAAGCCCAGAGACCTCATCCTGAATGCAGTTCTGCTCTACGTAGTGCCTTTGGAAATCCAAACTGAAATACAGCCAAATAGATCACTATGTTGTCTCAAAAACTGGTTAAGGAGCAATTAATTTAAAAAACATATAGAATGAAGAGAACATAGACACAAACTACAACTGAAAGCAAAATTCACTCGTGATTGCCCATAGATAAATTTAAATGGCAAAACTATAAAAGTCTTAAAAGGAAAAGGGAGAAAATCTGTAAGACCTTGGGACTGGTGATGAGTTTTAACTCACAACAACAAATGCCTATCTACAGATCAACACAAAATTAATAACGTGGACTTTATAGAACTATAAACTTCTACTCTGTGAAATGTCTTATTCATAAAGGCAAAAGAGAAACCACAAACTAGGAGAAAGTATTTGCAAAATGCGTATCTGATACAGGATTTGTACTCAGATTATACCAATAAAATCTAAAACAAACAACTCCAATAAAATGGGCAAACAACTCCACTAAAAGGGGTAAAGATAGAAACAAACATCAAGCTAAAGAAGGTATACAGATAGTAAATAATCATACAAAAATATATTCAAGCTCCTAGTGGAAAACAGGTATGGCCAACTTTGGAAGACAGTTTGGCAGTTTCTCCCAAAGCTAAGCATTCTCAACTTAGAGTCCCCCCAAAAAACAGCTCTTGAATTTAGACATCTGCTTTGAAAAACTGTTCAAACAAAAACATCAAGTAATGCACAGGAGGTCTATTCATAATGGCTTAGAAACTCAAGTGGTCAGTATGCCAGTCTGTAGATGAACTTATAAGTAAAGTAGTACATATTCATGTCACAGGGAGCATAATATGCCACCCCCCAAATAGGCCTGTAGCCTAATGACTACTACAATCTGAGTACTTTTTTTTAAAGACTCAGAAAACTGAGTAGAGGTTACCATTTTGTGAGGGACATTTTCATTTTTTACAGAAATACTACAGAAACAATTCAATTAAGTGATCAAGTAAGCAGTAGTGTCACAGCATGGAATACAGGATATAATAAAGGATCTGTATTGGAAATGTGTAAAAACACTCCGTGATGTGGTGGAGCAGAAGGGGCCAGCTGCAGGAATGAATGGAACGTGCAGACTACAGGGAAAACATACTGCACGTAAACAGTGGGATCTGTAAGTGGGATCCCACAGGGGCAGGAGCTAAGAACGCTCAAACCACTCATCTGGAGCAGAATGAGAAATGAATTGAATGGACTGAAGATGGTGGGAACCAGGATTCTACTGTCTGAATGGGAGTTACAGATAAGCAGGGGGGAGATGTACACTGTCCATGCGATAATGGATCAAGTTGGAGGCATCAGTATAAACCCATCTTCTGCTTAATATGAATACACACATTTCCACATAGAAATCTTTATAATTAGGAGTGTATACTATTGGGAAGGGGGAAATTTCACTCTATCCCTCTTGACTTCTTGTGGCTGGACTAATAATAAAACTAACACAAGACAGAGCAGCAGAAGAAAAAGACATTTTAACTCCTACACACAAAAGTCTCATAGAAATGAGAAGTAATAGGTAGTAAAAACAGGCAGATTTTATACATCTAGAAAACAATAAATTTGTTAGGAATTGACAGCCTAAAGAAATGTAGCTTTTGGGTACTCAATGAAAAACCTAAACAGAGTTTGGGCTTGGGGTGGTAAATTAAAGAAGTTACAAGATATGCTTATATGCCCTTCTGAACTTTTCACATGACAGGCTTATTTCCTGCTTTTAAGGAGATAGAGCAGGGGTCAGAGTGTCCCTCTTGCTTTGGCCATTTCTAAGTAACTTAAATTTAAAACACTATGTGGTTGTGGCAGATGGGGTACGGTGCTCCCTGAGCAACAACAATACACTAAGGTGGGAACACATGCACACATTTCCTTGCATTGTCAGCTGAGAACATTTTCCTCCCATATGTAAGTTCTTAATACCATTCTTTAATTAAAGGAATCAGGACTCTTTGAAGAAATGGCTTATACTAGGACTGAGACAGTCAATATATGAGCCAGGATAATCTTGAATCTTGTATCAGAAAGTAAGGAAGTACCAGGGCGGAAAAAAAAACCAAAATACGGAATGATCTCAAAGGAAACAGGAGCCAATGAAAGAGTTCTCAGCAGCCAAAGCAGGACTAAACTGAACAACCAAACCTGTAGTGCTGAATTATAACCAAAAGACTAAAATAACTATTCAGGTGTCCACAATGGTGAAGTTAAATGATGACATAGGTTGTTGGTTTTTGGTTTTGTTTTGTTTTGTTTTTTTAATAGATGGGATTGAATGGCGAACTCCTATGCAGAAGAATTCCTAATAATCCATGATATCCATCAAGGAGGTGGAGCTAAAGCCCCCTCTCCTGAAGTCTAGGTTCCACATAGTGACCACCTCCTGCTTAGGTCAGAAGCAAGAAAAGTCCAAGACCCCACTGCTGGGCGTGTATCCAGAGCAAAACTCTAATGTGAAAAGACACATCCACTAACTGATTTTTTTTTTTTTTTACCACAGTGGGCAACATTAAATTGGGGGGGAAATTGTGTTTTCAACAAGTGGTGCCAGGCAATTGTCCATCCAGTGAAAATTTTCATTTCTAAGAGAAATGAAATTGGATCCCTGCTTCATACCACATGCAAAGTTAACTCAAGATACATAAAAAGCTTAAATTTAAAGAGTGGTAAAGTGACAATCAGCCCTCATCTGCTGATTCCACATTTGCAGAATCAGTCTCCTTCAGATAAAAAATAATAATAATTTGAGAAAGTTCCATAAAAAAAAAATTGAATTTGTGGCATGCCAGAAACTATTTAAATAACACTATATTTTCTTCACAATTATTTACATACCATTTATATTGTATTACTTGGTATAAGTGATCTAGAGATTATTTTAAGTATACAGGAAGCTGTGCTTAGATTATTTGCCAATACTACACCATTTTATATAATGGATTTGAGCACTGACAGATATTTAGTATCCACAGGGTGTCCTGGAACCAATACCTCACACATAGGGGGGGAAGCTGTATAAACTCTCAAAGAAACAATGGGGATAAGTCATCATAACCTTGGACTTAGCAATTTCCTTAGATCTGATAGCAAACACAAGCAAGGAAAGAAAACAATAAATTGCCTTTCCTCAAAATTAAAGACATTTGTACATCAAAGATGCTATCCAGAAACTGAAAAGACAGCACACAAAATCAAAGAAAATATTTGCACATTATATACCTGAAAAAAAAATTTATCAAGAATATATCAAGAACTTTTACAACTCATAAAAAGACAAAACAAACCCAATTTTTAACATGGTAAAAGGACTTAAATACACCCTTCTCTATATGTAAACTAAAAAAAAAAAATACAGTATATTGTATATATGTATTTATATGCAATATAATGTATATGTGCAGTCAAACAGTAATAATCTACCTAATAAAAGTGGAAAAGAAGAAAAAACAATAAATAAATAAAACTAAATATTTTTAAATAGACCCTTCTCCAGACAAGGCAAATAGTCAACAAGCACATGAAAAAATGTTTAAAATCAGTCATGATGGAAATGTAAATTAATACCATAATGCCATACCCTTTCAAGCACACTAGAAGCCCTACAATCAAGGGGGAAGAAAAGGCAAAAATGTAGAGAAATTGAAACTTAAACATTACTTGAAAAATTGGAAAATGGTACAGCCCATGTTTCCAGTTTGTCGTTTCCTCAAAAAGATAAAAACATAGTTACCTTATGATTCAACAACTCCACTCCTAGACATAGACCCCCAAAACATTAAAAATAGGTGTTCAAACAAAAAAAAAAGGTACACAAATATTCATAGCAGCACTACTCACAATGGCCCCAAAGGTAGAACAATTGAAATGTCCATCAAAGGCTAAATAGATAAACAAATAGGGTGTATCCATAAACTGCCCTATTACTCTGCCATATAAAGGACTGAAGTGGTGCAGCCATGGTGGAGAACCATACAGGAGTTCCTCAAAAACTTACACATGGGATTGATGTGTGATCCATCAATTCCACTTCAGGATATATGTTCAAAATATTTGAAAGCAGGAACTGGAATAGAAATGGGTACACCCATATCCATAGCAGCACTAATCACAACAGCAAAAGTGGAAATAACTCACCTCTCCATCAACAGATGAATGGATAAACTAAATGTAGTGTATACACAATGGGATACTACACAGCCTTAAAAACTAAGGAAATTATGATGTGCACTGCAACGTGGATAAATCTTGAAGTCAATATGCTAAGTGAAATAAGCCAGACACAGAAGGACAAATATTACATGGGTCCCCTTATACAAGGCATCCAGAGAAGTCAGATGCAGAGACAGAAAGAGTGTCACTGCCAGGGGCTGAGGGGAGTCAGTGTTCACTGGACACAGGGCTTCATTTGGGGAAAATGAGTAAGTTCTGGAGATGGACGGTGAGGCATCTGTACAACAACTTGAATCTAGTTAATACCATAGAACTGCATAGTTAAATGGTTTAAATGGTAAACGTTATGTTCTGTATTTTTAAAGACAATGAAAAATGTGAATGAATCACTAATGACTCAAATTGGATAAAGATTGAAAACATTCTAAGTGAAAGGAGACACACAGAAGATGCCACCCAGATAGTATTCATCTTGTGCACCTTAAATCCATTAAGATTTTGAAAAACAGGGAAACTCTCAGTAATAGTTTCAGAAAAAGAAAACTGGCACAGAATGGAAAAAAGGATTTCCATAAGTTGGGGCAATGGGGAAGGCTGAAGTGGGCCTGTGGATGGGACTACAAGGTGAACCATAAAATTTCTTCATTTGGGGTTTATGTGCTGGTTCCCTGGGAAAGTATCCCAGTTTTAGGTAAAACCCACTGGAGTATTTTATGTGAAGTGGCAAATGTGAGTACTGCATAATGCTATTTAAAGTATTTTATAAAGAAATTTATAAGAAAGCTTTATAAGAAATTTTATTAAAAACTATATTAGTTTTGAAAACAACCATGTCAATACCACACCAAAAAAGCAGAGAAGACATCAGATTTCCCTATAGAAGCCCACCCTTAACGTGATCCAGTTCACCCAAAGTGCTGATGCTCATCGCCCTTGCAGGAGTCCACATGTAACTTAAAGGCACTGTGGGAAGATTAGGAGCCACTGTGTCTTAGGTGCTGTGGATGACCTGGATGGAGTCCAAACAGGGTGAATTCTGATTTCTAGTTCTCCACATCAGGCCATCAAAAACCTGTTAGAACTAATAAATCATCTCAGTAAAGCTACAAGGTACAAAATCAATACACAAAAATCTGTTGCCTTTCTATACATTAATAATGAAACATCAGAAAGAGACATTTTTTAAAATCCCATTTACAATTGCATCCCAAAAAATACCTAGCAATAAATTGAATCAAGGATGTGAAAGACCTGCACACTGAAAGTTCCAAGACACTGAGGGAAGAAACTGAACAGACGCAAATAAATAGAAGGATACCCTGTGCTCACAGACAGAAAGAATTAATATGGTTAAAATGTCCATCCTACCCAAAGCAGTGTTCAAATTCAAAGCAAGCCTCGTCAAATCATTATGCCATACACTAGAAAATAACAGAACATCATGAATTGACTATACTTCAATAAAATAAAATAAACTTCAGTGGTATTTTTCACAGAAACAGAACAAACATTCCTAACATTCATGTGGAAACACAAAGGACCCTGAACAGCCAAGGAGATTCTATAAAAGGGAAACAGGTTGGAGGCATCTCCTTCCCTGACTTCACACTGCATTGCAAAAGCACAGTCACCAAAGAATTGTGGAATTGGCACAACGACAGGGACATGGGCCAGAGAGAGTCTGCAAGCAAACCTATGGGGATGTGGTCAGTTAACTCACAAGAAAGGAGCCAGGAACCTGCACCAGGAAAAGGACAGTCCCCTCAATGAATGGTGCTGTGGAAACTGGACACCACACGCCAAAGAAGGACATGGCACACTCTCTGCACCACACACAAAACCTGACTAAAACCCACAGCTTCACAGATCCAGCCCTTCCTCTCCCAGGGCCTCTGAGGAGGGCTTCCCCTCAGTCGTCAGCCCCTCACGGGAAGCTTCTCCTCACTTTCCCTCACTTTTCCTTCCTCCTCACCTTCCCTCAGTGCAGCACCTCCTGTTGGGTCCTGAGGAGACTGGGGTCCAGTCAGAGTGGACATAACCCCCTGCTGTCCCAAAGCCCCGGCAGATCCACAGTCAGCTGCGCAGGACGCCAAATCCTCAGGCAGAACGCAGGTGAGTTCCCGCCACAGCTGGGGGAGGCGGGCTCCAGGCCTGGCCAGCCAATGGGAAAGTGCCGACCCAGCCGCCCTCACAGCCAGCTCTGCTCAATCCTTTAAACTGGAAATTCAAACTGAAATAGAGCCAAATATCTGTAACTTCTCCAAATACTTAACAAACAATCTATTGGAAGCCATATGGAATGAAGTGAATGGAGACACAAACTTTAAAGCTTACATCCTTGTTTATTGAGCTTTCATGATAACCTGCTGTAAATGACTTCCTCCCTCCCCAAGGCCTTGCTTTTGTTTTCAGCTGAAGGTGATATTTAAGGTGATGATTTCAGCCTTTTCAGGGAGGGAATCAGTTGTCCTGGGTATCTCCCCTGTATACAGGATGTATACATGTTATTAAACTTGCTTCTTTTTCTCCCTGTAATCTGTCTTATGGGGGGGGCGGTGTTAACCAAGAACCTAGAAGGGGAAAGGGAAAACTGGTTTTCCTCCCACACACGCAGTGGAATACTACTCAGCAATAGAAATTAAACCATCAACCCACAGAAAGACATGGGTAAATCTTACCTGTATGTTACTAAGTGAAAGAATCCAGTCTGAGGAGGCTGCACACAGTATGACCCTATTTATGACAATCATGGGGAAGGCACAATTATATACATAAGCAGATCATAGGGTGGGGTTGGGGGGCTGAAGTATCCCATGTGAAATTTTAGGTTGGTGTCACTAGAAGTATGTCTAAGCCCACACCTTTGTACAGCCCAAAGGTCAATCATAATCACTCAAATTTAGCGGTTTAGGGTGTAGCAGCATCAAGGGTGGAACCCACAATGTGACAGAATCTAACTGTATTAGAAATAGGTGTAAAAACTCAGTCGGTTGTGGGGCAAAAGGTGCTGACCTAAGTTAACTTTGGAAATGCACAGAAATATTCTGCAAAGGCAGAATGGACCATTGTTAACCTGTGGGCTTTGTATTATAAAGTTCTTTCCAGGGTGTAGTGGCTAACAATTCTGAAGTCACTGTGAATGTAACCTGGAAAAGAGAGATGAGTTGATAAAGGGCAGGTGGTGGGAGCCAGGCTCCTCACTGTGGGAATGGGAAGTCACAGATAAGCAAGGGGAGAGCCTTGGCCCTCATACTCCTGAATCTGAGCTTCCTGGACAGATGGTGTGGGGAGTGGATTGGGAGGGTGAAGGCACAGCTCTTTACCCTGTGAAGGTCCTGCAGATGTAGGAACCACACACACCTTCCTTTCCCCCATTCCTGCTGGAAACACCCAGACCTTTGAAATCAGCCAATGCAGCTTTTCAGACATTCTCACCCTGACGCAGATAAAGGAGCCTGAGGGTCTTGCACTGCTACCCAGCTGGTCCCAGAATCCAGGCCCTGGAGGGTGGAGCCAGGATGGGGTACCTTGATCTGTGACCAGCAGGTCAGAGCAAGGAAGAAGACCAGTCCTGAGGGCAAGGGTCTCCTGAAGGCTGTGAGCCCGTTGCCCTGATGGGTACATTCCCTATGGGAAATTGGGTGGGGCCTGCAGTGGTTCTGTTTTCCATCTGAGCCCCTTGGATGAAGCCAGAGCAGTACTGGACTCAGGGATTTCCCGGTGGTGTTTCAAACTCTGACAAAGTGGCTTTATAAAGGAACAGGAGAGTGAAGCTGATTACCTGACAGAGCTCTGGCTCTGAGCTGCTTCCATCAGGACCACAGTCCCCTGCATGGAGTCTGCTGTAACCCACCTGCCCCCACCTGGGCTCTCCCCTTCCTCCCTGGACCCCACTCCCAGGCCAGATGCACCTGTCTAGCCACTGCATCCCCCTCTCACCTTGGGGATAACATGTCTGCTGTAACGCACCAGCCCCAACCTGGCCTCTCCTCTTCTTCCCTGGACCCCTCTCCCAGCCCAGATACATCTGTCTAACCACTTTATCCCCCCTCTCACCTTAAGGCTGACAGGCCCCTCACAGGGCTGTGATCCTGCCACTCCACACACCCCAGAAGGCAGCCCCGCCTTCCCTGGTTGCTGAGCTGAGACGCCTGGGACTTACCAGTCCCCCACTTTCCTTGTGCCCTGGTGACTGTCAGCTTTTCCTCCCAAAATCCCAGGTGGTGTTTTGCAGAAATTGACAACCAATCTAAAATTCATGTGGAAAAGGCAAGGAGCTCAGAATAGACCAAGGAATCCTGAAAAAGAAGAACAAATTTGTAGGTATGGAAAGCCAGGCAGAATCCCATAGTTGGCATAAAGCCACTTTAAGCTGAAGACACCTGAGATTTAATAGACAGAAAAAAAAAGCCTTCTTGGAGCTCCCCTTATCTGAATAAAAGCAGAAACTTCTGAGGAATGACTACAGCTATCAGTTACCTCATCAGAGTGGCTTCTGTTCCCAGGAGGGAGACCAAGAGCCAACCTACCATAAATGCCTTTGGTGGGATGTTCTAGGACCCGGAATAAGAAGCAAAGATCACTCATCCATGCACAGACACAGATTTTGTGTGCAGACATAATAACATGGGTACAGGTCCATGTAGACAACAGATTATGCTGCCATCAAGCCATCAGTCACTGCAGCAGCCCCCTCCCAAAGGTGCACCCTGAGGGGAATTTAGGATGAAAAAAAAAAAAAAAAAAACAGGGTACTGACCCTAGACAGTTAAGGTGTATATCAAAGGAATAATTTCAAAAAGCCCAGATTCTTGAATCTCCCCATAAACAGAAAAACACTAAAATTCTTAACCTGAGATGTATGTTTTTCATTATTAGTAATAATCTTTTAATGTTTGAATACTTTTTTTCTCAGGAAAAACTCATATATCCCAGCTCCTCCTTTACCTCTTTGGAATAGTTCCTCAGAGCTACGTGAGGAGCTCTTTCCAGGCTAGTCCTCAGCCACATTCCCAAATAAAACATAATTCTCAACTTTTATGTTTTGCCTTTATTTCATTATACACCTACAAACATGAAAGTATCAAGCAGGGCCTGGGGTCCCCTTTCCAACACTTCCCAAACATGGTTCCATAGAGCACACAAGTGGAGAAGTATTAGCATCTAGACGATAATCAATTTTCATTAACAATAAGAAGTGAGCTGCCCATGACTTTCCAGAGCTATATCTTCCTGAGCCAACATCCCAGCCCCTATCTTATTTCTGTATTTCCCTGTTCCTTGTGGTCACATTCCAGAGTTAGTACAAGACAGAAAAAGAGAGCAGTATTGAGTAGCTCATACCTTTTTTTAAATTGAAGTATAGTCCACTTACAATGTTGTGTCTATGTCTGGTGTACAGCATAGTAGTTCAGTCATACATATACACACATATATTCCTTTTCATATTCTTTTCCATGACAGGTTACTACAGGATATTGAATATAGTTCCCTGTGCTCTACAGTAGAACCTTGTTTATATATATATATATAGTAGTTAGTATCTGCAAATCTCGAACTCCCCATTTATCACTTTCCACCCCCTTCCCCCTGCTTTGTTTCTATAAGTTTGTTTTCTATGTATGTGTCTGTTTCTGTTTTGTAAATAAATTCATTTGTCTTTTTTTTTAATATTCCACATACAAGTGATATCATATGGTATTTTTCTTTCTGTTTCTGGCTTACTTCACTTAAAATGACAATCTCCAGGTCCATCTATGTAGCTGCAAATGGCATTATTGTATTCTTTTTATGGCTGAGTAGTATTCCGTTGTGTAAATATACCACAACTTCTTTAACCAGCCATCTGTCAATGGACATTTAGGTTGTTTCCATGTCTTCACTATTGTAAATAGTGCTGCTATGAACATCAGGGTGAATGTATCTTCTCAAATTAAAGTTCCCTCTGAATATATGCCCAGGAGTCATTCACACTTTTATTGGTGCCTGTAATGCGTGCGCCTGTGTTAGGCAATAGGCAGCCAGAGTCAAATGTTAGATAATTTGTACAATAAAGGGGCAGATAATTTATGTGATGAAGTAGACCACTGTTGCTACTTAACATTCTCTTCCCAAATCTAAGGTGACTCAAAGGTAAATAAGGAAACAATTGAATTCTTTGGGAATGGAAGCAGAGAGCAAAAAAGTATCTTTCTGTTGCTGTTTCTTTAAGTCAAAAATTTCCACTTTAAAGGTGAGGAAATTGAAGCCAGAGAGAAGAAAATCTGCATGTAAGGTCCAAATCAGTGCATTGAGATCTCTGACATAACTAGCCTAAGACTAGCCCATTACTATAAGCAACTAGAAAAATAACAAAATATATGAAGCAAATGTTTTCAGAAACTGCATATTGGGTAGAAAGGACTGTGATCCTTGAGGGAAGAGAAATAAAATGGTCCTACTGTGATGGTTTAAATAGGCCCACAAATTCTTTGATCATTTCTTCAAGAGGGAGAGCCTAATTCTTCTACCTTTGAGTGTGGGCTGAATTTAGAGTTTTGCACTTAACAAACAAAAAAATCACATGACATAGCCAGAAATAGAAATGAAAATGCTACATGATATCACTTATATGTGGAATCTTAAAAAAAAAAAAAAAAAAAAGGACGCAAATGAACTTAACGACAAAACAGAAACAGACTCACATAGAGAACAAACTTATGGTTACCAGGGGGTAAATGGGGTGGGAAGGGATAAATCGGGAGTTAAAAATTTGCACTTCTTGGGGAGTGATGGAAATGTTAGTGATCTTGATTGTGGTGGTGGTTTCATGGGTGTATACACCTATCTAAATTCATCAGATTGTACATTTGAAATATGTGTAGTTTACTGTACAGGAACCATATCACATTAAATGTGTTTAAAAAAATAAAAATTAAACAAAAATTAAAAAGCACATGATGTTTTGGAACTTTGGAGAACAGGTCTAAGGCACAGGATATTCCTCCTTGCTGTCTCTCTCGGTTCACAGACTCTGGGGGATGCCTGGAGCCACACAATGTGAGCACGCTCAAGCAAACACATGTAGGGAAACAGGAGGAACTGCCCTCCACCAGCAATAATGTACCAGGCAAAGGAGTAACACTCACCTTAGAGACAGACCCTCCAGCACCAGATGATAATGATGATGACTTGGCTGCAACCTCATGAGAGGTCATGAGTCAAAACCACCCAGCTAACCTCCTCCTGGATACTGAACCCACAGAAATTGTGGGAGAACGTAAGTGTTTACTAAGTTGATAAACTGCATGGTAACTTGTTAAGCAGTATTACATAACTCATACGAATTTCGGTACAAAAAGCAGTGGGTTGTTATAACCAAAAACTTAAAATGTGGGAGTGGTTTTGCTATCAGGCAGTAGGAGAAAGTGACAAGGATTTCAGAAGCATGTTAGTGAAAGCTTGACGTGGTGTGAACATACTATTAATAGAAGTCCATCCTTTGAGGAGGCTGTTGGTGAGGACTTAAAGGATAGTATCAAAAAATCTGACTACAAACTAAAGGAAAGAGGATCTTTGTTATATAGTGTCAGAAAGTTTAGGAACACTGTTCCTATAGTAACGTGGAAAGTTCAAAATGAGACCAAGCATTGGGTGAATTAGCTAAGATTTCCAGAAAATACTGAGTGTCTTCTAGCTGCTTCTTCCTTGCTGCTTAAACTAAATGGCAAAAAAGAGAGAGATAGCTAAAAGAAGGACTATTAAACAAAAAGGGGCCAGAACTTGATGGTTTGGGGAATTCCCTGTCTCTCCAGATAACATAACATGCTAAAATTTAGAAATGGACTATAGGCACTTCTCTCCGAGAACCATCCTGTAGGGGGGGGGCCTCCTGGGAACAAGCTGAGTTCACAGGGTGATACCCCACTGCAGAGCTCGGGGTCAGCACTGGTAAGCCCTGGATGGTTGTGGCCCCTTATTCACGTCAAAGCTGTCTGTGAACACCTCGAATTTTACCCTCCAATTTGTTCCTCTAATTATACAGAATCCTACAAGGATGGTTGTGAGGATTATCCCACTCTATACGAATATGTTCAGGACTTTTTGAATCATCTTACAAACCATTTCATAGGTTTGGAAACTGAAACTGAATGGTTTGCAGAGACAGTGAATGGCTGTGTTACAATAGATGATGTTTTGCAAGAACACAGGGAAGTCACATGTCAACAGGCCATGTTTACCTAAAATCCTCTTATATGGGAGCTAGCAATTGGCAACTTCCAGAGAGTGGCAGTTTCCACCAATTGCTACTTTAAAGATAATTAATATGAAGTAAAGGAACAAGCTTCAAAAAGAATGAAGTGATTTGAAAATGACTGCATACACTTGTACTTTTCCTGGAAGAACTTTACCTTAACCTGGAGATCAAGGGAACAAGTGGACCAGGTTATGAGAGCAGGTCTTCTTCAGGAGTTTCTAGATGCCCTTTTTTCTAACCCTCTGGACAATAAGTTAATTTGTGCAGTACAGTTACTGAAGTTGACGGCATCAATTTGGAAGATGTTGGAAGTAAAAAGGAAAGACTGGTATGGAAGAAATTATTCAGATAATTGAAAATGTCACCCTAGATGCAAATGGCCACAGAGATATAAATCTGATGCTAATAAAACTTGTAGAACTCTGGTCAAGTAACTTGGGTAGAATCCATGCAACCTCAACAGAGAAGCAACACCTGAAAGTGAGACTATTTTATGAGTGAACCAATATTCTATGCATTCTGATGGCTTTCCTTTCCCTGCAGTTGATCCAGATTATCAGGAGAAATGTTGAGAATTACTTGAAAGAGAAGACTTTTTTTCCAGATAATGAAGAAAATGAAACAGATTTATCAGGGGCTGGTGATCCACACTTGGATGATACTGATGATGAGATGGACTCAGAGATCGAAGAAACTTATGAAAAGTTTGATTTGGTATCAGGGCATAAGCAAACACAGTAAAGCTAAATTTCAGTCTATCAGTTTTATAAAGCTATTTAGCTTATGGTGATTTAACAGAACATAGGACAGCAAGAATATGTGTTACTCTTATACCAAGTTAAGGAAGTTGAGTTATGTTGCTAATGTACACAACTTTAACTTTGTTTAACAGTATCTCCCAAAATAACCTTTATTATCTCCCCCTGGGGATAAAAAGGATTCTAAACAAAGATAAAATGCAGGACATGGTCAGGAAAACATATGTGACTAGAAAATCTTTTGTTAAGACAACAGAAATATCAAAGTGGTGCCTCAGAGGACATTACACAATGCAGTTAGACAAAAATCTCATTTAAAAAACCCACTCATATCAAATAAGGAGTTCTAAGTAGCTAGTGAACTCCGCCATCTTGGCCCCCTCTCCAGCGAATAGTCCTAAAGACCATAGGCTGTCAACTTTCATTTGAAAAACATAGGCAATTCTGAATTTTTTCACAATTATACAACTTCATAATTTTTCATACAACAGAAAAGACACAGATACATCAAAATGTTGAAATATCAGACTCTGTTGTCCCAGGTTCATACCCCTGACTCTCCCTTGACTAGAACCCAATTACTCTTATCTAAGTTTCAGGAGGAAGCTGCATAGACAAAAACAAAAACTGATTAGAACCAACTCTGCCCAAGACTACAGAGGATCTGACTTCCAGTCGACCATTAGCCTTATTACAGGCTCATTGTAATATATTAGCATGCTAAATGACACACCCACCAGCACCATGTCAGTTGACAATTGCCATGACAACCCAAAACGACCATACAAAGATTGAAAAGAATTTGCATCAGTGCAGGGTCCAATGACATCCCTGTTAAGTCATGAATATTACTCCCATTCTTTCCAATCTCCACCCATCCCACCTGGACCAGACCCCCTACCCTCCCAACCTGCCCCTTCATTTCGACCCTCCTATGTATTTGGTGTCTCCAACCTACCTGGGTTGAGAAGTTGATTTGGGAGCTAGGTTACCACTTTGCCAGTCTTTGGCCACTGAATAAAGCTTGTGCTGTTCCAGTCTCAGCATCTGTCTCATTGGTTGTGCTTATCTGATCAGAAAAAGAACCTCCCTGGCTGAGGCAAGGGGTCATGGCCTGGGACCCAGGCACGGGTCCAGTCAACCAATTCGGTAACAAACTGGAGGGAGAAGCAAGAGGATGCCAGGCTGGAAAGGCCTTCCCACCAGGTGGAAGGGGGAATGGCTCTCAAGCCCTGGGGCTGACAGGGAAGTCACAGAAGTTCAAAGATTTGGCTGGGCAGAAACCTGCGGTTAAGGCGCAGATGTCTCTGGCGCCAGGTGACCATCTCTGACATGAAAGCCCAGATGCCAGGGGAAAGAACCCAAGGCCCCATGGAAGCACACAGAGATGCAGTCCAGCTGGCAGCTGGGGGAGTCCCCTGGCCTCAATCCGCCCTGCGGAAACTGGGGACAGGCCCATGCAGTGAGGTTTGCCCAGGCTGCTGCAGGCCCACGCTCACGGGTCCTGGTTGCCCATTTTCAAGGGAAAAAAAGAAGAGCCGGAAAGAGTGGCGCCAGAGTAGCCACCAACCAGGTAACAAACTGCAGGCTCAGAAAAGATGCCTCTGCTACCAATGAACCAGATTGAAGTAGCCCGTAAAACTCTGGGCTTTGCAGGCCAGGGAGGTGTGGAGGATTCTGGGTGCTGTAGTCCCAGTATGGCGGGGTGGGGCGCAGAGGACTCTGGGTATGTAGTCCCCGTGTGGGCACGCACGCTGAGAATTCTGGGTATTGTAGTCCCCGGCTGAGAAGGCATGGTGAAGATTTTGGGTGATGTAGTCCCATACCACACGGAAGATTCTGGGTACTGTAGTCCCCAGCTGGGCAGGCACGCTGAGGATTCTGTGTGATGTAGTCCCAGGAAGTGGGCACGCTGAGGATTCTGGATGCTGTAACCCCAGAATGGAGGGCAAAAGTGGGAACATACCAAGGGTTCTGGGGTGCTGTAGTCCCAGGCTACGCAGGGGATTCTGAGTGCTGTGGTCCCGGGCCCCTCAAGACGCTTTGGTCGCCGTCCCTATTCCCCATCTGTGGCGCTGACAAGCAGGGCTCCCAACTCCTTTTTCCATGTGCTTTTACTGCAGGGAAGGAGGGTTGCGCATGGCCAACCCTGTGGCTCAGTAAGCGAGGCCTAGGGAGGCAGGAAGCGCTTTCAGGCCTCAGGCCTAGTATTTCTGCTGGGGAGAGGCGAGGAGACTCCAAAAGCACACAGGGGAAAGGAGATTGAGCATGGTGCCACCAAGGACCCCCAGGTCAGGGTGCCTCCTAGGCTCTAGAGGCGCGCCGCTGGGGCAGTCAGGGCTTGTGTTTTCTAGGCCTGCCAAGTAACTGAGGCTCTTAGCATGTTGGGGTAGCAGCTGCTTCTTGGGTCGGGGCGGAAGTGCCCAGTAAACTTTGAGTGTTCTTTGGCTAGAAGTGAAGTGGACTAGGCCCAGAGCAATACCAGAGGGAGATGGTGTTTACATCCCTGAGACCTGGGGACTAAATACAATCCAGCATCCCTCTTGCTCTGAGGCTGCAAATTGTGCTGTGGGTTGTACCAGAGCAGGGCCCCACTGGGCCTTCTGGGGACAGATCCCCCTCCCCACACCCTCTGCTTTCCCTCTGCTCTGAAGTACCAGATAACAGTATCAGATGCACATTCCTGAGTTGTTTTACAGATACTGAAACATCCACCAAACGGAAGACATAAACTACTTGATGACCATAAGCATTTAGCCATCAGACCTACTGTTACCCAAAGACTGAAAATGTTAACCTCTGTGAAACAATGTTAACCTCTGTGAAACTGCCCTATTACATGACCATCAACCAGAGAATTGTGCATGAGTTGATCACAAATCCTGGGACTCCTCTCCCTCATCTTGCCTTTAAAAATGCTTTGCTGTAATCCCTCATGGAGTATGGATGAGCTGCTCTGGACTCCTTGTTTGGAGCCCTGCAATAAATGCTGCACTTTCCTTCCTCACAGCCCAGTGTCAGCAGACTGGCTTTACTGCACACTCAAGTGGTGAGTAAATCCAGGTTTGGTTCAGTAACAGGGTTAGCAACTTCACTGAGGTATTCTGGATAAGGGCTAGGCTCAGGGTTGGGTCGGGGCAGGCTCTCCTTGGGACAGTCAGTCTTCTTTATGCAGGGAGGATGGTGCTGCCATGAGTCCTAGCAAGTTTAAATAGTAGAAATGAATTCATACCTGCAAGCAGCAAGTTTAAGAGTAGGCTTGGATCCAGCAAGATGAGGGGCTCACACTCTCACAATGTGACCTGATCCTTCTCCAACCCTATATGCTGGTAAGTGCCTTTGGGTGGCCCCAATCACAGCTGCAGTCTCTCTCACTGCATCCAGGGGTCCCCAGAAACTCCAGGCTGACACCAACTCATTGTCCACTCTACTGGCAAAGGTTTCTTCTTCCCTTGTGTTCCACAACAAGTCATGGCTTTAAATGCCTTTGGCCTGCCTTGCACGATATTATCCTTAACCCACCAGAACACCAAGAGGATGGAACTTAAGATTGGCTAGGCGTGGATCATACACCCATCTTCAAGGTGGGTGAAAGGTAGGGTCAGCCCTCTGGAACTGTTTGGACTGGAAGCAGGTGAGATGTAGCTCCCAAAGGAAAACTGAGGTGCTGGACCTGGGCATGAGAACAGATGCTGGGTGACGGGCAGCAGCAGATTCCCGTCACTCACCACCCACTGCACAGCTGCAGAATCCGAAGACCAAGGAAGAAAGGGGTTCAGACTTAGGGCCAGGGGCTGCAGCCACCCATCCAGTGCTCCTGCTGCCCTCCCACAATAGCAAGAAGCTCTTCCACTTGCTGAATAAGCAAGGTTGCCCTTGGTGGTAAACGCTGGGCTCTTGCCTTGGGTGTCAGGTCCTTACATCTCAGAGACTGGCCAAGAATAGCTCGTGTGCCCAAAGAAGACACATAGACCTCACTGGTGTCCCTGGAAGTTGGGAGCTCAGGAGTCACGCCTGCCCCCTGCCCACATTAATCACCTGTCTCCACAGAACAAACATGCTCATTTTCCAGTCTCCTTTCTCTCTCCTTTACTAAGAGCAGAGAACAAATACTAGGGTAGTAAGGATATTCCTATTCAATGAAGAAGCAGGAGGCTCAAGAATTATTCCATAACATGGAATCTGCAGTTGGCTGGTTTTCCAGAGGCCACAGGGACTGGGCCCTGGAGGCATGTGGTTCTCAAAGACCGTGTGGCCTCAGTGTGAAACTGCCCGTTGGCAGGTCCAGTTCCTCCCATATCTTTGATTCTTAACAAGTATGAATGTTAAAGGTTCATTACAAGCAGAAGACCAAAGGACTGCAAGGCCACGGTCCACTCTATAGTTGCTGTGGCCAAGGCCACACTCAACGTTTGGAAGGTTATTACCTGTCTTGGCAGCTAAGAGGCTTTGAGGGAGGGGGTATTTGTCTCAACATGGATGTTGGTAATTAAAACATCCCAAGGGACTGTCTACCCTGCCTATTCAATTGTCCAGCAGCATGGTCAGCTCAGTAATTGCCCATAGGGGCTTGACAGGACCCAGGCTGGCCTGAGCTGGAGGACTGCAGATGCCCACCTAAGTCATCAGAGACCAAGGGCTATTCTGCCTGAGACTTGGTTTTCTACTGCTGCCCACTTAGATGGGACAGAGGATCCATCCAGTCCCAGGAGGACCCCACCAGCCCTTAAGAAGGCAGCATCTGGGGGCTGGCAGCTCAATGTATGAATCTACACACGTCTACTGCGTGCCCAGCATGTCGGGGCTGTGCTGGACCTGGGGCTGCCCAGGCAGAGTGGGGCCAGCACCACCCTCCCATGTGGGAGGGCAGAGGGAAACCCTGTGTGACATCTGAATCCCTAACAACTCTTGACTGAGGTTGAGTTGGATTTGAAACAGTCTGTGACTAAAGCAGAAATTTTATTATTCTATCATAGCCCAGAAAGGGGGTGTTAAAAAAAAAACAATGGCCCAGCTCAACCCCACACTCAAGTGTGAACCTGGGTAAGTCCTGTCCATCCTGGAGGCCTCAGAGAGAAGGATGGGGAAGGAGGGGAAAGGAGGAAGTGGGCTATATATGCCTAAACTGAACACTAACTTCTAACCCTAATGCCTAACCTCTAACACTATCCCCTAACCTCTAAGCCTAACCCCTGACAACCCTAACCTTTGACCTCTAGACTCTCATCCCTGAGCCCCATCCCTGACCCTAACCTCATGGCGATCCTGTCTGCTCTTAATTGTTTGCACTGTTATCTATATTGTAGGCTTTGTCCTCACCTGCTCTGCTTCAACTGCAGTCTGTTCCTTTTGGGATAGTTTATAGCCTTCTATCTCCTGCCTCTCTCCCCGAGTAACGTATCTAATTCCCTTCTCTGCAGCAGGGCAGGGACAGGGACCGACTTCCCCCAAAGGGACACCTGTGCTTCCTGAGCAGGGTGCTGAGCTGGAGTGGCAGCCTGTTCATCATGGCACAGACTCCGACCCCCACAGGTGCCCTGGGCTGAGGGAGATGGGGCCCTGTACTGTCATCATGCTGCACCTGAGGCAGAGCCTCTGCCCCGTGGGCGGAGACGGCGTGGAGAAAGGAGCCTGGATTCTTGGCTGGGCTGACCTAGAATTAAGCCTCTGTAACAGTGGCTGGCGATCAGATTTCATTCCCAATTTTAGAGGGACAAACTCATAAACACATAATTACAATTAAATTTAAATTCTCGGAATAAGAAATGTGCAAACATCTGGAGGAAGTAAGTAACCTCAAGGAGTATGTGAAGGTTGTCCAGAGTCCATGATATCTGAATTAAGTTGGAGAGTGAGGAGACCAGCAGGAGGAAAGCCAGTGGGTCACAATGGCTAAGCCACTCCACACACCTCTCAGTGCACCCATCACCTCACTTGAAAAGGCTCCACTGTTCCCAGACTGGACAATGGAAGGGACACCTGGCTACATCCGCAGCATTTCTGCTGGTCAGAGGCCTCAACTGGACAAATCGGTGGTGCAGTCCTGGCCAGCCATGATGAATCTGGACTGTCTGTTGGCTCAGGACTGCATGTCATGAGGTCCACCGGGCAGCAGGCGCCAGCCCCACAAACACCACGGGCTTCACCGCAACAGCTTTCTTCAGAAGGGATGCAGCTTCTGCTGGACAGTGCTGGCAGAGCTTCCCGTCACGTCCTCCCACTACTCCCTCAGCTCCGCCTGCGCCCTATGCTCCCCGCCGCCACCATGCTCACCTGGGCCTCAGGCAGCACTTCCTACATCCTTCAATCTTGACGTAGCAGTGAAAGCTGGGGTTGCCTCTGACAGGGGACCAACAGCCCTCCCTCATTCCCAGTGCAAACAACATCAAATCGCTTCAGCTGGCGAAGTGAGAGGGAACATTTCTTCTCTCGTAGTTTGGCGTTTTTCACTTGTTTGACTATCTCGCTGTACTTGTCACTTGTGAAGTGCATGGGACTGTCCTCTTTTTAGACAGCAAAAGCTTAAAACAGTGACAGAACTGGCATCACACCCTAGGTTCTCCCTGGACACAGCTGGGAGCTGTGACAATGGCACAGAGGTTTCAATTTCTGGAAAACACGCAGCCAGGCCTCCCTGCCAGGGCAGCTTGCCCTCACTGGACGTCTAGATGGGGATGGACCACACACCCCACAGCCACGTGACTCATCCCTCATCTGATTAATATGCCCAAGGTGGCTTTAAAGCCAGTCTCTCCTCTGACTCTGGCTCTACACTGAGTGGTGCAGAGAGCCACACAGGAGCTACCCAGCAGCCCTGGTCTGGTACACCCACAGGGCCACTCCCAGGAGAGCCCAGAGCTGTGGGGCCCAAAGAGGTCCAGAGAGCTGGGGCAAAAGAGTTGCCAGCTCAGGTGCAAAGGTCCAGCCAGCAGTGACTTCTTGTTTCCTGTGTGTGATCTGAGGTCAGGCTGGGCATACCTCAGCCAGGTGTGCAGAGGTATGTACGGACAGCAGAGGGGAGACACAAGGGCATCTGGGCTCCCCATCAAAACCCACAAGCCAAGTTTAGCCCTTGACCAATCTCCTGGCCTAACCCACAGCACCCCCCACCCCCACCAATTCCTGCAGAAGGAAGTCAAGCTCATTTAAAGGCTTCCTCTAACAAGGCCCCATGTATGGAAACAAGGACCACTCACCTGAGGACCTGTGTGTCCTGCAGGAAGACCAACCCTAACCCGAAACCCACATTGTTACCCAAACGGGTCACATCTGTGCAGGCTGCCTTCTGTGGGGCACTGAGTGGCTTCCAGTCATCCCATGTGGGATTCAGGGCCTTGTCTCCAAATGTCACCACTGCCTAGAATGAGCCCAGGTCCACAGGAAGAAGAGTTAAGAGGGCAAGACAGGAGTCAAACTGAAACCGGTGGAGAGAGGGCGCACAGGCCGGAGAGAGACAAGAAGAGAGGGAGAACTCGCACCAGGTGTGGCCAGGCTGTCTGTAGCCGTGAGGACTCCCCGCACTGGGAGCAGGGAACCTGGCAAGTTTGCTGCCTCGCTAGCTCCCCCACAACAGGGTGGAGTCTCTCCTCCCTCTCCCCAGCAAGTAAGCAGGGGCACAGACCATTTCAGAGAACAGAACATGGTGACGAAAAGCACCCAGGGCCCCGGAGGAATGGAGCAGGCAGGTGTGTGGCCAGGCACTCCATCCACCCAGACCCACTCTCTGGATCCTGAGTCTCATCTGGGGTCAGCCTTTGCTTCTGCAGGTCCTGAAGCCCAGGTAAAGGGTTGGAGGACCAGAAAACCAGCAGAACCCCTCTCTGGACTGGATGTCCACCACCTCCATGAGCGCCATGTCTGAATTCCAGGAGAGCTCAGAGCAGTGAGCAAGGAGCCAGGAATATCTGCCAGAAGCCTGGCTTCCTTGTGGACTTCCACCAAGGGACCGAGTATGCATGGTCCAATAGGCCAACGGTGCGATGAGATCACTTGAGAACTCATCAAGGCTTTCCAAATGGTGTATTTGAGAAGTTCACTTGAGACAATTATTCGCTGACAAAAAAAAAAATTGAGGAGCTAATAAAACAAAATGGAAACATGCAGACCAGTGTAACTTCCATGGGAAAGACGTAAAGGGAGGACCCCTTCTCCCCCACAAAGTCCAGAGGCCTCAGAACTCCCAACCCCGCCGCTGTGAGCGCGCGCGCGCACGCGCACACACACACTACTTGCAGCCGCTCTCCTTGAAGAGCTCTCGGTAGCAGCTGACAGCGTTGTTCACACCCCTGCAGACGCCGAGACTGCACTCCAGGTTGGGATCATTGTCCCTGAGGATCTGCAGGCCGGCATCTAAATGTGCTAGGGCCTTGGCCAGGTGCCTGGCCATCAGCTGGCGGGGGGAGGGGGAGCCAAGCTGTCCTCACCTTCCTCCCCAGCTGCCCGCTCCTGCTCCAGCCCCACCAGTTCTTCATTGGACAGGTCAGCGCCCTGGCTCTGCAGCAGCTCCACCACATCCACCTCCACGGCCTCGCTGAAACCCACACGGTGCGCCAGCGCCACGACGTGCCGCCGGATCTGCGAGAGGGTTTCCACCTGCCGGCTGCCAGCATCGTGCTGGAGGCACTCAGGCCACAGCTTCCGCCAGCCCCCATTCAGCACCGCAGAAGAGACCTCCTCCCAGGACTCGGAGATGTTGTACACAGCATCCAGGATGCTGTAGTCCCGCCAGAAGTCCAGGACCGCCGACTGCTCACCTGCACTTCCCGCCCGTGCTGTCAACAGGCGGAAGAGCCTCCGCAGGTAGCAGGCCTTGAAGGCGGCAACCACGTCCTGGGTCACGGGCTGGAGGAGGGCCGTGGTGTTCTTCGGCAGGTACTCCACGCGCACGTGGTCAGAGAGGTCGTCCAGGTTCGCGGGCCGGCCGGGAGCACTGTCCAGGATGAGCAGCGCTTTATGCCGGAGCCCATGCTGGGCGCAGTACCTCTCCACAGGGGGACAGAAGTACACAAACCACTCCTGGAAGAGGCCCATGGTGACCCAGGCCTTCTTGTGCGAGCGCCACAGCATTGGCAGGTTGGGCTTGGAGAAGCCCCTGAGGGCACGCGGGTTCTCCAAGGGGTACACCAGCAGCGGCTTCAGCTTGAAGTCTCCAGCTGCGTTGCCACCGAGCAGCAGGGTCAGGAGATCTCGGGCAGCTCTGAGCCCAGGGGCCGGCTTCTCGGCCGGGGAAAGGACCATCCAGTCCGGCAGCCACCTCCAGAAGAGCCGGGTCTCATCCACGTTGAACACCTGCTGGGCCGTGTAGCCGCCCTCCAGGATCACCCTCCACAGCAGCGCCGGGTACCTGCGCATAGCCTCTGCATCCACGTGCGCCGCCTCGCCGCTGGCCCCCGGGGTGGCCAGCCCGTGCCACTCCTTGAAGCGTGCGAACCAGCCGTGGCTGGCTCCGAATGTCTCAGACTCAGCACCCCCACCCTGCGCCTGCTTGAGCTCCTGGAACAGGCTGCGGGCCTTCTGGATGAGCACTACACTAACCGGCACATTGCGCTGGTTCTGGTCCTCAATCCACACGCTCAGCAACCGCTCCATGTTCTCCATCACCAGGCTGCAGCTGCACATCAGCTTGGTGGCCGCCTGCGGGGTGGCTGCCTGGGAACTCGCTCGGATCTTATCCTTGTTGTCACGAATGGTGGCCACGGTGGAGGTGGAGAGTCCCAGGGTCCTCCCAATTCTGCTGAGCTTCTCTCCGGCTTCGAAGCCCCATAGCACCTCTAGCTTCACCTGCAGGTTGATGGCCTTACGGTCCCGCTTGATGCTTCGGCGCTGGCCTGCGCTCAGCAGCCTCTTCATGGGGGTCTTGAGGCCGGCATCCCTCTCTCCGGGCCCCGGAAGAGAATATTTGTTCCCATCCCGTGCCCACTGACTTCAGGGCGGCTGGCATCTTGGCCCTGACCTGCCATAAAATGGGGAGACAACGTTTACTGGTGGGAAGTGCCGATGGGACCCAGTAAAACCAAGAGATCACTCACTAGTCTCTCTCAAGGTAGGAGATCTGGGGCCACATCTAGTCACAGTGTTCACTTCCCACTGGATGAATTCCAGCCCCGTGGACTAGAGCTTCATCCACAGGATTGCAGCAGACCTCTGAAAACCCAGGACCACTTCATGAGGATGCCCCCAACTGGCAACACCATCCCAAATCACCTACCTGCCAGCTTCCTGAAGGGCCCAGGGTGGCAGGTGTCAGAGCAAATACAGACACCAGAAACTAACAGCACGTCAGCCCAGGCCAGGAACAGACAGTGACTGTGCATAAACCCCAGCTCTGAGCTCCGGGGCAGCCAGGCCAAGAGGGGAACCAGCTGTCCAGGTACAGCAAACACACTTCACAGCCCTGAGCTTGCAGAGACCTCAAGCAATGTAATTAAGGGGGTCAGGATCCATGGGTTTTGTTCTGCTTCTGTGGGTGTGTTGGTTTTGGTTTGTTTCCGGAGGAAATACCTGTGCATGTAAATTACCCAGACTGGCTCCTGGAGCACCAGGCAAGGAGCACGTCTTCCCCTGTGTCCTTTCACAATGGGGTAGACCAAGCACCTTGTTCTTCCAGGAACAGCATCTCTCAGAGCCCAGCTCTGCACTCTTGCTCTGTGCTGGGAATTTTACCATAAAGCAGCAGCCAGCAGGATATCTGCAGGGCCCCACTTGGGCAGATCTGGGCAGAGTTACTGCAGGCCTTCCCAGGAATTGCAGTATCTCGGGAAGACCCAGGTGGGGAGGGCCAGAATATAGCCCACTCTCCCCCCTCACCTGGCCAGAGACTCCAGCTGTGCTCCTTGGCTAATCTGTCCTCCATCCATGTGTGACCAAGTCCCTTTCTCCCCAGGGAAGCCCCCAGGATCACAAACAGGCAAGTGCCCTGTGCCACAGAGATGAGCTTTGGTCCCTATCTCTCAGGGCCATCCAGACAGCAGAGGGCAGAAGAGAAAGAGAGGGGCAGCAGCCAAGACAAAGGTATGTGTCCTGGAATGAGAAATGGACGGTGGCCCAAGGGCCCCAGCTGGGCTGGACAACGGCCTCCAACAGAGCCACTAAAAAGAACAGGTGGAGCTGCCTGTGCTACCAGAAGGGACCCCAACACGAGACAAAGTGCAAACAGTGGGGTTCTCTTTGGAAACATCTGTGCACCGCATGTGTGCACGTAAGAGAAGGGAGGAGGGCATACAACGGTGAACAGTTGTTATTCTCCAAGAGGTAGACATGTGAGGCTTCAACTTTATATACTCTTGTTAAGGTCTGAATTACTTTATAATGCAAACATGTTACATTAAAAAAAAAAACTTTTTTTAGTAAATGGGAGGACAGATAATGACCGGTATACCTCTTCTATCTCTGTGCAACAGAAACTACAACAAAATATAATAAGATGCACCCTAGGGTGGACAGTGAGCTGGAGAGGACGAGCCTGCTGGGGTTGGGGCCAGGGCTGCCCAGAGGCTGAGAGAAGCAAAGATCAAAGCCAGCCCAGGAGGCACAGCTGGTGCCCCTGACATGGCAGGAGCCCCAGCCCCCCACAGGCCAGCATGGTCAATCCTGCCCACAGATATGTCCTCTGGGCCTAACCGATGCCATTTTCAATTGTGAGCTGGGTGCCCTCAATGAAAACCTGGATTCCAGCTCTCCTGGCAGCACCATCTGCCCCCAGCCAGAAGCAGCCAAGACCAGGCAACCAAGTCCGGGCC
This sequence comes from Camelus bactrianus, assembly GCF_048773025.1. Classification (NCBI taxonomy): domain Eukaryota; kingdom Metazoa; phylum Chordata; class Mammalia; order Artiodactyla; family Camelidae; genus Camelus; species Camelus bactrianus. The sequence goes on from NC_133547.1 coordinate 46,464, forward strand.
TCAGCCTTGCTCCTGGGCCTTTGGGTTGGTGCCCTGGGGACAAGCACCTACTCTGTATTCAGATGGAATGAGCCTGGGGGCACCGATCCAGCCCGAGGAGCTGGTAAGGCTGCAGGGCCGAGCCCGAGGGTGAGAGGTGGGAGCGGTGGGGGCTGAGCCCAGCTCCTGAATGGGACCCCCCCCCCCCGCCCCACCACAGCCCAGCCCAGGGTGAGGAAGGGTTGGGGGGAGATTTAGCAGGATGTGGCATCTGACTCGAGGACTCACAGCTAACCTGAGCTCCTTCCGTGAAGGGCTTAGCCAGCTCTGCCAGGTCTCCAGACTGCTGGTCCTCAGGAGGCGCCTGGGTCAGTGCCGAAGGGAGAGGATTGCTAGCGGGGACAAAGGGTCAGGCACCCAAGCCAATGAATCAATCCTGAGGTCAACACATGGCAAGTGTCCCCGAGCATTCTCTGCACCAACTTGGGCTAGACACTGGCCTGGAACGGAGCTGGATAAGACAAGGACCTGCCCTCTGATTCACACACGACACCCTGCTGTTACGGAAATGACAGGCCAGCAAGAAACAAGCACCACTCGGAGGGTTGGAGTACTCAGATTTATTACGCCAGCAGGCTCAGAGGGGCTTCTGCTCCAAAGCTCTGAGCACCTCCAAGACGTGTGCATGAGGTTTTATAGGGTTAATTACAAGCTTGGGGTGTTCGGCCAATGGGCATGGAACAGCTTTAGCAGCATCATTACCACAAAAGTAGAGGCAGGGAGGCAGCAAACCAACATTTCAAGGCCAGATATGTCTCTCTGAAAATCCAGCTGGCTAGCAAAAAAAAAAAAAAAACACATGAACAGGGAATCAGCAAACCGACACTAATTAACTTAGATTTACAAGTTAGCCCAGCAGAATTTAGACCAGTAATCCAACACTTGTTACACTTAGATTTGTGAGTTATCTTGTTAGCCTAGCCCGGCTTTTCCTTCACACTGCCCTGGGAACACGCAGCCCCATTCTGCTCCACAGCCGCACGCATACCTCAAGAGTAAGCCCCAAGCCCCTGAAACCCAAGGCACTGAAACGCCAAGGAAACAGTCACTAGACGCACCCTTCAGCTGCAGCTGCGGTCTCAGTAAAGGGCTGACACCGCAGGCCTGAGCTGTCCAAACCCCGCACATTCCAAACAAAAGTCTGGCCCTTGACCTGCTCCCAGGAGGGGACCTCTAAGCCCTTGGAAGAGTCTGCCTGAGAAGAACATCTTTGTTTACCTAAGGCCCTGGATCATACCAGATGGCTATGCCAACAACGTGACTTAGGAGAGTGACCTTGGGCCACACCATATCAGTCTGAACCCTGGGGGGTGCTGAGGCTGAGTAACCAGGGTCAGTCATGTTCCACACTTGTGTGACTGACCCCCAGTAAAACCCTGGACAGCACTTCAGGCGAGCCTCCTGGTGGACCAGACCTAGCACATCCTTGCTGGGGAATTAAGCACGACCAACATGACTCCATCAGGAAAGGACACCCAGACCTCGTGCCCAGTATCTCCCAGGCAAGGCACCTTTCTCCAGTGTTGACTTTAATCTGTATCCTTTCACTGCAATAAACCACAACCATGAGTATGATACCTTGCTCAATTCTGTGCCTCCTTCAAGCAAATCCATGTGCCTAATGGTGGCCTTGGGGACCCCAAACACACTGCAACAGTGACAGCCAAGGGAGAGCTTGGGATACCATTTTGGATTCCCTGAGCCTCACAGAAGTGCTCTCCAGGAGCTCCTCGAGAACGCCAGGGCCAGCCCTGCAACACTCCCTCACACAGGCACAGCAAGGGGCCAGCAACAGGCTGAGGTCAGGTAAAGGCACAGAACAAATGTAGGAGTTTTTGTGTAAATGTCAACGGTGGCAAACTTGGAACCACGTGGTTTCCAGGCTGAGTGGCACAACCATGCTTGCCCCATAGCCTCCACGGGAGTGCCAGGCTTGAGTCCACTCAGTGACCAGTGGGCTGCTGTCCCAACATCCACAACGCATGATGCAGAGTCTCTTCTAATAGTGTGTATCACACAAACATCCCTTCAGCGGGAAGCTGGGAACCCTAAGGAGACAGCAGCTGGCCACGGCTCGGAAGACAGCCCACCTCCAAACGCTGGCATTGGGCTCAGAAGAGAGCTCAGCACTGCAGCCAGACAACCCAGGAGGAGAGCAGACCCGTGTGTTCCCTGTCTGCCCTACACCTCACGTTCATGCCTAGGTGGAAACCAGCCCTGTGTGATCAAGGTTTTCCTTGCAGAAGCCAAATCCAGTTTGCAACTTTTCCAACATGTGCAGAACCAGCTTCATTCTGTCCCCCTCAGAGACCCCAGCACCACCCAGCAGTGGCCCCTTATCCTGGCCCCTCCCTTGGGTTTCTGTCACAAGCTCGACCTCTTCCTGGTGTTCCCACAGCTCTAAGGACAGACACAGTCCCTGCTGCCACGACACCTTAGAGCCCTTCTTGTACTTTTTCATTCCTTCAGTGCCCAGGTTATACTCCTTACACTAAATTCTCTATGTGAAAACAAGTGGTGTGTTCGCAGTACCTCAAAGGGACAAACACCATTACCATTTGACCCAGGAATACCACTCCTAGGTGTACAACCAAGGGGAATGTAAATCTCTGCTTGCACAAAAAAAGTATACCTGAGTTCACACAAGAATTATTTATGACAGCCAAGAGGTAGAAACCACCAAATGTCCATTTATTGATAAGCAGATACACAGTGTGATACGCCCATACAATGGCATGTTCTTTAGCCACAAAAATAAGTGAGGTACTGACATGCTGCAGCCTGGATGAGCACTGAAAAGATTATGCTCAATGAAAGGAGCTGGCCATAAGAAGCCACATACTATGTGATGCCATTTGATAGCGTATCCACAGTAAGAAAACACACAGAGACACAAAACAGACTGGTGGCTGCCAATGCACTAGGAGAGGGGAGAATGGGGAGAGATTGCTAAGGGGCACAGAGTTTCTCTGAAGGTGACTAAGTTATGGTATCAGACAGGAGGTGAAGGTTGTAAAACCTTCTGAATATACTCATGAAAACCCACAAATTGTACAATTTTTTGATAGGTGGGTTATAACTTAAGAAAGCTGCTTTTGTTTAAGTGCTACAGTTTCTACCCTTTAATACAGGCAGCCAAGCGGACCAAAGGAACTGCAGCGACACGTGTGAGTGAATGAGTAAACACCACCAGGGAGAACTGATAGCTGTAGCCAACCGTTCTCCTGCCTGCTGCACTGCTGTCACCTCCTCACAGCATGTGAGCACACGCACGGCCCAAGGTACAGGAACTGCAAACCACACCAGCAAGGCTGACCTCCCTGCTCACCTCTTCTTGCCTCCACCCACTTCCGGAGAAAGATGGACACCCTACCTGTGACTAGGTCTCACTGTCCAGCTCTTAACCCACTGGGCTCCAGCAGGCCAGGGACCTTGCCTATTTCCCTTCCGTGCTGGACCCACAGGGCCTGTGTGCACTTGATGAATTTGCGAGGAAGAAGAAATAGAAGTGAACAAAGGCCCAGTGACCGTGACCCGGGGTGATGCCATGCCAACCTCAGGCTCACATCTCTGGGAGGCTCAGAGGTTAGAAAAATCTCCAAACACATCGTAACTTCTGACTCCTCTTCCCGCCTATCAGGACACAGGGGCCTGGGCAGAGCGAGCAGGCATTCAGGGCCTGGGGTTGTGTCCCCTTGCATGTCCCCTGCCCCCAGGCCTCCTGACCAGCCCCACCCCTTGGGGCTCACTGGTCTCCTGCATCTGAGCAAGGTCCTCCACCAGCGCCACAGCCTCCTCACCACTCTTGGGGCGCTGGGACTCCACCAGACCCGGGTGTCAGGCAGCAGCGCACCCAGGAACTGCTCCAGCACCAGCAGCTCCAGCAATTGCTCCTTGGAGTACACCTCAGGCCACAGCCACTGGCAGCACAGCTCTCGCAGCCGGGCCAGGGCCTCGCGGGGCCCTGCTGCCTCCTGGTAGTGGAAGCTGCGGAAGCGCTGCCTGTGATCCTTGCCAAGCCCAGGCAACAGGAACTGGGGCTGAGGTGTGGAGGACAGTATAGGGTCCCATGGGGCGGCCTCGTCCTCCTCCATCTTGATGACCATGAGCTCTTCCTGATCGGTGGATGCTGGGTCGGACGCCATGGCAAGCCCTGGGGAGCTGGCCTCCCCTGCCCTCACGCAGGCCACACACACCGTCTTCCTGGGACACACACCCACCCAATCAGGGCCACAGACCACTCACAACCCTCCACCCACGCACACCCTGCAAGGCCACTTGCTGTGAGGGAAACTGTCCCCAAACCTGGCCAGCCGGCAACCTGGCAGGGGACACCTCCAGCCTTGACGTCCCCACCTGCACCCTCAAGAGGACACCTCACACTGGGAATCTGGTTGGGAGGACAGGGACACTTTCAGGAGCTCAGGCCAGACTGGGCCAAGGCAGGAGAGCTGCTCCAGGGGACAGAGTGTGAACATGTGTCTGAGAGAACCCTGCCAGTAGACAAGCAGAGGTGCTGGCGGGAACTAGCAGAGGGTCCAAGCCCAGGAAGGCTCTGAGCAAGTGAAGGATACCGTCTGTGGGGCCCTAGAGTGATGTGGGGAACAGATGCAGTGACAGATCAATGCAGTCCAGCCACACAGGCACAGCAAGAGGCACCCCTACCCTGGAAGGCCTTTCCCTCATGGCAGACTCCTGTGGGGCCTGGAAGGCCTGGCTCAACTCAACTAGTCAAGGTCAACAATGGATATTGAGAAGGGGGAGAGTATAGCTCAAGAGGTAGAGTGCATGCTTAAGAATGCATGAAGTCCTGGATTCAATCCCTAGTACCTCCTCTAAGAATAAATAAACAACTAAACCTAAATACCTCCCCCCACCAAAAACATGGACATGGAGAAAAGTTCACTCTACAATGCTAAACAAGAAGGCAAACTGTCCCCCTCCTCACCTGACGTGATCCCACCGATTCAAAAATTTTAAACCAACAAACAGGAGCTACTGCTACAAATGTTCAGAAAAGGATAGTGAAACCCACCAAACCTTCAGCTGGCAATTCTGAGGAAAGGAATTGTAGGATGTCTGTTTCTTCCTTTGTAACGTCTGCATTCCATCTGAATTTTTTTTTTTTTGCAATGGCCATTTATTACAATTATAACTTTAAAAAATAATAAAAATCTTTTTTAATGCCAATGCATGTGTTTAAAGAGTGGTCAGGGCTCCCCAGAACCAGGCCACCCCATTCAACAGCGCCCCCACCCTCAGGTGCCTGAGATGACAGAGGAGAAGACAGACTAGGCAGCGCAATCAGGAAATGCAACTACCAGGGCGATCTTGCAGAGCCTTCGGCCGGGGAAGGATCTGGATTTTAATTTTAATCTCCGAGTGCGGGGAGCGTCGCCGGCCACATTTTCACTCTATGGAAGGACGAGCGCCGGTGCAGCGGGAGTAAAGAGGGAGCCTGAGCTGCGGAAAACCAGAAGGACTTCCCAGGGGAGGTGAGAAAGCTTAGGGGTAGCTGGGTGGAAAGGCGGACCGAGCGCGTGCACAGCACCATGAACCGACGGAGGACCAGGACTTCTTCCCAGGAAAGGACCAGCGCGGGTCCGCGGGCAGAGTCGGAGGCGTGGCGAGAGCCCAGCCCCACCCGGAACCACTTCCGGGTCAGGACATGCCCCGCTAGACTCCATATCCCATCAGCCCCCGCGACGCCTTTCCCCTCAGACTTGCTGGGGCTCCTCGGAAGTCGGGTGGTGCTCCTTCGCCCCACCTCCCCTGCCGCCCTCTGGCCACGTGCACACTGTACCCCGGGCTTTTCTGACGCCTCTTCGCGTCGCGCCTGGACTCGCCGCCCCCGGGAGCCACGCGGACGGCATGGAACAACGCCGAGCAGGAACAACGACCAACCACCCTGGGGCCCCAGGACCGGGAGCTTCCACCCGTCCCACCGATTGCTTCCGGAGACTTGTGCCCACCCTGACCTTCCCCTTCCCTCACGCGCGCCACCCACCTCCCCACATTGCACGCAAGCGCGCGAAGAAGCGAGGGGGGCGGTAACAGATGCTTCTGTGTCTGTGCGGCGACGTCCCGCGCCCGCAAGTGGAGAGTGCGCAAGACCGGCCTTGTCCGCGAGGCCCTCTGGGAAGTGCAGTTCTTGGCCTGTCCAAGGCCCGGCCGAGCTGCAGACACTACATTTCCCAGGAGCAGCGGGCACCGGCGCTCCCTTCAGGGGCGTACCAGGGGGCGCTGGTGGTGCGAGTCCCGGCGCCCGGCTGCGCGTTCGCTGAGATTCCGGCGGTGTCCCTGGCTCCGAGGAAACGAGCCCTGGAGCCAGGCGGGCCCACGCGCGCGTCGTCTCCGTCACGCCCTGCCTGCGCGACCTCAAGTCCCGTGGCTCTCCGTGCACTCGACTGCCCCTACTCCTTCCGCCCGGGCACCTGCTCCTTCAGCTGCTGTATCGCACTCAACCCCATCCCGGCTGCTCCTCCCTCCCCGTCCTCAGACCTTCACCAGACTCACCATGCTGGGCCGCCTCTTGACAGGCCCCTCTCTGGCGCGTGGCATTTTGAAACGACCAGTTCCCTTTTTGTCCGCAACATCCCCAACCTCCCCCGAAAGCCTTCTCTATCATGTCCTGTTCTCTGCCCCCGCCTAGGTTCTGGTCCCTCGCCCGTCATAGCCACTGTCACAGAATGCTGCAACCTCAGGACTGGCAGCTCCTGAAGCCAGTCTCTCCCACCCTGGTCTCCCCAACACCAAGCACACTGCAAGTGCTCAAAATTTGTGCAATCTGTTAATCCAGTCAGTCACCAGGGTCCTAAGGAAAGCTCCTTCCCTTCTCTTTGCCATCCCTTTTGCCACTCTCCCCAGGAAAGCAAGCAAGGGGCTTCTTCTGACCTTTCTCTCAGTAAGGCTGGACCCTGGAGCCCCTCCCTGGACTCTCGCGCCCCAGCCCCCTATTATGTGTTGATAACTGGCCCATCACTTCAAGTGTGAGCTGGGACAGAGGTGGCAGGAATCCTTTCCCACATCTTTACTCTTGGCATGCGTGTGTCTGTGTGTGTGTGTGTGTGTGTGTGTGCGCGCGCGCGCATGCACGAGCACCCATATGCATGGGTACATGCACGTACCTGTGTTCAAAGAAGTCCAGAGGGCCCTTCTCTCACCACCTGTGGCTCATCTAGCTGGGGCACAAGTACACCTTCCCTTGGTGACTGTTTTGGTGGCTAGTGTGCTACGTCTTCAGTCAGGTGGACACCCTAGAGTGCTTGTTACAGTTTGGGGAGACAGAACAAACTAGAATGAGGGGAGATAATGACTGTTCATGGGGCCAATCCATCAGATTCAGAGCTATAGGTCTAACCTCAGGGAGAGGCTGGGCTGCAGCCAACCTGCTGGGAGGTAGCCCTTGAGCCGTCAGGAGCAGCTGAGATTTTTCCAAAGAGCACTAGATCTGGGAGACCATCCAAGTGACAAAAGGCTCAGCCTCAGAGGCTGGAGGGAAGCCAAGACAACCATGACATAGAAACCCAAGGAAGAAAACATCTCCAAACCACAATTGTTCCTTGGTATCAACAGCCACACACAAGCATAGGCTTGGGCACAGGGAGGGTAGCAGGACCTCAGACAGCAGAGGCCACAGAAGCCAGAAAGGGTGAGGAAGGTGAGCAAGGAGAGTAGGAAACCCTCATCTACAGTTGGCTAGCCATCTGCAGCAACGTGGATGAACCTGGAGATAGTCATTCTAAGTTAACTAAGCCAGAAAGAAAAAGAAAAATACCATATATCACTTATATGTGGAATCTTAAAAAAAACTACAGAAACAGACTCACAGACATAGTAAACAAACTTATGGTTACTGGGGAGAGGAGGAAGGGAGTGGAAAGGGATAAACTGGAAGTTTGAGATTTGCAGATACTACTATATATGAAACAGATAAAACAAGTTTATACTGTATAGCACAGGGAACTATATTCAGTATCTTTTAGTAACTTATAATGAAATAATCTGAAACCAAATTTACATACGTACATGTGTAACTGAAATAATCCGCATTACACCAGAAATTGACCCAACACTGTAACTGACTATTCTTCAATAAAAATAAATACAGTTAGCTAGGAAGGGGCACAGCGGTGCAACCAGAGGTCAGGGTTGGCAAATAATAGAGGCTCCTCTCAGCCCTGGCCCCTCACCACAAGGAAGGCTACCCTGGTGGGCTGTGCTTGGCAACTGCTGTGCTACAGGGTGTGTCTCTGACATGGATGGGCACTCCTGGGCCCCGGAGCTCATCTGCCAATCAGAGAACTCTACCCTCTTGTTCCCCAAGACTGACACTCTGCGTTTTACTGTACAAACATGGCAGTGCATAAGGTACGAGAACCATGGGTGAGAGGTGGCAGTGTCTCTCCTCCAGAAATAAAACATCATCAGATAAGGCTCATCTGAGGTCAGGCCCAAGTCCCAAATCACACAGGACAGCCAAAGAGGTCTGTCCTTCAGGGTTTGTGCCCTTAGCCACTTGCCCACCCTTTGTAGGCCCCGCCTGGGGTGAGTACAGGCTTCCTGCCAATTCCCTCGTTGTCACAATGGGGCCACTTGAGGATGCAGCTGCCCGAGCCTGTCGCCTCTTTTCCCGGTGCAGCTCCCGGAGGCGGGTGAGGGCACAGTGGACACCCCGGGACACCCGCAGGCTACGTTCCCGGTTGGGATCATTCTCTACGAGGACTCGCAGGCCAGCAGCAAAGTGGGACAGGGCCTGTGCCAGGTGCTCAGGGCTCAATGCACCCACACCAGCCTCCTCAGTCCCCACGCCCACCGTGGCCTCCGTGAGATCTGACTCTGCTCTCCTGGAAGCCAGGCATTTCCCTGCCTCCCAGGGCAGCCCAGGGCCACTGACATCCCCATCCTCCACATCCTGGGGGATGCTGCGAGGCAAGGGCTCCCCATGGGCCTGCAGCAGAGGGGTGAAATCGGTTTCAGCCACACCCCCAAGGCCTGCGTGGCTGGCTAGCACCACAATGCTACGGCGGAGCTGGGGTACAGCATTGGGTTCAGCAGCACCAGCAGGCACGCATTCAGGCCAGAGCTTTCTCCAGGCACTATTCATGGTGGCGGGCTGCAGTTCTGCCCAGGCCTCAGCGATGTTGTCTACAGCGGTCATGACAGTATAGCTGCGCCAGAACTCCCGCACAGAGGGCCGGTCCGCACCAGCCGTCTCCTGGACCAGCTGGCTGAGTGTGCGGCGCAGATAATGGGCCTTGAAGGTGGCAATGACGCCCTGATTCATGGGTTGGATCAGGGCTGATGTGTTCTTGGGCAGGAACTCCACACGCACATGGGCCGAGAGGCCACCCAAGTGGGCCGGGTGGCAGGGTGCGCTGTCCAGCAGCAGCAGGGCGCGGTGCGGGAGGCTGTGGCTGGCGCAGTAGCTCTCCACAGCGGGGCAGAAGCAGCCAGTAAACCACTCCTGGAAGATGCTGGGTGTCAGCCAGTCATTGCGGTTGGAGCGCCAGACCACAGGCAGGCTGGCCTTGGAGCAGCCCCGGAGGGCACGTGGGTTCTCCGAGGGGTACACCAGCAGTGGCTTCAGCTTGAAGTCACCAGCTGCATTGCCACCAAGCAGCAGGGTCAGGTGGTCCTTAGAGGCCTTGGGCCCTGGCCCAGTCATCCCCTCCAGCTCCAGCAGCATGCGCTCAGGCAGCCGCTTCCAGAACAGGCCCGTCTCATCCACGTTGAAGACCTGATGCGGGGAGTAGCTGCCCTCCTCCAGGATGGAGCGCAGCACCGGGGGGTAGCAGGCCGCAGCCTGGGCATCAGCCACGGCCGGCTCATCTGTCAACAGCACGTTGTGGCGTGACTTGAAGCGGGCAAACCAGCCATTGCTGGCCCCAAAGGTCTCGGTGGGGACGCCACTGCCTTGCTCATGCTGCAGCTGTGCGAAGAGCCGGCGTGCCTTATCCTGGATCAGCAGTGTGCTGACGGGCAGGTTCTGCCGCTTCTGCTCTTCGATCCACAGACTCAGCAGGCGTTCCATGTGGCCCATCAACACACCACGGCAGCGAGTCAGCTGTGTGGCGCTGACAGGCGCAGCTGCCTGAGAATTGGCCCGGATCTTGTCCTTGTTGACACGGATCGAGGCAACGGTGGAGGTGGCCAGCCCCAGGGCCCGGGCAATCTGCGTCAACTTCTCACCCTCCTCAAACCTCCGAAGCACCTCCAACTTCACGTGCAGAGTGATGGACTTCCGGTCCCGCTTGGCGCTGTGGCGGAGGCCAACACCGAGGGGTGCCTTCCCCAACCCCGGAGGGCAGGGGGCTGTCTTCATGCCGCCTCCCCGAGCCATGCACCTCAGCAAGCTCTCTCCCCACTGCCCATCCACGGCAGCTACCGCTGTGCCCACAACCGCAGCCTCTTGGCCTCTCCTGCCACGCCTGCCTCTGCCTGAAGAGGGGAACATATGGGCATTAATGTGCAAGTGCCCAGGAATCTGGACCACAGCCTGCCTTCCCGTGTTCTGACCTAGTGCACTGCCACTGCCTCAGGGGCGCGCCCAGTCCCTTTACTCTCTAATGCTAAAAACACTGCGTACGCATTTGCAAGCGTTCTTTGCATCTAGAAAAGCGTTTCGCTTAGTTTTAGCCCATGAGATCAGTAAAATGTCTTTGCTCTCTTCCCCCAACAAACCTCTTGCAATCACAAGGGGGTGCAAAGAAAGTCTAGAAATCCTGACCCACCTGCCCGACACTGATGAGGGGGAGGAGCATCTCCATGCTCCTCAGAGACGTTAAACGTCAGCGTGGGAGGCAGAACACAGCTCCTAAACTCATGCAAGTCTGAATCCCAGAAACCTGTGAATGAATTACCTTATATGGCAAAAGGGACACTGCAGGTGTGATTAAGCTAACAATCTTGAGTGGTGGAAATTATCCCAGGTTATCCGAATGGACCCAAAATACAATCAGAGGAATCAATGTAAGCAGATTTCATTCACTCAGAAGGCAATGTGACCACTGAAGACTAGGGCTTTCAGAACCAACAAGCCCAGCCAATACCTTGATTTTAGCCCAGTGAGACCCACTTCATATATCTGACCTCCAAGACTCCAAGATAATAAATTTGTGTTGTTTTAAACCCTAAGTCTGTAGTAATATGTTACAGCAGTCACAGGAAACCAACACTGAAGGGAACCTCCTTAATACATGCCGCCACCGTGGAGTACCTGGGGATATAGGAGGAAGGTAGTTCTCCACACAGAGGCCAGAATGATTCAGTAATAACTAAATCAGATCCAGTCCCCTCTCTGCCCCTCCCAGGCCTCCCACTTCTGCCTGAGTAAAAGCTACCGTCCTCACCAGCTTTGTCAAGGGCCTCAGAGCCTGCTTCTCTCCTTTGCTTCCTCCTGACCACATTCTCAGGGCAGACTCGGGGCTCCTGACTCGGAGCCTTTACTATTGTGGCTCCTAGGCGCACAGTGGGGGCCCTTCTCCGTCATCTGCATGGCTTATTCCCTTTTCTGCAAGTCTGTGCTCAAAAATAACCTCATCAGAGAGGTCCTCCCCGCCTATATTTTATTGTGCGTGGTCGCACGTTGCCTGAGGGCAGGAGCTGTGCCTGCTGAGCGCTCTGCTGTGTCCCCAGGCCCAGGAAGAGAGCCTGGCACTTTGAAGGCATCCAGTGGTCACTTGCTGACTAAATTATTAAATGAAGTATAGTGGTAAAAGGCAGGCTTCTCTCACTTTGTCCCTCTTGGACTTCAAACACGTGAAAGAGGCACCTGATCAAAACAGTAAAAATGATTTTGAAGGAATGCGTGTAAAAAACAGGGACAGTTGTCTGACAGGTCTTTGTATTTCTGGAGTGTCTACAGCACCGAGGACGAGATCCATCGGGGACCCGTGGACTGCACCTGCTTGGTGGGTGGGCATGAGACAGGTGTCCTGCCTCATAGGAGGCCCGAATTCCGAACCACTCACGCGCCCCTCCCTCTGTTCTTTGTTTCGCGCCCAGGCCTTCGCCCGCTCACCCACAACTGTATGTTAAATTCACCCACACATTCATTCGTTCTGTCCCTCCCGCTCTAGAACGTCTACCAACCCGCCGCCCGGGAAGGCGCGAGACTACATTTCCCAGAAGGCCGCGGGGCCGCCGAAGGCTCCGATTGGCCCTTCGTGCGCATCGGTTCTCTTACCCCCATCGGCACCGAAGGAGCAGACGCCTCGGCCCCTACCAACCCCCAAGCCCAGGCCCCCGCGCGGCCTGGCGCCCTCACCTCCGGACCGCGACACGGGCCGGCTGCCTCAACTAGGCCGGCGGGGCCGCAGGCTGTCCGTATCTCCTGCCTCACGCGACGCTTGCGGGCGGCGGCCGAGCCCAGCCTTCATCTTGTCGGCGGAGGCGGAATGTCGCCGAGCGACGACCGGGATTGGAGGAGGCCGCGTGGGCCCCGCCCCCGACGGCTGGCTAGGGGCCCCGCCCCCGACGGCTGGCTAGGGGCCCCGCCTGGTCGCCCCGGAGCCTGCCGGGGAATGTAGTTCGGCGGCCAGCCCGCAGAGCGCAGAGTCCAGGAGGGGGTGCCCCAGGACGTCTCTCTCCAAGGCTGGCTTTCTCGCCGATTTATTTCACTCTCCAGTCTCACCCGCCATCTACTTTCAGTCTCTTTCTGTCCGTCATCCTACCTCCTTCCCTTCTTGGCTCTGTCTCACTGTTTCCTCTTTTTCCATGTCTGTCCTCCATTCTGGAGAACCAGATTTCTTCAGACTGTCAAAATAAAAATTTCAAAACAGCTGGAAACAAACTGAGTGAGCACGTGATTTATTCACCACCAGTGGGAAGTGACAGGATGATATAGGTGGTTCCGGGAAGGTAAGAGAGGAGGAACAACAGAGATGCTGAAAGAAAGAACGAACACTGATATAAAAGAGCAAAGTCGGATTATTAGTGCCCTATAGGGCAGTGGACAGGCTAAGGCATCTTAGTGTCCTGCTTAGTGTCCTACAGGGTGGTAAAAACCTTGGGGTACATTTTTCTACTGGACAGAAAGCACTTACAACCTATCAGCCTTTTACAAGTTAGCATCCAACGTCACAGTATCTGGACTCTGATCAAAAGCAGTTAAGTGAAAAAGAGTTGCTTCGCTTAGGGAATCAGATGACCTGAAAAAGGCTTGGTAGAGGACGTGCTAGGGAACTCATAGAAGTCTTCCAGTCATCTTTTTTGTCTTATTGGCAAGTTTTGGACAAGTTTTCCTCAAGTGTCCCTCCAGCTCTATCTGTCTCTCTTCTTGCTGTCTATCACCCTTCTCTGAGCCTTTGAAAACTCTCGATCCATTTTACTGTGACTCTAATTTCTGTCCCTTTCTTCCTCTTGCTTATGTACTCCTGATCCTTGTCTGTCCCTTGAATCTCGATCTTCACATCTTGTCGCTGTAAATCTATTCTCCCTCTTTGTCTCTCCCTTCCTCTCCATCCCGCCCTGATATCTCTCCGTCTTGCTAACTGTTCTGCCACACGTCTGCCCAGACCTGACTCTGACCCTCTGTCTTCTCATCACTGTCTAGCTCTCTGAGAGTAGAATCCCTCTCCGATGTCTTTCTGTCCTGCCCGTGTCTCCGTCGCTATGTCTGTTCACTTACGTTTACTGTCTCTCCTCGCAGCACCCCCTACCCCCGAGTCTCTGCGTCTGTCTCTCCTCACTGCCTCTCGCTCGGCATCTCTGCCCTCAACCCACCGTTCCCATCCTCTTTCAGACACTAGTGGGTACCCAGGGTTGCTCTGGAAACCAACGGCTCGGCCCACCGGTAACCATGGAGATGTCTGGGCCCGCCTACCGCTCGCGAGCACAAAGGAGCGTCGCCGCCCCGCGCAAGCGCGGAAGGGGGACCGACCACACCCCCCGGAAAGGACTGGGCCGAGCCCCTCTATCAGGGCAAAAGGGGGCGAGGCTCTCCTGCTGTCCCGAGGGCGGTAGACGAGGTGGCCCAGGCTCCGCAGGCGGTTGCCATGGAGATGGGGGGGGCTGACGGTGTCGTGACGAGGGCAGTGATTGGTGCAGAGTCCTGCTAATCCTCGAAAGCCCCGTAGAGAATTGAGGGAGACGTGATGGGGGACATGCGCGGTTAGGGAGAGGGTGCTGCCGCCCATTGCCCCCTGAGAAGCTAGCGCGCGTCGACGGGCGCCTGGACGCCTGGACGCCTGGACGTGAGGACGGGAGCGCGGGAAGACGCGGCCCGGAGTGTGACCTGAGCGTTGCGAACGACACTGCCCCGGGAAGCAGCGGAGTTTGGGGGGAGGGCAAGGCGGCGCTCAGGCTGGTGCGTGGAGCATTCTGGGAGACTTAGTCCGGCCAGGGAGGGGGAATCGGCGAGTGCGCATGCTCAGAAGCGCGGACCGGCCCGCTGAGCGCGGAGGTGAGGGCGGGGGCCCGTCAACCGGGAACGTTCGGGCGGGACCGGGGCGGCGGCCCAGTGGGGCCGGGAGCGCGGGGCAGGGGCCTGGGCTCTCCCCGTGGACCGGCCCAGCGCTGTCGCGCGAGGCTCGTCAATTACTGCGCGTTGCCACGGCGACAGTCTGGCAGCCCCGCCCCCGTTGCCATGGCGGCACCCGGACCTGCCCGGTTCCCTAAAGCAGAAGGTGCCTGCCAAGACTTCTGGTAAATGTAGTTTAGGAAACCTCACAGGGCTGGCCGGCTTACGGGAGGCCCAACTTTCTCCCAGGGTTTCAAGTTGACTTGAAACCTTGAGGAGCGAAGGTTAGACTCACGGGATCAGGCGGCCCTCGAAGTCGAATGCACCCCCTTAATAAACAGACTTCTTCACAAAGCTCGCACCTTACCTCCTGCTGCAGGAGTAGGGTGGGGGCAGGGCTTGCCTACTTTTGCAGATGAAGAAATAGTGATTCACGGAGGCTCTTGGCGACATGCCAAGGTTAAATGGCCAATAGGCTGAATCAGAATCTGTGACTTTGCTTGCAGGCTCCGGGTCCAGTGGTCTCTTGGGGTCTTTGTACCTCCCCCTGGGAACTCCCCCATTACCTATTAGCTCCACCTAAGTCAGGAGATGGAGGAGATAATGGGGCATTGCATGTTGTGATAAGTTGGGCTCAGAGAATGGGACTGAATGGGGGGAGGATGCTGTCTAGGGGCTGGGCCACACAGGTGACGTTGCACAGGTGTGGGGTGGGGCAGGTAGAGGGAGGCTGCCCTGTGGAACCGAGCTGGGAGCAGAAGGGTAGGAGACTTGGTGAGAGGCCGGGTGGTGCAGTGCTGGACTGGCGTTGGGGGCAGCAGCGGTAGTGGTGGTGTAGGTGTCATTCACCCGTTAGGGAGAGGGTGCAGGGCAGGATTAGGTGGTGCATGTAGAAGAAAGGTGGGATTTAGGGGAGAGAGGAGGTGTCTTCTGGGCCTAAGAAGCAGGGGCTACCAGAGACTCTGCAGAGGCCCAGCTAAAGAGGCCAGGGACACAGGTGGCTCCTGAAGGGCTTCTCAGTCCCACAGGTCCTTGGTGTGACCCCCTCTCTGTGCCTCAGTTTCCTCACCCGCCTTCCACTCGGGGCAGGTCTCAGGACTGAACAGCACAGCATACAATAGGCACTCAATAAGCACTGCCACCACTGTCTGTCCTCATCGCGGCAGCCTCATCCCATTCCTCCCCCAGGGGTGGACACTAGCCTCAGAGCCCCGGCCTGGTCTTTCCAATGAGGCCCGCAGCACTGGGCTCCCCAGGCCACACACCCCCAGAAGATGAGGGGCCTGTCATGGTGAAGCTGGAGGACTCTGAGGAGGAGGGTGAAGGCGCCCCGTGGGATCCTGGCCCCGAGGCCGCTCGACTGCGTTTCCGGCACTTCCACTATGAGGAGGCAGTGGGTCCCAGAGAGGCCCTGGCCCGGCTACGGGAGCTGTGCCACCAGTGGCTGCGGCCCGAGGTGCACTCCAAGGAGCAGATGCTGGAGCTGCTGGTGCTGGAGCAGTTCCTGGGCGCGCTGCCGCCTGAGATCCAGGCCCGCGTGCGGGGACAGCGGCCAAGCAGTCCTGAAGAGGCTGCTGCCCTGGTCGAGGGGCTGCGCCGGGAGCCAGGAGGGCCCCGGAGATGGGTGAGTCAGTGGTCCTGAGCTGAAACAGAATCCATCTCTGCCTTGTGCTGGGGGGTGCTGAACCCAGCCAGACATTGGTCCCTTGTGGTTTGGAAGGGCTCACCATAGCAGTCAGGGTAGACAGGGTTCCAAGGCCAGCATCACTGGCCCACTGCTACATCACCTGGAGTCACAGACATGGGAAGCAGGGTGAGGAGGGAAGGAGGGCACCAGGCAGCCTTGGTTGTCGGCAGCAGGAGAGCAACTATAGGTGGCCCCTTCAACTCCTGGCTCAGTCCCTGGTGGACGTGGGTCCTTGGAAGACCCAGTGAGTCAGCACCCCTGGGGACCCGAGATCGACTGTATGCCCATGGACCCCACGCTTGCATACAGCCCAAATCTCTGCATGAGCTCCTGATGGTGGTGGGGCATCTCCCCAGGTCACAGTCCAGGTGCAGGGCCAGGAGGTGCTATCAGAGAAGATGGAGCCCTCCGACTTCCAGCCTCTCCATCAAACCAAGCCTCAGACTCCGGAACCTGGTCTTGAGATGCCCCCTGGGGCCACACAGGAGTCGCCACTGGGCCTTCGGATGAAAGAGGAGCCTGAGGTTACAGAGGACCCAGGTAAGGACAGGCAAGGTGGGCATGGCCCAGGGCCTTAGTGGATGGACCAGGGGATCTTGGCTGAAGCCCACTGGGCCGGTCACCTGCCAGATGGAACTGTTCCCATGCATCAGTGGACCCTACATCCCTCCCATCCAGTGGACACCATTATCCCTTGCACACCAAGCCTGACTATCCTTCCATGTCCTCTGTTGACACGGAGCTGGCTGTTGGGGTTTCTGTATGTGGGAGGCATGTGGGGTTCACTCCCCGGGGACATTAGCTAGTTGCTGGGGAGCAGACAGCAGGCTGGAGTATGGGTGGGCACAGCTGGGGGAGGACCCAAAGTGCTAGGGGCCTGTCCCTCTCTCGTGTGCCTCCCAGGCAGGTGCCAGACATGACCACCCACAGTCTCCGCCATTCCCGTGTCAGCCCTTAGAGCCTCCCTGCCGTGCCTGGCCCCATGTCTACACCCAGGTCTCACCCCACCTGGACCCCAGCACTTGGCACACCACTGAGGAGGGCAGCAGGGCAGGGGACACCCTTGGGCCACCTGACCCCCCACCCTTCCTCTCCAGAGCTTCTGGATTCTGGGCCTCTAGCCAACCCCCAGGAGGCCACTTCCACGCTCCTACCTGAGGAGGCCCAGGTGAGCCCAGCACAAGCCACGCCCCATCCCTGCGCTGGGAGCCTCAGTGGGTGGAGGTTGGGTAGGCTCCTCCCTGGGCCTAGCCAGACAGACGTGCAGTGACCACTGTGGTTGCAGGGCTGTGGGATGTCGCTGGACCCGGCCTCTCCCCATAGTGAGACTGGGCCTGAGGGCCCCCTGTGGAGGGAGCACCCTGGGGCCCTGTGGCAGGAGGAAGCTGGGAGCATCTTCTCCCCAGGTGAGTAACACAGGGCCCTCTGCATGGGCAGCAGCACATCTGTCCATCCCACTCCTGGCCCTGTTCAAGTGGCCTGTGAGCTCCTCTATCCCCTGGGTATCCCCTGCCCCATTCAACCTGTTTTAGCATCTTCTGCCCTCAAAAGCCAAGCCCTCCACTCACCTCATGCCCCCTCCAGCTGCTGCTCCCACCAGTGAAAACTCTGAGAGCAGGACTTGTGTTCCCCAAGCCCCCATCCTCTCCCAGTGCTGCTGTCTTGGGTGGCCCCCGGATTCCAGGCTGGTATCCAACTGATGGGTGCCAGGGTAGATGGGTTGGGGTCTGGCAAGAACAGCAGGTTAGTGAACAGGGTGGGCAGGCAGAGGGACCCTGACACAGCGTAGGGGTCAGGCTTTGTCCGGGACCCTCTGTGATCCACCTCCCACACCACCCCATCTGCTGTCACCCAGACAGCCTCCCCTTCCTCTGTTCCCTGGACCCTCCTTTCTTGGTTCCCTCCCTTGTCCTGCCAGAGCTTCCTGTCAACTTTGGTGCACGAGGTTGTTCTCAGATATGTTACGTAGCAGGAACAATTTGTCTAATGCTCCACGTTGCATTGAATTTTGGCTGAAGCATTTTTTTTTTATTATTAACTCAGTCTCAAACCTTTTTTTATCACCACTGTTGGTGAGCCCTTTCAGTCTGAAATTCCATTTTTCAGTTGTGGGAAATGGGCTTGAATTGTTTCTTTGATTTCCTTCTCCTCTGTTGTTTCATTCTCTTATTTCTGGAATGCCTGTTACTTGGTTATTGGCCTCTTGGACAGGTCTTCAAATGTTCTCTTTGTTGTGATACCCCATCCCTTTCTTTCTGCTCTGTTTTCCAGAAAATTTCTTCAGTTACATCTTCCAGACATTCATTTGAGATTTTCTTACCTACTATGATAGTTTTCCTTTCCAGGAGTGTTTTTATTCCCTGAATGTTCATTTTTATAACGACCTTCTGTTGTTACTTATAGCTATAATGTCTTTCCTTATTTTTCTGAGGATGACAATAACTTGTTTTTTAAGCTTTCTTCTCCCAGTATGGTCTCTGACTCCTCCAAGTTGTCTGCTTATGTGTAAGACAGGGGACCACAAATTTGGCAGCTCTGAGCAGGTGGAGGAGGGCCATAGTGGCCAGGACAACTAACCAGGGCAGGGAGGGACATGGGGGAGACCTACCTCTTAGGGGACATGAGAGGGTGGGGGTGCATGAGTGGATGCTACTGGAGGATTCATTGGGCAGTCTGGCTGGGCTGCCTTGAGTCAGCCTTGCTGGGATTATCTTCAGTTCCTTCCTCTGAGTGTTCCCAGAAGGCACTTCGAGCCTCTTTTCAGCATCCCAGGAGAGAGGCTGGCATCTCAGCACCCAGTGTGACCTCCCTTACTCCCACGACTTCCTCAGTGCAGCTTCCCACCCTCAACCCAGCCTTTTGCCAGGATGGGAGAAGGGCTCCAGGATCAGGGTTGCAGCAGGGCCCACAGCCTTCTCAGAATTCTGTGCAGACGTAGTCCAGGGCAGCTCTGTGCAGGGACCCTGCCGCTTCACCTGCATGGCCCGAGGGACCTGGTACCTTCAGCTCCTAAGCTTGTCCAGCCTCTGGGGTAAAACAAGTTGACTTTTGTCAGTTTTCTCCACTGCTAGCTCATATTCACCTTCTCCAGTCTGCTCCACAGTTACCATTTCCCACTTGCTTTCCTGAGCAGAAAATGTCGGGGTTTTGTTTGTTTCCTCTTCTCTTCATCTTTGTGGACTTTATGCCTTGAAGAAACACAAAACAAAACCTTTATTGTGGTTTTTAATGTTGTTTCAGGATGAAACAAATTCAAATAGATACCATTGTTACCCAGAATTCCCCACGTGCTGTGTGTCTTGTTAATTATTAGTTAGGGTCTGAGCTCGTTCCTTTCTCATAAGGTCCTTGTCTCAGGGATGTAGATTCATCCCTTGGACCATCAGGTCTGTAGGCGTCTCCCCTTGCCCTCAACTCAGCGTCCTCTGTGCACCCAGTGTTTTCATTGAGAATGTTTTTTCAGGCCTTTTTTTAGGGGAAGGGGTGGTAATCAACTTTATTAATTTAATGGAGGTACTGGGGATTGAACCCAGGACCTCGTGCATGCTAAACACTTACTCTGCCTCTAAGCTGTACCCTCCCACCCAATCATGAGAACATTTTGAATAGCTCATACATCTACATGTTAGGAAATTTAAAAGGCACAAGGGAGTACACAGTGGAATGCCCCTCCCCTGCTGGTGTCACACAGTCCTGCTTCCCAACAGCTCGCATCACCAGTTTTCGGTGTGTCCTTCCAGAAGGGTTCTGTGTATAGAAAAACAAACACAAATTCAGACGTATACTCGTTTCCGGTCTTTAAAACATAAATCCATACTTAATCTTCACCTGTTCCACACCTGACATTTTCCGGGCATCTTCCCACCTCAACACATGGCAGCCAGCGCCCTCTCTGGACAGCGGCGTAGAGCCTGGGTATGGTCACTAGGGGCACCCCTGTTTATCCGCCCAGACTCCTACTGACATTCCTTTGGGTCATTTTTCAGTGAGAAGCGAGAAACCACCTACACAGGTCATTTCCCACGGGGGAAACACAACTGTCAGAGAAGTACCTAGAAGTGAAATTGCTGGATCAGATTGTGGGAAATTTGTCATTTTGATGTATTTTGCCACCCTGGCTTCTGTTTATGCTCACCAGCAATGCACACAGATGCCTAGGTTCCTGGAGTACGGCTCTAAGACGCGGTTTTCTTATTAGGAGGGGACTGGGCGTATTTTAAGGGATTTAAGCCTCAGTTACATTTCCTCTTCCTGTCCTTTGTCAGGTCGTTGGTTTTTCTTGTTGATTGGTGGGCGCCGTTTACTTTTGTTAACTGGCCCTTTGCCTCTGGAGAGTTTCTCAGTTTGTCATTCATTTTTTGACTCCAAGGTTGTTTTTGCTGAGCACAAATGATTGCCTCTGATGCAGTATAATTTGTCTGAGTTTTCTTTGACAGCATACGCGTTTTCTGTCACCTACGGAAGCCCTTGCTGCTATCTCAGTCTCCCTGGTTTAACTTCTTCGGGGCTTCCTCCTTGTCTGTTGCCTCCGCCCGCACCTCCTCCCTCACCCAGCCTCGGATGATGGCCTGCTTACAGCATGGCTGAGACCTGCTCCTTTCCTCCAGACACCCACCCCTCTTTGATCACAGGCAGGCCCAGGGCTCCATGTGCCATGTACATGCCATGGCACCCACGTTCACATTTCTCTGAAGACTGGGCCCCTAAATTCTGTGCCACACAGCCTGCACATGGTGTCGGTCCCTCAGACGCCCCGTGGGCATCTCAGGCAAGGCACCACAGGCAAAAGTCCTGGCGCCTGTATCCCCTGCCTCCCTCCCGTCCCTCATTCCCTTCCTGTTGGCTCCACTTTTTCAGCCTCCCTCAGACCAACCCACTCCTCTGCATTTGTGGCAACCATCACCACCTAGACAGTGCAGTGGCCACCTGCCCCACTTTTGCCCTTCCAGAAAGGCAGTTTTGCAAACCCAAGTCAGATCTACAGAGGTCGTCCCCAGCTTTTCAGTCTTCCACCTCCGGCAAGGTTCTGTCTAGTTGTCACCTCCTTAGGAAAGCCTGCCTGGATAGAATCCCCGCCCCAGCAGCACCACGTCTGTCCCGCCTCCTTGGTCAGATTCAGGTTGCTCTACTTGATACCCTTTCCCCAGGGCTGGAGTGGGTCCGGGGACAAGTGGGTTCCATCATGAGTGAGGGGTCTCCTTGTGCAATGCAGGATTTACACTCCAGATGGACAGTGTTTCTGTTGGCCCGGGCACTGTGAGCCCCCACCTCCACATCCCCTGGGACCTCGGCGTAGCCAGCCTCAGGGGCCGACTCGAATCGCCCTCCCGCGAAGGTGGCTTCTCACAAGCGCTTGTGCTCCCTAGCGGCCCAGTAGCTGAGCAGGGCCTCACCAATGACGCCTGCCAGGGCGTGGGCCCGGGGCTGGCCACTGCTCGCTGGCGCGCCCCCAGGGGCCGGAGCCGGGGTCGGGGTCGCCCCAGCACAGGCGGTGGAGCCGTGCGAGGTGGCCGTTGCGACGTGTGCGGGAAGGTGTTCAGCCAACGCAGCAACCTGCTGAGGCACCAGAAGATACACACGGGAGAGCGGCCGTTCGTGTGCGGCGAGTGCGGCCGCAGCTTCAGCCGGAGCTCGCACTTGCTGCGCCACCAGCTTACTCACACCGAGGAGCGGCCGTTCGTGTGTGGCGACTGCGGCCAGGGCTTCGTTCGCAGCGCGCGCCTGGAGGAGCACCGGCGCGTGCACACGGGCGAGCAGCCCTTCCACTGCTCCGAGTGCGGCCAGAGCTTCCGGCAGCGCTCCAACCTGCTGCAGCACCAACGCATCCACGGCGACCCCCCAGGCCCCGGCGCGACACCTCCCGCGCCTCCAGGCGCACCTGAGCCCCCAGGCCCCTTCCCGTGCAGCGAGTGCCGTGAGAGCTTCGCTCGGCGTGCCGTGCTGCTGGAGCACCAGGCGGTGCACACTGGCAACAAGTCCTTCGGCTGCGTGGAGTGCGGCGAGCGCTTCGGCCGCCGTTCAGTGCTGCTGCAGCACCGGCGCGTACACAGCAGCGAGCGCCCCTTCGCCTGTGCCGAGTGCGGCCAGAGCTTCCGGCAGCGCTCCAACCTCACGCAGCACCGGCGCATCCACACAGGCGAGCGGCCCTTCACCTGCGCCGAATGCGGCAAGGCCTTCCGCCAGCGGCCCACGCTCACGCAGCACCTGCGCGTCCACACAGGCGAGAAGCCCTTCGCCTGCCCGGAGTGCGGCCAGCGCTTCAGCCAGCGTCTGAAGCTCACCCGCCACCAGAGGACGCACACAGGCGAGAAGCCCTACCACTGCAACGAGTGCGGCCTAGGCTTCACGCAGGTCTCCAGGCTCACCGAGCACCAGCGCATCCATACGGGCGAGCGGCCCTTCGCCTGCCCGGAGTGTGGCCAGAGCTTCCGGCAGCACGCCAATCTCACACAACACCGGCGCATCCACACGGGCGAGCGGCCCTACGCCTGCCCTGAGTGCGGCAAGGCCTTCCGCCAGAGGCCCACGCTTACACAGCACCTGCGCACCCACAGGCGCGAGAAGCCCTTCGCTTGCCAGGACTGTGGCCGCCGCTTCCACCAGAGCACCAAGCTCATCCAGCACCAGCGTGTCCACAGCGCGGAGTAAAGCCAGTGCCGGCTGCACCCACTCTCTGCCTTCACCTTGGTCCTCTGTGCAGGAGCCTGGGTGCAGAATACCTACCTCACAGGTTTGTTGTGAGGCCTGCGATGGCATGGGTACCAGCCCATCCTCTTAGGGCCTGGCGACCAGTAGGTGCTCAATAAACAGCACGCAGAATCTGCGTCTGGATCTTCACCCAGTCGGTGCCTCCCTGTCCGCGTGGTTTCCTTTCTGCCTACCTCACCCATCCACCACTTCCTCTGCAACCACACAGTTCCAGTAACAGCCATGGCCCCCTGCAGTGGTGGCCCCTCGGGCAGCGCCTGCCCAGGTCTTGGGGTGCCACCCTTGCACAGGGACTCCTGTGCTGTTTGTCCATGTTGCTTTTGACCCATATCTCCGCTGGCCAAGGCGACTGCCAGGGGAGGACCTGGGCTGGCACAGCTTTCCCCAGCTGGCGGTCATCAGGCACAGCAGAATTATCAAACTGGTGCCCAGCAGGCTGGAGCCAGCCTGAGGATGTGTTCATGAAATTTTAAACCTAGGAAGGCATTTCTTAGGTGTAAAAGCTTCAAGGTTGTATCTGGGAATTCATATTCTTGTGGGGCTTTCCCCCATTCCCACATGTTTACTACCCGCAGGTGATGGGGGTGGGGGGAGCTTAGGATGGGACGGCATCCAGTCTGTGAACCAAAATTGGCTGCAGGCTCAGGGCCAGTTCCACAGCCCTCTAGTGATCGTTCCCATTGTGGGCCGTTCTCGCCCCTCCCTGGCCCCGCACACTGGGAGGTCTTCATCAGGAGTACATTCCATAGCAAGTCAGGAAACAGCTGGCAGCAGCTTACATAAAAACCGACAGACGCTGCCAGTGCATGTTCACTATCCTGCAGACTCGAGGGCAGGTATCTCTAGAATCCTCCAGCCTTTTCCTATGCCATTGCTTCTTTTGCCCTATCTTCCTCTTCCATCCCATTGCTCAGGCTCTTGACACAGCCCCCCACCCAACCAGTGGGTGCTGTTAGTGCCAGAGACAAGGGGTAAGAAGCAGTTCCAAAGAGGGGGTCTTCATGCAGCAGGGTCTGGCTTGGGACTTAAACCCCACTTTAGGCAGATGTCAGGCTGCCCTTGTCCTAGACAGTTCCAGGAACAGCCTTTCCAGGCCTGTGTGTCCAAGCTTCTTCCAGAAGTGCAGCTGGACCTTCCCTGGCCACTGTAAGTCACCTTGACCTCCACAAGACTGGCCCTGGATCAGGGAAAGACAAGCCAGCCTGAGTCAGGGGCTTCCACCCATCATGCTAGGGAAGGTATGCTCCCTGCCTCAGCCCCCTTCCTCCCCTTCCTCCCCTCCCTACTCCTTTCCTCTCTCCACCTCCCTGCCGGCCTAGTCCCATCCAGGACCAGAGCCACTCTGGCCTCCACTGTCTCTGGCAAAGCCAGCACTTCCTCCTGCAGGGGCACGCCTGTGTGGCACAATCCAGGGCAGGGGAGGGCCGGAGGTCCCCTGGGCCCTTTGACAGCACTCACTCTTCTCTCTGACCACAAAGGGGATTCTAAGAAACCTGGTCTGGGATAGGTAAAATCAGAAGGGAGAGGAAGGTGGGGAGAGGCTGGGAGTATTGCATCAAGGAAGACACATGAATGAACACTGAGTCAGCTAGTGGTCTCCGGTTGGAGGAATGTTGCCAGAACTTTATAAATCCTGTAATGTGGACTTTCTACAAGATTGTGTGATTTTTATAATCACAAACAAAAAGAACAAGAAAGCTGTCATCTTTGATCACCTTCATGTTGTGAAGAACATGAAGGGAAATCTGTGCAGATAGAGCTACTTAAAAACATGATACTCCACACAGGAAAAATCAGGACAAACATGAAAAACATGGAGACATTCAGCCAGGGCCCCACACCAGAAGCTGTGAGAAGTCCATGGACCTACCTGCCAGACCAGCCGAAAAGAAATAACCATGAACAGCTATGTGAAAGCTGCCCATGAGAGCTCCTTTCTGCAGATGGCCTGGGACACCTCTGCACTCTAGTTATGTGGCTGCAGGTTGAAAACCCAACTGTTACCATACTGTGAGCAGCGCTGAGGGCTTGGACAGATGACCACTCGGCCCCACCTGGCCAGAGCCATGGGAGGAATACCCAAGCACTGGTCATCCAAGAAAGCTACAACAGTGCCCAGCCACCCTGTCCCTGGACTGTCTGTACCTGAGCCCATACTGTTCTCTCCCAAATCTATCCAATTCTCTTCACCCCTGAGCTCCATTCTGATCCCAGCCATCCATCTCCAGCCTGGATGCCCACAGCACTCAACCTCCACTCCCTGCCACCTCCTGGTCCCTCATTCCCAAAGCAGACCCTTTCTTCCCACTCCCAGAGGCTACTCTACCACCCTGAGATGCACTTCCACCCTCACAACTCGCCCAGCACGTTCTGCCTAGTCTCTCCAAGGTACTGGCCCCAGCTTCCCTCAGGCCTTTGCACATGCTGAACCCTGTGCTGCCTCCTAAGAGGCTGCAGGCCCAGGGGCTACAGGCACCCTTGCCACCCAAGCCACCTGTGCCTCTCTGCCACTTGGGTTGCCATGAGAGTGACAAGG
This sequence comes from Camelus bactrianus, assembly GCF_048773025.1. Taxonomy (NCBI): domain Eukaryota; kingdom Metazoa; phylum Chordata; class Mammalia; order Artiodactyla; family Camelidae; genus Camelus; species Camelus bactrianus. Next base: position 71,895 of record NC_133547.1, read on the forward strand.
AATATACAGCTTAGCTGCACCACTTCCAATCCTGCCCCAGTTAGGCTATTGCCTCCTTCCTGGTCTGGACACCATGGCCCCCTCTGCCCAGCACTTTGTTGCATGCTCAAGTCTTCCCCACCAGATGGCGGGGAAGCCACAAGATCAGATATCACACAAGTCTAGCTTTGGTTACTCCAGTGTCACCTTTCCAGGCAGTGAATATCACATCCCTAGATGGGACCTTAATTAAAGGGCCTCAGCAACTGGCCCGAGAATGCACACATGAATCAGACTGGGCAACAGAAACCACCGGAGGCTTTGGCTGAAAACTGCAGAATGGTCATCAACTCTCATGTGGAGACGTCCTATACAAAAAAGAATCATCAACAGCAGCAGCAGCAAGAGCAGAGCAGGTGAGAAGAATGGAGAGGAAGGGATAGAGGAAGAGAGAAATTAAGTCTGAAGGGGCTCTGTGGGTCCCAGGATCAACCATGTCTGAAGCGTGAGACCCCCTGGGATGGTTGCAATCATATCAGCTCTGGGTATTAATCCTCACCTCGGCGCCTCTCCAGCACTCAGCTCTCAAGGGAGTGTATAGCTAGGACGAGTAGAGGGCTAAAGGGGGCGCCTGGGATGGTGGATGGAGAACGGAAGGGCCAAAAGGGGCGACAGCTGTACAGACACGGCTGGGCTCAGTCCACGGGGCCAAGGACGCCGAGGGTACCCACGCAAGGCCTCCGAGGAGGCTGGGGCCGGGATGGACGTCAAACCAAAACCCCAAGAGTTGGAGACGACTCTCCGGGATGAGGATGGGGCCGGGGTCGTTCGCCAAGAGAAAGCCAAGGACGCGCCTGCCCGCCCCCACCGCAGGCCAGGCTGGGCTGCCGGGACTACTCCCACAGTGCTCCAGGCGATCTTCCCTGGTGGCACGTTGCCCCAGTGACGGGATGGGACATGGGCAGGAGCCTCACTCGGACGGGGTTGAGCTGAAGGGCAGAGCCGGGCCCCTAGCCGGGAACCGCCGTCAGAACGCCGCTAACCGCCTGACAGACAGAAGTCGCAGACCCGCTCGACACCGCTTCCTCCAGCCCGGCGAGGCAGGCTGAGCTCTGATTGGAGCGGAGGCTGGCCCGCCCACACCGTTGGCGCAGAAGGCGAAGGTCGTAGGACGCCTCCGCTGGAACTTACGACTCGCGCCGAGAGCGGCGCCGCCCCACATTCCGTCCTCCAACTGTCAGCCCGTATAAACCTCCACAGTGCTTACCACTCTCCGGTACAATGCATGTTTTATTTGTTAGTTTACCTCAACCAGAGTCTCCGCGAGCGGGTTCTTTGGGTTTGCGATGGGATGTGCTGCACCCCGCACCCTCTGGGCAACACCCCTGGCCTTGTCCAGGCTCTGGCCCACGCCCTTGCCCTTGCCCAGGCTCTGGCCCGCAACGATCACCCAGCCTCATTCTGTGACCTCCGGGGGCAACTATCTCGTCTGTCCCACTTCCGACGCCGTCTGCACGCTTGCAAGTGGGAATGGCTGAACCCGCAAGTAAAGCGACCACATCTGCCCCACTTAAAGATGGCGGCGGCACCGCCCCTTCCCAAGACCCCAAGGCGTCCCCGGAAGTGACCGCGGGACGGCCCGCACTAACGGAAATACCCGAGCCGAGCCGAAGGAGCCCGATCCCCAAGTCCCAACGGGGCGCTACACAGGGCGGCGGCGGCTGCGCAGGCGCACACCGCAGGCCGGGCGGGAAGAGCCGAAGCGGGCAGGCGGCGGAAATACCCGAAGTGGTGGGGCGCCCGAGGCCGTTGCGGACCTCCCCGCCGAAGCTGCTGTTACCGCGGAAGCCCACCGTCCTCCAATACAGGGCCGCCATCACCGCGGCCCCCGCCTCCCCTTTCCACCTCGAACCGCACCCCCCTCGCGGAGGGTGCGAGTGAGCGGGCCAGCAGCGCGGCCTAAGGACCCCGCGTCGGCAACCTCAGCTAAGCCTGAGACCGGAGCGGGCCAGTGGGAGGAAGGAGCGGCGGGTGGGGGCGGGGCCGAGCGGGCCCGAGAACAGCCGAGTGGGCCCGAGCGCCGCCGAGCGAGCCCGAGGCGCCGGGCCAGGCCGGAGCCGGACTACGGGAGCCGACGCGGGCCGCGCGGTGGGCGCGGAGCGGAGCGGCGCGGCAGGCCGGGCGGGCGGCGGCAGCAGCCGAGGAGGCCGCGGCGGCGGGTCCGAGTGGCGGAGGCGGCGCGGGCGGCGGCGGGGGGCCGGGTGGTCGGGGTCCCGGGCCCCGCAGCGGCGGCAGCGGCGGCGGCGGCAGGATGATCAAGCTGTTCTCGCTGAAGCAGCAGAAGAAGGAGGAGGAGTCGGCGGGCGGCACCAAGGGCAGCAGCAAGAAGGCGTCGGCGGCACAGCTGCGGATTCAGAAGGGTAGGGGGTCGGCAGATGGGGTGGGGGGTCGGAGATCAGCGCCTGGGTTGGGGTGATGTAGAAGTCAGGTGTGGGGTAATGCGGTCGCCAGGGGTCAGAGATGTCAGAAATGGGGGGCCGCGGATGTGAGAGGTCGGAAATCAGGGCTTGGGTATTGGGGGATCAGGACTGGTAATACAGTCAGTGGACGGTCAGAGATGGGGGGGACCGAGGAGGGTATTTGAAAAGCCAGGCGTCTGAAATTAGGGACCAAGAATCTGAGGGTCAGGCGGTGGAGGAGGGGTTACCGGGGACTCTCAAGAGTCAGGAGGTCAGACAGGAACCTGGGTGACAGGCACAGGATATAGGGCTAATGGGGGCTGGCGATGGGGGGGTTGACGTGGGAGAAGATTCAGCGTATTAATGCTGGGGTCACTGGGAATCTGAGAGTCAGAGAAGGTGAAGTAGGTTCCGGGGCCTGGGATTCGGGGGGTCACATGGCAATTTGGGTTTCGGGGTGACAGGAGAAGGAGGGAACGACAGTGTGTACCAGAGATTAGAAGTAAGAGTAAGGTTGGGTTTAGACCATCATGCTGGAGATGCTGATAATCTTATAATCAGAGTAGTATAGGGTAGGAGAGCTGGAGACTTACAGATCTGAGGGTCAGATGGGAACCTGGGTTTGGGATGACAGGCAGAGAGAATAGTAGATGGACAGTGGGGACCAGGGTTTGGTTGGGGGATGATTTATTTAGGGTATGTGGTGGGGACAGGGTCCTTGAGTTTGGGCAGACAGGTGGGTCTCCACTAGATAGTGGAGGCTATGGCCAGGGATCCTGGGTTTGGGGTTGTCAGAGGCTCCTGGGGGCCACATGGGAGTAGGGACATTGGGGAATTGGTCGGGGGGGTCCCAGCTGTTGGGTTATGGGACTTAGGGCTGTGGATTCAGAAGAGTTGGAGCTTACCCTGGGCCCAGAGTTGAAGATGCACATTGAGGGTGTACTGTAAATCCAGAGAAGCCTGCCTGGAGACTGGGGAGCAGAAGGAGTAAGGAGAGGGTTGGAGATGTGGCCCATAGCCCAGGAAAGAGCCCTGAGGGTCCTGGAGGAAGCAGTAGGGGCTCTCCTGGCACCTGCACCTGCCCTGAGCACCCTCCTCTCTCCCTTTTCATTTCTTTGTTTCCCTTTTCTGCTGTGCAAACCCAGACATAAACGAGCTGAATCTGCCCAAGACTTGTGACATCAGCTTCTCAGATCCAGACGACCTCCTCAACTTCAAGCTGGTTATCTGTCCTGATGAGGTGAGGGCACACTCAACTGGACTCCCAGGCACAAGCAGGTGGTCCCACCTGAAGTAGGGATACCTGGTTCGCCTGTAGGAAAGGGTCCTAACTCCTCTTCTCTTCCCTCACAGGGTTTCTATAAGAGTGGGAAGTTTGTGTTCAGTTTTAAGGTAAGTCCCAGGTGGGCAGCGGTGGCTCCTGGGGCTGAGGAAGCAACAGCTGAGGCCTCAGCCAGGCACTGCCTGGACACCTATCCACCTCCCCTCTCTTTTCCTGGAGCCAGGTGGGCCAGGGTTACCCGCATGACCCCCCCAAGGTGAAGTGTGAGACGATGGTTTATCACCCCAACATTGACCTCGAGGGCAACGTCTGCCTCAACATCCTCAGGTGAGGGCATTAATGAGCCCTCCACTGCTCCCCTAATCCTGCCTGCCCAGCTCCCCTCATGGCCTTGTACTGCACCAGTCTCTGTCCCTTCTATCCCACTTGTGGTCTGTGTCCCTCTGTCTCTTCATCGCCACATTTTCTTTTTGGTGGTTTGACCTTGGCTTTCTCCCTGGCCTGTTCTCTGCACCCTTCCCCTAGCCTCTCACATCTACACTATCCTGTGCCCTGGGCCCGACCTGCCTGGTCCCAACAGGGCCTGTGGTGACGGCCCACTTACCAGCCCCTGACCATGATGCTCTCTGCCCACAGAGAGGATTGGAAGCCAGTCCTTACGATAAACTCCATAATTTATGGCCTGCAGTATCTCTTCTTGGTGAGTAGGGGTAGGGGGCTGAGGAGGGGTGGAGGTTGGCCCTCTTCCCCTTGGGTTTGTTGACCCCCACCCATACTGGCCACAGGAGCCCAACCCTGAAGACCCACTGAACAAGGAGGCCGCCGAGGTCCTGCAGAACAACCGGAGGCTGTTTGAGCAGAATGTGCAGCGCTCCATGCGGGGTGGCTATATCGGCTCCACCTACTTCGAGCGCTGCCTGAAATAGGGTTGGCGCAGACCTGCCCCTGCCAGGGCCATCAGCCCTGGCATCCCCTGCAAATATTTATTGGGGGCCACAGGTGGGGGGCATGGGGCGGTCAGTGGGGAAATCCCATGCCCTGGCCTGCCACCCCTCCCTGCCACCCGCTCCTAGTTATTTTTTTTTTTTAACCACCATGTGATTACGGTCGGCGCTGCCTCCCCCGACCCGCTCAGCGATGGGAAATGAATTGGCTTGTCTAGCCCCCCGCTGGGTGCTATCCAGCCCTCCTACTCTGGGCTCTGGGGTGGGTGGCCAAGGGGACTGGGTGGCTGGGGACCCAGCACCCCACCCCTACACCACTGGAGGTCCCACCAGGCTATTAAAGGGGAATGTTACTGCATGGCTTCTGCCTCTTCCTTTTGTGGGGTGGGAGGAGCAGGTGATGTCCACCAGGGCTGCTGCAGCAAGAGTGATGGGAGTTCTTTGGTCACGTGTGGTATTGGGGCACCCCTCAGCAGGCTGCCCAGTGCCTAGGGCAGCCCCAGGAGTGGTGACAGGCTGAGTGGGATGAATCCCACCCTGGGACAAGGGAGGGGCAGGATCCAGTAACCAGTGACTTCTTGCCCAGTGAGGCAGCATAGTGGAAAGCCCGCACCAACTCCTGCCCTGCCCCCCTTCTACCGTGAGGGGGCCAGTGGAGTAAAACCCTGCCTGGTGCTGCCAGGTGCCTGGGGTCCAAAAGCATTGGAGGCCGGGGTCCCTTAGATGAGCTGGGCCCTACAGTGGGCGACGTGGTGGGATGCGGAACCTCGTGGGTGGCTAGACCGAAGGTGCATCAGCTCCGCGGGGATCGGAACGCCAGACGTAACTCCTACAGGCGGGAACTGAACCTGTGGAACGCGGAGCCTATGGCAGTGAAACGGAAGCTGATGCGCATGCGCATGGGTGTCGGCCTGTCCTGGGCGTGTGCGCACGCGCGCTCTTGTCCCCTCCCAGCATTCCAGGCGGGGCGTGTGACGTCAGGTCCTGTAATCCGGAAACGGCGGCGACGGCCGAGGCGACCGAGCCGAGGGGCTGTCGTTGGTGGGCGCTCCAGAGATCCGAGAGGAGCGGAGCGTGACCCGGAAACGGAAGCGAGTCCCTGTCCCAGCTCCGGTGAGTAGCCTCTGCCCGGGCGCGGGTCCCGGGTGGGTGTGTGGGCGGTGGCGTATGAGGGCCTCGCCCCTTCCTAGGACTCTGCCTCATCATCTAGGTCCCCTACGCCGTCCTGCCTGCGGTGCTCAGGGCCCCCAGCTGTCCCCCCCCAGGCTTCCCTGGGAGAGCAAGGCGTCCAACACGTATAATCCCGTCCACAGTACAGGGGTCCCCACCACCCCCAGCCATATTTTCCGCACCCAGAGTCCCTCAGCATTCAGAACCTCCAATCCGAATCTACCCACTCGCTGTCAGCTTCAGAGCCCCCACACCCACCCTAGTTTTGGTACTCGGGGCCTCCACCGAGCCTGCGCTTCTGTCAGGACCCTCTTAACTTCCCTGTTGTTGGTGCTCAGGGTTCCAAATGACCTAGTGTATCCACACATATCCACCTCCAGTCTTGGTTCCCCGGAGGCTCCAGGGCTTCATCCTAGGGTCTGGAGACGGAGGCTGAAGCCTTGAACCTCCGTCGGGGCACTGTAATGAAGGAGGGGCTGGGGCGGGTACCTTGTGGATGACTTTCAAGTCTTGTCCCCACTCATGTCCCCGGGGCTACCCCATGTTCCAGTGTGACCCCAGCTCTGCCTCTTTGCCTCCCTACGCCCCACGCCACCCTGCATCTAGGCTTCACACTTGTCTCCAGCACACCAGTGGGCTCCCGTGGCCATGGACCTGTTGTTTGGGCGCCGGAAGACACCAGAAGAGCTGCTGCGGCAGAACCAGCGTGCCCTGAACCGCGCCATGCGAGAGCTGGATCGTGAGCGGCAGAAGCTAGAGACCCAGGAGAAGAAAATCATCGCAGACATCAAGAAAATGGCCAAGCAGGGCCAGATGGTGAGCTCAGTTGGGCAGGGGCTGGGACACAGGGCTAGGTGCTGTTGCTTGGTCAGACACTGACTGTGGCAAAAAGGACAGACAAAAAAACAACAGGTAGGTGCTTCTAGGAAAATGGAGTGAAGGGTGAGCAGGGCTTCCCTAGTTTCAGGGTCCTAAAAGTCTGCCTCTGAGGAGTTAATAGAGGCAAACCTCAAGTAGTTAAGAGAGTGAGCTTGTAAAGATCCAATCGTCAAGTTTATCAAACAGATGGAGCAACAATAATGTTAGATAAAGAGAGTGGTAGGTGAGCTCAGAGGGGTGGGTGTAGGCCAGGCTCCTGGGAATTGTGGACCACAGTGGGAGCTAAACTGAGTCAAAGGATTTATTTCAAGAGATGAGGTCGGGGGAAGGGTATAGCTCAAGAGCACATGCTTAATGTGTGCATGACGTCCTGGGCTCAATCCCCAATACCTCCTCTTAAAAAACAAAACTCTCCTAATTACCTCCTCCTCACAACAAAATTAAATTTAAAAAAAAAAAAAAAGAGACGTGATCAGGAGGCCCCGGAGGCCAGTGAGAAAAGATACGGACACACCCTGAACTAGGAGGGAGCTAAGCCTCTGATGGGTGATAAGTTTTGGCCTGAGCAGCTAGATTTGAGAGGTGCCCGTTCCTGGGACAGGCAAGGCAAGAAAGAGGTTTGGGTTGGTAGGAAGTCACAAGCTGAGCATTAGATATGTTAAGTACTTCAGGATTTAGAAGCTGAGGTGTGGGCATGTGTGAGGTAGAGGGAGAGATGTTCTTTGGCCAGGATAGGAATTCAGGAATGGCTGTTGACTTTAGACATGGAGGAAAAAGGACTTCTGATCAGAGAAATGAGAAGCTTACAGAGGAGTCTATGCAGTGGTGGCCCAAGAGGCATTAGGGCACGAGGGAGAAGTGGCCACTAGGTTTAGCACACAGACTCTGAAAGCCTCAGCGGGAATGGTGAGATGGGAGTGAGTTATACTCCCAAGGCTCACTCCCTGCCACCTCTGTTCACTCCTCAGGATGCCGTGCGCATCATGGCAAAAGACCTGGTACGCACGCGGCGGTACGTGCGTAAGTTTGTGTTGATGCGAGCCAACATCCAAGCTGTGTCCCTCAAGATCCAGACACTCAAGTCTAACAACTCAATGGCGCAAGCCATGAAGGGCGTCACCAAGGCCATGGGCACCATGAACAGACAGGTGCGCCTCTCCCGATTCCCCTCCCTACCCCGGCTAACCTCAGGGACCAGACTCACCCTCCTCCCACTTCCAGCTGAAACTGCCCCAGATCCAGAAGATCATGATGGAGTTTGAGCGCCAGGCGGAGATCATGGACATGAAGGAGGAGATGATGAACGACGCCATCGACGATGCCATGGGTGATGAGGACGATGAAGAGGAGAGGTTTGGAGACACCGGGTCGGGGGGTGGGGATGGATGCCTGGCCTTCGTGTACTTGACCCTCAGAGTTGTGTTTTCTTACCTAGTGATGCCGTTGTAGCCCAGGTGCTGGATGAGCTAGGCTTGAGCCTGACAGATGAGCTATCAAGTGAGTGCTCAAACCGTGGGCTGTCCCACCCACGCCCCAGCCCAACCCTTCCTCTCCCAGCATTATTCCTTTCTGCAGAGGCTCTCTTCCTAACTCCCACTCTCTGCAGACCTCCCATCCACTGGAGGCTCGCTCAGCGTGGCCGCCAATGGGAAGAAAGCAGAGGCTGCAGCCTCTGCCCTAGTTGATGCAGATGCAGACCTCGAGGAGCGGCTCAAGAACCTTCGGAGGGACTGACCCCCTACCCCCTACCCCAGGGAGGATGGCCCATCATTTTCACTATACCTTCTGTAATAAAAGACATTGAACACTAGTTATTGGGCCTGTGTGACTGCCCTGTTGTAGGTCAGGCTGGGGTCCCTTGAGGTGGGAATCATTCAGCCAAGGTTTAGTGTGTCAGGGTATGAGGTAAGGAAGGCTAGCTTGTTTCCAGGTTTGGGCAGGGCTGGACAGGACAAGCCCACCCAGGATTTTCAGGACTTGGGAGGTAAAGGCATTGGCTCAGCACTCCTTCTGGTCCTCCAACATCTTGGTCTCAATACCATCATTCCCAAGATGGTAGGGTCCCCAGATACCTTGGTAGGATGCTACAAGTCCAGGCCTGTCTCCCAGGGATACAGTGCCCAACTCGGCTCAGCCCAGTGGGAGTCTCAGCCCACCCAGCTGTGATACCCTGTCTGGTTATGAGAAATGGTTACACCCCAGCCAGGAAGCACCTGGAAGAGTGGCCACCACACACAATATACCTGGGAATTCACCCTGCCTACCAACGGGTTATGCTGGGTCTGCCCACCTACTGTGAGATCACCCCTACCCACCTAGGCACTCCTCGTATCGGGAAGGGCCCAGGAGGGATGCTCTTCCCCACTCCCTGGACACCCAGATGGCTAGAGACAAGTGCCACACCCCTATTGACCAGGACTTTGGTGAGGAACTGATGCAGGCAGAGACCAGGTCCCAGGACAACTGCCCCCACCAACCAAGGCCTGATTAACTGGTGAACTTTTTATTAAATCCACAGAAGTAAAAACCATATTGTGAGGGGATAGGATATGGACCACCAAGGAGTGGGAGCCAGACCACCAGAGGCAAGAGGAACAGGAGAGGGAGGAGGGGTGATGGGATAGACAACAGAGCCAGGTTGGGCTGGCTCAGGCGGGTGCCCAGCCTCAGGGGCCATCACCAGGGCCACTGGACAGGTCCTGGGCACTCAGGCCAGCACCAGGCAGGCTCAGCGGCGGAGGCTCCACCAGCACAGCGGAGAACTTGGTGTCACCGAAGGCCTCATTCATGCGAGTCTCAAAGAAGCGCTGCAGGCCAATGATGGACTGCACGTCCGCCTTGTCCTGCCCAGCAAATTATAATGGATGGGTCCTAGCTCTCTGACCTCCCTGCTCCCAACCCCACCCACACCTCCACCGGCTCACCTCTGTCAGCTTGTTGAACTGCTTGAACATGCGGCCCACGTCCTGGGCAAACTCCTGGGGGGAGCTGTAGGGGGGGGACAGCTTCTCCTGGAGGCGGGCTCGGATCAGGGTCAGGTCCAGGGTGCCCCCGGGCTGATCCTGCAGGCAGAGAACAGAATGAAGGTGATGCTGAGCACCCCTGTACCTCCCATCCTTCCAAGTCCCAGAACTCACCAGGGAGAAGGTTGAGTCAGTGGCCAGCTGGTGCAGGGGCCGGCAGGGCTCATGGCAGAAGAGGGCCAGCAGGACACGCTCACACTTCTATAGGCATTATGTAGACATCAGAGCCGTGGGGAGGTGGGGGGCTGCTGGCCAAACCAAGGGAGTGGGCCCCACACTCACCTGTTGGTTGGCAGGCGAGAGCTTGGCCACCACACCAGCGCTGTCGCCACCATCCAGGCTCAGGCTGCCATCTTCCTCCTTCAGGTCAGGTAACACGTGGCAGAGAGAGCAGCTCCACTCCTCCCTGGAGGGGAGAGGGAATGAGGGGCTGTCCAGGCCCTGGCCCAGTCCTCCACCCTGCAGAACCCATGGCCTCGCACCCTGGCACATCCTGCAGGGCAGGCAGGTGGCAGTCCAGGTGGAAGCAGAATTCGCACTGGTTGCACATGACCAGGTCACCTGGCTTCTGGCAGACACGGCAGATGGTGGCACTGTCATCCAGGGCACCCGGGCCACCAGCTGGAGCAGAGGTGCCCTCTGGAGCCACCACCTCCAGGCCTGAGCTAGTACTGCCACTGGGTGAGGCCAGGCGGGGGCCCTCAGCGCCAGGGCCCTCTGCCAGGGCCATCAGCACAGGCTTGGTCTCGGGGCCCTCAGTGGCACCAGGTGGGGTTCCAATGGCAGCCTCTGTTTCTTCCTCCTGCAAGGAGGCAAGGGGTATGCAGTGGGATGCCCATCTGGGCATCAGGGATCATTCACAACCCGGCCATGGTCCCTTGGGGCAGGCTCACCTTGACGATGGCCATGCCTGGCAGGGGTGGGGCACCAGGGGCCCCAGGGGGCGCAGTCCCAGGCTGTCCAGCAGCAGCAGCTGCAGCACCTCGCTCAATGACAATGAGGTTGTAATCCTCAGTGGTGCTGCCTGGGAAGACCTTGAAGACTGGTGGCTGGCTGTCAGCCGTGAGATCCAGGTCCAGGCGTTCGAGGCTCACCCGTGGCACCTTGCGCATGAGGCCACTCACCTCACCATCACCTGAGCGAGACCTGTGAGTGCAGCTTGGCATGAGGACCCCTGTCCCTAGGACTACCCTGCCCTATGTTCACCAAAGGACAGCCACACTCACCGCTTCACCCCTGACACATGGGGCTCTGCACTTGAATAAGGGTCATCTGCTCAGAACACAGTAAAGGACACAGGTTGGGGTGGACCTGGGACACGAGCTCTCCCACCTACCAGGCGGACCCACTCACCTGACCCGAAGCCGTAGCCTTCCTGTACCTCCATGGGCTGTGGACAAAGCAGGTGGGCCTCAGTGAGGAGACATCACACAGGACCTTGCATCCCTCTCCTCCCGCCAGTCCCCTGCCCTGCTCACCTGGCTGCCACCAGAGCCCTGTTTGCTCAAGGGTCCTGGAGCCCGAGGAGGGGCCATAGGTGCAGGGCCTGTGGAGTTGGTGCCAGGACGCTCTGCAACAATCTTGCCTGCGGTAAAGAGGTAACATAAGCGCAAAAAAAGCTGGCACCTAGGGTAGCAAGGAACAGCAAGGAAAAGTAACACTCACCAAAGGCCTCTGCACTCTTGGTCCAGGCATTGAGGTCCCACTGAAACTTCATCTCACCATGTGGCTCCACAGGGTCCACAATCATCTTGAGGGCTCGGTGCAGCTGGAAGTAGATCTGGGGGCGGGGCGGTACATGAGCACATGGGCAGTGAACAGAGCTCCAGGGCCCTGGAAGGCGCCGACCTGGAACCCACCACCTGGGTGCCCACCAGCACACACCAGCTTCTTGGAGAGGAGTAGCGCTGTGTTGTTGTCACTCTCCAGGGCCCATGAGGCAAAGCGCAGGATGTGTTCCTGGTGCTTCTGAATCTTGGTCATGGTCCAGTGCTGTCGCTCCAAGCGCTCTTGCTGGCCCTCCGTCACCTTCTATGGGTGGAGAAGAGACAAGGTCAAAGAGAGGAGAGAGCACTAGAACCTCTGTCCACCCAAGAATGGCATCAGCACCAGCAGAGGGTACCAAACCCCAGGAACCTCCCAACACTGATGGGGTGAGTGGTCAGCAGAGGGACCACACAGGGTGTACCTGGGCATCATTGACCAGCACACGGCCCCGCTTGTTCAGTTCTTTCATGATCTGCAGGATGGCCATCTTAACATCCACCTGCACACGCTTCTGAACGTCTGACACTTGGCGGATCCTGGGTGGCCGGGCGGGTCAGGTCAGGTTCGGTCAAGCAGGTGCTCACCAAGGGACATCCCCCCATAGCCCCGCCATTGACACTTACGAGCTGCGAACCTCCTTGGTGTTCTTCTGCAACGTCGCGTGCTTATCCCCGAGGCGCTTCACCAGAGAAGCCAGGAGCTTGCGCTGGTTCCTCACTGCATCCTCCAGGAATTGGTACCTGAGGGCAGACAAAGGTGGGCCCCGGTGACAAGACAGGAAATAGGCAGCTCCCACCCACCCTGCCTCAGGACTCACTGGTGGTCCTTGTGGGCGTTGAGCTGGCAGTCCCGGCAGGTGAGGGTGTCGCAGCTCTCGCAGAACAGAACGAGGGGCTCGTGCTTGTGCACGTTGCAGTACACTGTGCGCTCACCGTCCCTCGACTTGGCTGGTCCTGGGAAATGCAAACTATGAAGCTGCAGCTCCACCTCAGCCACCTCCAACTCAGACAGCAGCCTGGGACCTCACTTCCTGCCTGTCCTGCAACCCTGGGCCATCTATCAGGAAAAACCAGAGCCTACGGCAGTGAACAAAAGAACCCAGACCATTGCTCTCAAAACCCTCTGGCCTGAGCCTGACCAAGAAAATCACACCCCCTTCCTTTCAGCTTCTGATGGTGACAACATAAAGTGTAAGGATGACAGGAGAGTCCTCCCCCCTGCTATTCCCTCTACTAAAACCTCCTCCAGGTGGATACAAGGGAGCTCCTCCACCTCTGAACCCAACGCCCGACTGGGTTCCCTTTCTGGTCCACTCACAGAAGATTCTGTCCACTAGAGAAGGGGACTCTGGCTACTATGGCATCCCAGCCCGCAAAATATTTACTTTGTGGCACAGACAGAAAGCAAATCAGGCTCTAAGGACACCGTCAGGTGCGTTTTCCTCAGGAGCCATGCCAATGACCTCCCACTGTTCTCTAGTACAAGGAGACCACCTATAGGGTGTCTTACAACACAGAGGGGCGGGGAGGGTGAACAAAGCCTTCTCAGGCTGGAAATGAGATTATCACACCAGGACCCTCAGAAAGGTGTCAGGTTCCCTGAGAGAAGGGTCCCCAGGGCTCAGAGCAACACTACCCAAAGACCAATACACCACACTGGCACTCAATCCTCCCTTAAACCTGCTGCCGTTAGAAAACTGCTTGCGGAACAAGGGTATAGCTCAGTGGTAGAGTGCACACTTAGCGTGCACAAGGTCCTAGGTTCAATCCCCAGTACCTCCATTTAATTAACAAATAAATAAACAAACAAAAACACAAACCTCATTACCTTCCCCCTGCAAAATAAAAAAACTGCTTGGGAACATCAAACCCTCTTTCTTCTCCAATCCCAATCATGTCGTGGCTAAACCAGCCCAACCTGAGATAAAGACATTGACGTAAATGAGCCAAGCATCAGCTCCTCCGATACCGTCATATACTGCATCTTGACCTTTGCCTGGAACCCAGGACCCCTGCCCGTCCCTCCTGTCTCCTCATACCCCACCACAACCACCTCCATCCTCCTTTTCCCACCAATACTGTCCTCTGGACTGGAGGAGCCACAGAGTGACTACCAAAAGGCCACTCATGGGGTGTTCTGAACCAAAAACCAAGCCCAAACCTCTCTCCAAACAAACCACTGCCAGCACATTCACGGAAAAATCTGGAAATATCTACCTAAGCTATGGGACCTCTGCAATCCAGAGATAAAACATTTCCAGCACTCACTGGTTAGTGATGGGCTGAGGGCCCTCACAGCTTATCAAGACAGGGGCCTCACTTTCCCCTACAGAGCCTTAAACCAGGTGCCGCAGCACCTCAGGTCCAGAAGATCCCTCGTATCATTCCCAAACACCCTGCGTTCCCCTATCTGTATATGCCAGTCCCTCCACCACTGGGAAGATATACCAACTAGGGGATTCCACAAGCTTCCTCAAATCCTCAATACACCCCAGGGCACAATGAGGTCCCCTGTGCACTCCCTCCACTCCCTGCCTATGGACTTTCCCCTTCCACCTGGACTTGCAGAGACTTTCCACCAGAGTCCCAGCCTCTCCCGTTTTGAGTTCTGCCCTCAGGCTCTTCAGTTGGTTGTCCCTGGGACCCTTCCACCATCTGCAACCAGAATCCTAAGCAGTTGAAGACACATGTAGGAGGCAAGCCAGGGCTATCCCCTGCACGCTGCATACCAGTGGAGCGCACTGTGTGGTCCTTCGTGTACTTCACCCGCTGGTGTGCCTCCACACATGTCTCACAAAGCGGCTCAGAGCACTCCACACAGTAACTGGTGGCCGGGGCATTATCCTCACAGCTAGTGCAGCACTGCTGAGCAAAGGCAGAGTCAGAAGAGACAGCACCACCAGACAAATGTGCATTGCACTTACATACCAGGAATCACGACCTAAACTGAGGTGGTGCCATTACTTAGCCTATAGAGCCTGCCCTGACACCATGCAGTATGGTGAGAGTAGAGCCTGCAGCTGCTACTGTGGTCTGGGCTGGAGACCCCTACCCACGACCAGAGGCCTCCTGGAGTTGTCAAGGCAGGGCATACCTGATTCGCATCCTGGGAATCGGTGGCAGCCTTGCTGCCACTGTCGCGCATAAAGTAATTCTCCACAATGTCTTTGGAGAAACATTGCTGCTTACACACTGGACAGTCCACCACTGGGAAGAACAGGGATAAACGAGACCACTGCACGTTCACATCCATGCTGTGACCCCCATCCCCCCAGTGGGTCCCAACTCCGTCCCATGCTAGGCTAAACCTCCCCTCAGGGAAAAGTAATCAAACCTTTTATTTTATCGAATTTGAAGCAGACGCCTCAACTCAGCGCCCAGCCCACATAGCCCACTGCCCGCACCCGCTCCAGCCAAACACTGTCCGGGTCCCCATCCTCTCGCCCAGGCGATCCCTGTCATGGTCACGCTGGGAACGGACCCAAGCACCACGCCGAGGGGGGAGCAAAGGCTGCGGGGTGGGGGAGGGGCCGCCCCGGCCCGATCACACTCACCAGCGCCGTCGCCCGCCGCACCTCCGTCCCCCGAGCTGTTGGTGGCGGCGGGCGCCGCGGGCCCGAGGCAGGCGCTGCAGGCCGAGTGCAGGCAGGGTAGCAGGCGCGGCTCCCTTTCGGGCCGCAGGCGCTCCCGGCACACGCCGCAGTGCTCCAGCAGCTCCAGGGCCTCGCCGCCGCCCCCCGCGGGCGACGATGCAGACGCCGAAGCCGCTGCCGCCGCCGCCGCTGCCGCCGAGGCCGAAGCTGAAGCCGCGGCCGAGGAAGCGGGGGCTCGCTTCTCGGCGCCAGCCGAGCCCTCGCCCGGGCCCGGGCTGCCAGAGGCGGCCGCCGCCGCCGCCGAGGCAGCCGCCGCTGAGGCCGCCATTCACACGCCGCCGGGGGCGCCCAGGGGGGAGGAGGGGCGCAGGGCCCTTCGCGCAGGCGCAGACGCGCTCGCCGCCAACGGCTGGGCCGCCGCCGCCGCGAGGCCGAGCGCCGCCACGCGCCGCCTGGGGCGCCGCCCGCTGCGCGCGACGCGCTGCAGACGCCCGGCCGACCGCTGCCCGCTCGCTTGCCGCGGCCTACGTTCGCGCTTCCTCCTCAGCTGCCGCAGAGACCAGCGCCACGCGGCACGCTCACAACCGCTCGACCGCGCGCCCGTTCGCAGAAAGAGCCGCGACCGGGGGGCGGGACAGAAATAACTGGCGCCGACGCCGTCGCGCACGCGCTCTGGTCGCCTCTCGCCCGGGGGCGGGGCCGGGGTGGGCTGCCGCGGGCGAGGCTGCGAGTACGCACGCGCCGAAGCCGGCTCCTCCCACCCCCACCTCCACCGCCGCGGCGCCGGTCGTGCGGCAGGGGCGGGGCATCTGTCTGGTCGCCACAGCAGGCTGGTCCGCCCGCTGGGCGCGTGTCGGTTACTGTAGCCCTTTCTCCGCTTACTGCGCACGCGCGTCGGTCCTCCCGGCCTCCTCCTTGATCCCCGCCCCTCTGGCCCCCTGGAGAGGTCTCCAGCCGCTGCGTCAGCTAGTGTTGGGAAGAGGGGCGGGGCCGAGACCTACTGGAGATTCTGGGCCCAGGGAGAGGAGCGAGGGGTCCCCATCCGTAGAGGAAGTGCCCTTCCGAGCCGGGAGGCTGGTTTTTGGGCTTTAACGTTTCTGCTGTTAAAGATGAGAAACACTGAAACCTAACTAAATCAAATAGATCCCAAGGGACTCAAGAGTAGCGAGTCTGAAATCCCGCCTAGCCCCCCCAAGCGCCCCCTTCCCCTTTTTTACACAGAAGCTGCGCTGACTTTGACGCCCTTCAAGGTGGGTGGGCTAAACCTCAAAAATGGAGCATTCTGAGGGGGGAAAAAGGGTCTGGGTGGGTGAATCTCTTCCGAGAAGGATGCTGGGTCTGTGTGGGGAGATTCATCTGAGGGTGGAGGAAGGTTCTGTAGTGAGGGGAAGCCAGCCTCCGTGGGCAGCAGGCTCTGTGTCGGGGGTGGGAGGGTGTTCCTGACAGAAAGAAGTAGACTGGGGGGAGTTCTGTCAGATGGGGGAGCTAGGTTTGTAGGGAAAATCCTGTAAAAGAAACATGGCCTTTTTGTAGGGATCCTGTCTGAAGGAGAAGCCGAGTCTGTGAGAATCCTGGGGGTGGGGCAGGGACTGTGGGGGATAGAAGAGTCCTGTCTGAGGAGGGGTCCTGACTGAAGGGAAAGCAAGGTCAGTGAGAGGGGACCCTGTCTGAAGTGGGAGCAGCGTCTGTGGGAGGGGATCCCGTCGGAGGTGAGATCGGGGTCCGTGGGAGGGGATCCCGTCGGAGATGAGATCGGGGTCTGTGGGAGGCGATACTGTCTTAAGTCACTGGGCACGGAGAAAACTCGAGGCAAGGGTGACTTGGAGCTGCTCCCTGGGTGGGCCTTGGCCCCCTGTGCAGGGCTGGGTTTCCAGTGCAGGATGAGGCCTGGGCGGCAGCTCTGAAACGATCCAGAGAACCTGGAGGGTCGGCACGTCCGGCCCCAAGACTGCTCCACCTCTCGCAGGCTCGATCACCTAAAAGCTTCGGAGTTATCCGGATGCAGCCTCCCCCACCCCAGCTCCCCATACGCCCAAGCGAGGTGGCAGTGGTGGAAGTGTGTCTGGGGCTGCCGGGCGGATTAGGGCTTTTGTTCGCCGCAGGGCCTGGGGGGCTGCAGGGCTTTGTTTCCGCGCCTGCCTTTGTTCCAGCTCCAGCGCGGCCCCCAAATCCGAGCCCCGCCCCGCCCCGCCCCTTCAGCTGCCTAAGCGCCCAGCCTACCGGGGTCCCCGCGAGTCCACGCCCCCACCGGCTGGCCCGCCCCCTCCCAACCACTCCCCCAAGGCCAGGGCCCAGACCCTAGCTTCCTTCCTCCAATAACGGGGAAGGAAAGTTGGTGGCTGGTTCTGCACAGGGTGAAGAGTGGAATCCTTTAGTAGTATTTACTGAGCACTTTCCATGACCCCACACCTACTCTGCAAGGGGCCCCAAAACTACCGGGTCGGGCGGGGTAGGGGTGATCCATACCTGCCCTTGCCTCTTGGGCAGACATGGGGTGTCAGGGGCCAGACAGTCAAAATAAGCCAATGATTGTAAAGAGTGTAGGAGTGGACTTCCCTAGCAGCTGCCACCAAACACCTGGGGGAAGAACAATTCAGGCAAAGACAACAAATGCCCTGAGGCAAACCAGGCACACAGGAGGCAGTGACAGGAGGAGTGGTGGGAGGTGTCTAGAGGTTGCTGGGCAGATAGGTTGTTTACAGTCCCTTCGCTAGGCTCTAGCAACTGTTCAGAACAGCATTGATGGAGGCTAGGTCAACTGGAAACCAGGCTCAGGCAAACTCAGGGAGCACAAGGAGACACCCTACGACTGGCCGAGCCAGGGTGGGCATACAGGAGGGCCGGGCCGGGCCAGGGCAGAACCCTCACTCAGAGGTCCTCTCTGAGGAGCCAGCCTATCCAGAGGTGTATGGCAGGACATGGGTACATCTTGGCTCTGCCCCTCAGTAGGCCAGTGTCACCTTATAGGCTCATCCCCTGTGCTCCTTGTCCACCCTTTACAGCTTCTCACCGTGGCCAATCCCAGACCCATGGACGCTGTCTATATTCTGGCTCTGTGGACAGGGCACAAGGGGTGAAACAATGTGCAGGAGGTGCCAGCCGAACCACTGCCCCTTTTGGGGGCCCACCTGCAGACAGCCACCCTCACTCTCTCTTCCCTCCCCAAACTCCATGCTTGCACCTGGCTCCCTCTCCCACCTTCAACTGTCACCCCCAAAGCCACTTCCTGGGGAAGTCTTGTGACTACATCTCTCCAATCTCTGCATCTTCAAAGATTTCATCCAGGAACTAGATAGTTGTAATAGTCCCACAATGTCATGAATGCACTTAATGCCACTAAACTGTATACTTTCAAATAGTTGAGATGGAAATTTTGTGTGTATTTTACCCCACACATAAAAATCAGATTGGGGGGAGGGTATAACTCCATGATAGAGTGCGTACTTTGCATGCACGAGGTCCTGGGTTCACTTCCCAGCACTTCCATTAATAAATAAGTAAATAAATAAATAAACCTAATTACCTCACACACGAAAAAATTTAAAAATAAAAAATAAATCAGATTTTGATGAATCTGTCCCTCTGACCTCTGACCTCACTACTCAGCTCCAGCCACATAGGCCAACTGTGTGGTTCCCACCTCACAGCCATTGCACTTGCCCAGAACATTCTTCCCCACCTCTCTTTCTTGCTGCTTCCTTCTCTACTTTTACACTTCATCTAGAGAGACTCACAGGACATGCGCTCCAAGCTGTTTGTGGTCACTGCTGCACTGCCATGCCTCACCCAGGGCCTGCTCCCCAGGAGGCACTCCGTCAGTGTGTAAAAGGACAAATGCCTGAAGGTGATGGCTGTCAGTTTTTGTTTAATTGTGTTAAAATTTACATAGCCTCAAATTCATCATTTTACTTATTTTAAAGTGTAAGTTCAGGAGCATTTCATACATTCATGTTGTGCTCATCTTGTTCCAGAAATTTCATCACCCCAAAAGGAAACCCTGTACCCATCAGCACTCACTCCCTGTTCCACTGGCCCTTGGAAACTACTAATCTGCCTTCTGTTTCTATGAACTTTTTAATCTTTTGATGGAGGCTTTTACTATGTCAAGAAAAGCATACATATCGTACCTACAGGGAGCACCCTCAGTAACCAGCTCTCAGAGGAAAAAATGGAATGTCTGTGGCTGAGACGCCTTTTGTGCCCCTCCCAGCTGCAGCCGTCCTGACTTCTCCCACCACAGACAAACTTTATGGTCCATACGTGGAACCACACAGGGTTTGCACGTCAGTGTCTGACTTCTTTCCCTGAGTGCACATCTGTGTGGTGGCGTGTGGCCTTGACCCCTTCTATGCCCTTGCTGTGTAGAACCCCATTCCACAAATATGCTGTAGTTTATTTCCCTGTTCTCCTCTTGACTGCACTTGGGTTTCCCTCCTGCTTGTGCTGTTACCAACACAGCTATAGCAACACCATACATGGCTTTTGGCTGGGCTTTCCTTTTTTTCTTGTTTCTTTTGTTGTTGTTGTTGAAGTATAGTTGACGTACAATGTTCTGTTAGTCTCTTGTGTACAGCATAGTAATTCGGTCATAAATGTATATATACATATTATTTTTCATATTCCTGTTCTTTATAAGTTATTACAAGATATTGAATGTAGTTCTCTGTGCTATACAGTAGGTCCTTGTTGTTTATCTATTTTACATATAGTGGTTAGTATCTGAAAATCTCAAATTCCTAATTTATCCTTCTCGCCTTTCCCCTTTGGTAACCATAAGTTTGTTTTCTATGTCTGTGAGTCTGTTTCTGTTTTGTAAATAAGTTCATTTGTATCATTTTTTTTTTAGATTCCACATATAAGTGATATCAAGCCATAGTTTCTTTCTCTGCCTGACTTAACTTCACTTAATATGATAATCTCTAGGTCCACCCATGTTGCTGCAAATGGCATTATTTCATTCTTTGTTATGGCTGAGTAGTATTCCATTGTATATAAATATACACCACATCTTCTTTATCCAGCCATCTGTCCATGGACATTTAGGTTGCTTCCATGTCTTGGCTATTATAAATAGTGCTGCTGTGAACACTGGGGTGCCTGTAACTCTTCAATTTGGAGTTCTCTCCAGATATATGTGGCTCGACTTTTCTTTGTGATGAGCTAACAGAAGGTTTTAGCAGAGGGTGGTATGGGGTTCAAGGACCAGTAATAAACCTCAGAGAGAGCCAAAGGGGCCACAATAACAAGATAGCTGTCTGTACCCAAATCACTCACTTGGTGAAGACATAGACCAGAAAA
The DNA here is from genome assembly GCF_048773025.1 of Camelus bactrianus. Classification (NCBI taxonomy): domain Eukaryota; kingdom Metazoa; phylum Chordata; class Mammalia; order Artiodactyla; family Camelidae; genus Camelus; species Camelus bactrianus. Next base: position 92,288 of record NC_133547.1, read on the forward strand.
CCCAAAGAACATTCCTCTCCCAACATGTAATTATTTTAGCCAAACTGACAACTCTGAGTTATGACCTAACAAACCCCCTCCCAAAATTCCTCAAGCATTATCAGACTGCCTACCTGCTCCTAAAGATAAACTATACCTTCTCCCTTAAGGAACTTAAGCCCATAGGTAATGAATCAACTAACCTCTAGAAACCTTCAGCACAACCCCTTTGTGCCTGGTGCCATGTAAGCACAAGGAGTTGAAGCTTACCCTCCCTTATAAAAGAACTCAGGAACCAACCCTCGGTGCACACACAGGCACCCCTCATCTGTGTGGCCGCTGTTGCCTGTAGCAGCGTATCTATTAAGTTTTCCTTTGTCTCTGATAAATTACTTCACCGCCCACGCACCGGCCGCCGAGTCCCCCAGCAGATGGCGTGATCAGATTCCCAGGAAGGGAGTAGATGGCTTGGAGGTGGAATGCAGAAGATAAGCATCGATGCAGGCCAGGCAGAGAAGGCATTTGAGCCTCTGAAGTCACCCCTTAAAATAACTATCTTTCCTCCCTTAGTTTCCTGTGGCTACGGTAACACATTACCACAAACTTGGTAGCTTAAAACAAAAATTTAACGCACAGTTCTGTTGGCCAGAATTCTGAAATCTGCTGGCTCGAGGGGTTCCTAGGCTTGTGGCCACATGATGTCCATCTTCAAGGCCAAAGTCTTCTACTCACTCTGTGGTTCCAACTCCATATTGCCTTTGCCTCTGTGTTGTGCTAGGGACTGAACTGTGTCCACCCAAAAATGCCTCTGTTGAAGCTCTGCCAATGTGATAGTATTTGGTAATGGAGCCTTTGGGAGGTAGTCAGGGTTGGGTGGGGTCATGAGCGAGAAGCTCTCATAATAGGACTAAAGTCCTATTAAGAACAGATGCCAGAGAGCTTGCTATGATCACAAAGAAGAGGTACTATGAGCATACAGCAACATGGCAGCCTCCGACATGCCAAGAGAAGGGGCCCCAGAATGAAACCTACCTTGCCAGCACCTTGATCTTGGACTCTGAGTCTCCAGAATTGTGAGAAGTAAATTTCGGTTGTCTGAGCCACCCAGTCTATGGTATTTTGTTATGACAGCCAGAGGCGACTAAGACAGATGGCAATCTCCTTTGCCTCACTCTTAGAATGCACGTTAATTTACATTTAGAGCCCACCCATTTCTCCACTTCCAGACCCACAGTCACAACTGCAAAGATCCTCTTTCCCATTACGGTAACACTTCCAGGTTTCAAGAATTAGGATGTGCATAGCTTCAGGGACCATCTTTCTGCCTCCTGCAGTCCACATTTCACAGATGGGAAAACCAATCCCCAGAGAACAGAAGGTGCTGTCCAGGGCCTACTGTTCAACCCAGTCCTGGGCTTGGTGGGTACCCTCATCCCTTCCAACTTCTGCCTTCTCAAGTGAATCCCTGGCCCCCAGGGACAGCAGGAGGGAAAGGATGGGAGACATCCAGAGCTCAGAGTTTCATCCTTTCCCTGCAGAGAGGAACCAGGTCGCCTGGGAGAAAGGATTCCAGGACAAAAGGGGAAAGCCCAGCTGAGCCTGGAACACCTCATTATGCCACAAAGTCAGTCCCTAAGAATGACTGGAGCATGTTAAAAGGACACAGAGGCCACACCTGATGCTACAACTCAAGAATCAGAAAAAAATATGACTGCCATTGACTGACATAAATGAATCCACCCTACCCATGAGTTCTTAAGCGTTTCTGAAAAAGTCAGAAAAACAAGCTCATCTGTCACCATATCATGCCGCTTTTAAGGCAGCCCCTCACTCTGAGAATTCAGCCCTGATTCTGCCTTCCCCAAGGGAATTGTATTTCAGGGGAACACATGGCCCCAGTCCTGGCCAAGATAATTAAATCTAGAATTCAGAAAACATCATTTCCCAAGCCATAATGGGATCCCTGAGCAGGCTAGGATTCTCTACTGCACACACTATGAGGTGAATGGAAGGTGGGGTGTCATGTTGTTACGGAAACGACAGGCCAGCCAAGAAACAAGCACCACTCGGAGAGTTGGAGTACTCAGATGTATTATGCCGGTGGGCTCAGAGGGGCTTCTGCTCCGAAGCTCTGAGCACCTCCAAGACGTGCGCATGAGGTTTTATAGGTTAATTACAAGTATGGGGCTATTAGCCAATAAGGTTCAAACAACAAAAAGCAAGGGATCAGTACACTGGAGCTTATCAATTTGGAACAGATCACGTTACTGACACTTGTTGAGCTTGGATTTACGAGTTAGCTTGTTAGCCCAGTAAACTGACACTAAACTTCAGATTTATGAGTTAGCCCAGCAGAACTTAGATCAGTAAACCGACACTTATCACACTTAGATTTGTGACTTAGCTCGTTAGCCCAGCTGGGCTTTTCCTTCACAATGTGGTCATCTAGCAATGGGGACACAGAAGTAAGCACAGTTAGACTGTCACTGCCCCCTTGTTAGGGTCAGCACTGCTGAGATCCTGCATGGCATGCAATGGTGCTCGCCTGACCCCCGCTCTGAGGGGTTCTCACCAACAATATTTGGCCCAAAGCCCAAGAAGTCTTTAGAGCTAACTTTCCATCTACGGGAGCTACAGGGGATGTTGGAGGGAGACAGAGAGGCAACCAGAGTGTCCACCTGGCAGGGGGCATGTCCTGCCAGAACCAGGGTCCACTGCCCTCCATCAGTCCTCACAGAGGGGCTATAAACCTCCGGCCAGCCACTGAAACAGTGGCCACTGGGGCTGGCACAGAGACGAACACAGACGACACAAAGGAAGTTTTAAGGTGGAAGGAAATGTTCTGAAACTGGATTGTGGTGATGGTGTGGTGATGGCTACACAATGATGAACATTAATTTACTAAAACTCTTTGAAGGGTACCTGCAATGGGTGTCTTTTATGGCATATAAATTATACCTCAATACAACTGTTATAGGGGAGGGGAGGTCCAAAGAAGATACACAAGTGATGTGGACAACAAGCACATGAAAAGACATTCCACATCATTAGTCATCAGTATGAAATACTGATTCACATTCACTTAGGATGGCTATTAAGAGAGAGAGAGAGGTCGCCTCTCGCTCCCTCCTCTTCGGAGACATCCCACACTCTGTCTATAGAGTATGTACCTACTTTTACTTTAACCTGAGCACCCAACCCCCACAACTTGTGGCCTTTTTCTTGCCTTTTGAAACAGCCTACACTCTATGAAGTATGTATCTCTCTAAATAAATCTACCTTTACTCAAAAAAAAAAAAAAAAGAGAGAATAAAAGCGTTGGCAGAGATGTACAGAAACTGAAGCCCTCCTGCATTGCTGGTGGGGATGTAACATAGTGCAGCCACCCTAGAAAAAAAGTTCAGCAGTTCCTCAAATGGCTAAACACAGATTTAACTATTTGATCCAGCAATTAACTCCTAGGTACATATCCAAAGGAACTGGAAGGAGATATTCAAACAAATCCTTGTACAGGACTGTTCACAGCAGCAGTATTCACAACAGCCAAAGGTGGAAACAACCCCAAGGTCTACCAACTGATGAATAAATAAACAAATGTCGTATTTCCATACAATGGAGTCTTAGCCAGGAAAAGGAACAAAGCACTCCTATGTGCTACAACATACATGAACCTAGAAAACATTATACTAAGTGAAGAAATGAGACACAAAACATCACATACTGTATGAATTCACTTATATGAAATTCCAGAATATGCAAACTAATAGAGACATAAAGTAGAGATCAGTTGTTGCCAGGGACTGGAGGTAGGGGAAAATGAGGAATTACTGGGGCAAGGAAGATTTTGAAACTAGATGGAGGTGGTGGTTATGTAATATTGTGACTATACTAAAATCCACCGATTGTTTACTTTAAAATGGTTAATTTTTGTGTTATGTGAATTACCTTTTTTTTTTTTTTTTGCCGGAGGACCCCACCCCGCCCCCTCGCGGGAAACGGGGATGGGGAGCGCCAGGGGTATTACCTTAATTTTAAAAGGGGAAGTGACGCTTCTGGATCAACAGGGAGCAAAGGACCTGAGACATCCTGAACAACGGGTCCTGGGCAGAGACAAACCAGCCATCAGGGCCCATTTGTGGACAGATGGTGACTTGACATGGACCTGTCAAAGAGCAAGGCAGCTTCCAAGGACAGACCACTAGGAAACCATCCTTGTTTTTTAAAAGATGCATCCTGAGTTTAAGAGAAGACTTAATCAATGTCTTAAACACAAACAGGTCAGGGTGGACATCAGCCACCATGGACCCAGAGGAAGACAGCCTGCAAGAGCAAGGCTAGGCTGTTCTGCCTCAGTTTCCCACCTCAGCAAGGAGGTGCTTTCAGACCAGAAGCCAAGGGCACAGCTCCTGAGTGGAAAAAAATGAACAATCCAACTAGACAAAATTCACAACATCTGGGTGGGAGGCACAGTGGCCAGAGGCAAAGTGATGGAGACCTCACAGTGTGCAATTTCTTCGATATGAAATATCCAGCAAGGCAAATCTATAGTGACAATAGATATGTGGTTGCTGGGACAGGGTGGGACCAGGGACTCACAGTGGATGGGCACAGGGATCTCACTGGGGATGGGAGAAATGTTCTAGAACAGGAAGATGCTAAGAGTTACACAAAATGGCAAATTTACTAAAAGTGGTTGGCTCATATGTGCACATGAGATGGGCGAATTATAGGACAGAGTTGGTGATAAGAGGTAAGAAGGGCTGTGCTGGGCCCCTGGGCCAGGAATTCCAAGCCCCAGGGCACCAGGAGCAAAGATGAGATGGGAGGGACCTGAGGAACACTGATTAGCACAAACACTGTAACCTATTTAGTGGGTGCATTAAACCGGGAATGGAGCAGGAGTCTGGAAGGAACAGAACTGCCTAGGTGTGCCACCTCCAGGGGCTTTTCCCTCCACCTACAAGCTTTCCTTTTGTCTTTTTTTGAGGGGGAAAAGGGATAATTAGGTTTGTTTGTTTGTTTGTTTGTTTATTTAATGGAGGCACTGGGGATTGAACCCAGGACCTCATGCGCTCTACCAGAGCTATTCTCACCCCCCCGACAAGATTTACTTTAGAAAAATAAGGTTTTTTTTAATTAAAAACAATTTTTTGATCTACTAAAAATAGGACAAAAAAAGACAAAAGAATATATGCTAATTTGGGAATGTTAAGTGCTCCAGTGTGTGCTATATTGTTTTCTGTGTTTCTTGCTTTTTTTTTTCCTTTGGAAAATTAATCCAAAGGCCTACACTAGGGTGCAGGGACCCTGAAGTGACAGTGGTGGTAGTTCTGTTAAGATTATTATTCCAGTGGGGAGGGTATAGCTCAGTGGTGGAGTGCACACTTAGCATGAGGTCCTGGCTTCACTCTCCAGTAACTCCATTAAAATAAATAAAGAAAGAAATATACCTAAAGTTATTCCACGAAATAATAACTAATTAATTAAGCCTAATTGCCTCCCCTCCCAAAAATGGTGATTATTTCAGTTCAGGTTTCCTCCTTCCCCTGTGGTTTCCTCAGGCCTGGGTCCATAAGGCTACTGGGGGGTTGTCTTTTACATATGAAAGCAAGTGAAACTCTCTAAGTTGCACTTACTCCTCATCCTGACCCAGTGGCAGTCCCTGAGGCCGGTCTGGATGTTTCTTTTCTGGTAAGTCCTGAAGGAACCTGGCTGGGTCCCACCTGTTGTTCCTACTGCCTCCTTGGGCTCCACCGGGACCTGGGTCCGCGCTCCCCTCCCACCCCCTCCCCAACCTGCTGCCTCCAGGGGCTTTCTGGGGTGATAGGGGTCCTGCCATGCAGCTCCCCCATCACAGAGGGCTCCCCATTTCCTCTCAGGACCGACCACAGGTACCTGCTTCCACCCTATCTGCCTTGACCGGAAGGCATCCCTCTGGGGCCGCACTCAGTGTTCAGCCCCTGGGCTGAGGGATGCTCCCAGCAGACGGAGGTGTGCACCAGGGTCTGAGCCCTGCATCACACACCTGGCACAGACCAGACCCACCTAGACTAGGGCTGGCCTAGAGACCTGAACACTGGGCTTCACCCATGGGCAGTGGCTGCTACAGAAGAAGGGTAGAGAGGGGCTGGGACCCTGGGTGACCTGGGAGCAGAGGCTGAGCCCTCTGACTCCTGACATAAGCGGTGTGTGTGTAGATCGGGATTCTCCGCCTTGGTGGGCTTAGGAAGAGCTTACGGGTTCTTCCCTCGATGGTTGGCCAGTGTCGCCTGCTCCTTCTCCCCCACTGCCTCTAAGACTCTCAGATCTGGTCTGCCATTTTCAGTATTCACAGGCCACTTCGGCCCCTCCCTAGCTGATTAAACCTGTGTCCTCAGCCACCCTATTTATTCCCTGAGATGTCCCCGCAATCACCGCACAAGGTCTTTGGAAAGAAAAGCGAAATAGATATTTTTCTCAAGGCTTGTGATGCTGGAGGCCACAGCTCCCAATCCCTTTGCCACTTGAGAGGGGTCAGGTTTGGGATTTTCCTCCTGCCTCCCACACTCCTTCCTGGCCAGATCCTCCCTCTCACCCTCTTCTGCTGAGAACTTTTCTGCCCTCTCCTTCCTACCCTGAATCTGTCCCCTTCTGGCTTTCCCTACTGAGGCCTGAGCAGCCACTGCTGTCTTCTGGGCCTCTTGTGTGGGCCGCCACTGTCCCCACGGTCCTTTAAACACGCTGATGGGACTGTGGTCTCCACCTCCACCCCGACAGCAGCTCAGCCCACAATTCTCTCACCTGCCTCTCCCAAAGGAGGGCCACCCTCCCTGCTTACAGCCCTCACATATGCCTTTCCACTTGCCCTGATGCTGTTTCAGCCACACCTGGATGGCTGGTTCCCTCTCTTACGCGGGAGTCCCTCTGCTCGTAGGATGGGAGATGAGACCACCACAGTGCCTAATACACGCTGGTAAGGCAGGAATAAAGCATTCAGCAAGAGACAGGCAATCGGCAGGTATTTATCAGATTTCCTGTGCGAAGGCCCTGAGTCTCTGGCAGCTGTGTTCATTTTCTGTTGCTACTTAACACATTACGACAAACTCTGTGGCTGAAAACATCAATTATTAGCTCACCGTTCTGTAGGTCAGAAACCTGGGCAGCGTACTCTGCTTGGATCTCACACAGGATGCCATGATGCTGTGGGCAGGGCCGGGCTCTCATCTGGAAGTTCTGGGGAAGAGCCGGCTTCCTATCTCAGTCAGGTTGTTGGCAGAACCCAGTTCCATGCAGGGTAGGAATGAGGTCCCTGTTTTCTTGCTGGCTGTCTCCCAGGGCCCTTCTCAGATTCTCGACTCAACCCCCCCCATATTTCTTGTCACGTGGGCCTCCCACCTTCAAAGCCCTGGCCTCCTTCTCCTCCTTCAAGTCTGTTTCTGCTTCTGCCTCTAAGGGCCCTCATGGTTCCCTTGGGCCCACTCAAACACTGCAGGACAATCTCCTCCTTTAAGGTCGGCTGATTTGTAACCTTTATTATGTCTGCCATGTACTGTAACTGTTCACAGGTCTGGGCATTTGGGCATAGAATGTTGGAGGAGGCATTTTCAGAATTCTGACCTAATGCCCCAGAGTCCTATGGAATCAGGTGCAGGGCAGGGTGAAGCAGCTGTTGGCACCTCCACTCCTGTTTGGGTCACAGTTTGGGCAGCAGCTGCCTGTCAAGGTGAAGGACACAGTTGAACCCCTGGCCTCACAGGTCGAGGTGGGCACAGCAAGGGGCCTGTAAAGCCAGAGAAGAATTAGCAGTGATAGGAACTGGGGAGGAGAGGTTGGATGGAGGAGACCCTGTGAGCTGGGTAGGCCATGGTGAGGGGCCCAGATTCTGGATGAGGACAATAAGGCCATGAGATTCAGATTTTAATGAGGTTCCTCAGGGCACGGGCCATGGAACAGGCTGCCGCTGGGGACAGTGGTCTCCCCACCAGCATATCCCCTCCCTTTCCTAACCTTCATCACACTGGCTCAGCAGCTACCTAAGGTGGGAAGCAAGCACGCTGACTTTGTCCCTATACTGGCAGCTGAGAAGTCAGGCCCCTCCGCGCCAGATTCCACGCCTGCTGCAAAAGGCCTGGGGTCCACTGAGGTCCAGGCCCGCCTGTCACCCTTCAGCCCCCATGTGTGGGCCCAGGAAGCCTACCACCGCAGCCTCACCATTTAGGGGGCCTGGGTCATGGGTGTGGTGGACAGCCAACAGACCAAGGCTGTTCCTCTGCCCAGAGAACTCTTCCCACGATTCTGTCCCCTAAAGTGCCTTCTGGTCTTTGGAGTCTGGCCACGCACGCACCACCCTCCTGGAAGACGTACCATCCATCTCGGCCCCAACTCCCTTTCTCTTCTGAGTGCCGCCCCAGAGTGGGGCCTGCAGAGGGCGTTCAGTGGACGTTTACTTGTTCACTATTCGCCCTGGGGAAGGTGGGCCTGCTGTAGGGGCATCGAGTCAGCTGCCTCCACCTTCTACCTGGGACGCGGCTCAGAGCCGGGCCGCATCCCACTCGCAGCCCCCAGGCCCCACACCGGGCTGGAGTCCGACACCAGGGCGAGCCCTGCTGCTGCTCGCACCCAGGTTACGAGGAGGAAACCGACTCCCGGATGTGGTTGGGTTCAAGCCTGCCGGGACCCTCCCGGGTCTTCAGCGCAGAGAGCCCTCTCACCCTCATTCTCGCCCAGCACACGTGAGGGGGCGTGGCCCGAAGAGTGACAGCGCAGGCCCCGCCCCCGCCCCGTCTCTAGGGGACGCCGCAAGCTGCCCTCGCTCCTGCGACTTTGGTTCCCAGACGAGAGCCGGAAGTGCGTCCTGGTGGCGGCGGCTGATCTCCATGGAGACACCGGAAACGTGCACTGACCTAGTACTTCCCCGCGCCGCAGCGGCTGCGGAATTTGGTTCCGCGGGCCTTGTGGCCCGGAAGTGCAGCCCCGGAGGTGGTGAGCTGGAGGCGGCCACTGCCCGGTCTGGTGCCTGAGGAGGAGCCGGAGGTGGGGTCAGGCGGGCATCCCCCTGCCGCAGGGCCGGCGGGGAGGCTGGGGCGTGCCACGGCAGGGGCGGCCGCGCTAGGCTTGGAGCGCGCGCTGCATACGTGAGGGGGCGCTGCAGGACTGGGGCAGGGCGCGGAGGCGGGAAACCTAGGCCGGCTGGGTCTGGAGCGGGTACGGCGGCAGCAGATCAGAGAAGGGCGCTGGTCTCAGGGTGAGGCATGAGCAATGGCGCAGAGAACGGGAGAGGGTGATCACAGCAATGAGCATGGTGTGCGCCAAAGCGTGGTGGTGAGGATGCTTGGGTGCAGCGTCTCAAGGTGGGCCTTTGTTCCGAAGCGCCCAGAAGGCTCTGCTGCACCTGCCCTGTAATCGGAGCCTGCCGGGGAGCAGGGAGGGGAAGGATCGTAAGAGGAAGGGTTCAGTCCCCACGGATTGAGGCGCAGGTTTCTTCCCTCGTCGCCCGGGCACGGATTTGGAATTCTTTAGATGCTGGGTGAATAAAGACAGTGAAGGGTGTTTGTGGTAGAGGTAATGGCACGTGCAGACTTGGCCTGTTCAAGGAACTGCCATGAGGAGCTCTGAGCTAAGGAGGGTCCTGATCTGTTAGGTCTGAACAGGCTCCCTCTGCCTGTCGCGTAGGGAATAGACCAGGAGGTGGGGGGCCGGGAGGAGGTTACTGGGGCAGTAGAGGTATGCAAAGTGGTCTGAGGGGTCAGATGTGGAGCATGTATGACCTCAGCAAAGGAAAGGTGGTTTGGGCATAAGGAGCCAGAGGGCGTGAGTCTGAGACCCCAGTAGACCCCGAGGGTTAAGGGAGGCCTCACTCTGGGGCTGTGACCCCACCTGAGCCAGGCTGGTGCAGAATGGGCGGGTCTCAGGGTATATCCTGTGTCTGGATTGACTGGAGGTGTGTGTGGCCTCAGTGCAAGGTGAGCCAGGTATCTCAGCCTTATCTGATAGAGGGGAAACAGGCCTAGCAGGCGTGGTGCCTGTTTGATGGTGAAGCAGCAGAGCTTCTCAGATTCCTAGAGTTTCCTGGGGGGCAGTACTCCCTCCCCTTTCCGGTACCTGAGGGTGGGCAGTGCTGGGATTTCAAGGCCACAGTTTAACAAGAAGCTTCCAGATTGCTCAGCCATGCCTATCTCGAGGCCTCTGTTGCTCCAGCTGCACTCAGCCAATTACACCCCTCTGTGCAGTGCACAGGCCCCCTTTCTATGGCAAACTCACACCCTGCACCCCACAGGCTCCATCAAGATTCCAGGAAGCACCAGGCTGCAGGAGGCATCTCCTACCAGCTGTGCTGGGGTCTGCCAGAGACCATGTATCTTCCTCTAGTAGGGCACCTGCCAGACTAAGGCCCAACCGCCTCTCAGCTCTTTGTGACTATGCTCACCCCCAATCGCTTAGCCCCAGAGGCAGGTCGTGCCAGCCTCCCTGCTGCAAAGACCTCCGTATACACTCGTTAATACAACCAGGTTTTGAGGCAGCAGACCTGGGTCTGCACAGGGCCTTAGATGCTCCAAAGGTTGAGGACTGTGTCAAGGGGAGATCAGAAAGAAGTTTCTAGCAGTGGGAGCCACAGCCAGCAGGGTGGGGAGTGGGTGAGACCTGGCAGCCTGTTCTAGATAAGGGTTTCTGCCCTCTTCTCCACAGGACTGTCCCCTCGGAGGACGACGGGAAGGGGACGTGGGGAAGGCTTATGGATGTTGGGAGTTAGGGAAAGGGTGAATGGGTGGGGCAGGATGGGGGACAGGAGCCCTGGTCCTCCCCACTTCTGGCAGGAAGCAAGAACGGGAGGGGGCAAACCTTTGGTACCCCCAACCCTCTCCCAGCGGTGTGCTGGGGGCTGTGGAGGCAGAGGGGGCTGCAGAAGTCCTGGAGTGGGGGCGGGGCGTCCTGCTGTGTTGGTGACCAGGACTTCGAGGAGACCAGGGGCGTTGGAGAGGGCTGAGGCTCCTGGAGCCTGGGGTGTGGGTCACCCTTGGGCCCTGTCCCGCTGAAGGGATGGGAACGCTGAAGCAGAGAGGGGGGCGGTCCCCGTCTGACTTCCCCTCACTCACACCCCCTTGTTCGGTGCAGATGGCGGCGACCGAGGCGGTGCATCACATTCACCTGCAGAACTTCTCCCGCTCTCTGCTTGAGACCCTCAACGGGCAGCGGCTGGGTGGGCACTTCTGTGACGTGACTGTGCGCATCCGCGAGGCTTCACTGCGTGCACATCGCTGTGTGTTGGCCGCTGGCTCGCCCTTCTTCCAGGACAAGTTGCTGCTCGGCCACTCCGAGATCCGCGTGCCCCCTGTGGTGCCCGCGCAGACAGTGCGCCAGCTCGTCGAGTTCCTCTACAGCGGCTCGCTAGTGGTGGCGCAGGGTGAAGCGCTGCAGGTGCTCACAGCCGCGTCGGTGCTGCGCATCCAGACGGTGATCGACGAATGCACACAGATCATCGCCCGCGCCCGCGCCCCTGCCTCGGGCACCCCCGCGCCCGCGCCCCTGCCAACGCCAGTGCCCCCGCCGCTCGCGCCCGCGCAGCTGCGCCACCGCCTGCGCCACTTGCTGGCCGCCCGACCCCCAGGCCACACCGGTGCCGCGCACAGCCGCAAGCAACGCCAGCCCGCGCGCCTGCAGCTGCCTGCGCCCCCCGCTTCTGCCAAGGCGGAGGGCTCAGATGCCGACCCCGCTCTGACCGCGGCCCCAGACGACGGTGGTGACGACGACGACGAGGAGACAGATGACGAGACCGACGGCGAGGATGGCGAAGGTGGCGGCCCGGGTGAGGGCCAGGCGCCCCCTTCTTTCCCCGACTGCACCGCGGGCTTCCTCCCCGCGGCCGCTGATGCAGCGCGCGAGGAGCCGCCTGCGCCCGCCGGCCTCTCTGATTACGGCGGAGACGGGAGGGACTTCCTCCGGGGGACTTCTGCGGCCGAGGACGTGTTCCCCGACAGCTACGTCTCCTCTTGGCAAGACCGGGATCAAACCGCCCCTGAAGGCTGTCCCACCGAGACCCCGGCCCCGCCCGACTGCGTCCTGTCTGTACCCCGTCCACCTGGCGTGAAGACCCCTGGGCCGCCTGTCGCGCTTTTCCCCTTTCATCTGGGCGCTCCCGGGACACCTGCGCAAACCCCTCCCGCGCCCTCTGGGCCGGCCCCCGCGCCCCCGCCCGCCTTTTACCCTTCGCTCCAGCCAGACGCAGCTCCCAGCGCGCCTCTGGGGGAAGCCTCGGCCCCACCGGCCGCTCCCACCGTGGCCCCCTCGACAACCACTGCGCGCGCCCCGGGGGCCGAGCCGCCCGCCTACGAGTGCAGTCACTGCCGCAAGACGTTCAGCTCTCGGAAAAACTACACCAAGCACATGTTCATCCACTCGGGTGAGTCGGGGTGGGTCTCTGAGCCCCTTGATCATTGGAGACAGGCTTTTTTGTTAATACTTGAAGACCTTAGGGGTAGACACAGCCTGTCATCCCTTCTCTGATTCAAGGTGAGGGGGGCATCCTACTCTCACCCCGGGGACATTATGGCGGCCAGCAGAGAGGGGGCAGGTATGCCTGGGTCTCACCCAGTGTAAAGATACTGGCCTTGCTGGACTGTCCTCAGAACGGTGGCCAGCGTCCAGAGAGTTCAGAATGCTCTCTTGGCGTGGTAGGGGTGGGGGAGGGGCACCCAGCCCTGTGCCAGATGCTGTGCGTTTGGGGGCTGGGAGGTCCCTGGAGGTGGGGTAGACCTGAGTGGTCAGCCTCGATGGGGAACGATGTCCTAGACCTGCGGGGTTCTCTACCTGTTGGAGTTGTGGGACACTGACAGGCAGTGGTACACAGGTTTGACCCTAAGGGTCTGGGAGAGGTCCGTCCCTGCCGGGCGGGGGGATTCTGAGTTGAAGGTTGGTCCGGGTGAGGAGTAGAGTCCCTGCCTGACAAAGGCACCCCGGGGCCCCTTCCCAGCTGACCTGAGTGCGCTGCCTGCCTTTGTCGCCCTCAGGGGAGAAGCCCCATCAATGCGCCGTGTGCTGGCGATCTTTCTCGCTGCGCGACTACCTGCTCAAGCACATGGTCACGCACACGGGCGTGCGCGCCTTCCAGTGCGCTGTTTGCGCCAAGCGCTTCACGCAGAAGAGCTCGCTCAACGTGCATATGCGCACCCACCGGCCAGAGCGCGCGCCCTGCCCTGCCTGCGGCAAGGTCTTCTCGCACCGCGCGCTGCTGGAGCGCCACCTGGCAGCGCACCCTGCGCCCTGACCCTGGCCTGGGGCCTGACCACTCCCCCCGGGGTCGGCAGCGCGCACCGAGGAGGCGACACCTGCTGCGGCACCTGGACCACGTTCTCGCAGCCAAACCACGCTTTTTCCTCAGCGCAGGCCTTCCTTCTGCTTCCACCCTTTTCTCCAGCCCAGCTCGCCTCACTCCTCTCCTCCCACGTATTCAGACCCTCGGGGCGGTGGCGGGCTGGTCGAGGACCCGACCACCTCTGGAAACTGGATCATCTCCAGCCTGAACCAGGACTCACCCATGGTGCCGAGCCCAGGATTCTTGACTCCAGCTGGGATTCACTCCCCTCCCTCTCCCGTGAGTGGGCGGAGTCTAGGGCTGCTCCTGTATTAGGCCGGTCGAGGTCCCTCGCGCCCCACCCCGAGCTACTCCCTCATCTGGCATCTAAGGAGTCTCAGGTGGACCCGTCATGGACAGAGGCCTAGTCTGGGAGCCCCTGCTCTGTAATAAAGGACTGGACCATGGGCCCCAAGTACTGAATTACGAGCTCTGGGACGCCTGTGTTCCTCGCCTTCACAGATCGGCTGTGGGCCTTGGGTCCTGGTGCCCCTATCCCTGGCCAGCACCCCTGCCGCTCCTTGGGCTCCCTTGAGTTGGGACAGGATGGTCCACTTTGCCATCTCGTACCTCTGTTCTCTGGGTGGGAGTGGGGTGCTCATGACTGGTGCTTGGCTCTCCTAGAGCCCTCGGCCCTGTGGGGAGGGGTTCAGGCCAGCCCCATTTGAGGTGGTTCTCGGAGAAGGAGGCCACGTGTGGGAAATCCCTGACTACAGTCCTGCGACTGCTGTCCAAGGCGCAGATTTCAAGCACCCCCCGCCCCCCTACCCTTTTCTTCCAGCCAGACTCCCTGCCTTCAGATTCCCCTCCCCCTTCCCTATGGACATGATGGTTTGAGCACCTCACTTTTGGAGAGCACAGAGGGTCTTTGTGGCCATGCTGCCATTAGGGGATCTGAGCCCCAGGATAACTGCCCTGGGCAGCAGGTGCTGTAGTGTCAGGCAGGGCTGGGTGGGGGAAGGACAGAAAGCAGCAGCCAGAACTCTTCGACTGCTCACAGGGCTGCTGAAGCTGGCTGGCCAGTGTCAGGTCCAGGCTACTTTCCTCCTGCCTCTGTCCATTGCCGGCCATGGCCTGGGCACCCTATCCAAAGCATGGGGAGCCAGTTGAAGTGGGTGTGGTCAGTGGTGTGCTGCCCTGGCCCAACTTGCCATGCTCCTGGGCCAATAGCAACATTTCCTTGCACTACCCCGTGAATGCCTCCCAGAGATGAGGGGCGAAGGCTTTTCAGGTCCAATGGTGCATAGACTGCCAGACCCACATTCAGCCTCCTGAATCCTGAGCATGGTCCCCACTGATGTAGAGTGCTGCAGAGAGTGGAACACATGGGTTGGGGGGGGTTGGTCAGAGCTAGGTTTCAATTCAGGCACTGCAGTTTTCACATGCTTACAGCGTACCTGCTGTGTACCTGGCAAGAGTCTAGTGGCTCACCCTGGCCAGGCCCCATCTCCCCGTGGATCAGATTAAGTAGGTGCCACAGGAGAACCTCCTGGTGAGGTTTGCAGACAGGTAGGCAGTGCTCACAGCCAGAGTTGCTTTGGTAGCCTGCTGATTTTGCATTTGGCCTGACTGAAAGTGCAGTTCTCTGCAAGCAAGGATTTCTGCCTGTTTCCCAAGTGCCTGGCACACAGTGGGTGGGACAGGGGAAGGGGTACTGGAGCCATGCAGAAGACCCAGCAGAGCGAAGCAGACAGGTGGGGCTGAGAAGAGCTGCGTGCAGAGTCCTGAAGCCAGCACCCTGGTTAACAGAGCCTGGGCCACAGCCAGGGGGTGGGGCCAATGGGCTGTCAACCTGGGCAGTGAGCACTCCTGGACATTTCTGAGGCAGAAGCAGGTGCCATGGACATCGGGTGGCGTCTGGCCTTTTTGCTGTTGCTGGTGGGAGGCCTGGGGCAGTCAGCATGGCCAGCAGTAGTGGCCCTGGTGCTGCGCTGGCTCCTGGGAGACTCCATCTGCTTGGTGCTTCTGGGGCTGGCCCTGCTGGGGTGGCCCTGGCTGGGCCCCTGGATGCCCCCCTGGCTGAGTGTGGCAGCTGTGGCCATCACACTGGCCCTGCTGCCAGCACAGCCACCCCCAGCGCTGCGCTGGCTGCCTGCTGACCTGAACTACACCTTCAGCATCCTCTGCCTGGGCCTGAAGACCTGGGTGCGCCTGAACCGTCGGAGGCCTGATACCTTCGTAGATTCCTTTGAGCGGTGGGCGCGAGCCCAGCCAGGGCGCACGATCTTGGTGTGGACGGGGCCAGGGAGCCAGTCGGTCACCTTCAGGGAGCTGGACGCCCAAGCCTGCCGGGCAGCATGGGCCATGAGAGCTGAGCTGGGTGGTGCCCTGGGCCTGCCTGCCAGGGAGCCCACCGCCCTCCTGATGCTGCCTTCACAGACCATGGCTGCCCTGGCCTTGTGGCTGGGGCTAGCCAAGCTGGGCTGTCCGGTGGCCTGGATCAACCCGCACAGCCGGGGGGCGCCTCTGGTGCACGCAGTGCTGAGCTCTGGGGCTCAGGTGCTGATAGTGGACCCAGGTGAGGACCACAGAGACCAGCGGAGGTCGGAGGGGGTGGGGACAGGGACTGGGGACAGACGTGGAGGACTGCTGTTCAGAGGGTCCTGGTGGGGCCTGGACAAGGGCTCTGTGCACCCTATCCACCCTCACAGGCAATTAGGGTCAAAACTTAGCTACTGGGAAGTCATTCTGTGGGCACCAGTTTTGTTTTTTCTTCACCATGGACATTGCAATCTTCTCTGCCCCAAAAAACTAATTATGGGGCTCTTTAGAGCTTAGGTGATTTTTTTTTTTTTCTGCTGGCTGCTTCCTCTGTGACTAGCAGTGGTTCCCCTGCCCATCTCTGGGTCTCGGGTCCCTTCTCCTAAGTTCCTCCTCTGCCCCATCCCTGCAGACCTCCGGGAGAACCTGGAGGAGGTGCTTCCCAAGCTGCAGGCAGAAGACATCCGCTGCTTCTACCTCAGCTACTCCTCCCCGACGCTGGGGGTGGGGGCTCTGGGCGCCGCCCTTGAGGCCGCGCCCCCAGACCCTGTGCCCGCTGAGCTGCGAGCTGAGATCAAGCCGCGGAGTCCAGCCCTGTTCATCTACACCTCAGGGACCACCGGTGAGGGTGCCCAGCTGTCCTTGCCCCAACCTCTGAACTGTGCCTCAGACTGGACCTCTGAAACCCACCCTGCCCTTTGATTGTGACACCTGGCCTGAACCTTGACCCCCAATGTTATCTGAGTGGTCAGCGCCAGAGTCCTGCCTTGCCCTTAAGTAAACAGCCACCGAAACCCTGAGCTTTGGAGTTCAGCTTCTGAACCCCAATCCAACTTGTCCTCCCAAACCCACGCACAGGTCCCACACTTCATCTCCTTTCAAGAGCCTCAAACCCCTGGCGGTGCAGACCTGGGCATGGAGACCCACTTTGGCCTGCTGGCCCCTCGTGCCGTCCTTGCACCACCTCACTCCTGTCCCTTCACCCCCAGGGCTCCCGAAGCCAGCCATCCTCACCTACGAGCGGGTGCTGCACATAAGCAGTATGCTGACCCTGTTTGGGGTCACAGCTGACGACGTAGTCTACTCGGTCCTGCCTCTATACCACACGATGGGGCTCGTCCTTGGGGTCCTCAGCTGCCTGGAGCTTGGTAAGCCCTCCTCTGAGCTCCCCTGCCCAGGAACACCAGACCAGATGTCAGGGTGATGAGGCCCCAGAGGTTACCCAGCACCCCAGGTTCTCACCTCTGACAAGGGACACACAGCAGCTCCAGGATCATGAGGACAGAGGCCTGGACCCCCACGTAGTCCTCAGTAGCTGTACCGTGGTCAGGAGGTGACAAGAGCTGGTATGAATGTTGGTCACTCACGTCAATTCTTGTCGCTGGTGGGGCCAGTGAGGGACCACTCACCAAGTGTTCCACCCGCTGGCACCCTAGACGCCTGACCATGAATTCAGACTGTGAGCTCTCCAGTCTGTTTTTTTTTTTCCTCTAAAATTTCAACATGGAAAATACTGAAACAAAAACATTTCTAAACTTTTCTACATGAATCCTCATATCCCAACACCCAGCTTCAGCCACCACCAGCATTTTGCTGTTCTGTGTTTTGTTTGTCATCTCCCCCTTACTCTCATTTGTCTTTTTCACTCTCATATTTTATATAATTTAAAAAAAATCACGGACAATTTCAAAACACACAAAAGCAGAGCAAGTAGTTTGACAATGCCTCACATATCCTCACCCGGCCTCAGCAACTGTTAACGTGTTGCCACTTTTATTTCATATGTGCTCCCTTCCTTCTTTCTGGATTATTTTAGAGCACATTCTAGACACTATCTTTTTGCCTGTACATATTGCAGTATGTATCTCTAACATGTAAGGACTTAAAAAATTGTAACCACACTGATTATCACACCTGAAAAAATTAACAGTAACTGATTCTGCTATGCAGCTAACTGGGAAAAAAGAGTAAAATGATATACTGTATATACTGTGTTTAAACTAATGTAAAAATGCAATGTGAGAAAAGCAGAAGGTATCATAAAAAAAAAACAAAAATAGAAACTCTGATATCATCTGACAAGCACTTTCTGTTAAAATTTCCCCAATTGTCTTAATTGTCTTTTTGCAGTTGAAGTGTTCTCATTTTACTTTTTTGTTTGGTCTCTGCTCCTCTTCCTCCCACATTTCCTATTAGACTAGACATGCCCTCCAGAGATGTTTTTAGACTCAGTTCAATTATTCTGGCCAAGAGTTTTGGTGGAGTGCGTGGTGCTTCCTAGTTTGTCATGCTGGAGGCTGCTCAAAACTGTATTCCTGCCTTAGAGAGGCTAAGAAGAATTGGGAAGCTTTAAGTGGAAAAATTCCTATCCACCTCCCCTCTGGTTTTACCAGCTCTTGAAGACCTTTCCAGAATCCAGGCATTTCACTAGGGGTTGCTAACAAAGCTGTCACTCACAAGGACCTGGCATCTGTTCCACCTCCCTCAAGCTACAACCTCAGAGAAGATACACACTTGCTACCTCACCAACCATCTGAACAGCTGTCCCTCTCAGCGCAGGGAGGATGTTTAACTTGCAGGCTTGTGCTGAGGGTGAGGGCTGAGGTGGGGAGAGTGCCATCCACAGAGCCAGCAGCAGAGGAGGGGATCAGAAAAGGAGGGAGCACTTTCCTGGGGTGAACGCAGAGTCCCCTAAAATCTATTAATCCACGTGTCCACCCTTCAAAACATCCATATATCCATCCACCAACCAGCCCATACATTGCCCATCCATCCTTCCACCCACCTTTTCAGCCACCTACCCGCCTGCCCAGCTAGATATTCATCACAGTCAAGAACAATTACTAGTCACAGTCCTCATTTAGCAGTGCTCACTCTGTACCGGCACCGAGCTTTCCACATACTGGAGACAGAATTCAAACCCAGTTTCGGCCATGCTCTTCTCATTGGAACCCTTCTGGCTGGGCCAGCAACACAGGATGACCCTGGGCTTCAGGGGCCACAGTCAGGTGATCAAAGCAGCTTCTCACAGTAGCCTGGAAGCATGACCTGAAGCCCTCTCCTCTCCTCCCTCCCAGGAGTGACCTGTGTCCTGGCCCCCAAGTTCTCTGCCTCCTGCTTCTGGGACGACTGTCGGCAGCATGGTGTGACTGTGATTCAGTACGTGGGCGAGGTCCTGCGGTACCTGTGCAACACTCCCCAGGTGAGGTGCTAAGATTAGGGCTCCAAGGGGAACACCCCAGGTGAGGTTTCCAGGACTCAAGCGAGGGCCCTCAGGGAAAACACCCCAGGCACGAGGCGCAGATAATGAGTCCCACGCAAGGTTTCCAACCATGGCTCCTTTGAAGATCAGCTGCACCACCTTGGGCAGATATTCCTCAAAGGGTATTGTGAGAATTAAACAGGTCAAGTGCCTAGAACAGGTTGTGGCTCAGGGTAAACTCACTAGATGACAGCTGGTCCTATCCTTACGGATCACATGAACTCCAGGGAACTGTCTCTAAGCAAGGTCCCCAGGTATCCCTCCAAGTAGTCTCTAGGTAACCCCTCAGGGAGAGGCTCCAGGTAACTACCCACAAGTAAGGTCCCCAGATAACTCCCCAAGATGAAGTTTCAAGTCACTCCCCTGGTTACATTCAGGTAAGGCCCCCAAGTAACCCCACCTGGTAAGGCCTCTAGTTAACTGCCCCCCAGTTTCAGGTAACTACCCCTATATAAGACTCCTGAGGTAAGACCCCAGTTGAGGCCTCCAGTCACCCCTAGGTATCACTCTAGGTAACCCCCGCAAGTAACTCTCCAGGTATAGACTCTAAATAACTATTACTCTCAAGTAGGAACCTGGGTAGATCCTTTAGTTGTAGGCCCCTCATCACCTACTAGGTAACTCCTGGGTAAGGACCCAAGATAGCCCTCCTGGGGAAGGGTTCCTGGGCACGCCCCAGAGCACCTCCTCTCACCCTTCTTGGGACGTCCTTGCAGCGGCCAGAGGACCGGACACATACAGTTCGCCTGGCGATTGGCAGTGGACTCCGGGCAGATGTGTGGGAGACATTCCAGCAGCGCTTTGGCCCCATTCGGATCTGGGAAGTCTACGGCTCCACCGAAGGCAACGTTGGCTTTGTCAACTATCCAGGGCGCTGTGGGGCCCATGGCAAGACAAGCTGCTTCCTTCGAGTGAGTGTGTTGAGTGTGGTAGTGGCCCTGATTGAGGCTGAGCCCAGAGGACCTCTACTGACACTCCCCAACCCTCTACTCAGATGCTGTCCCCTTACGAGCTTGTACAGTTCAGCATGGAGACTGAGGAGCCAGTGAGGGACAATCGGGGCCTCTGCATCCCTGTGAGGCCAGGTATAGGGGCCAGGGAACCTCCCCTGGGTGTGGGAAGGGTGGAAACCCTCCATCTCCTCCGTGGATGGAAAAAGCCACCCAAAGCCTTAAGGTTGGTGCCCAGTGGTGGTGTCTGCTGCCCTCACCCTGACCCTGAATCCCCATCTGCCTGACCACCATATGGGGCCCTCTGCCTCCTAGCTTCTCAGCTCTGCCCAGCTCCTCTGCCTCAACCTTCTGCTCCACGGGGTCTCTGGGTGTCCACTTGAGTTGTTCTCTTGAGCCTCTGTGGAAGTCACATGCCCCAGGCATTAATCTCTTGTCCTGTACCTTCTCCTGGGGCCTTGCAAGGTCCTGGCGCAGCCTCTCTCTTCCCTCCACCATTGGCCTCTGCCCTCGTCCATCCTGGGTATCCGTCTCCTGTTTCTAGTGGGCTTCCTGATGCCACCTTCTCTCTCCTGCTACCTCTCATTTGCTGTCTCCCTGTCTCTGTGTCTCTGTCTGGATCCGTGTCTGGGTCTCTCTGGCACTACCTCTGGGTCTCTCTCCGTCTCCTCCCTGGCAGAGTGCGCCGCGGTCCGGTGGGCTCCTGAGGTTCCCAGCCACGGCTAATGCCGCAACTCCCACTCCTACCCCCAGGGGAGGCCGGGCTCCTGTTGACCCAGGTGCTAGGCCGCCAACCTTTCCTGGGCTACCGCGGAGCCCGGGAGCTGTCGGAAAGGAAGCTGGTGCGGAACGTGCGGCGCCCGAACGACGTTTATTACAACTCTGGAGACGTGCTCACCGTGGACCGGGAAGGCTTCCTCTGCTTCCGCGACCGCCTCGGAGACACCTTCCGGTCCGGTGGGCTTCCACGGGGCGGGACCTCCGGATTGCGGAGGGGGCGGGGCCTTTCCTTCCAGGGGCGGGACTTACGGATTCCAGAGGGAGCAGAGCCTGGTGAGGACGAGGCGGGGCCTAGTGGACTAGAGGCGGGGCCTCCCCTTTCTAGGGGCGGGCCTGTGGGGTTCCGGTGGGCGTAGCCTGATGGTCAGGAGGCGGGGCTCCCTCCCGGGGGCGTGGTCTCAGCACCCTCTCTGACCCCCTTCAGGTGGAAGGGGGAGAACGTGTCCACGCGAGAGGTGGAGGGCGTGCTGGCACAGGTGGACTTCCTGCAGGAGGTGAACGTCTACGGTGTGTCTGTGCCAGGTGCGGAGGGTTCACCTCATTCCAGGCCTCCCAACAGCTTTGTGGGAGGTGGGAGAGCTGCTGGGACCCAGGCGAGCGTCAGCCGCGGGCATCGTGAGGTGGGTCCCCGAGTGAAAGATGTGCCCCACAGGGTGTGAGGGCAAGGTGGGCATGGCTGCCGTGCAGCTGGCCCCCGGCCGGACCTTCGATGGGCAGAAGATGTACCAGCACGTCCGCACTTGGCTCCCTGCCTACGCCATCCCCCAATTCATTCGTATCCAGGTGAGCTCGGGGTGGCTGAAATAGATGGTTGGGAGGTGGGCGTGGGCAGTCGCAGTGGAGGTCACAGTCTGCCCCTGCAGGACGCCTTGGAGATAACAGGCACGTTCAAACTGATGAAGTCCCGGTTGGTACGAGAAGCCTTCAATGTGGGTGTCATTGCTGACCCGCTGTTCGTGCTGGACAACCAGGCCCGAGCCTTCCGGCCCTTGACGCCCGACATATACCGGGCAGTGTGTGAGGGAACCTGGAGACTCTGACCATCTGTTCAGCCCACAGACATCTGAAGGCCCCAGGCCCAACGCTGATCACCACCCGCACTTGTCCTGTCACCTCCACCCCAGACCTGATGGTGGGGGGGGTCGTCATGAATCCCAGCCTGGCCTTATCCCCAGCTGCACAGTGTGGGGCAACCCTGGGCCCATGGCTGAGCAATAATAAACTTGAATGTATACACAGATGTCTGCCTGGCTGGGGAAACAAGGAGTCCAGGGCCCAGTGCCCCACGCTGGAGGAGTAGCCCTTCTGGGCAAGGCCAGGGGTGTGGGAGGAGCCAGCAGCCCACTGTGGAGAGATGACATTGCTCATTCTGTCTCTGGGTCACTGTGGCCTCTGATGGGGCTGGGGCCAGGTGGGGCCAGTGGATGTGTGGTCTGGAGGATATGGGGAGGAGGGCATTTGACTGACGCAGGAAGGGTGAGTGTGACTCGGAGAGGAGTGTGTCTGGCAGGGTGCATGGGCAAAGGCTCTGGGGCAAGTCCCTATTGAGGGAACAGATGCAGAGGCTTCTGGAGAATGGAGTCTAAAGTGTCTTAGAGGCCAGAAGTGCCCTTGGGGGCACTGTGGGAGCAGCAGGCAGGGTGGTGTGAGCAGGAACAGTTCTGGCTGGGTGACGTCCCCGGGGCAATGTCAGGCCCCCAAGGGTCCCTGGGCATTTTAGTTTGGGACAGCCAGGCACTGTGGGCAGCCTGAGTACAGCAGATCAGGCACTGCAGGCCATGCCCATGGTTCTTTTCCAGGATGTGGCTGTTCCTGTTGTCACCGACTATTTCTCTGCCCTTCAGGGCCAAGGAAGCCCAGTGTGTTCCCCTTCAAGGAACCACGTCCCCTTCCTGGCTCTGGTATGCACTGCTGGACTCGGATCCAGGCCCATGTGGTTCAGCCCACCTCCCTGCACATAGTAGGTCATCAGGTTCATTCACACGCCTCTTACCTCCAGGAGAGGCTCTGGCTAGGAAAGGAGCTGGGCCGCGTGAACACAGCAGCAGAAGCCCAGGCTGGCCACCCTTGCTTTGGCCCAGGCCTACTTCCTCCAGGTGCACACAGTAGGTTCAATATCATTTGACAGCGGGCACATAGCAGCAGAGGCTGGACTGGTCCCCCTGGAGCCCTTGTACCCTCCGGGAGTAGAAACCAGCCTGGGAGTTTGGAATAGACAGATTGAGCAGCAGAGGCTGGCACTGTCACCCCTACTGCCTGCTGGTCTTGTGACCATCCCTTAAGACCTGCTCTACACTGCTTTCCAGGCTTCCCTGGGTTCCTGCACCCAGCTGCCCATCACCTGGTGCCAGCCTAAGATGGTACAGCATCCACTTCTCTTGTGTGTACTATGCTGTGAGTGGGGGTTGCATTGTGGCCATCCCCCTGATGAGGATCCTGCAGTCCTGTGCCCAGTTCAAGGGGCCCTGACTAGTGAGGCTCTGTCACTGCATTTCCTATTAATGGAAGAAGCTAACATCCAGGATGTGGCCAAAGAGATCCACTCAATCAACAGAGTACCATGTGCTGGGATGCATGGAGAGAGGGGTGCCAGGACATGTGCTGGACTCAGACCTGGGTCTGTAGACCCCAGAGCTTGTGGTGTGGAATGAGAGCTGGCCACTTACAGGCTATGTGGCTGGGAACAATCTCCAGAATGACTTTCCTCTGGTGCACTGGTTTCCTTCCTTGTAAAAAGAGGTTGATCACCCTGCCCATCTCAGAAGAGGTTGGTGGCTATTACCAAAGATAAAGGTGCAGGGAAAGTTCCCCACAAAGGTTACCTGTTATCCCTGATATTGGCATCTTGGCTCAGATGAGGGCCTGTTTCTCCATCAGCAGAGGGAGGGATCATCATTAACAATAGGAGTAACACTGTACCTGAGAACCCTCAGAGCTCCCTCAGAGCCAGGCCGAAGCTGCTGCTTCTCACACGACTGCGTGTCCCATCCTTACCCCATCTACAGGGTGGGTTGTAGTGTTGTTCCCCCACTTTCTGGCCAAGGAAACCCTGGCTGAGAGGGGGGCTTTATCCACAAGGTATTTCACCAACCCCATCAGTGCAGGTGTCAGGCCCATCCTTCACTGTATGGATGTTACAAAAAGATCTCACTATAGATCCGAAGGTTTAAGGGTTCACCGGCACTTTATACGGACTCCTGCCCCTCCAAGCCCCAGCCAGCTTCAGGCATCCACACTTTTTGCTATTACATTTGCAAGAATTAAAACGTAATTGTTTAAAGCATACAAATGACCAATAGGCACATGAAAAAAATGCTCAATATTGCTAATTATTAGAGAAATGCAAATCAAAACTACAATGAGGTATCACCTCACACTGGTCAAAATGGCCACGGTTAAAAAGTCCACAAACAATAAATGCTAGAGAGGGTATGGAGAAAAGAGAACCCTCCTACACTGCTGGTGGGAATGTCATTTGGTGCAGCCATTATGGAAAATAGTATGGAGATTCCTCAAAAGACTAAAAATAGACTTACCACATGATTCAGTAATCCTACTCCTGGACATCTATCTGGAGAAAACTCCAATTCAAAAAGACACCTGCACCCCAGTGTTCATAGAGGCACTATTTACAATAGCCAAGACATGGAAACAACCTAAATGTCCATTGACATGATTGGGTAAAGAAGTTGTGGTATATTTATACAACAGAATACTACTCAACCATAAACAATAATAAAATAAGGCCATCTGTGGCAACATGGATGGACCTGTAGATCATCATTCTAAGTGAAGTAAGCCAGAAAGAGAAAGAAAAATACTATATGATATCATTCATATGTGGAATTTAAAAAAAAAAGATGAACTTATTTACAAAACAGAAAGAGACTCACAGACATGGAAAACAAATTTATGGTTACCAGTAGGGAAAGGGGGTGGGAAGAGGCAAATTGGGAGTTTGAGATTTTCAGATACTAACTACTATATATAAAATAGATAAATGACAAGGTCCTACTGTATAGCACAAGGAACTATATTCAATATCTTGTAGTAACCTATAATAAAAAGAATATGAAAACGAATATATGTATATATATGTATGACTGAAACATTATGCCACCCACCAGAAATTGACACAACGTTGTAAACTGACTACATTTCAATGGAAAAAAAAACTATTTACTTTTCTTATTTCCTCCCAGACCGGAAACTCGATGAATATTTATCCAATAGATCACGTACATGTTTTACTCTTATTTCATTCAGCTGATCTTTTTGTGTTTTCCTGTCCTACGCTGCTCTAATTAGCATGGCTTTGTAACAAGTTTTAATATCTGATAAAGAATTCCTTCTCTTTACTCACATTTCAAAACATTCTTATCTAGTTTTCTAAGTCGTTTGGGCTATTATAACAGAATGCCATCAACTTAGTGGCCTATGAACAGCAGAAATCTATTTCTCACAGTTCTGAAGTCTGGCAAGTCCACGGTCAAGGTTCAGGCAGATTGGACGTCTGGTGAGAGCCTGCTTCCCATTTATAGATGCCATTTTCTCCATGGGTCCTTTTGTGGTGGAAAAGACAACGGAACTTTCTGGGGTCTCTCTTATAAGAGCACCACTAGTCCCATTCAGGACGGCTCTGCCCTCCTGCCTGAATAACCTCCCAAAAGCCCAGCTCCACATGCCGCCATGCTGGGGACTAGGTTTCAATATCTGCATTTTGGGGGACACATACACTTAGACCAGAGCACTAGCTGTGTGTCAGGACTTCTCCCCAGCTCTGCCTTCCCTCCCCTCAAAACCCCCCTGGTAGAGGAAGAGGAGTGAGAGGTGGGGTCTCTGGAGGGGGCTGCTGGTGCAGGGGTCCCAGCAGGGCATGGGGGGAGCCATGCGGGGGACCAGCGGGTCCCACGAACAGCAGCCCTTGTTGGCCTAGGGGATAAATCATGCCTGGTGCAGAGTGAGTTTTGCACATGCATCAGGTTATATCTGGAAGGAGATTTACTATGAGGGGTGGGCTCTTGAGACTATGAGGCCAAGTGGTCTCTGGTCTACTCTCGCAAGCTGGAGGCCCAGGAAAGCCGGTGGTGCGATTCCAACCGCATCCAAAGGCCTGAGAACCAGGGTGGCCCCTCATGTAAACCCAGCCTGGGGGCAGGAGATGAGACATCCCAGCTCAAGTGGTGAGACAGGGAAAAAAGGGGGAAATTCTTCCTTCCAAGGACTGTTGTTCTATTCAGGCCCTCAGTGGACTGAGGGATGCCCACCTGCATCTTCCAAGTTACCAGGAAGAAAACCCAAACACAGGATAGGAAGCACAGAACAAAAGGCGGGCCACAAAATGGAACCTGGCGGCGGCTGCCTGACGACCGGAGAGCAAGCTCGCTCGTGGTGACTCTCAGGTCAGGGGTCTGGCGCTCAGGCATTTCCAGGAGGCCAAGCACCACCAGAGACTAGGACACACGTTCAGTCCTCAGCCACGTCCAAGTCCAGAGGTGTTGAAACGTGGCACAGCGTGCATCAGAACTGAGGAACTGCGTGGAACAAATGCCCAAACTGAGACCAGGTAACTCTGGTGGGATTTATCAGAAATAAATGCAGAAAGGGCAGGCTCGCCAGACAAGAGCAAACGCTCTTAAACAGACACAGCAAAGCCCAGCTCTGTTGAGCACAAGGAATACATAGAAACAAAGAGACGAAGCCCTTTCGGCTGACAGGGCGTCTCCCACCTCAGCTGTGCAGACTCCTGGGGCCTCTTGCCCACTGGCAGCCCCACCTCATCACCTCTGTCCTTTGTCCAACCCCAGAAGAGTCTCCCAACCTCCAGAAAAAGACACAGCCTCTCGCCCACTTCCAGACTCAGCAGGGCTTTCCCAGGCAGCATGCCCTGAGGGTAAACACAACTGTAACCACACATTAGCTCTGCTTGTTTTTGAACTTCATGTAAACACACAGTGTGGACTCTGAGTCTGAGATTCCACAGTGTGTTTGCCTGTGGCAACCCCTTACTCCTGGTCGTCACTGTGTACTTAGTATTTCACTGCATGAATGTCCACGGTTGTTTGTCTCGGCTGCGGGTAGTGGGTGGACCTGCCAGTGTCCAATCAGGAGGCAGAAGGCACGTGGTAGTTTGCATGGGGTACACGTGATGTAAACAGTCATTAACTATAATAGAGAGTAACTCTTACAAATGCCCTGGGCTGAGAGAGAGTGGCCAAGGTAGGCATGAACTTTAAGGGCTGGGATTTAGGGGGAGGGTATAGCTCAGTGCTAGAGCCCATGCTCAGCATGCACTAAGTCCTGGGTTCAACCCCAGTACCTCTGTTTAAAATATAAAAAGACCCTTTCCTTGTTTGATACCAGGAACACAGACACCAGCAAATAGATTGTACAGCCAGACAGTCTGATTTGGGGTTTCATTCTTGATCTGGCAATTTCAGCGGGCAACAGTCATCAGCAGGGAAATACTCATTCCTTCTTCGACCCAGAGATCTTTTCAGGAGACTATCTTAATTGTCAATAGTTTATTTTTTGATACTTTATTGAATACTCATAGTTTTTGCATGATGAGAAATTTAAAAAGATATTTTTGATAGTTCATTGGGACATTATGAGCAATTTTTTAATGTCACAAAAAAATTGGGGGGGTAATTAGGTTTGTTTGTTTATTTAATGGAGGTACTGGGGATTGAGCACAGGACCTTGTGTATGCTAAGCACGCGCTCTACCACTGAGTATACCCTCCCTCCTCAATAGTTTTTGTCATTTTATTTCTAAATTTATTTATGATTAGAAAGGTGGATTCTATAAAACCTCTTTATCAGATTTCATACCCTTTGAAACCAAGCAGGACCCTGTGGGGCCCCCCTAACCCCTGTTCTTGTTTATAGAAAAGGTGGCCTCCAAAGCTCCCTGAGTCACAAAAGGGCGAGAGTCACAGACTCAGTCTGATGCACATTTCTGAGTCGTCATACAGATACTGTTAACAGCCACCAGATAAGCAGCTCTTTGCAGGAAAACCACCCCAGTGAGAAGGCCCTCTTCTGGTCACTGTAGCAACTATACTGCCACTGACCTTAAACCTGGCACCCCACACCCCGCTCATCTCTGGCCCAAGCACACCTTGCATGTCTTCTGACCACACAATCCCTTGCCTACCTTTTGGTCTTTTCCCGCAGATCAAAGAAGTAGAAATGGAGAGTAAGTAATTAACAGATGACCAGATCTCATCCCTAAGTCCCCCTTCAGTCATCCTGGGAACACACTGTGAACAAGATTGCACCTATGGAAATTCACAAGGAACTGAAAAGCCTGCACGTGGCAGGGGGAGGTGGTGAGGACTCTGACCCTCATCTCAATGAGCAACTGAGATCACTTCCCTATTTTTTCTTTGAAAACTTCCATGGCTGAGCAGAATCCTCGGGGATGGTATTTTGGGGACCCTAACCCCAGACTGCCAGCATTCTGATTAAAAGTAACTTTCCTTTCCATCTACATTGCCTCTCCTATTGATTTTTGAGCCAGACAACATTGAGTAACACCTTTAGCATGGTTATAATAAAAAAGACAATAACAAGTATTGGGGAGGCTGTGGAAAAACTGGAACCTTGTACATTGCTAGTGCGAATGTAAAATGGTGCAGATCCTTTGGAAAACAGTCATCACAAGGCCAAACGTAGAGTTACTATACAACCAGTAATTCCACTTCTAATAAAATTTTATGCCCAAGAGAGATAAAAACAGATGTCCACACAAACACCTGTACATGAATTCATGTTCATAGTGGCACTATTCACAGTTTCAAAAAGTGCAAACAACGCAAGCTGCCCAAACACCTTAGGAATAGATAAACAAAATGTGGTAAATGCACAAGTGGAATATTACTTGGCAGCAAAAAAGGAATGAAGCTCTGATAGATCCAAAGGGACAGAAAGGAGATTGGTGACTGAGGAGCTGGGCGAGGACTGCTGACACAAATGTGCTTTTTGGGAGTCGTGTGAAATCATTCTAAATTTGTGATGATAGAGACGTAGCTCTGGGAACAGACTAAGAACCACTGAATCGTACTTTCAATGGGTGAATAGCATGGTACATGACTATCTCCATAAAGCTGTTAAAAGTCTCTATACTAAAATTTAACATTTTACGACATGTTTGCATTCATTTTTGTGTTTTAGAGTATTAAGTCTGATCTATCTTGACAGCTGAGTTTTTGGCCTTCCTTCAAAGTCGCACCTCAGGCCAGTACCCTGCTTAGAGACTTTGGAGCATGGTGCCTTCCTCCAGAGTGTCTTCACCTTGGACCACAGCTGCCAATGTGGGCAGCGTGCACCCAAGAACCCACCTTTCAACCATCTTCTGTTCAACCAGCCCTGGGGTTATGGGGGAAGCTGAATGCACAACACGGACACTGGACACTGAAATCACGGCCCAGGAGGAGATCTTGTGCCATGCAGGGTCATGTGCACTTGGAGACAGAGTGGGAGGCAGGCTTTGATGAATGAGAGGCTGGGTGGCCCCCGGCTCCTACAGCAGAATGTGACTGGCTTGGCGGGATAAACCCTTTGGTAAGGAGGACAGTTGGACTTGGGGCTCTGACCCCCAAGAGTAGTGCAGGGAGAAGGATTTGCCATCCGAGGCTCTCCTGGTTCCAGTGTCAAGGCCACAACCGGGGTTGGGCCTTACCTTCTGCCTTTACACCACAGCCACAGGTGCTACCAGAGTCAGACCCACCCAGGTCAGACTTTCACTCTGCAATCACTGGGTCACCTTAAGTTGGCTTAACTCAGCAGCAGTGGCTGAGGAGGAAGAAGGGGCCTGGAGGGAGGCCCAGGTAAGGAGAAGGAAAGGCTCTTGAGGTGGTTGTGAGGATCAGATGAGCCTGGGGGTTGGGGGCAAGCAGCTGGAATCAGGCAGGAAGATGCCTCCCCAGCCTCAGCCCAGTGGACGGAGGGGCTGAGTGGGTGCCATGAGATGGGTGGCTTGGCCCAGCTTCTAATGCCAAGAGGTAGATTCTGGAAGCCGCCCTGCAGGCTGACCGTGCTGAGCTGGCTGGGGTGAGTGCCACGGGTGGGCTGTCTAAGAAAAGCCACATTAGACAGGGATGGATCTGAGTACAGGAAGATCCAAACCATGATGACCAGATGTTTGAGGAAGTGACAAGCAGAGATGCACACAACCGGTGTTCGCGGGAGAGGAGACAGTGCACACAGCCCGCCTGGCATCCACAGCAACAAGAGCATACCTGTGTTCTGCCTACACCATGGAAAAGGACAGGAGAAAATGGGAGTCCAGGAGGTTTCAGCTGCTGGGGACCCTTCTGGAGAGAAGGCAGACAGGCCCCGTGTTGCTGGGAGATGCTGGCGCATCCATCGAGAATTAAAACCCCTGTGCCCTGTCAGATGACCCTGAGATGGGGAGGTTATTCTCAATGGTCCCAGTGGGCCCAATGTCCTTGGATGTGGAAGAGGAGGGAGGCAGGAGAGAGTCAGGGTGATGCACTCTGAGAGGGAGGGGACTGTCTCCACAGCCAGCGAAGCTGAGCCATGGATGCTAACGGAGTTGACAAAAGGAATGCAGCTCAGCCGCTCCTAGACTTTAGTGCAACTGTTCTGACTTCTGACCTACAGAACTATGATTTGTGTTGTTTTAAGACAACAAAGAAAATTTAAAAACAAGAACAAAACTCCCATGCTCCTGCTCTGGAAACGGCCGGAGTCCATCTAAAGCGCACACTCAAGTGAGGTCAGCACAGCACTGCGGTGGCAGGAGGACGAGGGACTATCTGGGTTTGATGAAATGACAGGACGGCCAGAGACAGCATCCTCACCCAGGCCTTAGGAAATGCTGCAGATTTAATATCACTGGGAGACGAGGGGGTGAGACGAGCAGGACTCCAAACCACCCGCAATAGCCTCACAAGCTGCACGAGACAGATCCTGTGTGCAACCCTTGGGGGCCCACCACCCTGACTGTGGGGCTACAGACTCTGTTCATGATCTTCTCTGCTCTCTTGTCTATTTCAGACTTTCTAACAAACATAAACTTTCAATCTAGGAAACTGCTGGCCCACCCTCTCTCAGCACCTTGTGTCCCCCTGTGGTTGGGCCCTCAATGGCTTCCACCCTCCTCCCCAGCTCCCCGGGACCTGGCCTAGCTTGAGCACTCGCCCCCTGCTCGCCCACCGGGTGACCCCTTCCCAGTTCCACCTCCAGCCCGGCTGTGCGTCCCCAGGCCCAAGTGTGGGAGCAGTGGGTCATAGGTCCTGAGAAGACTGGAGATGGAGGCAATGGGCCCTCCTAGGTGGAGGCTTCCCCCTGCCAGCTTCAAGTGGCAGCAAGGTCCCCACCCCCAGCCCAGGTGTCCCCCAGCCCTGCCCAGTAACCATAGTCACACACAACCCCCACCTGCCACCCCTGCATGTGCCTGAGGCTACAGAGGCTCCTTTCTCAGGTGCACCTGTTTCCCTGAAACCCCTCCCCCCAGGGAAGCACTCTTTGTTCTCAGAGTGGAAAAGACACAGAGAGTGCAGGATAACAGCCCCCAAAGACATCCACGGCCTGTCCCTGCATCCTGTGAATATATCACCTCATACGCAGATGTCAGGTGTGCAGGTGGAGAGCGGACAAGCTGTGACTCTGAGACAAGGAGATCATCTCGGGTTACTAGGTGAGCCCCAGACATAATTCCGAGGCTCGTTACACAGAGGAGACAGTACAAGACTTAAACACCCACTGCCGGCTCTGAAGATGGAGAAGGGGCCACAAACCCAGGAATGCGGTGGCCCCTACAGTGAGAAGAGGCCATAAAGTGGATTCCCCCTGAGAGCCTTTGGGAGGAACCAGCCCTGCTGACACCTTGATTCCAGCCTCGTGAGACCCAGTTCAGTGTCCTCAGAGAATACACCTGGGTTGTTTCAAGCCACCACGTTCGTTAGAGCAACCATAGCAAAGGGACACAGTACACTGACCAAAGTCCTGAATGACTGCCCAGGAGCCCAGACTGACTGCCACAGGCAGCACGCAAGTGACCCTCTGCCCTTGAGCTTTGTGACTGACTGACCAACCATGTGGGCTGTGGGGACGCCCCTTTACTCGAGGGCCATGCTTGTCCATCCCAACTTGGAAAGAAGTTCCCTGAGCATCCATTCAGACTGGGACTTGGGAACGTGAAGGGCAAGGCCAGGGAATGAGGAGTGTGGCCAAGGGCAGGTAGGAGGGGGCCGTTCTCAGGGGCACACCTGATCTGACCAGCAGAGCCCAGAGGTCAGGCTTCTTATGCAGAAACTTCCCCAGCATAAAAGTGGAACGTGTTAAAAACCTCAAACGCAGAGTGGACAGACTTTAGCCTCCCACCCACTTACAAACAAAAGCAAGCCATGCTCTCCTGGGCTTTCTGCATTGTCTACTTTTAGACCTCAGGCCCAGCTGCCACAGGAGGGCAGGAAGGGGCCTTCTCACCAGAGCCAACTGGTCCCAGGGCTGGGGAGAGTGGTCACCTGCCTCAGGTCACAGGTGGGGAGCCACCACTCGGAAAGGGGGGGGGGGCAGGCGAGGAGGGAGTAGGGGACCCTCCTGGGGCTCTGACTCACTCCAGGGTCCTCTGTGGGTCCAAGTCTCCCGGACCGATGCGGAGTCACCGAGCACTAGAACCGGGGCCCCAGGCGCGGGCAGCCTCTCCAGCGCTCACAGGGCCTCGGGCCGGTGGCCCTTGCGGTGGATGACCAGCTGGGACTTCCAATCGAAGCTGCGGCCGCAGTCGCCACAGCAGTGGCGCCGCTGGCCGGCGTGGCCCTTGCGGTGGATGACCAGCTGCGACTTCCAGCTGAAGCTGCGGCCGCACTCCTCGCACGCGTAGCTCCGTGGGCCGGTGAGCGCGCGCCGGGGTGGCCCCTGGAGCGGCTTCTCGGCGCCCGGGCCGCCTGCGTGCGCACGGCGGTGGATGACGAACACCGACTTCCAGTCGAAGGTGCTGCCGCACTGCGCGCACGTGTATGGCTTGCTCCGCGGGGTCCCCGTGGGCGGTGGCGGCACTAGCGGTGGCGGGGCGCCCGCGATGGCCGCGGACGGGCCCTCCCAAGCAGCCGGCCGCGGGCCCAGGGGCGGCGGGGCCTCGGACGCTCGGGAGCTCTCGCTCTCACCGCCTGGGGGGCAGACGAGGCAGAGCCGGATTGCCCAGGGCCTCCAGCCCTCCCCCAACCCTGCCGCGGGGCAGCCTGAGAGCCCTCCCCGGCCACCAGGTCACTCACCCAGGTGGAGGCTTTTGTGGCCCTCTGTTCCCGCGCTCAGCGCCTCCCGCTCCACCTCCGCCCGGGGGCGGGGCAACCCTGCTGGGGTCGGGGGCCCATCAGCTGCCAGCCCTGGCACCCGGCAGGTGAGGGGCTCACACGAATGGAATGTGAGACAGGGATGGGCACCCTACCGGGCGATGAGGTGCCCCTTGGGAAGCGTTGGAGGCAAGGTGCTCACAGGGAAGGGTGGGAGGCAGGCCCCAGAGGAGAGGGGTCCTCACCCAGAGAGACCACCGTGCCGTACTTCTCCAGCATGGCATCCCAGTACAGCTCCTTCTGTGAGGGGTCCAGGAGCCCCCACTCCTCCTGCAGAGATGTGGAGAATCACTCACAGGAAGCTGGTCTAGCCCACAGCCCACCTACCCGTCTGTCTGTGGTCACATCACTGCTAATCACCACTGGGGCAGTAGGTTTCCTAAACCTCACCAGCCCAGGGCCAGGGAGGGTGCTGCCAGCACCAGTCCCCCTCAGCTGCCTCACCCCACTTTCTGGCCACACAGATTGGAGCTGAGAGCCCCTGGATGGGCCTTGAACAGTGTGTGCTGCACTGGGAGCAAAAGGCCAGGGACTGGCAGGGACCCCAGCTACCTCTTCCAGGCCTCTGGTTAAAAGAGGAACAGAATGCCTCCCTAGGGAACTGTCACTGGTCTCGGCATCCCTGGATGTTGGACCCGCCTGCAGGTGGGAGGTGAGGCAGAGAGCAGGTGCAGCCTCACACCTTGGTACACAGGGGATGGGGAGGCCAGCTCCCGGGTGCCAGAAGTCGAAGCACAAGCCTTGCAGGCTTTACCAGGGGATGTGCTCCCTGCTCGTGAGGTCTGCTGGGTTGGAAAAAAGAATCCACTGCGTCCAGGGCAGGGAGGCAGCAGCCACAGGAGCCAGAGTGTGGCTCTGCAGCTGGAAGAGAGAAGGCTTGGGGGTGTGGCCCTCCCACCCCTCAGTTTCCGATTGTGCCTTCTGGCTGTCGCTGGATCCTGTGGGACTTCTCAGTGTGGAGCATGTTAGGAGCAGTGCTGCTGGGACAGGACAGAACCCTGCTGCTCACACCCAGGAGCCAAGCACTCTGAGTGGAAGGGGCTGGTACGACCAGCTGGCCACAGCTCAGGACTGCTGGGGGCTGTCAACCCCCGACTGACTTCTCTGTAAGTGGGAAGCCACCCACTGTCAGTTCCAGTTACTCTAAACCACATTCCCAATCGCCTAAGGCCAAAATCCTTCGCAAGCACTGGTCTGTCCTTCTATCCTTCCTGCACCAGAAGGGGAGCCCTGATATCAACTCCACTTCTGGGCAGCAAAGAGCACAAGAAGTGCTAGCCAAGGAGACTTGACAACCAGCACAGGGGGCCACGAAGGACACCCTCCTCCCATTGCGGGCCTGCACCTGCCATCAGGGGCTGCTCACCTGAATCCTGGGTGGGTGAAAGGGTGCAGAGGCCAGTTCCTGTTGTTCAGGGTACCCCTCGTGGGTCTGGGCTGGATTTGGGGAGCAGGAGAGTGCTAGGAAGTGAGGCAGACAGGGGTCAGGGACTGCCCATGTGAGCCAGGGCAGGCAAGGAGCTGGTGTTGGTGCTGCAGCCTGGGCCCTCCCTGGCCAGCAATGAGGAGTCCTCTGGGTCACACAGCAGACAGGCAGGCAGCCAGCCTTCCCTCCAGCCACCCGGGAACCAAGCTTGGCAGTCTTCGGTCCCCTGTGGGTCCCCCTCCCAGCTGTGGGCACGCACACTCCCTCCAGGAGCTCCCACTCTCACCCATCTCATGCCCATAGCCATCAGGCTCCTCCTTCACGCTGCAGCTGAGCTGGGAAGTCTCCTCCATATGGGCATCCTCTGACCCCTCCCTAGAGGCTGCCCTAAGAGGCTCCACTGTTCCTGAAGAGGGGTTGCTCCCCACAGACTCATCTGTCTTCTGTGCTGCTGGGACCTCCCCTTGCTTCAGAACATGTGCTGTAATCTGAGAGGGAGAGGCAAGTCAACGGGGTTTGAGTCTCGCCCTGTCTCTCCAAGAACCCAACACAAGCACTCACCCAGCCCAGCAGCTGCCCAGGGTCATGCTGCAGCCCCTCGACCAGGGCAGCAGCCTCTTCAGGGCTGTTTGGCCGCTGGCCCCGCACCCAGGCCTGGATCTCAGGTGGCAGCGCGCCCAGGAACTGCTCCAGAACCAGCAGCTCCAGCATCTGCTCCTTGGAGTGCACCTCGGGCCTCAGCCACTGGTGGCACAGCTCCCGCAGCTGGGCCAGAGCCTCACTAGGACCAGCCACCTCCTGGTAGCAGAAGCCCCTGAAGCGCTGGCGTGCTGCTTCAGGCTCCTCCAGGGTGGCCGCAGGGTCAACAGAGGGCAGGCGTGGGGGGCCCAGTGGGGACGGCATCGTTGTGCCCAGATTCTTCTTGGAGCCACTAAAGGGTCCTGCAGGAAAAGAGGGGTCAGGGTGCCAGCCACAGGCCACAGCCCAGGGAGCTGAGGCCACAACACACACAGAGGATGTGTGAGGCTGAGGTGGGGAAAGCTTCATGGAGGGTGGATCACAGGAGCTGGAACTGAGAACAGAAGGAAGATTGTGGGGGGAGGGTATAGTTCAAGTGGTAGAGCCCATGCTTAGCATAGCTTAGCATGCTATGAGGTTCTGGGTTCAATCCCCAATACCTCCTCCAAAAAATAAATAAACCTAATTAACTCCCCCGACAAAAAAAAAAAAAAAAAAGGAGGAAGCCTGTGAACCAACGCTTGGAGGCAAGTTGTCTGATGAAGTTTCCAGGAAACAGCAGGGAACTGTTGGGAGATGATGGAGAGGGAGGCAAAGAGAGTTATCACAGGCTCCCAGAGTCAGGCTGAGGAGCCCGGGAAAGTGCCCCTGCAGCACAGAGAGGGGGCAGTCAGGGAGGCTGTGTTGCGGCGATCCAGGGAGAGCACTGGGGCCAGGCTGCCCGTCCCCACTATCTCTAGGACACGTTGACTCAAGGGGGGCACCCTGAGGGGCTGGCCTGCGCCATGAGTCGAGGCAGGGGCTGATGTGGACCCCGAGACACCGTGCTCGCTGACCACGGCGAGCTGTGCACGGCTCACACCGTCTGGACCCTATACGTGAAAAGCAAGAGCAAAGCAAAACAGAGCCACGAGTCGTGTGGAGCTGTCGGTGGGCAGCTGTGTGTCGGCCCTGCGGAGGGTCTGGAGTGGATACGCCCACAGGGGACCAGTTTGACAGGCTGGACCAGGCCTGACTCCCGGAGTCCGCCTTCCAAAGAGGGACGGGAAGCAGGAGGTCTTCCCGATGGAGGGGAATGGGGGTCCGGGTGGGAGGAAGGGACCCGGGCGAAGGCTAGGAGGCGGCACGCTCAGGGCACGTCTAGAGGTAGCGGAAAAGGCCACGCCCACCCAACCAGGCCCACGCTCACCTCAGCCGCAGGAGGCCACTTGGGGTAAGTGCCCCCACACCGCCCAGCCCGCCTCTCGCGGGACTCACCCGCCTGCCCCTCGCGCGTTGCCCTGGCGACGCCGCCCTGGCCAATCACGGGTCCGCTCCGAAGGCACCGCCCCCTCCCCTCGGACTACGTTTTCCATGAGCCTCAGCAAGGAAGGACAGGGGCGGCCTCTGACAGCCGATGCTCCTTTTCGGAGGCCTCTCACGACTGAGAGGCGCCACGTTCCTCCGGAGGAATCTGCGGAGTCTCAGGGTTTCGGGTGGCTCCCTCCTCTCACCAGCAGCCGCCCTTCTTTTGCATCCAGGCCCTAAGACTCACCAATGGCCGAGACGGACGGTACCTTCGAATCCTGCGCATGTGCACAGCAGGACCGGCGCCTATTGGCAAGCGAGGTGAGGGGTAGGGAGGAGCGTGACCTTTTGGCCAATCAAAGCTGGCACTCCGCCCAGGCTCCTCCTCCAGAGCCCTTCTTGAGGCTTCTCTCTTGTCGCCCAGCCGTCGCCTTGGTAACCCCTCGGCGCATAGCTGCCCGCCTCCCGCTGTTTCCACGGCAACAGCCAGTGTGTTGCCCTGCCTTCCTTGAAGGCCGGAAGTGATGGCCTGCGGGAGCATAGGTCCGCCGAGACTCGCCTCCAGGTGGTCCCTGGAAGAAGAGGGGACCGGCCGGGAAGGCTCGCCTAACCCATGGCTGCCTCCACCACCCGCGGGAATTTCTCCAGCGAAGATTGCGGTGGGGTCCTTCATTCGACCACCGCTGAGCGCCCTGCGGACATGCGGGGACAGCCGGCACCCTGGTGGGCACCCATCTACTGATGAGGAAACTGTCCCACGACTTATACCCTCAGAGTCTCAGACAGGCCTTTAGCTAGATCAGTACTTCAAAGTGAGGGATGGAGATTACTGTTCACCTTTTATTTCTCACTTTGGGGACCAGAACTAGTAAGGGTGGCCTGTATTTTTATTTTACTTCAATAGGGAATGTTACTGCTTTTAAATTCTGACCGTGGGTCAAGGTGTTTTGCTTCTACACATCAAGTGGCTGAACCATGATTTATTTATTCGATTCTAAATTGCGTCTGCCTGTCTTAGTTTCTTCTCATACCTAGGAACCCCCAGCTCCCAGCTCCCAATGAAGAGCAGTGGTCTTAAACATTTATTGGAAGCTCTAAGCATGTGCGTGGCTGGGGCTTGCCAGCTCTTCCCAGTAGGGATCAGATTGGGCTGTTGTGTAGGGGCTCAGTATTTAGCTTTCCCCAAATCAGTGACAGTTCTCACATCTCCATCCACTTCTAGCTTTAGAATGCTGTTGCTTCCTCCTTCACCATCCTCATACTTGTGGGTTTGTTTCACACTCTCCTGTGGTTTCAGTGGGTTTCTGTACTACATGAGATCCATGTGTTCAGTCCATCATTTTGACCAAGAAAAGCCCAGGGACACTTTGTCACGACCTGTTTGAGGCTGAGTAAAGAGGCCAGCCTGGCAGGACGTGGGCCAGCATGACCACAGAGGTTTGGGAGAGGGCAACACAGAAGCTAATACATGGGGGCAGACAGGTGCTCATGGTTGCTATTCCCATAGAAACAGGGCAGGAGGCACTGATCAGCCCTAGGTGCTGGGAAGGTGGAGGAACTGAGGGATAGCAGGAACCAAGCACACAGGAAGAAGTCAATGAAGTGGGGAGGAAGCTGGTGGACAGCCAAAATAGGGCATCAGGCCCAGCGTGAGGGGTCAGCAGGGCTCAGGGTGGAAACCAGGCTCCAGGAGCTTTTCTGCAGGATACAGAAAAGGTTGCCTGTGGCTCTGGGTGCCCACTTGCTTCTCAACAGACTCCATTGCTTCTGAATTCCATGGGCTCCCTACTAGAGCCCCATCTGAAGGGTCTGTCTGCATTTCACAGTGCACACTGACGCTGCCGTGACCTGCTCCAGGTTCCCTCATGCAGGCCAGCCTGCGGGAAAGTGAGGTAGGGTAGAGGCCAGGACATGGACAGTGGCTCAGTCTTGGTGAGTCTGGCCCTGAGTAACTCCTCTTCCCACCCCCACATCCCCCCTCCTTGCAGGAACTTGTGAGGTTTCAGGGGTGGAACCCTGCTGGCAGGCAGGGAGTTGGGGGCATCTTGTCTGCGCTTTGGTAATGGCAGATGGCTGCGAGGTCTGGATTCCCCAGCCTGGATCCACAACAGTTCATCTCCTAGCACAGCTGCTGCTTGGGGCAGCCCAGCACCCACCTCTGAATGCCCAGTGGACACAGGTGTCCCAGCCCCAGTGGGCCACAGACCGGCTGCCTCTCTACCCTGTGGCTGAACCCAGGTCCCTGCAGCTGTGTGATGACATGTCTGCACTGGGCTAGGATGAAACAGGCATTGGGCTACTGCCTCCATATTGTTTTTAAAAAGAAACCTTTATTAGTGAGCCTCTCTGAACCATGACCTGGCGGCTGGGGAAGGGAGGCTGAGGCTGTGAGCTACACAGTGCTGTGCAAGAATTTACGATGTACATTCTTTCCAAGCTGTAACTTCTAATCTTTTTCTCCCCCTGGCAAAAAAGACCATGAACCTCCCTGGGGGCGAAGCCCAAGGTCAAGATGGGCTCTGGATTGTTGAAGGTCACAGGAAGCAGATCAGGCCCCACCCTACTTGACTGCCTCAGTGCCCAGACCATGTGGGGGTATCACACTGAGGAGGGGATTTGGGGGGCACCACACAGCCTCAGGTAATGGCAAGTCCTAAAGAACAGATGGGCACGTGGCCACTGGACTCCACAGATCCAAGCAGCCCTGCCTCGTCTCCTTTGAACCTGCTGCTGTGCTCAGCCCTCATCAGGGCAGTGGGAAGGATACTGTACCACTGACTTTAGTAACAGGACCGCAATGTTAATGAACAAGCAGAGCTGCGGAGCCATCACTATCTATGTCTCCTTCTCTCTGCCCTGACCTCCCACCTCCACCTCTTCCACCTCCTGAGCTTGCCTTGCGCAGGGAGCCAGGCCAGGCTCCACCCGGCCCTCACAGCTGGCAGGTGTGTGGGGGCAAAGTCATGAGTCTGGACCCTGGGCCAGTGGCTCTGCTGTGTGCAGTTCGTGCCCCTCTCTGTGCCTGTTTCCCTATCTGAGAAGCAGGGAGACAGCCACAGCAGCCACCTCACAGGGCCATTAAGAGAAACCTCCTAGCCTCAGAACAGGGGCTGGCAGTTGACACATATTGGCCATTCTCAGGATCCTGCCTGTCAGGGGGCTTCAGACATCCTCTGCAGGCCTGTAAATCTGTACTCTCTTCCCAAGGAGGGAGCTGAGGCTCAGAGCCCAGCCACCTGTCCAAAGCCAGCAGCCAACCCCACATAGCCTCCTGTCCACTGGGCCTGCTTCCAGGAAACCTTGGATAAACCGAGGCTTGCGAGGTGGGGGTCGGGGGTTTACACATAAACTGTTGGGTTTGTGTCTCAAGACCACCTCCGTCCCACCGCCTCCCTCCCCCTTGGTGCCCACCGTTATGATAACATGAGAACTGGCACTGCCATGCTGGCCACCCACTAGTCCCGCCAGGTCCGAGCCTCCATGTCCATCCCCCAACCTTTCTGCAGTGTGACCTCTTGGGGATGGAGGAGTGAGCGGTGTCTAACAAGTGGCAAATCTAGCCACCACGTGTGGGTAGAACCACAGTGCACGCGAAGGGCTTCTCCAAACCATGGATTTGCAGGGGACAGGGCCCTGGAGACATGCAAAGGGCTCAGGATAGGCTGGGAAAGGTCGGGGCGGCGACCTCAAGCCTCAGTCGTCTTTGGAAACGTGGCTGGGCCCGAGGCAGCAGTAGGCCCGGCTTCCCTCCCCACTGCGCCCTCTGAAGGAGCTCCCGAAGGAGGTCTGGCCAGGGAGCGTGGGCTGGCCCTCGGCCTCCGCACAGGCTTCTCACCAGTATGGAGCCTCTGGTGGTGGAAGAGGGCTGGGCGCTCGCGGAAGGCACGGCCGCACTGTGCGCACACGAAGGGCTTCTCACCCGTGTGGATGCGCCGGTGGCTGAGCAGCACAGCGCCCTTGGCAAAAGCCTTGCCACAGTCTGTGCAGCGGAAGGGCCGTTCGCCCGTGTGCAGCAGCCTGTGCTGCCTGAGGTTGGAGCTGTGACTGAAGGCGCGGCCACACTGTGCGCAGGCGAAGGGCTTCTCGCCGGTGTGCACGCGCCGGTGCTTGAAGAGCGAGGAGCCCTGGCTGAAGGCAGCCCCGCAGAGCGCGCAGGCGAAGGGCTTCTCGCCGGTGTGCGTGCGCTCGTGCTGGATCAGGTGCGAGTTGCGGCAGAAGCTGCGGCCGCAACGTGCGCAGGCGTAGGGCCGGCCCCCTGCGTGGATCTTGCGGTGCTGGCTGAGGTTGGAGCGATGGCTGAAGGCCTTACCGCACTCAGCGCATCGGAAGGCCTTCTCCGCCGTGTGGATGCGCTGGTGCCGTACCAGCGAGGAGCTGTGCCGGAAGGCCTGGCCGCAGGCTGGGCAGGTGTAGGGAGTCTCGCCGCTGTGGATGCGCTGATGCTGCGTCAGGTGTGATGTCTGGCTGAAGGCCTTGCCGCACTGAGCGCACTCATAGGGCCGCTCCCCGGTGTGAGTGCGCAGGTGCTTCAGGAGGTCCGAGCTCTTCACGAACACCTTGCTGCATGCACGGCACTCGAAGGGCTTCTCCCCGGGGAGCAGGCCGGGGCCAGCGTGCAGAGCCTCGCCCAGTTCCGCCCAGGTCTTGGGCTCAGGGCCAGTGGGCAGTCTCCGGGGCTCCTGCCAGGCCACACCCATTCCTCGTCCGCCTGGGGCATCTGGGACAGTCGGGCAGGCTCTCCCAGTGGCCTCCTGTGCAAACGGCTTCTGCCGCTCGGACACCCTTGGCGGCTTGTCTGGCGTGGGGTGGTCTGCAAAGGCCTTCTCCCTGGATGGGGCCCGCAGAGAAGGGGTCAGCCGCAGGCTTACACTGGCCTCGCTGCTGCCAGGGCCTAGCCGGAGCCTTTCCCAGTAGATCACAGACACCCCCGTGGGTTTCCTCTCCCGAGACAGGGAGGTGCAGTGCAGACCCGCCAGGCTTTTTCCCTGCTCGCAGGCACCAGCTGTGGGGAGGACCCTAGCTGGCGCCAGAGGGGGGCCATCCTGGAAGGCCGCTGACAATGCTGCTTCTCCAGAATCACCTCTGTTCTCTACCAGATGGTGGGAACCTGAAGGCACAGAAACAGTGGATGCCTGGGTCATCCTGGACAGGAGAGTGTGACCAGGCAGGCCGAGTGGGTGGGCAAGGTGGCCTCCAGGACTGGGTGTGGAAGCTGGAGACAAGAGCAGGACCCAGACACCCTCCCTGTTCATACTGAGCTCACTGCTGTCCTGGGGTGCTCCCTGGGCTGCTTTTGCTTATACTGATGACTACCAAACACTAAAGACTTTCCCCACAAACTCTGTTTGCTAACTACTTCTACCCTAGCAAGGTCAACCCCACGAGGGCAGCACCAGGAGAGATCTGGTCAAGGCTGTGTCCCCAGTGTCTGGAAGGGGACTGGCCACTCCAAATGTTCAAGAAACGATGAACACCTGAACAAAGGGCCCATACATGGCATAGGGAGGAAAGACAGGGAGGCTCTGAGGCCACACAGCCTGGCTGAGGGTGGGATTCTGAGCAGATCACACCATGGCCCAGGGGTACCCTTGGAGCTCCCCCTTCACAGTCAAAGCCAGAGCCTCGAGAAAAGGCTGATGCAGAAAGGAGGATAGAAGGGAGTCGGGTGGGAAGAGGAGCACATCCAGGAAGGGAGGGGTACGGAAGCCAGGCCTCAAACTCACACCCGAGCCCCACTCACCAGGACTGGGCCTCCTCTGGGCGCTCCTGGCCAGGGTCACATCTGTCGCACTGAGAACCCAGGGCTCCTCACC
Organism: Camelus bactrianus; assembly: GCF_048773025.1. Lineage (NCBI taxonomy): Eukaryota > Metazoa > Chordata > Mammalia > Artiodactyla > Camelidae > Camelus > Camelus bactrianus. Next base: position 134,656 of record NC_133547.1, read on the forward strand.
ACGCTCGAGCTGGATGACCACACGGGGTCGTGAGACAGAGAGTCCTGAGACAGGAGACAAGTGAGTGAGGGGCCAACCTCAGCAGATGGCAGGAGTCAGGGCTTCACAGGACATCAATGGCATCATCAACCAAGGAAACCCAAGGAGGCTCCGCTGGGCGGGGCTCACAGAGAAGCGCAGGGGTTCCTGTGAGGAGACCGTGTTGGCAGCATCAGAAGGGCACAGAGGCAGACAGGGACACTCAGCCAGTGGGTGCGTGGTTGCTCGTGGGCCACCAGAAGATTAGAGGGCAGTGCTGGCAGCCAAGCCAGGCAACAACTGAGCTTCCCATGGGGGCCCCAGGGCCTTACCCAGCGAGGCCAAGAGTGCGAAGTTCTCCAGCATCACACGGCGGTACAAGGCCCTCTGGGCTGCATCCAGGAGCCCCCACTCCTCCCGGGAAAAGTACACGGCCACGTCCTCAAAGGCCATCAGGCCCTACAAGAGTTGGGAGATGGACACTATCTAAGCTGTGGCTGTGTGACCCAAGACCTAGTTCCCTGCTTCAATGGCTGCCACCCCTGATGTCCCTCAGATGCTCACTCTCCTCCCCCAAGGCTCTGCAGATAGAACTTTCCTCATCTGTCTGTCTGGCCCCTCCCCTCCACCTTCTCTGTGTAGGTCATAGATGCCACTTTGGCTCCCACTGGCCCCTCTACACAAGGTATCCAGAGCAAGCCCCTGGCCTTCAGCTGCTGCCACCTAAGGGCGGCACCAGGCATCCACTCATTCTCCAGCCCTTGCACAACCTGACCCTCCCCACAGGCGCCCTCATCGCTCTTGCAGTAACTGTACAGATCCTAGCTATGGGGCCCCCAGGTCAGGGCCATCCCTGTAGGGATACCCTCTCATGCTGAATTTGCCTGACATTTCAAGGCTATTCTTCCAACCCCAAAGGGCTGATCCCCTCCAGTCGCCACAGGGGTGGCCCTAAGGATCTGGTGGGCACACAAGAAGCCTTTTTCCGCATCCCTCCATGGCCAGGCCCCCTCTATTTCCTTCTCAGTTGTCTGCTCCGTCTCCTTCCCTCAGCCACCTGCTAGACTTCCCCTGACAGTCCCAGGGACCACCAGCCATTCCTCATCTCCCTGGAGTCCTAACTGCCCATGCCCGTCCCTGGCTGAGTCCGTGAGATCCTCCCCCACCCCCACCCGCCTAAGGTTGATTCCCAGGCCCTGCCTCATTCAGGATACCAGGACTCTCTTTGGACATCTACAATTCCAGGTCCATGTGACACCGCAGACTCTCCAATTTTCCCCTGAAACCTACTTTCCCTTCAAATTTCTGGTTTTGTTTACAGCTCCGTTCTTATCGGTGCTCAGGTGGAAAACCTTAAGGACACTCACTCACACCCCGCACTTGATGCATCAAGAGACCTATCCAGATTCCAACGGCTTTTCCCATCTCCACTGCCCGGACTGTGGCAGTAGCCTCCTCCCTGCACACCGCCAATCCCCTCTGCGTCTGCCCTCCACTCAGCAAACGGCGGGATACTTAAAAAAAAAAAAGTAACTTAAAGCATGCCCAGTTTCCAGGTGCCCTCGAAATAGTCTTAACTCCCAGGGCTGCTGCTTCAGGGATAATTATTCTCTCCCTGTCGAGCAGCTCAGTTCCGAAAGCGCCTACATCCAGGCTTCCCACCCAGCTTTTGTACACAGGGACCCTCCCCTTGGAACTTCCTTCCACACCTCACCCCTTGGCTACCGGGAAGTGAGAATCCCACGCGTGCACGCCCAACCGTCCTGAACACCGATGCCTAGAACGAAGCGCGAGGGGAAGACGTCCAGGTAAACTGCTTCCCTTGGTCAGCGCTCGAGTCCACTGAGGAGGCATCGAGCGGGTGGGGGCCTGGGGCTCCCTCTACTCACCTGCACTGGGTCTGTCTGCGCCGCTGCCGCCATCGGAACCTACAGGAAAGAGCGGGCACCTCCGCGCCGGGCCTCAGTCTCCCCGTCCGTCAAGGGCGCTGTGTCGGGGCGGCTTGGAGGCCGCAGAGCACGTGGCTCGGGGAACGCCCACGCCGCTCCCGGGGAAACCGAGGCCGGGAGCAGGCCGTGGGCGTCTCCGCTCGCGCGTCCTCGCCGCCCGCCCCTTGGGGCTCCAGACCCTCCTGCACAACCCGCCTAGACCCGGCGCGCTCCAGCCGTCACCGGCGTGGCCCGACGCCGGCAGCCAAGTGACAGTCCCGGGCGCCGGAAGTCTGATCCCACAAGCCCTCATTGGCCCGCGGTGCGAGACGGACGCATGCGCAGAGCCCCCTGGGAGGCGTGGCTCCCGCCTGCCTTCCGGCGCGGTAGGCGGATCCCTTCCGGTCTCCACGGCAACGGCCAAGCGCCGCCGCGGTGGGCGCTGGGAAGTGGAGGCCGCGGCCGCGCCGTGCTTCCGGGCTGCCGTGGGTGGGGTCCCCGTGGGGCAGCGGGCTCAAACGGGTAAACGGTGAAGGTGAAGAGACGGAACTGCTGAGGCCCCGGAGGCCCCAGCGCAGCACCGAAGACAAAGCCGGCCGGGGTTCCCATCACAGCTCCGCCTCCTGGGGCCTTGCGCCGGGGCGGGGTTTCACCCTAGCGGTCAGCGTCCCCGAAAGGTGAATATCGACCCCAAAGCGGGAGTCAGAATCCCCTATCCTGTTTTCCTGGCGTCTGAGGTCGTTCTCTGAGAGTTCCTTAGACCGTTTGTTTTCCTTGCGCAGCTGGACCGCGCAGAACGGACGCTCCCAGACTTTCTTGTCCCTAGATCATCGCACGTCGTGATATTGATTCCTTGTTTCTCTTTGGGGGGACCAACCTATGTGTGTGCGACACATAAAACCAAAAGTAAGGGCAGTCTCAACACAGGCTGAGTACTGCTGACAGGGAACAAAATGTTTTCCCTTTGCTGTTCCACTCTGAGGGTCTTTTTTTTCCCAGTGTCCTTAGTTCACATACATAAAATGGGACTATAGTGGTACCTACTGCATACGGCCGTTGGAAGGTAGTATGGAACTAGTCTCTGTCAAGTTTATTCATTCTTTCTGTCTCCCCCCCTGTGTAAACTCTCCAAATAAGTTATAGATGATCGTTATAGCACCTGTGTCAGCTATAACTGTCTGTAGTATTTTTTAAATAGATTTTATTTTTTTTAGCGCAGTTCCAGGTTTTCAGAATTGAGCAGAAAATACAGAGTTCACACATAGCCCTCCCCACCCTGTCTGTAGTATTAACACTATTTGTAAATCCTTGTAATGCAAGAGAGAACATCAGTTTTGGAGTATTTGCGTGTAAATTCTGCTCACTTAGAAATAATTTAAGAAAATCTAATGTATTCATAGGGAATATTTGATAGAGAATGTATTTGATGGGGTTTCTTGCTATTCCAGTAAACAAAGGATGTTGCCTGCCATCCCAGGTTTACAGTGATCAAGCTATCAGCCTCAGAAGAGGATCACCCTGAGGGGAGTTCAGGGTGGAAAAAAACGGGAAGCACTCTGTGCTTCGGATATTGGGCTTAGATAGTTAAGATGCACATCTAAAGAATAAATTCAATGACCCCAGACTCTGGCATCTTCCCTTACATAGAAAAGCACTAAAATCATTAACTTGAGGTGTCTGTTCTTTGTGACTGGCATAATCTTTTGATGTTCAACTACGTTTTGTTTTTGTTTTTCCAGTAAAAAAGCCTGCTGGGAGCCATTCCACCAATGTCGATACCCCTTGACAAAGTCAGGGCAAAACGGCCATGCAGCTTGCAAAGCAGTCTCACTCTGGAAAATACCGACATTTCCTTCTGTTGTTTATAGTGCCTATAATTGGATTGCGGTACATGGGCTTTTTGAAAATTGTACAGGATGATTCTCAATCTGGGGAAATAATAGGGGCTATGATGATGACTGTGCAGGACAATTCAAACAATGGAATTTCAATGAAAGTACTTGGAAATAAATCAAAAGATCAGGGCCCCCATGGTGTGTCATGCCTCAAGCCCTAAAGACAACGTGTGCCGTTAGCTCTGTAAGAAACATAAGATAGATATCTCTAGGTTGACTGCTTTCCTTGTAGGTAATAGGAACAATAATCAGCCCACTGTTGGGTTCCAGGTGCCAGTGGGTTGGGACCCTCGTGACCTTCTCTTTTTGCGCTTGTTTTTGTGAAATAGTCTTTGGTTAGGAGCTGTTCTTAGGGATAGAATTGAAAATGGGTTAAGGGGTAATGATTAACTAAGTATAAGGCTAAGGGGTAATTTAAAAAATCATCAGGGTGATGACGTTCAGCCAAGTCAAAAAAGGCCCGTGACCACACCCTGGGTATGGAAACAGGTTAACAATGTAAACAATAAAGATGTAAGAGTCAACTTGGCCACAATGTGAAATCACCTGTTTGATAAAATTGTATAAATACCACAAATAAAGAAAGCCTTGCAGAGTTGCCTGCATGGTGATCAAACCTTGACTGGCTCTCTCACTCTTTTGCCGATGCCGTCCATCCCTGGGTACTCCTGGACCTGCTGGAGCAGGACTCCGGCAAAAGCCCTTTCCTGGCTTCTCCCCTACCTCTTTGGAGCAATTCCTCAGAGCTATCTGAGAGGCTGTCTCCTGGGCTATAGTTCTTAGTAAGGTCCCTGAATAAAACCCTACTCACAACTTTCAGATTGCGAGTTTTTCTTCAAGTGCCTCTTGGAGGCAAGCCTGGAGGATGGTATTTGGGAAACCTTAAGTCCTTTACTTCCAGTAGGCCCAGAAAGCCCCAGGGGAGAATTCATGCTAGGACTTTCTCCTGAGGGCCATGGGAGCTGAGATGTGTGAATAGAAGAGTGACCTGATCTGACTTGACAAGTACCCCCTTGGTTTCCGTGTGGAGAAGTGATGGCAGGGGGTGGGGGAGCTGGGCAGAGTTGAGCCCAGGATGGAGATGCCGGGTAATGATCACAGATGCAGTTGAAAGGAGGCTTGGCTTCCCATAGATTTGATGTTTCCAGTTGCTTTTTGCCCGCAGTCCCTCTGGCTGCTATGTGCAGAGGGGTCTCTAAGAAGGCTGGGGAAAGAGCATTAGAACAGATGTGGCAGGTCCCCAGGATGCAAAAGGACTGTTCATAACCCCTCAGGGCCAGCATGGGGCCCAGTGTGGGGTAAGCACCCTGGTGTGTCTCAGATGTGAAGTCCTGGGGAAACTGGGAGAGCATTTGGTTGGTCAAGTGTACTGGGGCCACAGTCTAGAGAAAATATTGTGGAGGTGATCATTAAGACAGGGGCCAGGGGCCTGGTTCACACACTTAGAACTTAGACCATAGTCAACTGCCCACCTGACCATTGTTGCACGGCCTGGTGACCTTTGATGACATGGCTGTGTGCTTCTGTCAGGAGTGGGGGTCTTTGAGGGACCAGAGGGGCCTCTTCCATGATATCTCTGAGGACATTCTTAGGTTCCCTGGCAGGGGGGGTTGTCTTTGGACTTGGGGCTGGGCTCCAGGCTTTCCTTGCTAGCCACGGTCATGTGTGATGAGAGCTAAGTGTATTTCACTCCTCCCAGTGGGTCTGCCTGTTGAGCCCACTGGGATGGACGAAGACACCTCTGCATCTAAATTCTACTAACCTGACTCCAGCCGAAGATTCTGGAGGCTGTCCCTTGCCAAGCACTCTATACTTTCATGGTCATCGTCTAGGGGACCAATGATGCTATTTCTGCCAAACTTTGGATGCCACTTTTCACGGCAGCATCATTCACTAAAAAGATGGAAGCAACCCAAGAATCCATCAACCAGTGAATGGCCAACCAAAATGTGCTGTCTGCGCACAGTGGAGTATTACTCACTTATTGAATGATACATGTTATAATGTGGATGAACCTTGAAAACATTATGCTATGTGAAATCACCCAGACACAGAAGGACAACTACTGTATGATTCCACTTAAATGAAATCACAAGAACAGGCAACTTCATAGAGATCGAAAGTAGATTAGCCTTTACCGGGGCTGGGGGGGCAGGGGTACAGGGAATTATAGCTTGATGAATACAGAGTTCCTGTTTGGAGTAAAAGGTTTGGAAATAGATAGTGGTGATGGTTGTACATCATTGTGAATGTAATTAATACATTGAATTGTACACTTAAAATGGCAAACTTCATGTTATATATGATTTACCACAATTAAAAAAAATAGTGGTAATTAAAATCTAAAATTACTCCCTGCCTTAAAAAAAAATGCTTTACATTCCTCTGCTATCTGAACATTAAATGTCAGTGAAAAATAAATTTCAGAACCCCAGAGGCTTCTCCCTGCTGGGGGAGGGTCCTTGCATGGACTCCCCTGTCCTTCAGCTGTTTCTGGTGTTACTGGAGGCTCAAAAAAAAAGGTCAAAAGAGGAAGTGGGAGTTGCAACCACAGAAGCAAGAAGTTGCAGTGATGGGAGGAAGGGGTCGTGAATGCACCAAGGCGAGCACGCTGCTGCTAGAAGCTGGAAAAGGCACGGAAACGGATTCTCCTCCAACACTCAGAAGGAACCAGCTGTGCAAACATTGGGATTTTGGCCTAGCAAAGTTAATTTCTCACATCTCTGGAGATCTGGGGCCCTGGTGTCCCAATTTCCACAGCTTGGACCTCTGGTCCCAGCAGTGGTGAGACAGGAAGGGGGCAGGGCACAGCCACTCAAGGAATGATAACAGCAATTAACATCAAAATGGTGGAAGATTGAACACTCAATAGGCCTTGAGACTCAAGATGGTGGGAGATTTGACTTCTAGTAGACCTTAAACTTCATTATACGCCCACTGTAATAAATTAACATGGTAAATAACATGCCCACAGGTGCCAATGACAGTCCCAAGGCTAACCATAAAAGTTCAAAGAGTGGGAAATGGCCAGCTTCCTGGGAATCCCAGCCCCTTTCCCAGGTTAGTTAGACTGGTCTTCTACTTATTAGCATATGAAGCCACTGAGTCTATAAAAACTGGCCACACGGTGCCTAGCAGCTGCTGCCCTCTCTCTCCTCCTTCAGAGATGGCCCACACACTGTCTATGGAGAGTGTACCTACTTTTACTCTAATCTGAGCAACCAACCCTCACACCTCGTGTCCTTTCTCTTGCCTTTCCATGTATCTGTCTAAATAAATCTACCTTTACTCAACTGTGGCTCATTCTTGAATTCCTTCCTGCGCAAAGTCAAGTACCCACACTTGGCAGGGCACGTCCCAGGGGTGAACCAAAGCTTGGGACACCGCCCTTCTCATGCCCCACATCCCATTTTCCTGCATCAGCGGGGCCTGGGAGAATCCCACGTGCAGACTCCTCCTTGCAGGCTCCACCCTGGGGGTTAGTCCCTGTTCAGGCTATCTTGTGCAGCGGCCTGGCAGCTGCCCACAAGTCTCAGTCCCTTTGCCCCACCCTGGGGCCATGGGATCATTCCTGGCTGTGCCACCAGACACACTTGTGGGGAAGTCCCAGGCTGCCCCAGGGCCACCAGGAGGCCCGGAGAGGAGGAGGGGTTCCCTCTTGCAGGGTGTGTCTGTACTGGTGGGGTCAGTGTCTCAGGCTGGGACCACTAGGCAGCCCCTGAAAGCCGGAAAGCCCACCGCAGTGCCACCTGTACACCTAACTTCAAAGACACCTGGCTGCACATCTGGGCCGCGCCTGGAGGGAGCCATGCAACGTGGGGGTGCGGGGAAGAGGCTCCTGGTTCAGCCTGAGCCTTCACCAACACCAGAAGCAGCTGAAGGTGGGGGGCGGGGAGTCCATGCAGGGCCCCTCCCCCAGCGGGAGATGCCCCAGGGGCTCTAAGTGTGTGGCAGATAGGAACTGACCCGCTCTGAACACAGGGCCCCAAGGACTGTCTGCTGGCAGCTCGGGGGACACTGCCCTGCCTCCTGGACAGCTTTGGTCTGCCCAGCACACCTGTGGCATCCTAAGAACAGTTCCTCTCCTTACCTCCAACTGCTCTGGACTGTGTGACAACCAGGCTGGGTTGGTTACATCACCTTTGAGCTAGGGGTAAGGCCTGGAAGGCAGGGAACAGAAATGGGTCACTGGTGCATGCAGAAGGGTAGGGTTCTCAGTGGTGACAGCAACTCTGTCTCTCAGGGCACAGTGGGAGGGCAAGGGTGGCAGTCTGTCCTCCTGTGGTCCAATGGGTCTTGTGGCATCAAGTCCTCCAGGAAACGAACCTGTGGCCAGGATTTCCGAGTTACCTGTGCGCCCAGAGCTTGCCTGAGGAGAAAGTAGGTAATGGGGACGGGGACACTGGTCTCTCATCCCCGGTGCATCTCAGCATGGCCACTGTTGGAGAGGAAGCCTGGCCAGAAAAAGCAGATCTTTGCAATCAGGCTCAGCTGTAAGGCCTATAGGTCAGAGCTGTGTGTGGATGGGGAGTGATGGGGCGTAGATCACAGGGAATGGGGAGACTAAGCCCAGTAGCCAAGGTCACAGACTGTGAGACCTACAGAGGCCAAGCTCGTATCTATGATGCCCGAGGTCACTGTCTGAGCAGATCAGTTGAAGTTGTCCTGTGTCCTGCACTCTTCTGAGCCGTGATCCTGAAAGCTGGCACCTATCCAGCCAAAACCCAGGGAGGCTTCTGTTGCCCAGGCTGGGTTCCTGGTGACTTTAGCAGATGTGGCCTTCGTGACTAACCAGCCTCAGGCCACAGAGGTACGGTTGGCCCAACCCACGGACAGAGAAGGGAAGCCGGACATTTGGTGTGTATTTTCTGGAGGAGCTAGAGCTTCAGATTTCTTTGTGGAAACTTCTGCTTTTATAATTTTGGCACCAATCGTAAAATATCTAATAGCCACGTGAGTTCAGTGTAGTAGGCAGAATCATGGTCCCTCAAAGCTGTCTGCACCCTAATCCCCAGAACCTGCTTATGCGTTCCGGACACAGCCTGCTTCATGGATTAAGTTAAAGATCTTGAGATGGGAGGATGGCCCAGGTTGTCTGGGTGAATCCAATATAATCACCCGAGCCCTTGAAAGCAAAGAAACACCACACAAATTATGAAAACTTTCATGGTTCTGGATGTCATGAGCCTGACACTTGTGCCAACCGCTTTAAAATCAAGGTGTCAGCAGGACTGCGTTGCTTCTGTAGGCTCTGGGGAAGAATCTATTCTCTTGCCTGTTCCCGACTCCAGTTCTTCCTTGCCATGTAACACAAAATACGTGTTCTGGAGATCAGGATCTGGACATTTTTGGCCTGGAGCATGGGCATTATTCTGCCTACCATGAGCATATTTAAAATAAATTAAACACTGCCTACATGGCTACTTGTTAAGTCAAGAATGAGTGCATTTTATATTTTGGTAGATGTTAAAGGAAGAAATGTCCGTATACTGAGGTATGGGGAAGTCATTCTGACTTATACATGAGTTAACTTGAATTTGATGCTAAACTAAACTAAAATAACCTGTTCGTGACCTATCATACATTGTATTATCTGCTTTAATCATTAAAGAAAAGGGCACACTGACTAGAAGTAAAGAATGTCCATGTTAAAAATAAAGATGAAATCCCTCCCTTCCTGGGATGCCAATGCTGGTCCTCCTTCAATGACAAGACTCCCCTCTTGGGAAGTACAGCTCAGTGGTAGAGTGTGTGCCTACCATGCACGAGGTCCTGAGTTCAATTTCTAGTACCTCCATTAAAAATAAATAAATAAAAACCTAATTACCTCCTGCCTGCCTCCCTCAAAATAAGTAAAACTTAAAAAAAAAATTAAAAAATTTAAAAAGATTCCCTTATTATCAAGGTCATACTGACTTGCTATGTACATGCTGATCTATTTTTCTTTTCTTCAAACCTTGAAGGAATGATCCTTGACTTGTTTGATGTTCTTTGTTCTGACAAGATATGAAGCCATGCTTCTCCAGAGCAGTTCCTCAGAGGTACCTGACAGGCTGTCTTCTGAGTCTGGCTCAGATAAAACTGTTTTCTCTTCCTAGTACAGATCGCTTATTCACTATTCCCAACGACAGTGTCAACAAGCATTGTGTAGAGAGGCGTCTTGGACTTGCCCTCCCTGGCACTGCACAGAAGAGCCTTGGGATGGTGGTGCTGGTGATGAGAATAACAGTAACAGTAACAGCTCTCTCGTGTGTTTAGCACCATGTGCCTCGCCCCGTGCTAAGCACTTTTCATGTCGCCTCTAGTGAGGAAAGTTGTGGTCCTGTCCAAATTTTATCCCAGGGCTTTGCATTTGAGCTGATTCTGAGTGAGTTTCAGAATCCCCAGGGGGGCTTGTCGGGCTCAGCCCAGAGTTTCTGACCCGGGGGTGGCGGTGGTGCTGGCGGGGGCAAGAAGTTGCATTTCTAGAAAGTTTCCCCAGTGATGCTGATACAACTAATTCAGGGACCACAGATTGGGGACCACTGGACAGAAATTTAAGGTTTCTAAACAACATCTCCACGAGGGAGCTCGTACCTTCCTCTGACACACTCAGAGGAGAGAAGTGGTTCCCCAGGGGCCTCCTCAGGGCTGGAAGCCCGAGGCCCAGCACACCAGTCACTCGCGGGACAGCGATCTCAGCGGGAGGAAACCTGGGAGCGGCCCCTTTAAGAGGAAACACAGAAACGCCCTAGTCAGCCTTTTCTTTCTTTCTTTTTTTTTTTTAAATCTCGGTGCTCGCTCACCAGCGCCCTTCTCGCGGCCGCTTGGGCGTTGCCATGGAAACTACATTGACCACAAGGCCTCAGGGGACGGCGGCAGGCTCTGAAACAATCACAGCCGAGAAGAGGAGCTGCTTCCCGCTGCTCATGTCTACGGAGGCGGGACTTCCGGCAAAGCCATCCTTGGCGTTTCTTAAGCTCTTGACGGGCCGTTTTCTGTCGGCCTTGGGGACCCGAACACTGGGTCGGGGCCGCTTTCCAGGCGCCTTTTCGGGACCGAGCCGAGGTGGACAGCGAGGAGGGTGGGACCGGCCTCCGGGCTCCGCAATGTCCTGTTAAGAGGTGTCCTCCGTCTCCACGGCCCCAGGGGGCGGCCTTTACACGGTGAGGACTGAGGCTCCGAGTGCAACGGGCGGTGGGCTGGCCCCGGCCTGGTGGGGTGTGGGGATAGGCAGGCCCGCCCGCCCGGTTCCGATGGTGGCGGCGCTGAGCGACCTGGTGCGGGTGAGTGGACGGTGCCCGCAGCCCCCACTCACTCGGACCTATACACACACGTGGCGTGGGACCCCGATAGAGGGGAGGGGTGCCCCGGGATTCTAAGGCTCGACCCATTCACTACTGGGACCCTGAGATCACTCCAAGCCCAAGGGCTCGAGTCCTGGCCAGGGGTCGTGTGGAAAGTTTCTCATTCCTGGAATCCAGAGGGACGAGGTGTGCAAATGCTTGCAGGTGCAGCTCGGCTGGGAGTGTTCAGGAAACTGATGTCTGGAGGACAGGACCGTGGCCTGTAATCTGAGGGTGTTGGGAACCACGGAAGGTTTGGAGCAGAAGAGGCAGGTGATCTGACTCTCGTGTTCACAGGCTTCCTCAGGCTGCAGAGTGGAAAACAGAGGGGTGAAGGGAGATAAAAGGAGGCACACAAGGATGCTACCTTAATACATTAGTGAGTGATGGCAACTTGGCCAGAGTGCTGACTGGAGTTGGGAGATGTCATTGGAGTTTGGATCTGCCTTTTAAGCCAACCTGATTTTATGTGGAGGGTTAGAGAGGAGGAGGAGAGGATGCCCCACAGATTTTTTGGCCTCTGCGATTACAAGGTGGAGGTGCATCGACCGAAATGGGGAAGTTGGTGGGTGTAGCAGGTTTCAGCAGGATGGAGCAGGTGGATTTTGACCCTGCTGAGGCTGTGATGTCCCAGAGACTTCTGAGTGCAGGGCTAAGTTATGCTGAGGGATTCTGCTTGGAGACATCCAGTTGGCCTTAGCCAGCCTGTGGACTGAGGTGGAGCTCAGGTTCAGATTTAGGAGGGAGCATCTTCAGGTCATGGTGATGGATGCCCTACAGGGACAGCTGAAGACTGGGTGGCTGGCTTGGGTCCCTGGGCAGGGATGGTGGGTGTACAAAGTCAGATGAAGGGAGGAACAGCCACAAGGGAGGGTATGTGTAGGACAGGAGGGTCCAGAAGGTGACCAAGTTCCCTGGGGCGGAGGCTGAGGCGAATGTAGACGGTGGGTGACAGCAGGAGGGGGGCTGGTGCTTGTTCCACCCTCTCTGGCTCTCCAGCCTTTCTCCTCCTCCCTCTGGGGCCTGTGAATTTCAGTTGGGGTCAAAGTTACAGGATAGCTGAGCCATGTGAGACTCAGTCCTCCAGCACAGGTGGGACAGACATCTGTCATCAGAGCGCAATCCTTTGTAGCCTGAATGGTCAGCTATGTGTAAACCTGGTAAAATGGAGACTTTTGGCGAAGTGTCCTTGACCTGAACGTGCCCTGTGGTCTCCCCAGCAGGGCTCTGTGCAGGGTAGGCAGTCTGCTCTGTGTGTGTGTGGTGGGTGTGCGTGCAAGTGTACAGGTGTGCATATCTGTGCACATGTGGGTGTATGATCACGTTCATGTGCCAGAACATCCAAAGCACAGCCCTTGTGGCTCTGAGCATCTACGAATGGGGCTACCGACACCCCCACCCCACCGCCGATTCTACAGGAAGGCTGGCCTGTAACTGTAACACAGGAAGGGAGCGTTAACTGAGCCCCAGGTCCACTTAGTGCCTGAAGCCAGGTGCCCAGTGGACCTTTGGGTTCCATGTACCCAAACTGGCCAAGGCAATTCAACGAGGAAAATACAATTTCTTCAACCAGTAGTGCTGGAACAATTGCACAGGCATATGCAGTAACCATAAACCTCCACCCACACCTCAAGTCATCTGCAAAAGTTAACTCAAAATTGATCATAGACAATGTGTAAAACTTTTAACCATAAAACTTCTAGAAGAAAGCATAGCGACCTTGGATTTCTTAAACATACCATAAAAAGCATTACAAGAAAAAGATAAATCAGTAGCCTTCATCAAAATTTTACACTTCTTGTTTTCAACAGTCACTCTGAAGAAAATGAAAATGTTAGCCACAGACTGGGAAAGCTATGTGCATGACAAATACTGACAAATGACTTGAATGCAGACTATTTAAAGAACTCTGACAACTTAATAGGACAAACAACCTAATTTTAAAGAATGGGCAAGAGTGACTTGAACACTCACTTCACTAAAGAAGATACAGGGATGGCAAACATGCACACGGCTTCTGTGTAAGATGTTATTTATTTAAGGCTCACAGCACCCCCCAGGTGGTCTAGAGACAGTCAGGTGGTAAAGAACACAAACTCTGGAGCTACACACCACGGCCGGTAATTAGTTGTGCACCCTTGGACGAGTTACAGATGCTCTAGGATTCAGGCTCCCCTATGTGTAAGAGCTGACTGACAATGACTCCCCTATGTTTAACGATGGCAGGTATGCATACCATCACCCACATGGACACCATCGTCAAAGCGTCTCAGCTGCCTGACAGAAAGGGCACAGTCACTCCAGGCTGCCAGTCTCTCCCACTCCATTTCCTCGCACCCAGTGTTTCTTTACCACTTAATATACCCACCTGGCTCTTGCATGAATACAAGGAGGTGACCCTGCCTCACAGGATCGGGGGTCCAGAGGGCACATCTCCCAGCCTGGCAGATGAGCTTCCTGTCATCATTGCTGTGATGTGATGTGAAACATCCTTTACAACAAGAAAAGGCAACCTCTTCTCCTGGATCAGCATGAAGGTTTCAGAGCCCCTCTCACTTCCCCAGATGCACTCTTGGCATCCAAATAAAAAGATTTAGAACACAGACTCTTTCAGCCTTTCCCAGGAGAGCAGAAATGCAAAAAGGAAAGGAAGAAGAAGTGTCTTTACTTGCAGATGACGTGATCCTGTTTGTAAAAAACACCCCAAGGAATCCATTTTAAAAAGAAAATCTATTATAGTAAAGTTTAGCAAGGTGGTAGGAGAAAACCCAAAATATATTACCAACAAACAACCTGAAAATGAAATTCACGAAACCATTCCATTCACAGTAGCCTAAAAAAGAATAGGGTGAGAATACATACATTTAACAAAAGAAGTGCCAATACTTGTACTCTGAAAACTATAAAACGGTGCTAAGAGAAACGTCTAGGGGACATCCCATGTTCATGGGTTAGAAGGCTCAATGTTTTGAAATGACAGTACTCCCACACTGATACACAGATTTCATGCCATTCCTACCAAAACTACAGCTGACGTTCCGGGTAGAAACTAACAAGCTGATCCTAAATTTGTATAGATATACAAGACCTACAACAGCCAAACCAACTTTGGCAAGGAACAAAGTGAGATTTACCTTACCTAATTTCAGAAGTTTTTATAAAGCTAAGGTGATCAAGACAGTGTACTACTGGCATAAGGATAGACAGATCTGTAGATCTAGAGATCAACAGAACAGATCTGAGAGTACCAAAATTCCCTTCATTAATTTTCAACAAAGTTACATTTGGAAGTACACCTTTTCAGCAAATGATTCTGGGAAAATTAGATATCCACATGTAAAAAGATGAATTTAGACCCTTACCTCACACCATACATAAAAGTTACTATGAAAAGCATCATAAACATAAGAGCTAAAACTGAAATTTATATAAGAAAACAGGCAAAGAGTTTATAGGTATGACACCAAAAGGAAGTACATAAAAGGAAAAACTAATAAATTTTACTTCAAGTGTAAAATTTTACATCAAAATGTAAACTTTTACTCTTCAAAAGACACCACTGAGAAAAATAAAAAAAGACGACCTACATACTGAGAGACAATACTTGTGTGTGTGTGTGTGTGTGTGTGTGTGTGTGTGTGTGTGTGTGTGTGTGTGTATATATACACATATGGATTCTGGATACAGAATCTCTGGAGAACTTTACAACTCAATGGTAAGAAGATAACCCTATTAGAAATCAGCAAAAGAGATGAACAGACATTTCATTATGGAAGATAAACAGATGGTTAATAAGCATGTGGAAAGATGCCTGACATCATTACTTATTAGGAAAATGCAGATTAAAACTCCACTGAGATGACTGTTTAATGGGTGCAGAGTCTTAGCTTAGGATGAGGAAGAAATTCTAGAGACATAGAGGGAAACACCTGCACAACTGTGGGGATTCATGCCATTGAACTGTATGCTTAAAATGGTTAAAATGATAAGCTTTATGTATATTTTGCCATGATTAAAAAAAATCCATTGAGATATCATTTCACACCTACTAGGATGACAACACCAAGTCATCTTGATGTTGGGAAGAAGGTGAAGAAACTGGAACAGTCCTACAGTGCTGATAAGAATATAAAGTGGCACAGACACTTTGGAAAATGGTGTGGGAGTTACTAAAGAGTTAAACACAAACCTACCATATGACCTGGCAATTCTACTCCTAGGAATTGACCTAAGAGAAATGAAAACATGTCTAAGCAAAGATTTGTCGACAAGTGTTCCTAGCAGCCTTATTTATAATTGCCAAGAATTGGAAACAATTAAAAAGTCTATCAACTGGTGATGAATAAAATCTGCTATATCTGCACAAGAGAATATTATTCAGCAATAAAACGGAATAAAATAATACTGATATGTGATATAATATGAATGAACCTCAAAAACGTTATGCAAAGTGATAGAAACCAGACACAAAAGGCTACATGCTGTATGAATCCATGAATACGAAATATCCAGAAAAGGGAACCATAGAGACAGAGAGGAGATTTGGTGGCTGCCAGGTGCTGGGGGGGTGGGAGGAGGTTCTGACTATAAAAGTGCCCAAAGGAACTGTCTGGGGCAATGGGAACGGGGTCAGGTAGTGGCTGCACAACTCTGTAATTAAGTAAAAGCATTAACTTGTACACTTATCCTGGGTGTGGTGTCGTGGGGAGCATTCCCAGCTTCTTCTGGACCAAACACTCTTCCCCAGGAGAAAGCAGGTCAGAAGTTTCAGAAAAGAGGCTTTTGTGCTTTCATTTCCCAGAGGCACGGGGTAGAAATGGAAATTGAGTCTCGGCTGGACAGAGATGCTCCAGACCTTGCTGCTGTGCCCCGAGCCAGGTGTACAGGCCCCCGATGGCTAATCTGGGAGCCCCTCTCCATTCACGCCATCCATTGGCTATGACTCCAACATCCAAGGAGAGTAACTGGAGACAGGTTCACTGTCAAGTAGGACCAGGCAGCGGGGTGGTGTGAAGGGATGAAACCATCACATCATGAGGACCTGATGGAGCACCACAAGGGCATTGCTGGTGTCAGATGCAGGCTTCACACGTCGGCGAATGGGCGTCTTCTCCAGAGGCCCCCGGAAACTGTCCCATCAGGCCCCGAGCTCGGAGCAGTAGTCCAATCCATGCCAAAGTCAATCACGAGAGGACAGCAAGGTGCCACTCCACTGGGTGCAGGGCCCCGCCCTCAGGGAACTGCAGTCAGGGAACAGGCGACTGCTTATGCTGAGCAACTGTGCAGTGATCGTCAAACAACAAGGCTTCTTCCATGAGACCCAGTGGTGCCACAGTGCTCCCAGCCCTCCGCACCTCACCCAGCACAGCAGGGCAGTGTCTCCCCCCGATGGAGGCCCGTCTGCACAAGGTCTAGCCTGTGCCTGAAGGCTACTCGTAGGGCCTCTCTTGAATGTTAATTCTTTTATACTGAACGAGGTTAAAGAAGAGGCTGATTATTTTAAATAATATGTTAAAAAGGCGGGGGGGGGGGGAACAAGGAGTAGTTGAAGACGTTACTGTATTTCCTGCCCTCCAAAGGCTTTTCCCCAGAGTGAAGTGGCCGGTGCTGGGCAAGGCACAAGTGTGGCGACACCCCTCCATGCCAGCCATGCACTTGGAGCTTTATCCAGTGTGAAGCACTAGACCCAAACATGCAGAAGC
This sequence comes from Camelus bactrianus, assembly GCF_048773025.1. Classification (NCBI taxonomy): domain Eukaryota; kingdom Metazoa; phylum Chordata; class Mammalia; order Artiodactyla; family Camelidae; genus Camelus; species Camelus bactrianus. Next base: position 151,524 of record NC_133547.1, read on the forward strand.
TGCAGCTTTCTGCTCTCCTGCTCACAACACTCACAGCACGGTGACTTGCTGCCGCAAAACAGGATGAGATATGACAGGAGCTTTTCAACATCAGCTGTGCTCATGAGCCTTTCTCTTCAATGGGGCCTGTATAAAACAGGTTCCATGTTTTCCTGAAAGCTATCCTGGAGCTACTGCATTTGCACAACTGCTCTGGGGTGTGAATTTTTTGGTGCTAACGAGAGCAGAGCTCTGAATGGAGAGGCCCACGTTCATCAATGTGGACGTTCTGGTGCAGGGGCAGTGCAAAATCTTGCTCCAGGCTGGGCCTCACTCCCTGCCCTTATAAGGGGTTCTCTGGGGCAAACACTTTGGTACTCAAGGGAGACAGGTCTGGCTGCAGGCTTTCTCATGTCACACTCAAAGATGTGAACACACTCCAGCTTTCTCAGGAGGGAGACAAAGGTGAAGGCCTTCAAAATGCACCAGGGATTTGCTCCCCATTCTGAAGTGTGTTTGATGGTAGAAAAGGGATGCGACCCTGGAACACCTTTCCACATGCTATGCCTTGATCGGGCGTCCCCTCACTGTCACTTCTCCATGGCTTCTGCAGTATGGGGAGTTGGCAGGGCCTCAGCATCTGGTCCCAGACAGGTGCTGGGCAGTGAGGGGAGCCCAGGCCTGGGACCATCGACACTGGGCCCACCTTCCTCAGAGGGAACAAGCCATCCTCGCATTAGAGCAGGTTTTCAGGAACTGTTTAGGGAGATGTATCAGCTCAGGATGTGTTAAGGGGAGGCCAATGGGGGAGGACCTGGCCTAAGAGGGGAGAAGGAGAAAGGCTGAAAGGCAAAGGACCAAGAGGGGTTAGCCAGGAGACAGAAGTCAGGTGAAGGTCGGATAGGGGAGTGTCAGATAGACAGGAAAGAGGCATGGCTACTCACACTGGTGCCAGGGCAACAGAAGGCACAGCTCAGGAACCAAGAAAGAGGCCAGCCCGCTACCACAGGCCCCTCCACACCTTTCTTGCACTCACCAGAACTAGTCTTCCACGGGCCTCTCTGGCCATGGACTGACTGGAGCTGCCCTTCCACCAGCCAGGTCCCCTGTCGATGTTCAAGCTGGGTGACTGCTTTGGGCCGGTGGGAGCACAGCGGGTAATTCTTCAAGGCATTTGTGAGAGGTTAGCAGCCCCAGGTCCCTGTGATTCACCCTCTGACCTGGTGACCAAGGTGGCTGAGGGCCACTTATGCACCTGAGAGAACCGAACCTGGCAAACTGAACACCCAGGGAAGGCCTCACTGGAAGAGCTCCGTGGCTCCAGAATCAGTGACCCTGTGAGCGCCCATGATGCCAGTAAAGGGGTGGACAAGGGACAGATGGCGGAAAACTTTTGCTGGAGGAGGCGTGACAGAGAGATGGAAAAGTCACAGAGCCTGACTGAGTTACCTGACCAGAAAATAACGGAGCTGGGTGTGATGTGCTACTCGGGCAGTGATACTTCTGACCCTGGTTGTCAAAGTCCCAAGACCAAGGGGGTTGGGCTTGTTTACACAGTAGTCTGGGAGGAGAGGTAGCAGGACACAGGCCAGCACTGGGGCCAGCAGCACCTCTCTCAGGAAAACAGCAGCCTGGCCTGGTGAAAGACAGCACCACGCCACAGCAGAAGCCCCGCTGGACCTCACTAAGGAGACCCACTTCTTCAGAAAAAGGTCCCTGGGCCCTGCAACACCAGGCAAAGAGCACATGGATTTGATCTAAGCACTGGGCACTGGACCTGGGACCCCAGTCTCCGTCCTGCCTGCAACCTCCTCTTATGCTTCCAAATGCTGTCCCTGGACACTCTTGCTCACCCTTTCACATCTGAGAGCAGGGCCTGTTCCTGGGTGTGCACTCTCCCCACATCCACTGGTGTGTGCACAGTGCTTCTCTTTTTCTGCACCCATCTCCTCCACCCAGCCACCGGTTCCTAGTCTGGACAGCGCACACTCACCTCAGGGCCCATCTGCAACCACAACCTAGGACTTTCCTTCCAAAATCGCATTCGCAGATCTTTCCCTGATCCAGGCCACCAGGGCACTGCAGCCTGGGCATCCAGAGGCCAAATGGGAAGTCCTTGTTTGTTCACGACTCATGTGTCACCGCCACTCAGGGGTCTCCAGACAACTCCGACTTTACACCTGCAAAACCCAACCGCTGGTCTTCTCCTGAACACCCTCCTCCTGTCGACCTCCAATCTCCATCTCATTCTTTATCTGAACACTTGGGATGGTCCTTTATCGTCCACTTACACTCACTTACTTACGAATGTAACAGGAAGTCCTATGACTCCACCTTGAAAAACCCATCTGCAATCTGTTGTTTCTCTCACCTCTCCTGCTTGTTCTGAACAGGACACCCGAAGAATGCAGCCACACTCTCAGGAAGCTGCCTGGTTTCAGCCCCATCACAACTCTTCACCCACGAGCACGTTCAGTGTGACTACCCAGTATCCACTGGGACAGTTTCAAAATCCTCAGATCATGGCCATCCTCCTTCCACTGAAAATTTCCTGTGGTTCTCAGCACCCTCCGCCCGTCACAGCGGTAGGACTCCTTTCCTGATGCTCTTGGTTCCCCGCAGCGGAGACATGAGAACTTTCCTGAATGCTCTCAGGTCAGTCTCACCTGCGAGTCTTTGCACATGCACAGTCCTCCGCCTGCACGCTCCACACTTCATCATAACAGATTCTGAAATGGAGACACTTACCTGTGAACGTAACACTGTCCTTAACACCGAGGCCTGCGGCTCAATCACGGCCTTGGGGCACTGGGGCTCGGAGTCCAGCCGGGTGGAGGCCAGGAGACCCACCTCACCTGTGCCTAGACCATGGGCTCGCTTATCACGCCTGCAGTCCAGCCACACGCTGGGTCACAGCCTCGGGATGGGTGGCTTTTGAGCCTGAGTCTTCTACCCCGGAAAGCGGACACAACGCCAAGGGCGACAACTCCGCGGCGGCCACCGGCACAGACGGCCTTGACGGAGGCCCCGGCGGACACCCCCTCGCGGGGCCGCGCCCTGACAGGCAGAGACACTGAGCTCGGGGCGGCGGAGCACTCGCTGCGGGCACGGGCGTACAGGGCACAGAAGCGGGACCTCCCGGACTCTCATGTCTACCCCATTCCAGTTTCTGCAAACCAGAAAGCCTCTTGGACGCCGGCCACAGCCCAGCAACTAGGTTCCTCTACCTTGCGCCGCCATAACGGCGGGACACGGAAGCAACAGTCCGACCCCGAAAGTCCCGCCCCCAACAGGGCGGCCCTCCCAGAAACGCCCCTCTCCTAGACTACCACTGGTCAGAGTCCCACAGACGCCCGGAAATGCCCGTCTCCTGAGCTCTCATTGGTCAACACTGGTGTGGCCACTGGACGGTCTTTTTGATTAATGTAGTTAGTGTCGCGTAAGCTGTGCGGCGTGGCGCGCGCTTCCTGATCACCTAGGCAACGTTCAGGTGGCCCCACGATTGGCGCAGGGAAAAGCGTCATAATCAACCGCGAGCCTCGAGCCAGTGGAGGGTCAGGGTTTGGGCGTTTCCGCGTGGGCAGCTGAGGGTGGGGCGGGACTTCCGGCGTCGCCGTTGACGTCTTCGTTTTGTGGCGGGTCGGACTGTCCAGTGACGGCAGCTGGAATGAGTGGCAAGGGGGCCGGGGGCGTGCTGGGACCCTCACTGCACCTTTGCACGCAGTTTTACCCCGGTGACGGCCCCGCCTTCCTGAGCGTGGGTTTTCCGTGAGACTCCACGCACTTTTGTCCCACATTCCCTGGGGGCAGCTCCCATTTCATACCCGGCAAGACTGAGGCCCTGAGTGCAACCCTAAAGCTGTGGTCACCCTTTCCAGTGGCTGTGGAGGGGTTCGGATGAGCCCGCGGAGCTCATCCTGGTAGCCATCTCTCACGGCCCCATCCGCCCACAGGCTCTGACCGGGCTTGCAGGGTCGGCATGGACCCGGCGCAGGTGAGTGGTGAGGATGCCGCTCGGATCCCCGCCCTCATGATCCTGGAGCTCTGGTTAGGGAATGATGGTGGCCCGGACTCTTGGCCTGCACACGAGTCTGTCGCCCTCAGGGTCAGTTTCCCCTAGCATCCTGAACCCAAGCCAGAGGTTGTACGGAGATGGGGAATCACATGCGGTAAGGTCTGGAAAGGTCCTTGGCACAGGGACCAGCGTAAGTACATTGCTTGGAGGTATCAGGTGGAAGTGTTCAGGGAAACCACAGGTGTCCATTACATCTGGTGTAAATAAAAAGCAGGAGAACTGGAGGCAGGCCTGGAGTGGCAGACTGAGGTGCTGGGCCTTTATTCTCAGTGTGGTGCGAGTCATGGGAAGTTTCGAACAGGGGCAGGGGGAATGGTGATGCGACTCAGTTCTTAACAAGGTCCTTCTGGATGCTGGGTGAAGAGACTGGGAGGTGGGTTGAGTTGAGACAGGAAGACCATCCAGGAGGTGACTGCAGTAGTCCAGGGGAGGGCTTTTGGTGGCTGGAGCAGACGTGTGCCTGTGGAGGTAGAAGTGGTTGGCTCCTGGATGTGCTCTTCCAGTAGGGTGGGCTAGATTTCCTCATGTAGGGCAGTGAGATAGCATCGTTGACCCTGGTAGGTTTTTCAGATGTGGAAGTTGCTTGGAGTAGATTTCAGAGAGAATATAAAGAATTGGGTTTTGGCTGCATTGTATTTGAGGTGTCCCAGAGACAGCCAAATTGAGGTGCCAAGTGTGCTTTTGGCCAGGTCCCGGCTGGAGACTTCCAAGGGGTGGAGGCTTGTGTTTACACACTGTGTGCAGCCGTGAGTTGGGTTCAGGATGGTGACCAAGCCTCTGAGTAGACAGTAGATCTGGAATGAACAAATGAAGCATAGAAGTAACTGAGGCGGGATGACAGTGCGGCCCAAAGCAAGCTTGTTTTACCTCTCTACAGCTCACCAAGTGTTTGTGGCCAGCCTCTTTGGGGGCTGGGGGTTTTGTTAGGCTGCTGGAGTGGGAGGGACACAAAAGGTCAATCCAAGCTAAGAGTCCCCAAGCCAAGGGTGGGGGCCAGCAGAGCTGGGATTTGTATATTAGGAAAGACAGCTGTGACTGGTGAAGGGACAGCATATTCAAGGTTAGAGGTGGGAGAGAGTAGGGGTGTTTGAGATCTACTCATGTTTCTGGGGTGTAAGGTTGAAGCAACAGGGGAAGGAAGGGAGGCATTAACTAGATGGGTGATGGTGTCCCTGTAAGCGGAGGGTTTTGGCGGTCAAGGTCAGTATTGGATCCAGCTTGCTCTGGTAGGCAAGCTAGGTGTATAGTGGTATATGGGGACACTACAGAGATGCCTGTGGTGTGGCCAGGAAGAGGGGTGATGGTATTGGGGGCCCGGGGCAGTGCAGATATGAGGATGGAATGATCCCAAGAGTGATGTGTACAAGGTAAGAGAATGTGAACTAATGGTCCCAGAACCCTGGTACCAGACAGGCTTAAGGGAGGAAAGAGAGCCCAAGTTTTCTCCTATTTCCTTATATTTGGGAGATGTACCTGGAAGGCACAAGGGAAATTGGCTAGTGGGGAAGGGGGGGTGTGTACCAACTCAGAGCTCAGACAGCATCCATCTGCCCACCTGCCATTTGTCTCACTGGTTGGGGATTGGTCTGGATATAGTGACCAGTGGGACTACAGGGAGAGAAGGACACCAGTGGTGCCAGGACCCATTATCTCCTCCTAGGTGAGGGCCTGAACAGGAGGGTGGGCTGCAGGTGGGTGAGAGGGAGATGGGCTGAGGGGTCACGGGAAGAGGAGATGCCAGTGGTAGATGTTACAGAACTCTTGAGTCACAGGTCAAGGGCTGGGATGTGCCCATCTGACTATTTTGTGTGTTTTTCAGCACACCTCTTGGCCCCCTGGCTTAGCTGTCTCATCGCTGCAGAACCTGGTGACCTTCGAGGATGTGGCTGTGCGCTTCTGCAAAGAGGAGTGGGGGCTCCTTGATGCAGCCCAGAGGCATCTGTACCACAGTGTGATGCTGGAGAACCTGGAGCTTGTGACCTCACTTGGTAAGCCCATAAGGCTCTGCTTTATGCCTTCTCCCCATAGGAAGTTCTGTTCGTCCCAGAGCTGGACCCGGGACACTGCTTCCTTCTGGGATCCTGCTGCAGGCGCTGTGAGTGCTGGGGCTGGGCTGTATCACTCCTCCTGTTTCTCCCTGGGCAGCCTCCGGAGCAGTCCTAATAGCTGTTAGCTCCCACAGGGGCCTTGTGGAAGCAGAGGTTGGGGATCAGGCATTCTGGGCAGCCTAAAGGATCCCACTGAGCTCAACCAATTCCTGGCTGGGTGACCCAGTGTTTTAGTGGGGTTTGGTATGTTTTTGTTGTATAAATATAACCATACTCTAATTTTAGAGCATTTTCATTACCTAAAGAAAAACTTTGTACCCATTAGCAGTCAGTCTCCATCCTCCCTCATTCCTTTCCCGAGTCCTAGGCATCCACTGATGTACTTTCCTACTATATAGATTTGCTTATTCTAGACATTTCTTATAAATGCAGTCATACAATGTATGTTTTCCTCTGACTGGCTTTCACTTAGCATAATGTTTTTGAGCTTCGTCCGTGAGCTTTTAGCACATGTTGTAATATGTTACTCATGATTATGGCTGAATAATATCCCATTGTATAGATTATGGCTATACCAGTTTGTTTACCCATTCTTCAGTTGATGGGCATCTGGCTTGTTTCCACTTTTTGGCCGTTATGCAGATGACAGTTGTTATGAACATTCACATGCAAGTTTTCATATAGATATGTTCTCATTTCTCTTGGGTGGAATTGCTAAGTGGTTTTCCAAACTGGTAGCACCATTTTAAATTCCTACTGCAGTGTGTGAGTGTTCCAGTTTCTCTACTTGTTACTGTCTTTTTTCGTATAGTTGTCCTGGTGGTGAGAAGTGGTATCTCCTTGTGGTTTGAGTTTGCATTCCTCTAATGACGAACGATGTTGTTTTCCTGTGCTCAGTGGCCATTTGTGTATATGTATCTTTTTTTGAGAAATGTCTTTTCAAATCTTTGCCTCTGTGTCCTTGTCTCTGGCGAGACCTCCTTTACTCTCTGGTTTGGCTGGGCCCTGCCCTGCACAGTGGGCCTTTCACTCTAATTCTCGTCCTCTTGGTCTATCAACAAACCCTTGGACCAATTCCTGAGTGTGTCAGTTACACATTTCTAATGAAGTAACTCTTTCCACTAAGTAGAACATTCAGTTAACCAGAAATTTCCTGGCTTTCAGGTTGTTGGCATGGAGTGGAAGATAAGGAGGTACGTTCTAAGCAGAATGCTTCTGTAGAAGTGGTGTCACAGGCCAGGATTCCTAGTGCACATCCTTCCACCCAAAAGGCTGACAACTGTGACATGTGTGACCCATCCTTGAAAGACACTTTGCACCTAGATGGACATCAAGGAACACATCTTAAGTTGACTCCCAACACATGTGTAGCATGTGGAAGAGGGTTTTGGTTTGGAGCAAACCTTCACCAGCATCAGAAGGAGCACAGTGGAGAAAAGCTTTTCAGATGGGTCAAGGACAGGGACTTGTTTGTGAAGAGCTCAGCAAGCTCAGTAGTCTACCTGTCAGAGAAGCCCTCTGCTTGTGGGTTAGGTGGTAAGGATGTCTCTGCCAGCCATGACCCCCTCCAGCACCCAAACACTGATGGCAGTGGGACACCACATACGAGCACAAAAGGCAGGGACGTCTCAGTCTCACCAAATGGTTCCAATCTTGGGCAGCTCCCAGAAGTTAATACCTCCCAGAAGCCCTTCAGCTGCAATGACTGTGGAAAAGGCTTCCAGAAGACTTCCATCCTCCTCAACCACTTGAAAGCTCACTCTGAAGAGAGACCATTTAGATGCCCAACAGTTGGCAACTCCTTGGAGGAGAAATCAAACCTCGTTAATGACCACAAATTTCATACTGGAGAAGCATCTTATGTATGTAAGGAGTGTGGGAAGTCCTTTAGTCACCCATCTAAACTGAGGAAGCACCAGAAATTTCACACTGGAGTAAAATGTTATGAGTGCAGCAACTGTGGGAAAACCTTCAGCCACAAACTCACGTATGTTCACCACCGGAGAATTCACACAGGAGAAAGGCTTTATGAGTGCAGTGACTGTGGGAAAGCTTTCAGTAACTGGTCACACCTCACTCGGCATGAGAAAGTTCACACTGGAGAAAGGCCTTTTGAGTGCAGCAAATGTGGAAGAGCCTTCAGCCAAAGCTCCAATTTCTTTCGGCATCAGAAAGTTCACACCCAAGTAAGGCCTTATGAGTGCAATCTGTGTAATAAGGCCTTCAGCCGCAGCTCTGCTCTCATTCAGCACTGGAGAGTTCACACCGGAGAAAGGCCTTTTGAGTGCGGTGAGTGTGGGAGAGCTTTTAACAATAACTCCAACCTTGCTCAGCATCAGAAAGTTCACACTGGAGAACGGCCATTTGAATGCAGTGAATGTGGAAGAGACTTCAGCCAAAGCTCCCACCTCCTTCGACATCAGAAAATTCACACTGGAGAACGGCCTTTTGGATGCAGTGAATGTGGGAAAGCCTTCAGCAATAGCTCCACCCTCATTCAGCACCAGAAAGTTCATACCAGACAAAGGCCTTATGAGTGCAGTGAATGTAGAAAAGCCTTCAGTCGCAGCTCCAGCCTGATTCAGCACTGGAGAATTCACACTGGAGAAAGGCCATATGAGTGCAGTGAATGTGGGAAAGCCTTTGCTCACAGTTCCAGTCTCATTGAGCACTGGAGAGTTCACACAAGAGGAAGGCCTTATGAGTGCAATGAATGTGGGAAATTCTTTAGCCAAAACTCCATTCTCATTAAACATCAGAAAGTTCACACTGGAGAACGGCCTTATGAGTGCACTGAATGTGGGAAATTCTTTAGCCGAAAGTCCAGCCTTATCTATCACTGGAGAGTTCACACTGGTGAAAGGCCTTATGAGTGCAGTGAATGCGGGAGAGCATTCAGCAGTAACTCTCACCTGGTTCGTCACCAGAGAATTCACACAAACGAAAGGCCCTATGAGTGCAGCCAGTGTGGGAAAGCTTTTAGTGAAAGATCCACACTTGTTCGACACCAGATAGTTCACACCAGAGAAAGGACTTATGAGTGTGGCCTCTGTGGGAAGATCTTCAGTCGTCTCTGCAACCTTGCTCAGCATAAAAGGATCCACACCTGAGTGGAGCCATGTGGAAATGGTCTGTGAGAAAGTCTTCACCCCAGTCAAACTTCATGGAGCAGAGTACCCACAGAGAAACTACCTACGTGTGTCCCTGATGTGCAAGAGGCTTCAGGATCTGCTCTGCCCTTTCTGAGCAGCCCAGGAACCTAGGCAGTGCTGTCCCCCATCTGGAGCATAAAGCTCCTTCCAGCTGCCTGGATCCAAATATTTGCAGCAGTCACCTATATAGACATGGAGAGAAAATACCTCCCCATGCCTCCCTTCTCCTTTCCTGGAGAGAATCAGGATTTTCCAAGGCTCACTGGAATGGCTTCATTCCCATTGCCTCTGAGAGGGTTAGGGAATGAACCACCCCCACGCTGGTGGAAGGCCTTGAGGGATGTCCAGTTTGGTCCTGGGAAGATGCATGTTTCCTCATGGACATAGAAAACTCTGCATGTAATCCCAGTGATGTGTCCAAGGAGCCCATGACTCACCTCCCAACCAACCACCTACCTTGGTCTGCTCTTTACTGTGTGATAATAACTTCATTGGTCAAGTCATTAATCCTGGGGGTTGTGGTGGGTCAGGTTGGTTAAACAACTGGAGGGAGTGGGGGATGGCTGATAGGGGGCACCCAGCAGTATCTGCCTCAGGCAGCATACAGTAGGGATGCAGGGACGTGCTCTGTGTCCTCTCGTGGCTTACTTTGCATTGCTGTCTGAATGACTGGGAGAAACTGAAGGGATTGTGGAGTGAACCTACAGGCCTATGTTCCAGTTACCTGAGGGGCCAGAGCTCACCCTGAGGAAGGAAGGTGTTAGTCTGCAGCATCAGAGTGGTCTGTCAGATCAGGAGGCAGGAAGGCCCCTAGTTCTCAGAAGGAAGTCAGGGTTTCCCTTTTTTACTTTGCTATTTGTGTTCTTTGATGCACAAAAGTGTTGAATTTTGATGAAGTCCAATTTGTCTATTTCTTCTTCTGTTGCCTCTGCCTTTGGGATTATACTGAAGAAATCACTTGCAGATCCAGTGTCATAGAGCTCTTCCTCTATGTTTTCTTCTAAAAATTTCATGGCTTTAGCTAGTAAGTTTTTAAGTATTTGGTCCATTTTTAGTTAATTTTTGGGTATGATGTAAGGTAAAAGTACAACTTAATTCTTTTGCATGTGGCTATCCAGTTTACCCAGCACCATTTGTTGAAAAGACTGTCCTTTCTCCATTGATAGTCTTGGCTCCCTTATTGAAAATCATTTGGCCACATACTTGAGGGTTCATTTCTGGGCCCTGTAGTTTATTCTGTTGGTCTGTATGTCTGTCATTATGTCTGTCACTGTTTTGATTACTGTTGCTGGTTTTGTTTGTTTGTTTTGTTTTTGCTTTGTGGTAAATTTTGAAATTAGGAAGTGTGAGTCCTCTAATTTTGTTCTTCTTTTTCAATATTGCTTTGACAATTACAGGGTCTGCTGAAATTCCATATGAATTTGAGTATGGATTTTTCTATTTCTGCCAAAAAAACAAAAAACAAAAAACTTCGGGTTTTGGGGATTGCATCTGAATTTATTCTTCTTTTGTGTGATTTGCTTATTCAGTAGAAAATGGCAAAAGTAATGAGGTTCACTCCAATGGTTACATTAAGTTATAGAAGAGTCCATCTTGCTAGCAGACTCACTACTGCAGAGATTCTCATTGCTTGCTTAATGAAGTAAGTGATCATACTGGGGAAATCTACGTGACAAGGTACTAGGGGTGGCTTCTAGAAACTGCTGGCAGCCTGTAGGAGCTGAAGAAAAAAACTGAAGCTCTCACTTCTTACTGCCACAAGGAAATGAATGCTGCCAATAACCAGATGAACTTGGAAGGAGAACTCCAAACCAACACCTTGATTTCAGATTTGTAAAACCTGAATCAGAGGACCCAGGTAATCTGTGCCTGAACTCCTGACACACAGAAACCACACAGACACATGATCTGCAAGCTTGTGGTAACTGGTTACACAGCAATAGAAAACTAATACAGATTTTATTACCTGAAAGTTGAGTGTAGCTGTAACAAATACCTAAAATGTGTTTGAGGCTTTGGAATCAGATGGGTTGAAGCTAGTGGATTTTTGAGTAATGTGGTAGAAAAAGCCAAAATCACACAAATCAACTGTTGGTAGAAATCTAGACTTGGAAGAAACTGCAGGTGAGGACTCGGAGGGAAGTGAGGACCATATTAGTAGAAACTTGCTATGTAATGGCAGAAAGCTGAGCAAAATTGTCTCCTGCCATTATGTGGAAAGCAGAACATGTAATGTACATAATTATATCACCACAGATATTGCCAAACAGTGCTAAAGGTGCCAGGTTTCCTCTTGCTGCTTGTGTTAAAATGTACGGAGGAGGGGGGAGAGTATAGCTCAGTGGTAGAGCACATGCTTAGCATGCGTGAGGTCCTGGGCTCAATCCCCAGTGCCTCCATAAAAGAATGAGAAAGAAAGAAAAGAAAATGTAAGAGGAGAACTGGGGAATAAGTGCAAAACAAAGTAATGAGGATTGGTGACTGTGAAAACTCTCAGCCTCCTCAATAGTGAACACCACTAAAATTAAAGAGATGTTTTCCAAGATGTCAAGAAAATGGGCTTTAGAGAGAAAGCCAAGGAATGACTGAAAGGTTTTTTCTAGAACCTCAGAAAGATCAGAAGGTCAGAGTATTCATCCAAACAGCCTCTTTAAGAGACTGATATGCCTCACATACCCTCTTGACCAAATCACAGAGCCCTCAGATTACAAGCACTGTTCCCCAGCTGTCTCCGCACAAGGCAAAGGCAGAGAAAATATAAGTGGGTGAGACTTTTTCTGATGGAGAGATCATCATTAAAATCCATAGGAGACCCACAAGTATTTGAGAAAACTAGCAGACAAGACACCTGCAGGTTGGATCAAAAGGGAGAGGAAAAAGTACCCTGCAAATTCTACTGGCAAGAAGCAGGCTGGCTAACTACTTACCTGCAAACACATGTTGCCTTTCATAACCAAGGAATGGTGACTCAGAGAGAAAAATTAAGAGCCCAGCAAGGGGAGCTAAGTGCCCCCTTGAAACACAGTCAGGGAACTCCCAACCAGTGATGAAATTAAAGACTTGAAAGCAGCCAAAGAAAAGCTATTATGTACATGGAGCAGCCAAGATAAGGGTGACAGCAGACTTCTCAGGAAACAGTACAAGCAAGACAGTGCAACAGCATCTTTAAAGCACTGGAAGGATAAAACCCTGTAAATGGAGAATCCCACACCCAGTGAAAAGACCTTTCAAAGTTGAGGGTAAAGTGACGACTGTTTCACACATTCAAAAGCTAAGGGAATTTATTACCAGCAGACTTAGGAAATGTTACCCCCCAAAAGAAGAAAAAAAGTCCTCCAAGCAGAAGGAAAATGATATCAGATGAAAATATGTATGTACCCAAAAGAATCAAAAGCACCAGAAATAATAATTGCCTAGGTAAATATAAAATACCTTTTTTCTTTTTAATTTTTTTTACAAGATAACTGACTGTTAAATGCAACAATAATAGCAATGTATTATGGGATTACAATTTATAGAAGTAAAACTTATGAAAGAATAGCAGAAAGTCTGGGAAGGGAAAAATGATACCACACTGCTATAAGGATAAATGAAGTAGTGTAACATCACTTGAAGGTAGGCTATGATAAGTTAAAGATGTATACTATAAACCCCAGAACAGTCACTAAAATAATAATCAAAGAATATACATAGGTAATGAGCCAAAAAACAAACAAACAAACAAAAAACCCAAAACAAAAAAGGCAAAAAGGAATCATGAAAACTTCTTAATGCAAAAGAAGGCAAAAGATGGGGAAAGGAAGACAAAGAGAAGAAGCAATAAATAAAAACCAATCATAAAATACTTAAATGGCCTAAACACTTTGAATTAAAAGAGACTGTTAGAAGAGCAAAACCCACCTTAAATACAAAGTCACAAATAAAATTAAAAGGCTGGGAAGAGACATGCCATGTTAATACTAATCCAGAGAAAGCTGAAGTGGGCTATATTAGTATCAAAGTCAGTTTTAGAGTGAAGAATATTAATAATGACAAAGATTATTTCATACCGATAAAGGTATTAATTAATCAAGACACACGACAGTCCTAAATGTTAATGTACCTAACGGTGCTTCAAGGTACATGAAGCAAATACTGATAGAATTGCAAGGAGAATCAGACAAATCCACAGTTATAGCTGGAGATGTCCACACCCATCCCAGGTAATCAGTAAGGATACAGCAGACAGACAGCACTGCCAACCTACTTGACCTAATTGGCATTTATAGAACATTCTGTACAGTAAGGGCAGAATACACGTTCTTTTCACATGTATGTAGAACATTTACCAAAATGGACCATATCCTGGGCCATAAAGCAAAGCTTGATAAATGTAACAATTAAAATAATACAGTGTGGACCCTGACTATAACAATTAAATAGGAAATCAATAACAGAATGATGTGTGGAAAATCCTCATTTGGAAACTAAGTATCCCACTTACACATGCAGTACTGGCTGAGCACCGAGGCCCAAAGCCCCTTAAGTCTGGGCGTAGCAGTTCTCTCCACATACATACATCCCAGCTAACATTTTCTTCTTGACAATAAACACCTTCTAGACGGAGGAACAGAGAGCTACAACACATACAAGTTTTGCTGAATGGATATTTTATTTACCTTTTGAAAAAATATTTTCCAGATTTTTAAAATCAAAAGGCCCCACAAACCAGAAGATCTGGATCCATATGTTGATTCAACCACTTCTTTCCCTGGAGCCCTGGGACAGTGGCAGCAAAAACAACAAAGCCTATGGTGTGCAAAGACACCAGCAGCACTGGTGGGGTCACAAAAGCCACACCCTAGACTACAGGATCTTTCTCTCAGTCCAGGGTGATGGATGGTCATGAGGCGAACATGCCCAGAAAGGTTATGAGAATCCAGAAAATCTGTAGATTATTTGCTGACAGTGATGTTGGCCACAGGTAACAGGTCTGCAATTCCTGAGAAATTCAGCATTCCTTATCCCATGAAACCATGGTTCCTGGAACACTTGTGGATGCCTCTTTAGAACCAGCTCAAACTCTTCTTTACTAGATGCCCCACTCCACATCTCTTCACTCAGTGCCTCTGTGCCCACTTACTCTTTCCAAAACGCCCCTGTATGTCTTACAGCCAGTCTAGAACTTACCTCCACATTCTTGATTTCAGAGAGCATGGCTTCTGAGCTGATTCTGGAAACACTTTTTTTCTGACCAATGCTGGAGTTGGCAGAACATTCCCTGGGAACAAGGGACCCAGGTGCCACTGTCCCTAGTCACACGGGGACCTCATACCAACTACCCCATTCTTCATGGTGAGCTCTGGATCCACGAATAAAGGCCAGAAAATTCACCCACAAAGCCCTCAGCCCTTCCCTGGAGGTCTCAGGCACCAATGCAAATTAGGCCAATCTTGACTGGAGCTGACTTCTGCCATCCTGCTGTCCCCACTGAGGCTGCCAACAGTCAGGGAACCCCACAGAAACTATTCCCTCTATTCATGAGGCCAGTTTTGTTCTCAGTCCTTCCACACCCAGGGATCAGAACCCCAAGATGAGGGTGGCTTAAACAAAAGGGTCTTTATTACCAGATATTCTGGAGCGGTGTGAGACAGTCAGTTTCAAGGCTGAATAATTGCATGACAGTTACCATAGGTAGTGTCAACAGTATCCATAAAAATGGTTACCCTTCCCTGGAAGCCCCTAGCAGACAGACACTGCTCAGCTACTCTTGACCAGAACTAGCACATGTCCATACCTAAACCAGTCAGGGAGTGAACAAGACCCATTATGGGCTCCACCACTCATGATTCTCTCCTGTATCAAGTGGGCAGCATAGAACTCAGCCTCCCCGAGCACACTAGGGCGACTGATGCACACCAAGGGGACCTGCCAGGTGATAGAGGTGCGATGGCTTCTGTCACAGAAACTGGCAGTGATTCCACAGTGCCAAAAGCCTGGGCAGGTCAGAGTGCAACACAGCTCCTGAAAGCTTCCCACTGCCTGCTACCCCCAGGCTGTGTGTTGGGGTGTGCTAGGTCCAGCTTTCAAATGCTGCTCTCCTCAGCTCCTTTGTGGAGTGAGACTTCTCACACTGAACAAGAGGCTAGCCATGGCCAAAGGCTCTCCCACATCCCCATCCCCCTATGCCCTTTCTCCAGTATGGACTTTCTTGTGCTGAAGGAGGGTAGAACTGTGTTTAAAAGCTTTCCCACATTCTGAACATTCATAGGACCTCTCTTCAGTGTGGAACTGCTGGTGCCGATTGCGGTAGGACCTGGTAGTGAAGGTTTTCCCACACAGGCTGCACTCATAGGGACGTTCTCCAGTGTGGACTTTCCAGTGCTGATACAGGCCAGAGCGGGTCACATAAGTTTTCCCACATTGCTTGCACTCATAAGGCCTCTCTCCAGTGTGAACTCTCTGGTGAAGGATGAAGCTATGGTTGTATTTGAAGAACTTCCCACATTCCCTGCACTCATAGGGCCTTTCTCCAATGTGAACTTTCCGGTGCCGAATGAGGGTAGACAGAACACTGAAGGATTTCCCACACTGGCTGCACTCATAAGGCCTTTCTCCAGTGTGAATTCTCTGGTGCAGAACAAGCGCATCTTTGCGGTTGAAGGTTTTCCCACACTCATCACACTTGAAAGGTTTTATGCCCGTGTGAACCTTCTGGTGTTTCCTCAGTTTAGAAGGGTAATTGAAGGCCTTCCCACACTCATTACACACATGGGATGTTTCTCCAGTGTGAATTTTTCGGTGATGAACCAGGGTTGAGTTCTCCTTGGGGGCATTTCCACCTGCTGGGCACCTGAAGGGTCTCTCTTTGGAGTGAGTTATGAGGTGGTCAAGGAGCGCAAAGGCCTTCAGGAAGGCTTGCCCGCAGTCTCTGCACTTGAAAGGCTTCTGTGTGGTGTGG
Organism: Camelus bactrianus; assembly: GCF_048773025.1. NCBI lineage: Eukaryota > Metazoa > Chordata > Mammalia > Artiodactyla > Camelidae > Camelus > Camelus bactrianus. The sequence goes on from NC_133547.1 coordinate 167,718, forward strand.
ACTCCCTGCTGTTGCTGGTGGGTGGAGCCGGGTGGGAAGGCCTCCCTGCACTCAGTGCTCCTGCCTGGCTTCCCCTCCCTGTGGGTGGCCTGATACTGGAGGAGGCCTAAGATGGCAGGGACTTCCTTCCCAGATGCCCCACACAGAAAGAGCTTCTCTGATAGGTGGACTTTGCAGTTCTCCATCTGCTTGGGAGGGGCTTCCTCATCCTGCAGTCTACACGGACAACCTGAGACAGAAGAGTCAGTCACTGAGAGCTGAATTAGAGGGAGGAGGCACCTGCATCACCAATGCCTGTTGGACACACCCAGAAAGGAGTCCACCAAATTGCCAGGAGGCTGCGGGAAAGGTCTGGAGGAAGAAGGGCTGTCCCAGTGGAACAGGGCTCTGCCAGACCCTGAATAGGGAAGACCCACCAGGGACGAGGACACAAAGACAGGAGGAGTGCTGGGAGTAGAGTCAGGGTCCCCACATCACTCCTCTGCAAAGGGTTTCAGCAGGGCCTTAGCTGCTGATGACAGCAAGTATTGTGAAGAGGATGTGTCCAATCCAATGAAAAGATGATTGCAGCTGGTGTTCAAGTATTACTGAAGGATATGCGTGCATCTCAAGTCAATGCAGAGTAGGTCACAGTGGACGGCTCTGCACTGGCACAAAGAGGAAATGACAAGACAGAGGTCAGAGATATGAGTCATCCAGGGCCAGAGAGTCATGGTCGAAACAGCAAGACTACACAGTGTGTCCAGAGGGGATAAGAAAGGTGGGAATATGGTAAGGTCACTGGCCCCAGCAACAAAATGCCAGTGCACACAGATATCCGTCACTGCAACCAAGGCGTCCCTTGGCCTCACTCATCAAGACCAGGACTCATCCTGGCCTCTGCTCTGCTGACCACAGTCATGTCCAGCATGTTGGGCACCCAGGGCTTTTTCTTACCCTCCAACTGAGAAACTACAGGGGACCTCAAAGGTGCAAAGCCTAGGAGGGAGAAAGACAGTAAGAGGCCAGCTCAAGGCTGATCCATGCCATCAAGCACCACAGGAAGTTCGTGTCACACGGCACCAGGAAGGAAACCAAGTGTTAGAACATGAACCACCTCTGTACTTTCAAAAATTTGTTAAGAGGGTAGATCTCATGTTTTTTTTAACTACAATTTTTTATTAGAAGAAAGAACCTCCTATGAAGCAAAACTGACATAATTAAAGTAAGAAATAGACAATAATAGTTGGAGACTTTGATTTCCAACTTTCAGTAATGGATGGAAGCACTAGGCAGAAAAGGAACAAGAACATAACACTTGACTAACACTAAATATCAACTAGACCTAGCAGACAGCTACGGACATTCCACCTAACGACAGCAGAATACACATTTTCCTCCATTCTCACATGCACATGGAACATTCTCCAGAACAGACCATTTGCTAGGACATAAAACAAGTCTCAAAAGACTCTGGAGAACTGATATACAAAGAATGTTCTCTGACCACAAAGGAATTAAAATAGAAATCAACAACAGAAAGACAGTTGGGGAACTCACAGATTTATGGAATTTAAATAAACTACTCCTAAATAACCACAAGGAAAATTACAAAACATTTTGAGATGAAAGAGAAAGCACAACAAACCAAAAGTTATGGGAAAAAGCAGTGCTTAGAGGGAAATTTACAGAAACACCTCTGACACCAAATGTAGAAGGGAACGGTTGTTTCCACACCACTTCTCCAACTCTGACACCAACTGGGTGTTCAAGGATTCAGTTCAATTTTGACATCAACTACCTAAAATTAGCATCAAATCCCACAGATTATGGTCTCAGTCCCACAGAACTGCCTGAACTTCAGACATCAGCTGCAAGTCCCAGTCCTCCTGTACTTTTGATGAACTGGCTATAAATCAGGGATCCCCACAATTATTGATTCCTCCTCAGGTTCAATAATGTGCTAAAATGACTCACAGAACTCGCTATTACCAGTTTATTTTAAAGGATACAGCTCAGGTACAGCCCAACAGAAGGGATGCAAAGGGCAAGGTATGACAGGGGTTGGGATTGAGGATATAGGGGGTAAGAAGTGTCCATGCCCTTGACAGCACCATTCTCCTGGCACCTCAATGTGTCCAGTAATCCAGAAGCTCTCTGAACCAGTCATTTAGGAGTTTTTATGGATATTCTAACACATAGGTCTGACTGATTAAATCACCAGCTGTTGATGATTGGCTCAATCTCCAGTCCCTTTCCCTCTCCCAGAGTTCAGGGTAGGGAGGTGGAGAGGAGGAGTTGAGGATAGCTGAAAATCCAACCTTCCAATTATGCCTTGGTCTTTCTGGTGACCACTCCCCATCCTGAAGCTATCTAGAGGTGCCCAGCTACCATCAACCCATTAGCATACAATTAGCATCTTATCACTCTAGAGATTCCAAGTGTTTTAGGATCTGCATGCCAAGGACCTGGGAACAAAGCCAAAATATATATTTCTTATTATGTCACAACACACATATTAAAAAAGATCTCAAACCAGTATCCTACTTTACACTCCAAGGAACAAAAAAAAGAAAGAAAGAAAAGCAAAGCAACTCAAAGCTAGAAGAAGGAAGGAAATAAAAAAGAGCTGAGATAAACGGACTCAAGAAGAAATAAAACATCTGAATAGACTTTTAAAAAATTTCCCCACAGGGGAAAAAAAAGATAGATCCAGATGTCTTCACCGATGCATATTAATAAGTGAATAAGAATTAACACCAATATTTCACAAAGTCTTCCAGAAAATAGAAAAGAAGGGAACATTTCCCAACTTATCCATTGAAGCCAAAATTACTGTCATAATCCAAACAAAGACATTACAAGAAAAGAAAACTACATCATTGACAACTCTTATGAATATAGATGCAAAATTCCTCAATAAAATACCAGCAAACCGAATCCAAAAATATACAAAGATTATAAGCCTAGGATAAAAAAATTTACCCTAGCAATGCAAAGTTAAACATGAAAATCAACTACTGTAATATACCATGTCAACAGAATAGGGAAAATCACATGATCATTTCAATAGCCATGGAAAAGCATTAGACAAAAATTAACTTTTCATAATAAATGCACTCAACAAACAAGGAAGGGAAGGGAACTTCCTCACCCGAAAAGGGCATATGCAAAAAACCTACAGTTAACATCATATTAATTAAGCTGGTTTCTTGCTAACATCATGCACCTGTAAGAAATGGGTAGCATGTCTTGGTATAAATGCAATGACAAGCTTTTAATTTCAAAAATTAATAAATTGATTAAAGTTTAAAACTTTTTAAAAAAACATCATATTAATTAGTGAAAAACTGAATGCTTTTCCCATAAGATTTGTAACCAGACTAGGATGTCTACTCTCACAACCTCTATTCGATAAAGTACTAGAGGTTTTAGCCAAGTCACTTCAGCAAAGAAGAGGTGAAAACAGCTCCACTCACAAACGGTATGACGTTAAACATACATTTCTATACACTAGCAATGGACAACCTAAAATGAAATTAAGAAAATAATTCCACTTAAAGTAGCATCAAAATGAGTAAAATACTTTTAAATAAATTTAGCCTTGGAAACTGAAAATGCTGTTAAAAAATAGAATTAAGTTAAATAATCAGAAAAACATCTCACATTCATGGATATTAAAATAGCAATGCTGCCCGGGTTGATCTATTAATGTGAATTCACGGCTCACACCTGGCTCAGGGAGGACTCTATAAAATTTCTTTTGGCGGAAGAATGCAAAACCCAGAACACAGAGGGGTCACAGCTTCAGCAGAGTCCCACTGCCAGAGAGAGGCAGAGCTGGTGGGATTTGCTGGGCAAACTGTAAAAATCTGAACCCCAAGCCCTATTCCAGGAAGCCGTGGGCAACAAGTGTTGAGGCTACTAACAGGGCTGCTCAAAGACAGGGAGGGGAAGAGCTGCGCAGCCTCTGTGGGCTTTAGGGCAGACAGAACTTCACATGGAGAAAGCGCAGAGGTGGTCAGTTTGCTGGGGGAGAGTGTGAAACTTACCCAATGAGCCAACGAGTGCGAAGTTCTCCTGCATCACATCACGGTATAGGCTCCTCTGGGTCAAATTAAGAAGGCCCCACTCCTCCCGGGAGAAATACACAGCCACATCCTCAAAGGTCACCGGACCCTGAAATGATGGATTCAACTGAACCTTAGGGTCAATGATGAGTAAAAAGCCAACCAAATCAAGGACAGAGAAACACACCCAGCCCCTTGACCTGTGTCTCAGGGTCCAGGCACATCTCTGACTGACATCTTTCTCTTTAAGCCACCCCCCTACCCTCCGCCAACATACCCTCATCCCGCCCTCCTCCTAAGGCCCCTATCCCAGAGGATTCCCAGGGCCCCTAGTACCATTAATGCCTCTCTCCTCATGTTACTATTAAATTCTGCATCCAGCCCACAACAGGCTGCTGACTAGGCAGATGCCATCTATGTACCTCGTCAGGCACACAGGTCCCACCCCATTTCCTGCCAATCTGTTCCCTCTCCGTCCCAGATATCACCCTTCAGAAGCAACCAAACCTATGCTCACCATTCTCTCCCAGGTCTCAGTACCTGGTCCCAGGGCCCTCCAGTTTGCCTTCTGCACGCCAGACACATAACTCTACTGCATTATGGTACACCTCCACATGCCCAGCACAACCTCACCAGTCCACCCCATTGGCAACTTCCACATGCCACTCTGCTCATGGTGTCTCCAAAGTGCTACCATGGAGAGCAAGCACAATCTCATCCCTGTCCTCCCCACACCTCCAACGGCCCCCTGCCAAGGGCATCTTCCACCTCCCCACCTTAAACCCTTAGCCGCCGGGAACCACACACAGAGCTCCGGGACCTACGGCCCTCCTCCCTCTCTGCCTTTGCATAGACTGTCCCTTCACCTGTCTTGCCTTCCTCACCCGTCCCGGCTTCTCAGAGTTGGGACCTGCCAGCTGGGGATGCGGGTGGCAGAGCCTGGTTGACACCTCCCACTCACCTGCGCCTCCTCTGCCATGAGAACTTGTGGGCAGAGTTTCCGCGGATGCAGCTGAGATCCCTACTCGCCACCCCGCCCTGCGCGCAGAAGTCCGCTACTGCCGAAGGTTCTCAGAGGGCGACAGCGAGTCTCAGGAAGGAGGAGTGATGCCCCGGGGTCACGGCGCGAGCTAACGCGCGGCGAGGGTCCCTGCGCGTCCCCGCGCCAGGGTGGTCTCGGCGGTGCCAGCGCAGCCCTGAAAACTCTCGCACGGACCACCAGCCGCGGCAAAACGCGCACAGCCTGCAACGCCGGAAGTCCCGCCCCATCCGCGCTGTCGGGTGGTGCCTCTGCCCGCAGACCTCCATTAACTGGGCTTCCGCGTCACCTGTGACCGCGTTCGCGGCACGTACGAACTACGTTCCCCATAAGCGACGGACTGCACTGCGTCCGTACCGCCAAAGACAGCCCAGCAGAGGAGCGTTTCCAGGAGAGCTGCGCCGGCGGGGCAGGAACTTCCGGCGCCGGACCTCGCTGTTGCTTTGGAGCAGCGCGGGGCGGAGAGTCAGGGCCGCTGCGCGGGAGATGGCGTCCCGGAGGCTTCCTGGGGGCTCCCCGGGCCCTCGCAAACGAGAGCAAGACACGAGCGTCTGGCAGGTCCCCCCACACCCTGTACGCGCGGTGACCGCGGCGATTGTCCGCCTTCCGCCAAAGCCCATCCGTGCCCGCGGCCGTCAGAAAGTCGCCCTTGGGTTTGTGTTTACTTAACGGAGCAGGAGACGGAGACCCAGAAAGGCACCCCTGACCCGAGTCTAGTGAGCAGCTGGAGCACCAACAACTGGGGGAGCTCGGCAGGTGTGGGGAAGATCAGCGTTTGTTTTTTCAGATGGGTTGCGTTTTCCGTGCCCCACGGTGAAAGCGACGTACCTACCAGTCATTGGACTCACACAGGTCTGGCCTGAACTTATGCTGGGGACGGTAGGCTTATACCTACCCCATTACAGTCCATGCCCTTCTCAGATTTGGGGTCTAGTAGAGGAGGGTGAGCATGTGGTTGATGGTGTCAGAGACGCTCTGTCCACTATTTAGAAAGCATATTTTTTTCCCTGACACCAGTATTACCCTAGGTTTTTTATTTTTTGTTTTAATACTTAAGAGCAGTTCAAGGTTTATGGAAAATTGAGCAGATGGTAGTCTCCATATTCCCTATCTCTCCCTGCACAGTTGCCCCTACTGTTAACGTGTGGTATGTTTGTCACAACCCACATTTATACATTAACATCCATAGTTTACACTAGAGTTCACCTTTTGTACTGTAATTTTATGGGTTTTGACAAATGCATAATGTCACGTGTCAACCATTACAGTATTATATAGGATAGTTTTGCTGCATGAAAAACCCCCTGTTCTCCATCTGTTCATCCCTCCCTCTGTCCTCAAGTCCCTGGCAACCACTATTGTATTGTCTCTACAGTTTTACCATAGCCAGAATGTCAGAGTTGGAATTATACAGAATGTACATTTCTCAGACTGACTTTTTCACTTAGGAATACGCATTTAAGATTTCTCCCTTTTTGTGGCTTGATAGCTTAGTTCTTTTTATTGCTAAATAATTGCATTGTATGAATGTCCAGATTCTTTATCCCTTTACCTATTGAATGGCATCTGATTTTGAGTCTAGTTATAAGCAATTATGAATAAAACTGCTATAAACATTCATGTGCCGGTTTCTATATGGACATGTTTTCAACACATTTCGGTAAATACCTAGGAGTGTGATTGCTGGGTCATACGATAGAACTGTATTTAACTTTGTAAGAAACTACCCAATTGTCTTCCAAAGTGGCTGTGCCATTTTGCATTCTCAACAGCAGTGAATCAGAGTTCTGTTTCCTCCTGTTCTCAGTATTTTGGACTTCAGCCATTCTGATAGATATGTAGTGATATTGTTGTTTAAACTTGTAATTCCCTGATGGCATATGACATTGAGGTATTTTCATCTGATCTGCCAGCTGTGTATCTTCTTTCGTGAGGTGTCTCTTCAGATCTTTTGCCCTTTTGAAATTGATTTCTTATTGTTGAGTTTTAAGAGGGGTTTTTTTTGGTGTATTTTGGATAAAAGTCCCTTATCAGATGTGTTTTGCAAATATTTTCTCCTAGTCCAGGGCTTGTCTTTTCATTCTCTTTCATGGTACCTTTCACAGAGCAGAACTTCTAATTTTAGAGATGTCCAACCGGTTTTTTTTCTTCTTGGATCATGCTCTTTGTGTTGTATCTAAAAGTCATCTAAATGCCGAACTCAAAGTCACCTAGATTTTTTTCCCTGTTATCTTTTAGAAGGTGTAGTTTTGTGCTTCACACTCAACTCTATGATCTGTTTTGAGCTCTGGGTCCAACATGTAACCCTGATACTCTGGCCACAAGATCTGGCCCACAGAGGTCTTCATTCTTTGCAAGGAGATCTTAGGCAGCAAGACAAATAAGACCAAATCTGAATTTAGACCTGCTCGCTACCATCCTGCTGTCCCCCCTCTGAAGCAGTGTCAAGACTTCCCATCAAAGGTCTTCACTCTCCTTCAGACCAGCAGTGCCCAATTTTGTTCTCAGTCCATCCTACACAATGAACAGAAACCCCAGGGTTAAATATGGTTTAAGCCATTTATCATGACACAATCCAGGGTGGTGTGAGGCAGGCAGTTCCTGGGCTGGAAGAATTGGAAGCTAGACAGCTGTCACATGGGCATCACGTGTGGGGTGAACAACATCCATCAAGAAGAGAGACCTAATTACCTACCCCCCCCCAAAAAAAAACTTAAAAAAAAATAAAAGAAGAAGAGAGACCTTCTCTCTAAGCCCTGAGCAGACCCCAGCTCAGGTCCTCTTGGCCAAGGGTGGGTCACATCCATGCTTAAACCATCAGTGAGGAGGCCATGAAGTCCCCTAAAGGGCTCAGGCCACTCAGGATTCCCTCTAGGAAAGGACTGCACCAAGGTCTTCCTTCCCTGAGCATGCTGGGTGACTGATCCTCACTGTGGCAGCTGGTAGAGGTTACATGGTTTCTACCACAGGCCCTGGCCCAGGGCCAATCAGTAGCTCTGGAAAATTTTCCACATACCCAGCACTTACAGGGAATCTCCCCAGTAGGACTGTTAGAACATACAAGCATAGTAGGCAGAATTCTAAGATGGCTCTCAAGACTCTTCCAACCTAATCCATGAGATTGAATATGATGGACTTTACTCCCATGATTAGGTTGCTACGTGGCACAGATGACATTCAGAAATGTAGATTATCTAAGTGGGCCTGATCTAATCACACAGGCCCTTTAAAAGCAGTTTTCTCCAATTGTAAGCAGAAGAGGAAGTCAGAGACTCCAAGTATGGAAGAGATCTGATCAACTATTACTGGCTAGAAGATGAAAGGGCCCACATATCAGGAAAAGTAGGTGACACGTAGGAGCTGAGCGTCTTCCTCAGCTAACAACCAGCAAGGAAACAGAGATCACAGTCCTACGACAACAAGGAAGTGAATTTTGCCAACAAAAAGTGATCATGAAAGTAGATTTCCCTCCAGAACCTCCAGAAAGGACTCAGTCTAGGCAGTACCTTTATCTCAGCAGGAGCCGAGGATAGCCATGTCATGCCAGAATTCTGACCTCAGAATTGAGCTAACAAATGAGTGTGTTAGTAATTGTGGTCATTTGTTCACAGCAACAGAAAATATGGTACTAGCACAAAGCTGAACTTCCACAGATGGCTCCCTTGCAAAGTCTGCACCCTCAACCTCTGCTGCGAGGTTACACAAGGTTGACAGCCATGGCCAAAGGCTCTCCCACTTTCATCGTACTCCTGAGGCCTTTCTCCAGTGTGAACTGTCTGATGCTGGGTAACAGTGGAGGTGCAATTAATGGTTTTCCTACCTTGGCTGCACTGAAGATTTTCTATGGTGTGAAACCTTGCATATAGAACAAGTTTGGTACTTTAGCGGAAAGATCTTCCACATCCACTGCATTCATAAGTCCTTTTTGGGGTTGTGAATTTTCTGGTGCTGAATGAGGTGCAACTATATCTGAAGGCTTTCGGACAATATCTGGTGTTAAGCTGGGAGATGTAGGTAGAAGCTCTCAGACATGGGCTGCACATACGAGGCCTTTCTGTATCCAGAGCTTTCCGGTACCAATTACATGTGGATATTTCAATGAAGTTTCCCATGCTGGTGGCAATCTTACGGCTTTTCTCTCATGTGAACCTTTTAGTGCCGGCTGAGATGAGATTCTGCTGCAGGCTTTCCCACATTCAGTGCATTCATAAGGCCTTGCTACTGTGTGAGCTCACTGGTGTCCAATGAGGTTAGAGCTTTGACTAAAGAATTTCCCATGTTCAGTGCATTTATAGGGCCTTTCCCCAGTGAACTTTCTGGTGCCAAATGAGCGTAGATACGAGGATGAAGGTTTTTCCACATTTGCTGCATTCATAAGGCCTTGCATTCCTGAATTCCCTGGTGCTGAACAAATGTGGATTTGTGGCTGTATGTCTTCCCACATTCACTGCACTTGTAATATTTTCTTTCTGTGTGAACTTCTTTTCTTAATTGAAGTATATAGTCAGTTTACAATGCTGTGTCAATTCCTGGTGTACAGTGTGTAAACTGACATGTGCTCCATTTGGAGTGCAACTGAAGGCGCTCCCACCTCCTCACACATAAAGGATGTTTCTCCCGTGTGAATTTTTCTGAGTAGTGAGTTGATTTCTCCTTGAAGGCATGTCCACCCTACAGGATCTCAATCAATTCAGTGTGAGTTTCTAGGCAGCTGACGAGGGCAGAGCTCTTCAGGAAAGATTTCTGCACTTGAAGGGCTTCTGTCCCACATGACTCCTGGGTGCTACCTGAGGCAGGAGCTGTGAGGGACAGTCTCCACAGTGCTCCTCTGTAGCTCCCCCATACCGGGAGTGGCCCACTGCTGGACGAGGCCCAAGCTGGCCTGGAAAACTGCCACACTCCCCACACATAAAGGGCGTTCTGATGGGTGGGCCCTGCAGCTCTTTACCTGCTCAAGAGGTGAAGCACAGACAACCTGAACGCAGAGAAATGCCAGTTAACAGTGTTAGATTGCAGAAGGAGGCCCCGTCCTCATTAATGCATGTCAACACCCTCAGGAAGGAGTCCATGGGATTGCTGGAAGGTTCTGGGGGGAAGGGTCTGGATAGAAGGGCTGGCCCTGCAGACCCAGGCCCAGCTAGACAACAGAATGTGAGAGATCTCAACAAGGATGAGGATACAAAGATGGGGAACAGAAGAGGGAGGAAGAGTCAGGGTCTCTAAGTCACTCCTCTGCAAAGGGCTTCAGGAAGGCCTTGGCTGCCAACAGCAAGCACTGTGAAGAGGAATGTGTCTGGTCTCGTGAAAAAAGCTACTGCAACAGAGAGGCTGGTATTCTGTGTGACACCGAAGGGTAAGTGTGTGACTCATGTCATGTGTAGAGAAGGTCAGTGCTGGACCGATCTGCAAAGGCACTGTGCTGACCATATATGAAACTTCCCCTATTCAAAGCACTGTGTGGCTCCTCTCTATTTACCAGACCCAAATACATACAGAATTGGTGCTGGGAATGGTCCCAGAAGACAGCCTGTGAAGACTGAGGTTGGCTTGGCTGTGTCTTTAGGCCTGAGCACAAGGCAGAGCTGCCTGCCAACAGGAACTAGGATGCTGGTAACCCAGGGCACACCGTCTATCAATTACACAAGCTGTCACCTGTGGTTGATTGTGATGAAGTGCCAACTGAAGCACACGCCTTGGGAGCCCAAGGCTCCTGCACTTAACTTCTATGGCAATGACAGCTGCAAGGACTATGGCATGGGACCGAGCGTCCTGAGCCCACCAGAGCACGTACAGAAAGAATACAAAACATTCATGTTCTTAAGCCCTCAGCTCAAGCTGAGAAGCAGAGTTTTCATGACAGCCCTAAAACAATTTAATTTCTTGTAGCTAGGGCTGATGTTGCTGAAAATCAAACACAAAATTTGACTGTGCACATAACTGATTTATATCAGTTGAAATCATAGTCTTGCCAAGTTTATCATGTGAAAATTAGGGCACTGGTTGTTCAAGAATACGACAAGGAGACTTGGAATGAGAACATCTGATTAGACCCAGGCAAAAATAACAATCTTGAATCCCCAAGTCAGTCTGACCCTCCCTTACCAGAAGTAGCTTGCTCTCCAGTATCTGAGGACATGAGCCCTCCTCTGCTTGAAAACCTCTGATCATCTCACTGGGGGCAGATGCCCATTCTCCACAAGACCCACCAAAAATCTCCCATTGCTGTAGACACAAAACCAGGTCAAATCTCAGCCACTCCATGGGGAGAGTTACATACTGCAGTTCAGGAGGAAATGGCTCACACACCAAGAAATTTCAAGGCTTTGCTAATATGTACATATATCAGGGAAAACCTGGGCAACACATGTGGGAGCAGATTTTAAAGTCAAGGAGAGCACATTTACAAATTGGGATGAACTTCCTGGTATTGGTGCACTTACCACAATTACAAGATTTGATATTTCAGCTTGAGCAGCTAGAGGTAGTTTAACACCTTAACTGAAACCTGGACTCAACTTTGGCCTGAAGTTAATGAGACTGAGACGTCCCAGCTGCCCTGGTACAATGTGGAAGAGAGAATCCGAAGGCTGAGGGAGATAGATGTATTGGCCTGGATTTATCATATGGGACCTGCACTCCTACGGTAGGCCGAAAATGATGCCTGTGTTCTAATCCCCTGAACCTGTGAATATGTTACTTAAATGGAAAAAATGACTTTGAAGATGAAATTAAAATTTCTCATTAGCTGACCCCAAATAGGGATACTATCCTGCATTACCCAGGTGGGCCCACAACCACATGGACCCTTAAAGGCAAAAGAAGCAGAAGAGTGAGTGAAAGAGATGCAAGGCTGAAAGAATAGGCAGGAGAGATTCAAAGCATGAGAGGGACCTGACCTGCCATTACTGGCTTAGACGATGGAGGAAAGGGACCACGAGCCAAGGAATGCAGTAGCCTGTAGAAGTGGGGAATGACCCTCAGCTGAGAGCCAGCAAGGAAAAAGAGACTACAGACAACTGAATTCTAAACCTAAATGAGCAAAGAAATGGATTCTGCCCTAGAGCCTCCAGAAAGGAATGGAGCTCTACCAACACCTCGATTTTACCCATTGAGACCCGTGCTGGACTCCTGACTTACAGAAGTATGAGATACTACACTTGTGTTGGATTAGGCTGCTAAATTTGTGGCAACCTGTTATAGCAGCAATAAAAAATTGCAACACCATTCCCCAACTCTGTTCCACAAGAAGCCCCAGAAAACATTCCCTTCACTAAAGTAATTAAGAAATATGTTAAAGAGAGGAGGACCTGCAGCCTTGAAAGTCTCTGTGGCTGCTGTCTTTTGTAAGCCAGCTGTAACTGTAGGAGATCTGACCATTAAGATGGGCTCTATGATTTCCATGGGATGATCCCATGAATAGCAGAGGCCAAGTGGCAGCACTTAACTAGCAAATATGCAAGGTGGGCACATCAGCCATGACAGGCGGCTGGGACATACAGTCAATCAGAAGGCCTTGGCCTGCAGAGGTCTTTGGCAGTGGTGAATTGATGACAGTGTTCTTCAGAAAGAAGGACATATGCAGCCCACCTGAGTAGCGCATGACCTATACATGAGGAAAAGGTCTATATCTGGTGCCAACAATCTGACTCAATCTGCCACAGTGGAGAGTCAAAGCCTCTTATGCAGTTTCCAGACCTAAATCAATTTATAGCCCAGAATACCTTGAATGAAGAGGAGGCCAAGTCCCTTTGAGAAAGGACCCTGGACCACTGTCAAAAGTATGTATCATAAGTCTTTCTCCAGGCCTTATCCAAAGGGACCTGCAGCCATTTAATGGAGTGACTGCTGAGTTGGGGAAAAGGAAATGCTCAGATCTTCCAAGGATTACTAGACACTGGCTCTGAACTGACACTACCTCCTGAGATTCAAAACACTACTATGTCCTTAGTCCAAGTGGAGGCCTACAGGGGTCTTCCAATATTCATTCACCAGCTGTGAAAATAACCACACATGAGCCTGTGGACCCACTGGACTTACTGGGAGTTGGACTGGGCTAATACTCCACTCATCTGTAGGGGTAAGGGTCATTATGCTAAGAAGGGCTGAATGGCCCTGAAGCTTCCAGCCCCTGCCGAGTTAACGAAAAGCAATACCACACCCCTAGAGGAAGTGCAGAGATTAATGCCACTATCAAAGATCTGAAAAAAGCATTCCCATTTAACTCACTAGTTTGGCCAGTGCAGAAGTCAGATGGATACTGGAGAATGACTGTGGACCACCGTAAATTTAATCTGCTGGTGACTTCAACTGGAGCTGCTGTTCCAGAGGTAGTATCTTTTTTTTTTTAAATGGAGGTAATGGGGATTGAACCCAGGACCTCATATATGCTAAGCACCCACTCTACCACTGAGCTATACCCACCCTGTCCCCAGAGGTAGTATCTTTATTGCAACAGATTAACAGAACCTCTGGCACTTGGCATGCAGCTATTGGACTTTTCTTTCATTCAATTTACAAAGAACACCAGAAACCATTTGCTTTTACCTGCTTATACCAAACAAGCAGCACATGTTCACAGAGTTGCCTCAGGACTGCACCAGTTCTGCTCTCTGCCATGATGCAGTCCACAGAGATCTTGATCATCCTGACACTGTATAAACATCACACTGGTCCACTTTATTTGCTGGGAAACAAGCTGCTGGAAAACAAGCTGCTGGACAACAAGCAGCTAGAAAAGAAGCCACTCCTAAACTTCCATGAGCTTAAAATATTATATTCACACTTGCTTGCTTAAAATGCACATGCTTGCTTTGTTTTAATGTTTTGCGCAGTACATGATCTGTAGCACGTATTATGCTAAGGAAAATCTGTGGTGAGCAATCCTGACATTAATCGTAAGGGAATGGAGGGCAGATATTTCCTTAGGGTGAAACAATGGATGGTCTTGGAAAGCCAGATCATCCATTAACAGAACTTTGTTCTGGCATGAAAGCATGCTGTTGAACCTAGGGGAAGTATTTGCTATCTTGAGGTGTCCTGGAGGCGATGACAGGATAGACTCAGAAATTCTGCATACTCCCAGGAGGGTGATTGTTCCTGGAAGGGATGGGCCTGAAATTAATCAGTTAACCAGCAAGCAGAACTTAGTGCTTATCGCATGGAGTATCTAAAGCCCCACCTCTTTGATCACATTTTTTTCTGAGCTGTATACTCCTAATAAATATGATGCTGACTAGGCTTTCGGGGCTCTAGATCCACGAGATCTTGAGTCCCCTGGTCCCATCTTTGCTCTTTACTTTGTCTCTTTGTTTCTTAAGTCTTACGTTGCCCGTCCTCAGACATGATCCCGAGCTGCACAGGATGCAGCATTTATTGAAGACAATAGGCTAAGTGAATCCAATGAGCTCTCCATCATGAACTGGGGTTGTCTGACCCACAGAGCCAGCAATCTAACATTAAATGGCAATAGGATATAAGAGATAAAGCTTGGCCTAGGTCATGGTCTTATGCAGCGAAAGAGGGCAAATTTGTAGCACAAAGGGGCCATGACTCCAGCACGGTCACCAGGCTGGGAACTGGAGGAGACTGGTGGGATCAGTTAGGCACATTGTCAAAGATCTGGCCCCCAAACCCCACCCTACTAAGTCTTGAGGCAACAGCTACTGGGAATACTCACAGGGCTGATCAAAGAGATGCAGGGGAAGTTCACCCTGCCCAGTCCCAGCACCCACAACACCAACCACAGAGAACCTGGGAAGGAAGCTGCCCCTGTGGTCCAGCTTTGGAATGGAAAGAACTTCCCATGAGAAAACACAGAGAGAGAGTGGTCAGTACACTTAGGGAGGGGATAAAGGACTTACCCACTGAGCCAATAAGCTCAAAATTCCCCAACATCACATCATGGTTTAGGTGCCTCTGGGTTACATTAAGGAGCCTCCACCCATCCTGGGAAAAATACACAGCCACCTCCTCGGGCGTGTCACCAGAGCCTACAATAATGTGTTCAGTCCCTGGGATCGATGAGTGGGCACAAAAATCAACCAAAATATGAACAGATGGCCACATCCAGGCCTTTGACCTGAAAGGGTCCCACCATATCTGTGAATGCCATCCTATTTCCCGAGGCCCAAACCACCCCCCGCCCCACACACACACATCCCGATAAGACAGTCATCCCCAAAACCCTTGGGGAAACCAAGGTCCCAAGGGCCATAGGTGCCTCTCTCCTCGTGTTACGACTGGACGCTGCATCTGACCCACAGCAACAACCAGCTGGTAACCAGATAGGTGCTATCTATGCTCTGGTCCAGGCACACGAGCCTCACCCTGTCTCCTGCCAGCCAAGTCCCTCTGTGTCCCCTAGATCTCACCTTTCAGATGCAACCAAACCTCTGCTCACCGTCCTCCCATAGGGCCAAGTATCTGCTCCCAGGGCCCTTTGGTTTGCCCTCCTGCCTGCGAGGCATATAAAACTGTTCCTACTTGGCACAATCTCACAAGTTCACCCCCTGGGCAACTCCCTGGCCTCCCCACATGCCACTCTGCATGTGGTGTCCAGTGTTTGGCAGAGCAGCCAACATCCTCTCCTGACCCAGTGCTTCCCACACCTCCAACGGCCCAGAGCCACAGGCACCCCTGGCCCTGCATTGAAGAGCTTCCCACCTGGCCCTATTTCTAGTCAACACTCAGCCACCCAGAGCCACAACTGGATCTGAGACCTGGCCTTCCTTCACCTCTGCCATTGCCCAGGTTGTCCCCTCACTTGCCATGACCTTCCTCTCTCCTCCTGAGGCACATTCAGAGCCCACCCCCTAGGCTTGAGTCCCCGCCTGTCTCCAACATGACCCCATCTGTCACCAAATCTGCGACCCTGTGTGAAAAGCCCTAGGCCCCAAAGAAGGCAGATATCAAAATCTGGCAAGCCCACAGATGGGCAGATTAGCCCAACCCTAGGTCCCACTGACCCCCTATCTTTGACACAGCCATGCCACAGGCTGCACCCCAGGTCCACTTGCCCCTCTGGAACCTTGGCCCCCGTCACACCCCGTCTGCATTCTCCTCCTGACGTAGGATCAGCCTTCACAAAGGCCTTAGCAACACCTACCATCGTCTTCAAACTGCCTAAATCAGACATCTGGTCCTCTTCAGGACCCAGCCTTCCCTCCTTCCACACGTTGGGGTATTCATCATCCTTTATCCATCTCAGTTGATCCTAGTCCACTCTCCAGCCCCATCCTTTGGATGTTTTCAGCCTGGATCCTGCAGAGTTCCAGAGCTCCATGTCCAGGTGCCCACACAGTGCCTCCATTCGGGAGTACCTGGATATATCATGCTTAAAATCTCCAAACTCACACTCCAGACCCCCGGCACCTGCTCCAGCCACCGACTTCCACATCGCAGATGATGAAACTTACAACCAACAAGCCACTGAGTTCAAACACCCAGTTCAAAACATCCTTGAGAGCTCACTGTCTCTCTCTGCCTCACATCAGGACACTGGGCCAGTCCTACTGAAATAACAGACCCAGAGCCCAAGCACCTCTGCCACCTCCGCTACTACCACCCTGCTGCAACCACCTGTCACCAATGGCCTCCTCACAGGCCTTCTTCAGGCACAGTCTGTTCTCCCCTTGGCAGCCAGAGGGAGCCTGCTAACCCCTGAGTCAGATCACATCCCCTCTCTGCTCTAAATTTCCCATGGCTCCCAGCACCCTCTAAACAGAGGCCTGAATTCATTCCAGGCCTGACTCTTGCCCCCTGCTCACTTTTTCACCAAACGCAGGAGAGACCTATGGTTCCCGTTAACACTCCTAGCTCAGCCTCACTGCCAAGCATTTACACATGCGGGTTTCTGCGTCTTTTAACACTTGCCAGGTCATATCCCGTTGACTGCCAGAAATGGGAATCTTTCTGTGTAATCCTCGACTAGGATTAGGGATTCTGGGCCAGACGTGACTTCCCCAGAGCCCCAGAAACAAGGGCAGGGAGGTGACGGGGGAGGAGAAAGAGGCTCAGGATACCAACATCCCCTACATGGAGTCCGAGGAGTGAGGCAAGGAGGGTCAGGGTGCACCCTCCACAAACCTGCGCCCGACCCTGTGGGCGGAGCTAGATCCTGTGGGCGGAGCTAGACCCTGAAGGCGGCGACCCCTGCCGACGGACGGGGCTGACCGTGAAAGTAGGGGCCTTAGTCCCCAACCTCTCCTGTGTGAAATGCCCAAAAGGCTAGGGGGGCGTAGGGCGGGTGTGCAGCCCCGCCAGACACTGCGTGCGACGCAGCGTCCCCACAGTCCTGACTGCGAGTCTCAGGCACGGCTCAAGGCTCGGACTGGCGCCGTCCTCTTCCGCGGATGGATCCTTCACAGAACGCAGCGAGGCCGCGCGCGCGTTCCTGAAGCGGGATTTTCCTTACCCAGAAGACACTGCGCCAACAACCCGGCGCTGGCCAATTAGAGCCCAGGAGATAGGCGTTTCTAGGCAGGCGCTGGGCGGGACCTCCACCGCCGGCCCCCGACAGTTGTGGGGCTACTTCCGCTTCTCAGTGGTTGGCAGGAGGTCAGGGTCGTTGGACCGGGGACTGCGTCCAGGAGGCTCCCGCAGCCCGCAGGGACGGCAGGAGAGTCGGGACGGTCCCATAACACCCTATGCGCGCCGTGACCGCGGCGAATGTCCCGCCTCCTCTAACTCCGGTGTCCCCGACCGTAGTGGAGCCACATCTCGCTGGGGTGTCCCCAGGGTCAGTGCAAAAGTTGGTCGTACCCGCGGCTGCCGGAGTCCCGCTCCAGCAGGTCCAGGAGTACCCAGGGATGGACGGCGTCGGCAAAAGAGTGAGAGAGCCAGTCAAGGTTTGATCACCATGCAGGCAACTCTGCAAGGCTTTCTTTATTTGTGGTATTTATACAATTTTATCAACAGGTGATTTCACATTGTGGCCAAGTTGACTCTTACATCTTTATTGTTTACATTGTTAACCTGTTTCCATACCCAGGGTGTGGTCACGGGCCTTTTTCGACTTGGCTGAACGTCATCACCCTGATGATTTTTTAAATTACCCCTTAGCCTTATACTTAGTTAATCATTACCCCTTAACCCATTTTCAATTCTATCCCTAAGAACAGCTCCTAACCAAAGACTATTTCACAAAAACAAGCTCAAAAAGAGAAGGTCACGAGGGTCCCAACCCACTGGCACCTGGAACCCAACAGTGGGCTGATTATTGTTCCTATTACCTACAAGGAAAGCAGTCAACCTAGAGATATCTATCTTATGTTTCTTACAGAGCTAACGGCACACGTTGTCTTTAGGGCTTGAGGCATGACACACCATGGGGGCCCTGATCTTTTGATTTATTTCCAAGTACTTTCATTGAAATTCCATTGTTTGAATTGTCCTGCACAGTCATCATCATAGCCCCTATTATTTCCCCAGATTGAGAATCATCCTGTACAATTTTCAAAAAGCCCATGTACCCCAATCCAGTTATAGGCACTATAAACAACAGAAGGAAATGTCGGTATTTTCCAGAGTGAGACTGCTTTGCAATCTGCATGGCCGTTTTGCCCTGACTTTGTCAAGGGGCATCAACATTGGTGAAATGGCTCCCGGCATGCAGCCGCCCCAGATTCCTACCCCTGACGTTGAGCAGCTGGGTACCGAGGGCCCGGGGACCTCGGCAGGAGGAGGTGTCGGAAAGATCAACAGTAGGATGTGGGCCTCAACAGTCCCTTTTGCAGAACCTCATGAGAATGGACGTCGAAGACTCGCCCTGTGCATGCGTGGCTTTTGGGAAGGCCTTCAAGGAGAAGCAACCTTACTTCACTAATGAGGAATTCACGATAGAATAAAACCCTCTGTGTGTAAGGAGTATGGAAAGGTCTTCAGTCCTATCTCCCACCTCTGAAGTCTGCATAGTCACATCAGAGAGAAATTTTACTCAGTCAACCACCCTGGAAAGCCTTCAGTGAAAAATACCCCACACACCTTTTCTTGTTGGCGCTCATGAAGTTCTCGCCTCATGAATGCAGCCAGTATAGAAAACTATAATTTTGTATTCGTATAAATGGAATCTTACAGTTTGTCTAACTGGCTTCATCCACTATCTTCATGCTTTCAATTTTTTTTCCTCATGGTGTTGCACATGTCAGTAAATTTTTTGCTTCTGATGGGCTTAAAGGATTCAATTTTATGGATGTACCACATTGTGTTTGTCCACCCTAGTAATAGATATTGGAGTTGTTCCCACTGTTTATTTTGAATAAAGTTGCTAGAAAAATTTGCATACAAGCCTGTGAACATAGTTTTCTTTTCACATGAGTAAATATCTAGGAGTGGGAAGCAATCAGTATTTAAACATAGCTACAATTTCTTGAATCTATGTTTTTATTTTTCACTAGTGCCGCTGGTAATTATATAGAAATTCGCATTACTTAATGTTTTAAAATGTGAATTGTTTGATAAGTCCATAAATTAGTAAATTGGGCATGAAATAAGAAAAATAATGTCTTCCTCTGTGCACACAACAGCCCCATATCCCCAGGTTCAAACCCCAACCCAAGTATAATCTCAATGTGGGCAGCAGTCACCTGGGGCAGATGATTGGGCCTCTGTGAGCCCTTGTGTCCTCATCTGTCATATGGAGATGATAGCAAACACTGCACACGCTGAGTTCTGGCAGATGCTGCTCTACATCCTCCACCCACATAACCTCAAGCCTCTCAAACACCAAGGAAGCATATGCCATTATCAGTCCCATTTCTAAATTAAGAAAGATAAAGCACTAAAGGCTTACATTACTTGTCCAAAAGCACAGAACTTAGCTGGGGTGGGATGTGAACCTACAGAGTCTGGCTCTGGAATCTTTGTCCTAAGCTTCTTCACCATTTATAGGACTTACCTGTGGGGGTGTTATGAACTTTAAATCAAAAGCATGACAGGAAAACCATGGTATTTGGAATTTAGAAAACTGTCAATAAGTGTTAGTTATTACTTCCTTACCGCCGTGGTTATTAACACAGTATTATTATTACCGGGGGATGAGCGTTGGTCAAGTTTTGTACCGAACTAGAAGCCTCTCCCACATGTCCCACATATGCATGGTTCTTACCCAGGATTATTCCTTAATGCTCAACTAAGTGTAAAACCGTTTCTAAGAATGGACTACATGAAGGATAAATGCTGGAGAGAGTGTGGAGAAAAGGGAACACTCCTACACTGCTGTAGTTTGGTACAGCCATTATGGAATGTAGTTTGGTGCAGCCATTATGGAAAACAGTATGGAGATTCCTTAAAAAACTGAAAACAGACCTACCCTATGATCTAGCAATCCCACTCCTGGGCATATATCCAGAGGGAACTCTAATTTGAAAAGATACATGTGCCACAATGTTCATAGTAGCACTATTTACAATAGCCAAGACATGGAAACAACCTAAATGTCCATTGACAGATGACTGGATAAAGAAGATGTGAGATATATAGATATAGATACACACACACACACACAAACACACACACACACAGAGGAATACTACTCAGCCATAAAAAATAAAATAATGCCATTTGCTGCAACATGGATGGACCTGGAGAGTATCATACTAAGTGAAATAAGCCAGAAAGAGAATGAAAAATACCATATGATATCATTTATATGTGGAATTTTATTTTAAAAAAGGACAGAAATTAACATATTTACAAAACAGAAATAGACTCACAGACACAGAAAACAAAATTATGGTTAGTGAGGTTGTGGGGAGAAGGAGATGGGGAGGAATAAATTTGGAGCTTGGGATTTGTAGATACTAACTAATATATAATATATAAAACAGATAAACAACAAGGGCCTACTGTAGAGCATAGGGAACTATATTCAATACCTTGTAATGGCCTTTAATGAAAAAGAATATGAAAAGGAATTATATATATAAATGCATCACTATGCTGTACAGCAGAAATTAACACAACATTGTAAATCGACTATACTTCAATAAAAAAAAAAGTGGACTACATGTGTCACAGGGGTGGTCGTCTGAGTGGGAGGACCTCCTTGAGGACTTGTGACACTCCTTCTATAGAAACACCCTGCTTGCAAGATGCTCCTGTGAAGAAAAAGCGGGGCTGGGCCTACTCGTAAATCTAAGTGTAACAAGTGTCGGATTACTGATCTGAGTTCTGTTGGGCTAATTCGTAAATCTAAGTTAATAAGTGTCAGTTTGCTGATTCCCTGCTCATGTTTTTTGCTAGCCAGCTGGATTTTCAGAGAGACATATCTGGCCTTGAAATGTTGGTTTGTTGCCTCCCTGCCTCTACTTTTGTGATAATGATGCTGCTAAAGCTGTTCCATGCCTATTGGCCAATACCCCAAGCTTGTAATTTACCCTATAAAATCTCATGCACACGTCTTGGAGGTGCTCAGAGCTTCGGAGCAG
The DNA here is from genome assembly GCF_048773025.1 of Camelus bactrianus. Lineage (NCBI taxonomy): Eukaryota > Metazoa > Chordata > Mammalia > Artiodactyla > Camelidae > Camelus > Camelus bactrianus. The sequence continues at coordinate 189,230 of NC_133547.1, forward strand.
AAGCCCCTCTGAGCCCACCGGCGTAATAAATCTGAGTACTCCAACCCTCCGAGTGGTGCTTGTTTCTTGGCTGGCCCATCATTTCCATAACACTCCCTCATCCTGTACTCCACGTCAACAATGGAAATCCACGAAATGCTGGCAAAGTGCATATTGACTTGGATGGGAGTGGACAGCCCCATCACAAATGTGTGTCTGACATCCAGAATACATCTGTTGACGAGGCTCAAGTCAGGTTAAGGGGCTGCTGTGCAAGATCACAGGGTGGAGGAGTCCTCATAAGGGGCAAGGAGACAAGGATGAAGTCCAGAAGATGAAAGTGGCTCTCAAACACCCTCCTCTGTAAATGGGTTTCATCAGTGAACATTGTGTAGAATGTGTGTTCCAGCCCAGGAAAATCCAGTTCTAACTGAGGAGCTGGTGTTCAAGGACTATTTCAGGACATGTGAACCCTCAGGATACAGTACCTGAAGGCCGACTTTGGCACACAGTGCAAAGAAGCTGTGAGACGAGTAGATAAAACGCAGAGGACAGAGAGGTGGGAAACAGGCAGGGGAGGAATTGGAGCAGAAATGGCAAAAGGGTGGAATGTCCAGAAAGCAGAAGGAAAGATAAGTGTATTCATTTTTAACTGCCCTAACAAAGGACCATGAACTGGTCAGAACATGAAGTTCAGAAAGTGCCTAGACTGGCTTCCTAATTAGTACCTTCAAAGTGGGGAGGGTATAGCTCAATGGTAGAGTGTGTGCTTAGCATGCAGGAGGTCCTGGGTTCAATCCCCAATAACTCCATTAAAAATAAAAATAAATAAAAAAAAAAAAGTGAAACAAATGAATCCGCGTATCTCTAAGTGGAAAGAGCTAGGAGATCCGCTCTTTACCAGCATCCACCTGCCCACACTCCCGTCGATCTCGGCGCCTCTCCCCTAAACGCCCTCTGCTCCTCACTAAGGCTCCAATAAACCTGTCCCTGCATCAGAGCCTTTGTACCTGCCATTTTCACAGCCTTGCAGGCTGTTCCCTGGCCTCGGTTAGCCCCATTCTTCCTGTCGTTGGGCATCTATGCTCCTAATCCCTGACCCCGCCATCGAGGTAGGGCCCCCAACAGTCTTTGTCACATCATTGTGCTTTGTCTTGCACAGAACACTTAGCTCTGACATAAAGAATACTACCAATGGTCTGTCCGGCTATTGACTGTCCAGCTCTGCCCTAGTATGTGAGTTCTAAGGAAGAGAGAGCAGTAAGAATATCTGTGACCTTCTTGTTCACTGCTGCAACCTTAGCACCCAGCCCAGAGTCGGGCACATGTCACGGGTGCCCCTTGAGATAAGGAATGAACCCGTGTGGCCCCAAGCCTCTGCAGAGACTCACAGGATAGAACAAGACGCAGCTTAGAGGGACATGCCCAGCTCTGCGCTGCCAAGTTGCGCCCTGGGGGGAGCGCTCCCGACGCGAGCCTATTTCCCCCTTGGGACGGAGGATTTCAACACTTACCAGGTCGGCCAGGGGTTGGGGTTAGGGTTAAGGAGAGCACTTCAGAGTCACTGCACCGCGGCTCTTCCTTTGTAGTCTGATCTACCCGTGTTCGCAGGGCTGCAAGGCCGGGGACTGTCGTCCAGGTGCGGAGCCGCAGCACATTAGAAGCGCCATCAAGGTGAGGAGGAACCGATCACTTCCTCCTCTCGCTGCCCTACATCGGGTCTGACAAAAGCCCTCCCGCGGTCGTCACAGCAGCTCGGGCATCGGGTCCCTGATTGGTCACAGCCCTACACTCGCCCCGCCTCCCAATTCCTCTCACTAGACGGCGGCCCAAACTCGAGGTGCGCGCAGGCCTACAGCGTTGGGGGGGGCCGAAGGAGGGCAAAATTGCCATAGCAACGCTGGCCTCAGGCTCCCTATTGGCTATCAGTCCAGGCGCTCCTTCCCTGCTCCTCCCACCAGGCTCTGGGGAGGGGTAAGATGCGCGCGCAGCCCTACAGAGTTGTGGAGAGAAGGCGGGCGAAGTTGCTATGGTCCCGGAAGTCGCGCCCCCAGCCCGGAATGAGGCCTCCGATTGGGCCTCGTTGCAGACAACGTCCTAGCTTTCTCCCGGAACGCCGCTGAGGTTAAGCTAGCGGGAGATTCTGAGGCTGGAAGAGTCGGAGTATAGAGGAGAGAGATGCGGCTGCGGGGCAGGAAGGAAGGAAAACCGAGGCTGCCCCGCCAGGGCGTGGCGTTGAGGGGAGGAATCTACGCCGGCCCAGCCCTAAGCCTCAGTCTCCTCTTCTGTAACCTGGACTTCGGCTCCCGGGGTCCAACGAGGGCTCCTCGTGGCCCTTGTTCCCTGGCCTGAACACAATAGGATGTCCAGATGGCCTGGGGCGGGTGTTATGTGGGCAGAGGCCTCCCTGAACCCTTGTGAGGAGCGGATGGCTAGATCCTGGTAAAGTGGGGGCACCTGGCGCCCCTCGGGGGTAAGGAGAGGAGACCTGGGGGACGGCCTGTGAAAGATTTGGGGGCCCCACCAGCGTGGAGGGGGTGGAAGTATTGTCAGACTGATAGCTCCTCTTCTCAGCCCTCTGACATCAACTGCCATACGAAGTCCCGCCTTGTTCCCAATGTGCCTGCCCCCAGCGGTACACAGCAGGCGCTCAATAAATACTTGTGGATGAACGAATTCTTCCTGCAAGTAGTTTATTGTCTCCCATTTTACAGAAGACAGAACCGAAGCCTGGCAGGTAAAGGCCTCCCAGGCACCATGTCAGGCACTGAGGCTGACCCTGACCCTGTCTTTGTCTCTGGGTGTTCAGAGACATTGAGACTTTGGAGGAGCAAACCTGAGGCAGGTGGTGGGGAGAGGGTCCAGCAGGGTTGGAGTGGGCAGAGGGAGGGCCGGAAGGGCACAGCTTCAGGTGGCCACAGAGGCTGGTAGGCAAGTGTGGGGAGGAGTTCCCCATGATCCTGGCCCCGGGGTGGCTTCTGGCAGACCCTTTGTTCATGGGCAGTGGGCAGGCAGACATGGAGATAGTAATCAGCAGACAGGGACGCTCAGACAGAACCCCTGGGCTCTGTCATCAACCTCATTTTACAGGAAGAGAGACTGAGGCCCCAGGCTCCCAGGTGGGAGGGTAGAGAAGCAACCCTTCCCCATAGTCCCGAGGAGGGAGGTGGAAGCACATTAGGACAGGCAGGACTGCCCACTGCCCTCAGCCACCACCACCCTACCTCAATGCCAGCTGTCGTTTCCCATGAGCACCCTTTAAGAGACAGCTCTGAGGTCTTCTTCCTCCAGGCAGCCTTCCTTGAACATCCTCAGGCAGAAAGCATCATCTCTTCCTCTTTTGTGCACTGTCTGCCAAGGGCCCCTTTCTGACCCCTTGGCTGGGCCCATCCCTGCCAGTTCTACACCGCCCCCTAAAAAAAAAGCTCTCCCAGCCTGGGGTGGAGGAGGGAAGGGATGAGGAGGGAGATATCTGAGACCCTATGGTAAGTTGAATAATGGCTCCCAAAGACATCCAGATCCTAATCCTTGAAATCTGTGACCTTACATGGCAAAATGGACTTTGCAGATGTAATTAAATTCAGGATATTGAGTTGCAGAGACCAGCCTGGATTATCCAGGGGGACTCAATTTAATCTCACTTATAAGTGTCCTTATAAGTGAAAGAGGGAGTCAGGAAAGTCAGGAGATTGGAAGACGCTATACTGTTGCCTCTGAAGAGACAGTAGGAAGCCAAGGAAAGCAGCTCCAGAGGATAAAGCTAAGGAAATTCTTTCGTAGAGTCTCCAGAAGGAACTAGCCCTGAGGACACCTCAACTTTATCCTGGTGAAACTGATTTCGAGATTTCTGGCCTAAAGAACTGTAAGGTACCTAATGTGTTCCTCTAACGAACTGAGTTGGTGGTAATTTGTTGCAGCAGTCAAGGAAAACTAATACAAACCACCAATCAACCCTGCCTGCCTGACCAAGTCTCATCCCTGTGGGGCTGGGCTGTACCTGCCCAGTGACCCAGCACGCTCGTCCCGGCCCCTGTAGCTGTCATTGACCCCAGGCATGGTCCAGGCAGACACTTGCTCTGAAGCCCTGATGTTTGTCCTCCTGCTTCTCACCTGGAAGCAGAAGCTCTCAGCAAAAGGAGCCCCACTGACATGCTGAGGTCAGGGTGGCTGGGAGCCGAGTGAACCGAGGGTACCCGCAGGCATTCCCAGGTTGCCTCCCGGTTACCTGCAGTGCTGTCACTCCCCAGAAAACTATTTGGTACCCACTGTATGCCAGGTGCTGAGGACACACATGTAAACAAATCAAACAGGGGCTTTCAACCCCACAGATGTCACATTTCTCTCTAAAAAGGCCGGATGCCCACCTGCTACACACAGCATCCCAAACCCAGGTGAAGTGAGGCAGAATGGGGGCCCCAGGGCTTAGGGGGTAGGCAGAAGGCCCATGTTCAGTTTGTTCAGAAGTTGACTGCCATCTACCCAACGGTGACTAACTCAGGAAGGCTTCTGGGAGGAGGAAGGAATTCAAGAGCTGCCTTCCCTGTAGGCTGCTGTCCAGAGGAAGGGCTGAGGCATACAGCAGGGTTGCCACAAAGGCTGATGGAGCCCTGAAGGAGGTGCAGGAACTGGCCCTGAGTATTTGAGTGGAGATGGGGGTGATGCGGCCTCTCGTGGGCAGGGATAGGGGCCAGGGTCCCTTGGGAAGGCCAGGGATGTCCAGGAGCAAGCTCCCACCCAAAATCACATGACACTGACCCAGAGGACCACCTTGGCCTCTTTGAGACTCAGTGACCACAGCTGCCCCACAGCATATTAGAAGAATCCCAGAAGCCACTGCCCACGAAAGAAGTCAAGGCTCCCATTGCACTTTGATATCAGGACCCAGGTGGGAGCCAGTCTTTGAGGCTCAGGCCCTATCGGTCCCTCCCCAGCCCTGACCACACTACTCCAAGCCCAAGTCCCAGCCAGGTGTGCAAGGCAGCAACCCGGGAGCAGCACAGAAATGGCGGGATTCCACCCAGGCCCAGCCTGCAGGCAGCAGAGCAGAAAATAAACTTCACACCCTGAGGTGGGGGGTAGTTAGCCCTGCAATGGGCCGGTCAATGGGTTGGCCAGGGAGTGATCTGCCATCCAAAGACGGGAGTCCCCAGCACCTGCAGAAACCCAGAGGATAAGTAAATCAGAGCCTTCAGCCCTGGTGCGCCAGCCAAGGGTGAACGTTCTCCCGCGCCTCTGATGACTGAGGGTGCACTCAGTAGGACTCTCAGGATCTGGGATATGGGTGCCCCGCTTAGGGCCCCTGCAGGGATTTGGCCAGGGCCTCCGCTGCTGGACTCCCACAGGAAAGGATGATCAAAGGTACTCCCAACTGTACCTTCCTGGAGACGAGGTTTATGGGTGCCTTCCAAAAGGGCCTTTGCGAACATGGAAGGCAGGGCAGCCCCAGCTGGACGCCCACAGGGACTGGAGTCAGGGGTGCTCCTGAGAGGGTCCCTCCCACTTATGCTGCCAGAGCTCTCTGTAGCAATGGGTGCTTGCCCTGCGTCCTCTCCAGCCTCCATGGGCATCATGGCGGAGTTGTCATGGAGAGCATCAGGATGGGACCGAGGTCCCCAGGCCTGGAGGCAGGGCCTGCAGCGCAGATGCATTTACTGTGGCCCCCACAGCCTCCTCCCGCCCCGTGCCCGCGGGGCCCAGTGAGGATCAGCCTCCGCCCCCCCACTTGAGGTCCGAGGGCCTGTCCGGTGTCTCATCAGGAAGCCCCTCGGGCGCCAGCGCATCCTCTGCAGCCACTGGCGGGGCGGTGTCTAGGTCTTGGTCCATGGGGCGCGGTGTCCAGGCAGGGGTCCTGAGCGCCCCCGGTGTGGGCCGAGGCGACAGCCAGGGGAAGCCTTGAGCGGGGGCGAGCGCCACAAGCTGGGGCCGCGCTGGGCCGGAGGTGGAGGCGCGCGGGATGAGGAAGAAGATGTAGATGCCCGAGACCACAAGGCCCGCGGCCACCAGCACGGCCAGGGCCACGGCCGCGTGGAAGACCCAGGCCGAGCTGGCCAGCGTCAGGCGGCGGGACAGTGGGCGGCCGAGGCGCAGCGGCGGCGGCGGCGGTGGCGGGCGGGCCTTGCGCGGCCCGGGCGCGGGGGGCGGGGGCCGCAGGTAGAGCAGGCCACGCCGGCGGTCGAAGCGCACGGAGCCCTGGCGTGGCAGCGGGGTACGCGCGGTGCGGGGCAGGAGGCCATGCTGCGTGGGCAGGGAGGGCAGCCCGCGGCGCGGGGCCAGGCGCGTGGGCGCGCGGCACACTGGGCAGGCCACCGCATCGCCGCCGCCCGCTGTGGCCAGAGACAGGCGAGCCAGGCACTCGAGGCAGAAGACATGGCCGCAGTCCAGGCACTTGGGCAGCTTGAATACGCTATCAAAGGGTGACACGCAGATGAGGCACTCCACTGGGGACGCCGGCGGCAAGATGAGGCCCGAGCCTGGGCTGCAGTCCCCTTCCTCCTCCTCGCCCTGATCTTCGTCCTCCCCTCTGCTGGGGGAGCGGGGTGCGGTCAGGGAGCCCGGGGTGCTGGGGCCTGAGCCCTGGGGGGCCCGGGGGCGGTGGAGCCAGGGTGGCCGGGGGCAGGGCATCCGGACCTGACCTGCAGGGAGAGGTCAAGCAGAGAGGAGAGGGGGCCTGGGGAGGGTTAGGGGCTGGACTCTGAAGGGATCACTCAACAGAGCAGGGGCTTCCGGAGAAGGGGTAGCAGAGACCGGTGGGACAGGAGACTGGGAGGATGAACAGAGGAGTGGGGTGTGCAGGACTGGAGGTGGGCAGGTTGACAGAACACAGAGGAGCCCTTAAGAGGATTGGAGACAGGGACAGACCCGCAGATTCTGAGGTAGACCTAGGGGACACTACAGGAGGGAGCTGACTGGACCCAAGTGACTCCAGGAAGAACCTGACAGGGAGGAGCATCTAGGGACCCTCAGGAGAGCTGGGCAGACAGACCCTGAGGAGACCATGGAAGACTCAAGGGCAGGGCAAGTGAGGGACAGGGCACCCAAGCTTTCGGATGGGTGGCCACTAGCCTGGCCAGAAACCCAGGATCAGTGGCTCCCCACCCATGAGACCCCAGCTGGCCAGCGGCCCTTCGTTACCTGTTGCACCTCCTCCCTCTGGCTGGAACTCCACACCAGTTTTGACCCCAACCACAGGCCTACCAGCAGCTGGATATGTAGTGCCCCTCCCTGTGGGAGGGTGCCTGTCTTGGGGCCACTCCCTCCAGATCCCAGGCTCCTGCCAGACCTGTCTGACTGCCCACCCCACCTCCAGATTGGTCCAGCTAGGATGATAAACACTAACCCCGACCTTGCGCATGTCGGGGGTGTTGGAAAGGTGGAGCCCCAGGTTGACCCATCAGTGAGTCTGGGCGCCTCGGGATTGAGCCCTACCCCTACTCCCAGTCTCCCAACACCTCCTCACAAATCTCAGCCATGGGTGGGAATCTGCAGCTCTGTGGGTGCAAGGGGCTGGTGAGGCAGTGTCCAGGGAGAGGAGGGTGGGACTTCTTGAACCCTGGGGTGCTGAACGCAGGCAGGCCCCACAATGGACTGGTTCAGCTGCAGACAAGGGGCAAGAAATTGTTCTAGCCCAGAGGGGCCTTGGCTTCCCCTCCAGTGGCTGCTGCCTGCCTGGTAAAGTGCTTCTTAGGGTGGCGGGCTGCACTCACCAAGCCCCTCCCCAGACCAGTGACACCTCTGCCAAGACAACCCCACCCCTCCAACTTCCAACACCTGCTGGAACAGTCCAGGCAGCCAGGCCTGCACCCCGGGGTGCCACGGTTCTGAGTCAGTGGTGCTTCCCTGGTAAATCCAGGTCCCTGCAGGAGAGTAGACATGCCAGGAATGTGGGCAGTTCAAGTCATCCTGCCCCTGGCCCCGCACTTCGACACCCCTCCCTCATCCGTCAAGGACAGACAGTGGCACAAGGGGGTGATGCCACCCCAAAGGGCAAAGAGGTTTATTGGGGCTACAGCTTGGCGATCAACGGTTAGACTTGGCCACGCGTTCCAGCTCATCCTTCTTCTTGATAGCATAGGAGTTGGAGGAGCCCTGCAATAAAGGGTAGTTAGTCCCAATGTTGGAGGACCCTCTCCTGAGACCCCCACCCCCTGCCCCGAATCCTCACCCACCTTCGCCGCGTTGATGAGCTCATCTGCCAGGCACTCGGCGATGGTCTTGATGTTCCGGAAGGCAGCCTCACGGGCACCTGTGCACAGCAGCCAGATGGCCTGGGGAGCACAGGGGTCAGCTAAACAGGAGGTGCCCTTAGTACCCAGGGCCCCAACCAATACTGGCTACCATGCTGCCATCGCTGGGCCACCAAAGCAAGGCACTGCGGGAGCCCACAGCACTGCCCAAGTGGCATGCTGCTAGACCCAGGATCAGACTGAAGGCCACAAAGTGGGTCCCTGATAACAGGGGACTCGAGACTGGCTATGACAGGGAAATGCAATGTGTGCTCCTGGCCTAGAACCCTTTAAGAAAAACAAACAGCTATGGACAATTTATGCTGAGGGCAGCTCCATAACTGGAACAGTGAGAACTAGTAAAATATTCAACTGCTGTTAAAATGCCTTGGGGGATGACACTGGGGATAGAACGTCCTTGTTCCCAGGAGACACCCACTGAAGTGTTAATGGGGAAATGGAAAAAAATCCTGCAGAGGGATTCTCAAATGGCCTAAGGAAAAAAAACCCCAAAACAACAGAGTACAAACATATACCCAAATGAAACTGGCCCCTCAGCCAAATGCTGCCCAGGAGAGGGCCCAGAGGTAGTACCTGCCCTGCACAGAGTGGGAATCTAGGAAGGCTTCCTGGAGGAAATGACACTCAGGTAAAACACTCAGACAGAGATGAGTATTACCACTTGCCAGTCTGCCCCAGGCAGGATTCTGCCAGTGCCTGGAGGCTGTTCCTGGCCAGCCAGCTGCGCTGAAAGCCATAAGCCCACCTGATTCACACGGCGCAGTGGTGACACGTCCACGGCCTGCCGCCTCACTGTTCCAGCTCGCCCGATGCGGGTGGAGTCCTCCCGGGGGCCGCTGTTGATGATGGCGTTCACCAGGACCTGCAGGGGGTTCTAGGGGTGGGGGGGGCCTATGAGCTGACACCTGGCCCATACCTCTCCGCAGCTCCTACCCCTGCCACTTGGAACCGCCCAGCCTCAAGGACCTACCTCGCCCGTGAGCAGGTGGATGATCTCGAAGGCATGCTTGACGATGCGCACGGTCATGAGCTTCTTGCCATTGTTGCGGCCGTGCATCATCATGGAGTTGGTGAGGCGCTCCACGATGGGGCACTGCGCTTTGCGGAAGCGCTTGGCCGCATAGCGCCCTGCGCTGTGGGGCAGGTACTTGGCATACTTCTCCTTCACAGCAATGTAGTCCTGGCGCAGCAGGAAGAGGGGCAGAGGGACCGCAGTCAGGAGCAGGATGGACCCAATCCTCCTTAGGTAGCCCCACCCACCTGCGGGGGCCTGGGTTTGAGCCCCCAGCGGCCACAAGGAGTAAGACTTGGCCACAACGAATGAGACTAGCACAAGAGACTCACAAAGTCAGTAAAAAGAGCACTTCATCTATAATCAGAGGAAGAAAAGTGAAGAACTAAGATTACAGCCCATGATCCCACCTCAAAATGCACTACGGACGTTTTGCATTAGGTTCTGGAAGGCTGTCATGTGCATTGTGGATACTAAGCAGCACCCACGGTGCCCGGAGCACTCCTCAGTACTGAGGCCCAAAAAAATGCATCCAGACAGTCCCCCGAGGGGGAAAAATATCACCTCAGGAAGCCACTGTTTGAAAAGAATCATTCAACAATCTTGTCTATGTATACATATGTTTCCCAAGATAAAGTCTGGAAAATCATAAAATCCCAGGTCAGAGGAACCACGTGTAAGTTAAGAAGACTTTCAACATTTCCACCATAAAACGTACTCAGTCATTCTATAAGGTGCACATGGGAACATATACAATGAGTTTCCACAAATACAAGGATTAACAAGAAAAGAACACAGGATTTTCTGAGACCGGCACCAGTCAGGTGTCTAACCCAGAGAGAACCACCTGCACAAACAGGGAACTCCTTCAGGTGCTCATGCAAGGCTTCATGCTGTGCAAGAAAAAGTGCAAACACCAAACGCCTCAGCAAGGGTTTGGTTAGGCCGTCTGGCCCCACAGTGTGGAGCCCTGCACAGCTTTCACAAGTGAGATCTGGTACCATGCTGACTTCCCCGCCCCTAGGAGAACACCAAGGGAAAAGGGAAAAATAGCTTTTACATCATTAAGAAAACAAACAAACAAACAAAAAACCCCAAAAAACACACAAGGAAACACACATGTGACAGAGACCACAGGGGACCCACAAAGAAGAAAACATTTACTATCTGGTCCTTTTATGTTTGCTAACCCCTCCATCAACAAACCCATGAAGGAGAACAGCTCTTCAAGACATTCAGAGTGAAAAACAGGTTTGAATTCTCCTTTAGACTTAGTGCCTACATTCCATGATACAGTTAGAGGCAACAAAAAGTTTTAATTCCTTTTAAAACGAGAAAGGGAAAATGTACATGATCCATCCTGAACTTATTATACCAATACAGTCACAATCTCTTCTTATGAAAAGCCCACAAAGTCCTAAAGAGACCAAGAGTAAAATAGTGTGGGGGCAACATAAAGTGGGAGAACTCCCATTTCCCAATTTCAAACCCTATTACAAAGTGACAATAATCAAGGCGACGTGGCACTGTCAGAAGGACAGACACAGAGACCAATGAAATAAAGAGAATCCAGAAATAAACCCTTACATCTATGCTTAAGTGATTTTAACCAAAGATGCTGAGATCCTTCAGTGGGAGAAATACTCTTTTCAACAAACGTGCCAAAATACATACATACAATGTATAAGGGAGACTTCAAGGTACATTTTATGGCCTAAATTTGTTAAATTTAAGATACATAAAACTCCAAAAAGACAAAAACAAAAGGCGCTGAGATAACTAGGTTTCCACATGCAAAATAACGTTGGGTACTTACACTTTAAAAGGGTTACAATGGTGGATTTTATGTTACCTGTATTTGACTACAGGAAAACAAAAACCTGGGGAATGTGATACTACTCCCCAAGGAAGAAACTGTATCCTGACAAAAACTAGGAACCTCTAACAGGACAGAAGGAAAAAATGGACATAGTGGGCGCAGTGGGCCAGGGATCCCTCCTTTACCCGTCCCACTTTCAACTGTTGACTTAGTGGGACAGTTTCAAGTGACCTCCCCCTCCAGGGGAGCACAATCACTACATCCCCTCACCTGCAAGGAAATGTCGTTGATCTGCACATCATCGGTGCTCCACTTCCCAAAAAGCTTTATGTCCGGGGTCTCTGCTACTGCAGGTGCAGCTGTCTCCCACTCCGTCATCCTAGAAACAGAAACTGGCAAGGTCTAAGCACACCGACCACTGACTCTGAGGCTAGCCTATATCCTGAGAACTGAGAAGTTAGCAGGAATCAAGGAAGACTGTGAACGTCTGGGTCCACCTTGATGAGCCTTAGAAAAACCACTCGTCAACAAGAAGCATCTATCTCTCACCCAAGAACCCTGGGGCCAATAGCGGGCAGGCATCTGGTCGACAGTTGCCGAGCAACCCAGAGATGGGTAGGTTATGTCCGATGCCCTGACGTTGCATCTGTTCGAATTCAAATCCCAACCGTATTCCTCACGAGCTCTGAGACCCTAGGTAAGCCTAAAAACCGCTTTGGACTCAATTTCCTCATCAGCAAAATGAAAAGAGGATCACGGCAAGAATTCTGCGCTTTATCGTCGCAAACATTGAGACTGTTGTCCGACCCCGAGGAGGCACTTGGGCCTGCTATTCAGGAGAAAACATTTCCAGATCAAAGCGTGCATTGTGCATCTAAAGGTAACGGAAACTTCTTATATAAACAAAACACAAATGCAGAGACTAAGCCAATATTTCCGTGTCCGCTGCAAGGCAAGGCTATGGCGGCGGCGGGGCACCAGCAACGAGGCAAGAGTTAACTTCCCCACGCCTCCACCTGCGTCCTCCGCAAAAGGGAAGCCTCCGGCCTCCGGGACAGCCCACGGCTCCCGAGAGATCTCGGAAGATCCCGGACTGGCCGTCGGACCTCTGACTCGGCGACAGCCTCACCTGAAGGAGTAGGCGAGGACTCCCAGTCGCTCGGCGCAGACCACGCGCGGCTCCGGCACACACAGGAAAAGGCCGCGCGCAACGGGCCGACGCTTTTAAGGAAGGCGATAACTTCCGGGTCAGCGGAGGAGACGCGTGCGCAGAAGGGCACAGCGTATTCACGGACCAACCCAAAGCGAGAATGTAAAGGCGCCCTCTGGGCCGGAAAGAACGAGTAAAGTTTCGGCGCATGCGTACTTTTAGGAGCGAGCCCAAATGCATACCTGGCGGATGTCCGGCTTCCAGTGCTTGCCCGTTGGGAAGGCTCCCCAGCACAGGCGCAGAGGTCTCTATGAGGCCACCGCCGCCATGTCTAATGAGGGCAGAAGTCTGGCTCGCGCTCCCTCCCGCACGGGCATGAACGCGCTGCAGGCCCGGGCAGCTGAGCAGTGTCCCGGTCTCACCACGGCTCTTCACTGTTCCGGGCCCCGCGCGTGTGTGGGCGGGCACCACTCATGGGTCCCCCTACCCCACAGTCGCGCGCTTGGGCTGCTCGGGCCGGACCCTACGAGAGGGAACCCCCCCTCCCGCCCCAAACAGCGTCTCTCTGTGACCCCGCGTTTCCTGTCCAGTTATCTCTTGCGGGCGGGGGTCGGAGAAGTGCCCTGAAAGAGGAGCCTGGGGGACAATCTCCGCCCTTTTTAATCTAACTGGGGCCTTAGCTCCCGAGGTCACTGGAGGAGTGCACTGGTCGGCACGGTGGTGGGTGCCCTGCCCACTCTGTAGCCACACTGAGTGACCCTGGCGGTCAGCATGAAGAGCATGTGCCAGCTTTTCACACCCCTAGCCTAGACCCTGGAGCCAAGCTGGGATATGGTCGCTTCCCGGGCAGGCTTCGCAGAGGCAGCGACCACTGTCGCTGAGGCTGCACACTCATGCTGACTGCAGGATGGCAGGGAATGTCATCTGGCAGAGCTGTCTTCAAGGCGGCAAAGCGCTCCTCACCTCCCGATGCGCATCTGAACTTACATGGGCGAAGGCTCCCCTCTCAGACCCGAAGGGGCCCAGCCACGTGACCCAGGCCGTCTTCCATTTGTCCCCAGCAACCCCACTTGCCCACCCTCAGGGCATACTCATTGCAAATGTTAGGCAGTTGCGATATTTGTTGACTGACTGATTATAAAGGTTACTGACCAACTATAAAGGCTTGCCCCTACAACCATCCCAATTCCAGGAGTTTCAGACCCCAAATGGTGGGCCCCCTTAGACTGTTATCAATCACAGTTTATTCTACTGCTCAGAGGAATATAGGCCCTGAAGCTGGTCTGGGCTGGGGGTTACACTTCAGGCTCTAGTGGGGGCACAGGAGCTGCATGCGGAGGCCAAGGCCCCCAACCCCTGCAGCCTGTGCCTCCCACTGGGGTCTGTGGCCATGGGGAGGGGCTGTGTCGGCTCCTTCCTAGTCCTGGAGAGACCCTCTCTGATCCTTGGGGGCCCTCCCTGGTCCTGGGGGAGGCCACTGGGGAGGTGCTGACTGGGGGGAAACAGGGAGGCTGGTAGTACACCAAGTACCCTCACACTCAGCAGGATCCAGAGGGGGCCCCCTAACCCTGCCTCTTTCCCGTCAAAAGCTGATAGGGCCCCTCCGCCCCAAACCTCAGTTTCTCCCTTCAGTGTGGAAAAGAGAACTAAATCAGACAAGGCCACTTTGGAGCCCGTGGCCTTGGTAATGGACATCTTCACAGACCTCACAGGAGTGACCCACTGTGCACTGGAGGGTTGGGGGAGGTCCTGCAGTAAAGCCTCTCAGGTGGTGGAAAGGCTGGGGGGGGGGGGCTACCTTGCATAGCTAACAGTCACACACCACTTGCCAACCCTGAAGAGTCCAGCCTCCCCAGGTCCCTAGGACACAGGGACAAATTCCAGAGACTGACCCATTAAGTCTAGGGATGTTGGTGCTGTGTTCTTCGGACGGGGGAAAGTCTGTCGAGAGTCCCCTCAATACCTGGTGCATCATATCTGCCCTGGGTGGACCAGCCCTGGCCATCTCCTCTGCCCTGATTTTTAACTGCTCCATGAGGGCAGAGTCTGTCTGGTTTGTTCCCTCCTGTGTCCCCACCTGTACATACTGAGTCTGGCACACAGGATCTGCTCACAAGTACCTGTTGAATAAAGGATGGATGGAAGGATGGATGGGCCAGTTCTCCCTAGTTCCTCACAAACTTCCTGCTCCCACTCTGGGCTTCAGGCAGACACTGAGCAGCTGGGACCAGAAAACAAACATTGAGTCCTGCTGTCTCCTGTTCAGACCTCCTTACCTGGGTCTACCCCTCTTCCTGGCCACCTCTTAATTGAAGTCAGCCTAGGGAAACCCCTTCCTAACCCCAGGGAAGCATTAGGAGTCTAGGAATCAGATCACTGCTCTTCAGAACAATTTGATGAAGTAGTTATGGAGGCCCAGAGAGGTGCAGTCACTTGCCCAGGGTCACACAGCAGAAGAGGGCAGAGCTGAGACTCTAAGGTGGTTATTTCCAGAGCCTGACTTCTCCTGCCTTGGTTGGCCTCCCCTCCCTCTCTGCATCATGTCTCCACCAGTTCCAGGGATTCCTGCACATATCAAGTGCCCAATAAATATTTGCCAAATGAACAAATGAGTTCAGTCAACTCTAGGTCTTTCCACTGGCTCTGGTATGGTCCAGAGAGGGGTCTCCCTGCCCCTTCGGCTCCTTCATTTTTAAAGAAAGGGCTGCTGAGCTAACCTTAACCATGTAATTACCAAGGAGGGTGGGATCCTGGGTTCCAAGACTGCTTGAATAAAGGAACAAGTGAATGTGGACCAAGAGCAATATTTACTGTTCCTGTAAGTACTGCATGACATTTTTTCTCCCCTGCCTACAGCTCCTAGGCAGACATCAAGGTTATCTTTCCCACTGTCCTTGGCCGGTCACTGCCCTGGCCACCGACTGTCAGCCTAAAGCTGGGTTCACAGGGCAGGTGGCCTGGCTTGTTGCTTGTTACACGAGAGGGAGTTCAAGACCTCAAAACAAGAGAGGTGCCTGGGCCAGCTCACCTACTGGTGAGCTAGCCTGAACCCCTTCCAATTTGCTTAGCTGTAAATCAGAACCACGTGTTCAGGGTGGCTCTCTGGAATTGGGGGCAGGCGGGGCTGGGGCAACAGGGCAACAGGGCAGACCGTGCAGGGCTGGGGTGGCAATGCTGGATCCGATGCAGACTTGCAGCACTTGGGGTAAAGAATAGAGGGGAGGTCGAGATGACCAGGATTTGGGAACCTTAGCGCAGGGTCTTAACAGGGGGCCTCAGAGGCTTGGGTTAAGGATAAATCCAGAAACACATTTTGGCCATCCAAATATTCGGAATGAGTGGTTACAGGATCTCAAATTTTGGGACCAGATATATGAATTCCGAAGTCTCACATATATGGATTCGTGGTGGCTGCGATTTGGAGGTGCGAGGCACAAATTGGGAGAGAAATGGGGACCTGGACTCGAGGAGTGGGACTCCAAGGCCTTAACTGGAGGAGAAACAGGAAACTGGATTTGGGTGGACCCAGAGGCAGGAACTGGGGAAGGCCCAGGCAACTGGATCGGGCGGAACTAGAGACAGGAACTTAGAAAGCTCAGGACACGGAGTAGGAGAACCCGGCCATTGGGGTTTGGAGGGTGGTCTAAGCACACGGCGCTCCGGCATACCTCAGTCGTGCGCGTGGAACAGGCTGACCGCGCGGACCCGGACCAGAAATCCCGCCCTCCCCCGGGAAGGGCCAATCACCAGCACTCAAGTGATTGGCAGGTAGGGCGTCTCCAAAGCGATGGCGAATCACAGGAAGGCTGCAGCATCACCCGGAAGCTGGAACCCCCACCCACACCCCGTGGGGGCCGGTGGAGGCTTGGTGGTCGTCATGGTAACCATGAAGCCAAGTCAAGCCCCGACAAGATCGCCCGTTGCTCTCCCGCCCGGTTCTCCGCCGATAAACGACTGGACGAGCCGAGTCCGGGGCGGGTCGTCATTTTCTCCAGCCTCTCCATCCCGGCCTCCTCTGGTCACTTCTGGGGAAAGGGACCCTGACACCGCGCCGGCCTGGAGAACTGAAGAGATGGCCGTCCTCGGGGCGCCAGAGCAACCCACTCCGGGAATCCCCGAGGGACGAGTGCCGGACTCTCGGAACTTTAGGTCCGGGCAGGGCCGCGGCCTGGATGGGTGACTGGCCTGGGAGTCCGGCCACGTCGGAGCTTCGGGTCCGAGGCCGCTCGGAGGGCTGTATGTGCTCCCAAAGGGCCACTCATTTTCCCGGAGGGAAGCGCGAGCGCCTGGGCGCCCCCTAGGGTGGAGGGCCTCCCTTCTGGGGAGGGAGCGGGGGGTCCCTGTGCTCCCGCGGCCGCAGGGCTGAGGTGAAGGGTTGGATCGGTGGGGTCCTGGACCTAGTCGTGTCTGCGAGTCCGGCTGCACAGGTTCACTCGGGATGCATGGCTTTCCTGTTGGGCCTCAGTTTCCTCATCTGGAAAGTGGGGACAACACAGGCAACCACCTCATGCAGGGGTGTGAACGCCCATCCTTTACCATGTGGCCCCAGAGCTGTGAGCTGCGTTTAAAGGCCTGCAGTGACTCTGGGCACTAAAGTTGGGAGATTCCTGGAGACCTGACAGCTAAAAATTTGGTCTACGCCTGGCTTCCTCTCTCTGAGCCCCCATTTCCCTATCTGTAAAAAGGTGGGGGTGGTGCCACTGCCACCTTTCTAGACTTGACATGAGGACTAAGTTAATCAGTCTGTGTAACACTCTTAGCACAGGGCCAGATGGTGGCTAGCTGGCACTCTGAAAATTGTTGCTGCTTTCAGCTAATTTAGAAAATGGACTACCAAGCCAGCAGATATTTATGGAGATCTGCTGTGTGCTGGCTCCAGATGCTGCCCCAGCAATCTCTAGCCATTGGAGCTACTTTCTCTCAGGCTCTGGTTAGTAGGGAGCTTTGCCCAAATCCTGATCTCCACACACCACATAATAAAATGATATACTTCCCCGACACACACACTGCCTCCCCCTGCCCCTGCCCTTGGAAAATGTAGCATTTTTATGAAACCTTTCCTAGGCCAAAATGGTGTGTACAGCAGAGAAGCAATTACCTTAGGACACATCTTGCTAACAGATGCACAAAAAACAGAAATAAAGCACAGAGGCTCACAGACACGGTTCAGAGCTATGGCAGCTTGATGCTGAGATGGTGAGCGTAGTTCAGCCTGGGGGGCCACTCCAGCTGATCCAAGTGCCATCTTCCTCTATAAGGCTCAGCTTGCTACAAAACAAAGACTGTATTTTAGTTTTCTACCCTTTTCATAAAAGTGAAAATCTTCTTCAGACTTTTCAGTTAGTGAAAACAGGTACTAACGTAGGCCTTTCATAAGAACACAGTGGCATCAAGTCAACTTTTGAAAAGCAGAGGACCTCTGTATTGAGTGATCTGTTACTCAACAATAGATTACTCAGCCCAGGGATGAGGAACAGGGGTCACTGAAATGTTTTAATGGCAAAACTGTGATGCCTTTCAATTTTATATCTTTTCTTTTTCCCAAAGGTAATGTCTACTTGCTGGAGAAAATACAGGAGAGGTTCGATCACAGAGGTATAGAGGTGGCCCACCCCGAGGCAGCCACAGTGAGCTGAACGCCAGAAATATCTTCCTGTGCATCCTTTGTTTCCACTTGGCAACTTCAGTGTGGAGTCTAGAACACTCGGGTCTACACGGAGGCTGAATGGGGCGAGAAAGGCCAGAGGCCCTGGCATGAGTGTTATTAGGATTAGGACGAGGGACAGACAGCAGACCTTGCCAAGTGACTAGCCCCCAACCCAGTTTGGGTGGCTCAGGGGTCACAGCCTCTTCCCGGGTTTCCAGGGAAGCAGGGGAAAGGGGCTCTGACCTGGGGCAGGGGTCAAGCCCTGTGAGGCTCCCTGTGTCTGGAAGTCAGGCAGAGGCCTGGGTCTGCAGACACTCCTCAACCCTGCAGAAATTTAAATTCTGGGCAGGCCCCACAGAGGAAAACAGCTATCCCCATGTGGCAACCAGAGGGAGCCTGTGCAAACTCAAGTCAGCTTTCCTTCCTCCCCTGCTCACAACCCTCCCTGTGTCAGTCACCAGAAGACTGTCTGCATGGTGGCCTGCTAGGCCCCTGTCACCCTGCACTCTCTTCTACCCTTGGCTCTACCCTGGCCACACATGCCTCCTCAGGGCCTTTGCATCTGCTGTTCCCTCACTGGACATGCTCTTCCCCAGAGAGCCTCATGACTCACTCCCCTCCCCTCCCAGGTCTTGCCTTGAATCCCACCTTCTCCGTGAGGCCTTCACTGACCACTCTAGTTACTGTAATTTTTTTATTGAGACATTAGTCATATACCATAAAACTATTTCAAAGTGTACAATTCGGTGTTTTAGTATAGTCACAAGGTCATGCAACCGTTACCACTGTCTTAATTCCAGAACATGTTCATCACCCCAGAAAGGAACCCTGTCCCCAACAGCAGCCACTCCTGTCCCCCTCTGCCCCCTCTGTCCCCTGGCCACCACCAGCCTACTTTCTATGTGGATCTGCCTGTTATAGGCATTTTATAAAAACAGAATCATAGAATATGTGGCCTTTTCACGTCTGGACTTTTTCACATCTGGACTTTTTCACTTAGCTCCAAGCCCAGTTCCACTTTGCCCAGACGACGCTTTCATCTCACGAGTACCTGTGCGTCACAGCTTTCTGTATACCAGGGTTTCTCACCTCAGCACCACTGATATTTTGTCCCAGGGCTATGTGTGGGGGGAGATGTCCTGTGCCTTGGAGGATGTCCAGCGGCATCCCCGGCCTCCACCTGCTGGACGTCACAGCATCCTCACCCCACAGTTGTAAGGTATCCTCCAGGGGGGCAAAACTCTCCATGCTTGAGACCTGCTGATTTACATCAACTCACTTGTTTTTGCTCAGATCCATTTACTCATAAGGAAACTTGACTGCAGCAACCAAAACGTAAAACCAGCCAGAAAAAGAAGGAAACTCTAGGCGTAAACGCCTGGGAGGACTACTTTGGTTACATTGTGCTTGAAGAGGTTGAAGGCAGAGGCTCCGGGCTTGAGGCCTGCCCTCACTCGGACAGAAGGGAGAGGGGCTGGAGGTGAAACGTCAAAGTCCTCTCAGCACCTCACAGAGACTGTTGCTTCCCTGCTCCCTGCTGTAGCAAATTACCACAGACTCAGTACACTTTTACTACCTCATGGTTCCAGATATCAGAAGTCCGAAATGAGTCTTAGGGGCTAAAATCAAAGTGTCTTCGACAGGGCTGTGTTCCTCCTGGAGGCTCCAGGGGAGAATGTTCCTTCCCTTTTCCAGCTTCCAGATGCTGCTGGAATTCCTCATTCCTGTGGCCACATTCCTGACCGGACACTGTCATCGCGTCTCCTCCCTAACTGGCTCTCCAGCCTCCCCCTTATAAGGACCATCGTGATCATATTTAGGGCCAACTTGGGTATTCCAGGGTACTCTCCCTGTCGCATAATTTTAATCACATCTGCAGAGTCCCTTTTGGCATATAAGGTGGCACATTTACAGGCCCTGGGGATTAGGACATGGACCTCCTTGGGGTCTACCATACACATACACTGTGCTTTAAACTCTGCTCAGTAGCAGTTTCCATCACGGGGCTGGCAGCCACCAAATGGCCAAAAGTGGGCGTGGCCTGTCAGGCACTCATTACGGAAGTAGGTGCAGGGTGGCTGGTGAAGGTTATGGGTGAGGGGGAGGCAGAGGGAGGCAGGGGAAGGTAGGAGCCAGGAGTCAGACAGCTGAGAGAGGTCAGGGAAGGGGAGGCAAGGGGAGGAACCCAGCCTGGAGAGACAGAGGGTTATCTCTGACCACCTCACCCACTGAGCTGGTGGCTTTCAGCTACCGATGAAATTCTTTTCTCTGTGTCTACACCCCTTTAATAGCTTTCAAGCTATAAAATTTGGCTAAGCCATCCCAGATGCCTGAGCCTCCGCAGTTTGCTTTCATGGCTCCTGGCACCTTTTCCCCTCTTGCTTGGTAAGGGCCAGCCTCTCCATTTCTCAGCTCTTCCAGATTCTGCAAACAGGACTTTGAGTTGGAGGCTGGCCCGGGACAGAGGCTCCGGCCCAGTACACTGAGCAGGCTGATTCCCAATGAGCTGCAGTGGGACCTCACAGAGGACAGAGCTGGGAGACCCTCCCTCCCCCAGGAGGGGGACATGCGTGGAGGGGTGGCAGGTGGCAGGATGACTTCCCCCAGAGCACAGGTCTCCCGAGCTGTGGCCTTGGCATGAGCCCCAGTCCAGAGACCTGATATTTCAAGGGAGTTGGGTTCCTCAAGTGGGAACCCCACTTCCTCCAAAGCCCCCGCGCATGACCATGAATGCAGTCAGGTGCTTTGTGGTGCTGTTCCCAGCATAAGGCCTTTGGCAGGCCGGACCTGCGGCAGCACCAGATAATTCACTCCAGGGACTGTGTCCCTTGCAAGAGCAGGGGCTCCTTCTGCAAGACCTGAAGCTCCTCTGGCAGCAGTGCACCCATAGGCATGAGAGGTCTGTTTTGGTAAGCCCTGAGCGCCCGGTGACCCAGCACTGAGAAGCCCCAGGTAGTGCAGCATGGCCTTCAGCCAGTGGTGGGGCCTGCCCACGCGCCGGCGCACCCACACAGGTTGCACTCCTTCCTCTGTGGAAACTGTGGCAAGGCCTTTGTGTACCACAAGGGTAGGCAAGCCGGCAAGCGGCCCTCGGAGTGCCCTTCAGCCACCGCTCCAACCTAAGTGTAGTAAGCCCCACCAACGGTTCCAAATCCAGCCACGACGCTGTCTATGGGCGGGGAGGCAGACCGCACAGAGGCAGGGAGTTAAACGTCTAGACACCCATAGATGGAGAAGGGGACACGCAGTGGGAGGAGGCCGTTGGGGGCGTCACATGCCGGCTGCTGTGTGCCATACGGGGGCCACATCGGGTAAACACTGGATGTGTCTGTGTGGCTGAGGTGCGGCAGCCACGCGAGAGGTGGGCACCAGTGAGGGTGCCGTGGTGGGTGGGAGGCCTGGCCAACTCACCCCCACCCAAGAGAGCAAGAAGGCTTTGGGGTGGGCGCGGGGCGCGGTTCTCGAGGGCGGCTGCACATACTAGAATCCGCCGTGGACCTGGCGCGCGGCCGGCTCACCAGGACGTTTCAGAGCTGCCCGGGTGTTCCCCACCTCGACCATTCCACCTATTTACCAGTCCGGATCTCGCAGTCACTGCCCCGCCTGGACGCCATCTCCTTGACGACGACGCAGGTTTGCGCCGCTCCCGCCTCGGTTGCCATGAGAACCGGAGTCCCTGGCGGGCGGAACTACACTTCCCAGCAGCCTCCGCGGCGGCTCCAGCCCGCCCTTGTAGCGGCACTTACTTCTCAGTGCGGCGGCCCTGAAGAGTAGGGGGGAAGGCTCCGCGCAGCCTGCGGGGCGGGGACCTTCAGGCCCTCGGTGCGGTCGCCACCCCCTGCTCCTTTCCCACTCGCGTTCGCGGGATCCCCGGTGGAGGCCCGATCGTGCACTTCCGGTCCGCACGTTCCGGGTCCGGGCTGGCCGCCGCACGTCGGTCCTTCAGTTCCGGGCGGGCCTGTCTGGTCTAGTTCTGCATCCCGCGTCCCCCATCTGGGCCTGGAGGCTGAGGCCCAGGAGGGAACGCACCACCGGAAGGAGAGACGTGGAAGGGAGTTTAGCCCGCACTCAGAGGGCACTCCTTGTGCCCTGCTGTATGTCATGCGCTGCCTCTCCTTTGGGTGTACGGTGCAGGAGAGAGGGGCTAGGGGCTGCGTCCTCTAGCGCTGTCACTGGGAGTGAGATTGGCTCGTGGTTCAGGTTGGTGGAGCCACCCCTGTCTCGGCGCAGAATCTGTGCCACTCACACCTCAAGGCTGCCTCTATTGACTTCCCTGAACACCCTCTTATTAGCCTCAGTGGGCCACGTCCAAGTTCTGAGGACATTCAGCCTCACTAACCTCTTTCCCATGTGCTGTTGCCATGCGGTTCTGCAGAATTCCGCCGGGGTCACATTAACCTCTCAGCCCACCCCACTCCCCCTTCCCCAAGGTGTCCTATTCCTATTCACCATCAGCCCCAGGGGTAGTTAGGAAGGCCGGGCAAGCGCTCAGGGCAGAGATCATGCCCACTCAGGACAGACAAAAAGTCACTCTTAGGACACCTGGGCAGTTGCAATTCAGGGTCAGGGACAGGCTTCTAGTAGGTAAGAGAGCTCGATGGTGCAGGCTAGGAGTAGGAGAGGCAGAGAGATGCAGCCAAAGTCTGCAGATTCCACCTGCTGTGTCTGGTGCTGGGAGGCAGGTTTTTGTCATAGCAGATGGCCAGAGAAGCCACCTGTGGGAGCAGGGGGCCTGTGCACATGGCTAATGGATGCCCCTTAGCCCCTGCCTCCTGTGAGTTCAGGATCCCTTCCTGTCAGACGGGGGCTGCTGCCTCCTGGGACCACCCAGTCTTCCCTGACCCTCCGTCCAGGCACTGAGCCATCATCTGACTACATCACCAGGGATCAGGAGAGCCCCCCGCAACCCACCCATCCTGTCAAGGATGCTGGACCAGTCTCCACATTGGTTTCCTGTGGCTGCTACAACAAAGTACAACTAGCTGGGCAGCTTGGAATAACAAAGGTTTTCTTCTCTCAGTACTGTGGGCCGAAGTCTGAAATCAAGGTGTCGGCAGGGCTATACCCTGCAAAGGCTCTGAGGCAGAAACCATCCCCTGCACCTGTCCTGGCTTCTCCAGGTTTCAGGTGTTTCTTGGCTTGTGTCTGCCTCACTCATCTTGGCCTCGTCCTCTTCCCTCTCCCTCTTATGGTTTCTGTCATTGGATTTAGGGCACCACCAGGGAATTGAAGATGATCTCATCTCAAGATCCTTAAGTACATCTGCAAATAGCCTTTTCCCAGATAAGGTCCCTGTGAGCTGGTGTTGAGATGAGTTAAGGCTGTGGGAACCAAGGCCACGATCGGAGCATTGAGATGAGTTATAGCCGTGGGACCCAAGGCCACGATCAGAGTATGTTTGTAGTATGCAGTAAATAATTGCTGCACGCATGCATCAATTATATAAGATTTAGAACAAAGAAAATAGAAGTACGCATGTGCTAGAGATATTCTGTAAGCCTAATGAACAAAGAAACTCAGACCGCGCATGTGCTGACAGAAAACAGATAAAAGCAGGACAGGTGCATCATAGGGTGCACCTCCCTGTGACAATAAAGTGTTGTTAACCCCATGGTGTCTCCGGCTGAAGTCTGTCCAGCAATATGGCAACTCCTCGTGCATTTTTTCGTTTGGGCCGCTCACCTCCTTAAACCCCACATCAGCCTCCCTCGGCTGACAGTCCCATTCACAGGTTCCAGGGGTTAGGGTGTGGACGTATCTTCTGGGGGTGGGGGTGCCATTCAATCCACTACAGCTTCCTTCAATGGAACCTGCCCAGTCCTAGGTGGCCTCACGTCCTATAGCCGGTCCGCTGATTCCATGGTGATTAGCCGTCCTGGGTTGGCCAGGCTGCCCGTGGCATCTTCTCCCACCCTGGTGGATGCCTGGAGGTCCCAAAGATCACACCGAGGGCTGGCTTGAGGCCCTGCGCTGATTGCCAGCTGTTATGCAAACCGGGATGCAGCCATGACCACGTGGGGGTGGCAATCACTGGAAGCCTTGGGGCAGGAGTGTGGCAGGTGCCCAGGTCCCAGTGTCCTTCACACTAAGACCTGGTCTTGTGTCACAGGGACCTGGATCCCAGCTGTGGGGCTTCTGGGATGCACATTGCAGAAGCCTTGGTCCGTCCCCTGGGCTGATGCACAGAAACCAGGTACCTGCCTTCCTGCTGCTCAGCGCTCATGTTGGGATCCCCTCCTCTGTGGGAGGGGCCAGAGTCCACCCTGGGGTTATAGTTATTCAAGGAGGAAGGGGTGACAGGGTCCCCACATCAGGCTGCATGGCTGAGGAGCCCCCTTCTGTGTGGGGGGGGACCTCAGATTTGTCCCTGGACTGATCTCTGTTAGCAGAGAGTCCTGGGGGCCACCCCAGCCGCTCTGCAGTTGGTCCCCGTGCAAGGTCAGCCTGGCTTCTTGGAGGCAGACCAAGGAAATCTGCAAAACCCACAGCGCCCAGAGGCCGAGGCTCTGGGCTGCAGAGAAAGCTGGGGAGCGGGGGCGGGCAGGCAGACAATGGGGGAGGGCGGAGCCCACAGCTGTGAGAGCATCTGTGGTGGGTGGCAGAGGGAGGGAGCCAGTGGGCCCTGGGTGTGGAGACAGGTCTCCACCATCAGACAGACTGGGCAGGCGTAAGGGCTTGTGCCCTAGGACCTGCCTGAGTCTCGCCCCTGCCAAGTCACAGCTTCCTTGTAAACTGGTGACAGCAGTTCCCCGGGCCTTGGGACACCATGAGGCATTGCCCTGGGCCTCGGCTTGCTCCCACTGTTCCCGGCAGGTGTGTCCAGCCTCCCACAAAGCACTTCTTCTTGATACGAGTGGACTGAAAGATGCCTGGTTGAAGGAAAGTCTGTGCCCCGGGGGGAATGCTGCCAACCCAACATCAAGCTTTGATTCGAAAACTGCTTGGCATGCAGTCGGCTTGGCCACTCGAAAGAAGTTGCTATTTTATCTTTAACTGGGAATTCCAAAGACCTTGTTTTTCTGATTACAAAAGTATTGTTTGAACACATGCCCCGGGGAGGATATAGCTCAAGTGGTAAAGTGCACCATGCACGAGGCTCTGGGTTCAATCCCCAGTACCTCCTCAGAAAATAAATCTAATCACTCCCCACAAAAATTTCTTTAAAAAATAAAAATAAAAAATAAACACATGCCCACACACACCCTTTCAGTACAATGTTGTCCCTGTGGCTGGGCCCAGGTGACATCCTGCGTGTTGCCAAGTGGCCTGGCCCAGCTGCCAAAGGTAGACACCCCTTATGGCAAGAGTGCATTCTGCCCACCCCCTTTTTAGATACAATTCACATAACATAACTGAACCATTTTAAAGTGCACAATTCAGGTTGGTTTTTTTTTATTTTTTTCAGGTTGGTTTTTATTATATTTTTTAGGTAATCTATTTTCTGAGTTGTTCACTCATTATCCCTGTCTAATTCTAGAACACTTCCAGCACCGCAAAATGACACTCTGTACTCATGAAGCAGTTACTCCCGTTCACTGATCTCTTTGTCTCTGGATGTGCCTGTTTCAGGTAAATGGAACTATACAACACGTGGTCTTCTGGTGTCTGGCTTCTTTCACTGACCATATTTCCTGAGGTCCAACTAGGTATTGGAACTTCATTCATTTTTACTACTGATGTAACATTCCCTTGTACGGACAGACCACAATTTGTTTATCCCTTCATCAGTGGATGGACATTTGGGTTGATTCCACCCTCTGGCTGTCAGGAGAAATGCTGCAGTGAACGTCAGTGTGCAAGTTTTTGCTTGAAGGCCTGTACTCATTTCTCTTGGGCGGGGCCCCTAGGAGTGGAGCTGCTCTGTTGACTGCGGGGGAACTTCCAGGCTGTTTTCCCCAGGGGCTGCTGTGCCCTGGCTGTGAGGGAGTGCATTCTCACTGGCCATTCCCTGCCAAGTCTTCCTGTCCAGCTGTCCTTGTCACGGCAGCCCCTGGGCCAGTCTACCTGCCATGGGTGCAGCACCACATGGCCTCCAGCCAGAAGCCTGGCCAGTCCTGGTGTACGAGTAACGCTTCTTGGAGCCTGGGCCCTCCGGCCTGTCTACTTGATTTGCACAGCAAGCTCCACATTGTAAAGAATGCACCTTGCCTTGACACCCCCCCCCCCATAGGTCAACAAGAACCGCTCCACGTGGAAATGGTGTCTGCTGCAGGTTACTTTGTACCCGTTTATTCGTGGGATGGTCTTGCTTCCAGGATGGCCACATCATCCCCACCTGGGAAGGGAATCCTTGGACTGAAGCCACAGGTGTCCGGGAAAGAGATGCTTCCCTTCACATCCTCCCACTGGTTCGTGGGGTGATGGGGACTCTCTTGGGGCCCCACAGGCAGTCTGGCATTGGGGTGTGACATGCTAGTGTCCACTGTCACCCACCTGTCCTCACACTTGCTTGCAGGAGGGGCTCCAGGTACCCTCACCCTTTGGTCTCAATTGAGCCCCAACTGGTAATTTGTCAGGTGCAGAAACCGAGGCACAAAGTGGCGGCTGCCACAGTGTGGGCGGAGGTGTTGGATTTCCAAGGAATCGGTCCTGATTGATGGCCCCCTGGTGGGGAGGGGAGGGCAGGGTGTGGCTTCACCTGCCCTGGGCTGCAGGCCAGTCCCATGCAGGCCCAGCAGGGGAGGAGGGCTGTGCAATGATCAGGTGTGTGATGAGGGCTGTACGTGAACCCTCCGGTCCCGCAGGGTCCTGTCCTATCATTATCCTTGTTTCTTTGGAGGAGGCCCCAGACCAGTCACTTGCCAACCACAGACCAGACCAGACACCCCTCACTCAGGCCTCAGCTTCCTGTCCCCTCAAGAGCAGGGCAGTGACACCAGCCGCTTCTGTGGCCCCTCATGATCTGCGGAATGTGCCAAACTCTGCATTTTCACCTTTAACCAATTCAGTGCGTCTGATTTCCACTCAACAACTTTCCCCCAGAGCACTGGTGCGTTTCTGTCACGTGGCTGTGACATTCAAGAGGAAAACAGCCCTCCAGAGACACAGGTCGCAGCACCCACGTGCGGTCACTCTGCTGTGTCCTGGGGTGAAACCGCGTAGCGCCCTGGTTACACGCATCCTGATGACTTTCAGACCTTGGACACTGCCTGTGAGAAATTCGCAGAACTGACAGGAAAGCAGCAGTGAGTCCAAAGCTGGCTGGAGTGAGCAGTTTCCGTAAACAAACTCAGATTTCTGGACTGTTTGGTAGAGGGATGTCTGCCTTCTACACAGAGAAAGGGGCAGCCCTGAGCCCTGGTGCTCAGCA
This sequence comes from Camelus bactrianus, assembly GCF_048773025.1. NCBI lineage: Eukaryota > Metazoa > Chordata > Mammalia > Artiodactyla > Camelidae > Camelus > Camelus bactrianus. Next base: position 216,390 of record NC_133547.1, read on the forward strand.
AGGTGGTCACATGTTCAAACCCCAGAGGCCACACTGGGCAGGCCCATCTTCATGCTGGGGGTCACAGGAACCCAGGGAAAATTCTCATTCTTGCCCATGGGTTCTTTAATAAGTCAGTTTTCTGACTCAGTGACTTACTATTCAGGAGCCTGGTTGACAAGTTCGTTCCATTTTCCTCCCCTCTGGGTGGGCCCTCTGGCTGCCCCGCCATGCATGGTGCCGGCCACACATCAGAGTCAGCCCCCAATCAGCATGTCACAGCTACACACCACCAAGAGAGCCCTTCCCTAGATGGGGTGGTTGTGAGTCTCCATCACGATTCCAGGGTAAATATCTAGTCTTGTTTCCTCTAAATGGCATCTCAATGCACAGACTGTTTGCCCAGTAAATCATATGAAAAGCTCAGAGAAAGCCAGTGTGGCTGGCAGAACAGTGCCCTGCCTTCCCTGAAAGAGATACATGTCCTTGTCCCCAGAACCTGTGACTGGGGTACTTCACAGGGCATAAAGGACTAGGAGGTGATTCAGGATCTTGATTTGGGAGACTGTCCAGGATTATTCATGGGGCCCAAGGTGTCATTGTACAAGGAAAGGCAGGCGGGGCAGAGTCCACATGAAGGAGATGGGGTAACACATGGAGAGTGTGTGGTGGAAGACAGAGACTTTCCCAAGACAGGAAAGTGGAGGGTGTTTGGAAGCTGGAAAAACAAGCAAACAGATCTCGTCTCAGAGCCTCCGGAATGAGGCTCCAGGACTGCAAGATGATAAATTTACATTGCTCTAAGCCATGACATTTGTGGTAATTTGTTGCAGCAGCAGCAGGAATCCAACAACAGCCACAGATGAATCTGGAAATCTTAACAGCAGGCGTGAAGCCCTTCCTGGGGTTGGCTCTTGCTGGAATGAGCCGGGCCATGCTCAGCCGTTTACATTTACAGTTACCACATCCATCTTGTAGATGAGGCCATCAGCCCTGAGAACACCCAGCTGGCCAGGGGGGAGAGGAGAGAGGCACTCTAGGCTGCCAGTACTGCCACCAGATGAGTTGCATCTCATGCCTCCCAGAAGAGCTGGCTGATGGCCAAGGCAGGAAGCCAGGAGGGCAGACTTCCCAGGAGTGGAGGAGAGATCCTGGGGAGGGAGCTGAGCAACTGGGGTATCCCTGTTGCTTAAGGCAGGGCCCAGTGCTCAAAAGACCGCAACTCCCCCATGGCTTTCAGGGAAGGCAATGTGAGGGGTGAGGACTGCAGGGTTCCTGACCAGCTTGTGGGCATTTTCCTGATTAGTTGGTGGTAAGGTGGTAACAGCCTGATATTTTGGGAATCTCAATCATCAACTTTGTGTTTCAACCAGTCTGGGGTCTACATGCTTGTAAAGCAGCAGGTAGTCACCACCATCCTCCACCAGGTGTGTGTGTGTGGGGGGGGTGTCTTAGTTTCTGCAGAACAACAAAGATAGCTGTCAGATTATCTATACATCCTCAGAAGGAACCAGGAATCTAGTCCTAACCATGAGCTGCTTGAGTCTGTTCTTTGGAACTCGAGGACGGCCAAACAAGAAGCTGGGTAGACGGGGAATGTCCTGCAGGGACCTTCCCGGTTTCACCTAGGCTGAGTGCGAGTAACTGTTACACCAAAAAGATTATGATTCCAGCCTGCTGTTCCCTAAGGTAGGGCGGGCTAGACCAGCAGGAGGCTGTTGGGAGATGCGGCCCCAGAGCCCCTACCGGGCGCCTCATGGTTTTGAGGAGGCCGCGGTTGCCGGAGAATGGACGGGGGTGGGGAGTGTGCACTCCTCTGACCGCAGAACCTTTCTTCCTCCAGGTTTTCTTCTTGTGTCCAAGGCCCTGGCGACCTTGGGTGCGCTCGCGAGTGTCCCCATCCGTCCCGGTCAGTAAAGGAAAGGCGGGGGCGGGGCTGAGGCAGGGGCGGAGCGTGTCCACGGCAACGCAGGACGCTAGGGCGCCCTGGGGCAAACCGCGAGGCTCCCAGAACACCCCGCGCCCACCTACCCGCCCACCGCTCCCCCTGCCCAAGCCCGGGCGCTAGTCCGGTACCTGTCCTCGCCGGACCCGCGCCTGTGCCTCCCACCGCCCCCGCCGCTCAGAGTAGGACCGAGCGTGGCACGCCCTGGAACCACGCATAGCGGGATCTCCGTGCAGCCCAGTGTGACCGGGAGTGGTTCGGTGCTCCCGGGGTCCGGGCGGAAGTGCGCTAGCGCCAGTGCGGTGGGTCCATGCGGCGACTCCGACTCGGCTGCTGCTGGGACTCTGCTTTGTGGTTCCGCCCTTGGTGCCTGGGCTGCGCCATCGCCTCCCTTCCATCCATCCATTCATTCACTCATTCATTCATTCACTCAAACCTCTTCTCGCGTTGCTTCCCCTACCCCCAAGCATCCAGCCCCCACCCCGACCTGCCTGCTGTGCTCCGAGCCCAGCCCAGCCTTCACCTGAATGAATGAATGACAGGCACCTGTGACCCCTCAGACGAGAGCCCCTTGTGGGCGTGGGAGTCAGGGCCCCACGGGGGAGGTGGCCTCTGACCTGTGGCCTGCACATCGCGTAGTGAGTAGGCATTCAGGGTGACAAATTGGAGGACAAGTCTTTCAGGCAGAAAGGGGCACAGGTAGGGAGGGCAGAGTGGTGACGGCAGACGGGAAGGACCATGAGGGATTTGGATGCTACCCTAAGACCGGGCTGACTCCAGGCAGGGAGGCCCTGTTAGAAGGGTAGCGTGTCGGGCAGCTTTTCCAGGATCCATTCTCAGAAACATGTCTTTCCAGACACAAAAACGGAATTTTTTTTTTTTTTTTGAATTCTGATGACTTTTTTAAAATGACACTTTCCCGGGGAGGGTAAAGCTCAGTAGTAGAGTGCATGCCTAGTATGCACAAGGTCCTGGGTTCAATCCTCAGTACCTCTGTTTAAAAAAACAAATAATAAATAAACCTAAATTACCTTCCCCTCCAATAAAAACGTTGGGAGAAAAAAGTTTAAAAAACAAATAATAAAATGAAACTTTCAATTTTGAGATCATTATAAATTCACATGCTATTAGAAATAATATAAAGAGAGCTTATGTGCTGTTTACCCAGTTTTATCCAATGGTCACATCTTGCAAAACTATAGTACCAATTACAACAAGTTATTCAGATTGATAGTCAAGATACTGACTATTTCCATCACCACATGGATTCCTCAAGTTGCCCTTTTATAGCCACACCCACTCCCCCTCCTTACTCCACCCCCTCCTTAACCCTTGGTAACTAGTAATCTGTTTTCTTTTTCTACAATTTTATCATTTCAAGAATGTTACATAAATGAAACTATATAATGAGTAACTTTTTGGATTTGGCTGATGACTTTCTTTTAAAAATAAATTCCATGCCATAAAATTCACTATTTTAAAGTGTGCAATTTGGTGGTCATTAGCATATTCACAGACTTGTGTAACCATTGCCACTGTCTAATTCTAGGTGATTTCATCACCCCTAAAGAAACTCCATATCTGTACCCAAATTCCCTGTCCCTCCTCCTCCACTCCAGGCACCCACCAATCTACTTTCTGTTTCTTACAGATTTGCCTATCCTGGACATTTCAGATAAACAGAATCTTACAACAGGAAGTCTTTTGTGCCTGGATTCTTCCACTTAGCATAATATTTGCAAGGTTCACACATCTTGAGGGATATATCAATTCTTCATTCCTTTTAATGAAGAATAATATTCCATCATATGTATAGGCCACATTTTGTTTATCCATCCATCCATCAGTTGATGGACATTTGGCATGTTTCCACCTATTGGCTATTATAAATAATGCTGCTATTTCATTTGTGTGCAAGCTTTTGCATGGACACATTTTTATTTTTCTTGGATTGACAACTAAGAGTGGAATTGCTGAGTTGTTTGGTAACTATGTTTAACCACTTGAGGACCCACAGAGTGTTTTCCACATAGGCTGCACCATTTTACATTCCCACCAGCATCTGATTACTTTTTAATGTTGGCAACTAATTCACATTTTTTAAAAATGCAGTGGAAGTGGGACAGTCCAGCAGATCCATCTGCTGGTCAAGTCTGGCTGTGCCTAGAGTGTTCCGTGTGGAACCAAGCAGTTGAAGAAGCCAGGGCAGAGGACCCGGAGAACAGGGAGAGGGGAGGGGGTGGCACGGGTGACCACAGATGTCTATCCCTCAGACACCTGGACACACAGGCTGACACAAGCACTCCTTGACTTGTGGATACACAGACACAAGCACCCAGGCCTGTAGACCCCACTTCCTCTCAGAGGGCTCTAGGGAGGTGTCTTCATGGCTTCCCTCTGCTCACAGGCTCACCTTTGTGTCTCTAGGTCCAGAGGAAGTGCCCTGGACCATGTGACTGTCCTGCTCTGCCTGGGAGGGCACGTGATGGCTGCCCGGATGAGCAAGGCATCTGCCCTCGCCCCCTGGGTCTCCCAGAACACACCAGCTCCGGTGGGGGGTGAGCCCAGCCCCAAGATCCCTGGTCAGCACTTCTAGGGGTTCTGTTACAAGGAAGTCAAGGGGCCCCATGAGGCCCTGGCCAGGCAGCGGGATCCATGAGATCCAGGCCTGGGTGCAGGGCCAGCAGCCAAACAGCCCTGAGGAAGCCGCTGCCCTGGTTGAGGGGCTGCAACAGAAGTCAGGTAGGCCAGGACTCCAGGTGAGGGCTGCCCAGCCTGGCTCAAAGCCCTGCCCGGACTGGTGTGGCAGGGGTGCTGGTGGGGAGTGACGGTGAGAGCTTTGTGTCTCAGCTCAGAGTCTGACAGATGCTAACCTGTGTTTGTCCTCAGAGCGTGGGGAGGTGGGGGTGGGCACCCAGAAAGATGGAGGGCACCACCACCTGCCCCTCTTTTCCTCCATGGAGCTACAGGGCCCAACACTCGGCCTGCCTTGCCTGTCTTCCTGTCCCCAGGTCCCAGCCCCCTGGCCACAGGAGGTGCTGGTCCCCAAGACGGAGCAGGGAGAGGAGCAGGAGGTGTGTCCAAACCCTTTCTGGGCCCCTGTTCCAGGTACAGCATCCACCAGCCTGGGAATGTCAGGTGTCCCTGGAGGCTAGGCCCAGAAGTGAATGGACTGGAACCTCTGGGATCTTTAATGGCTCCAATGTAAGCAGAATGAGCCAGCTGGCTGGGCTTGGGGCTCCACAAAAGGGAGGTCAGGGGCAAGTGGGGAGGGCTCTGCCAGCTGTGAGACAAACTGGAGGTGTGGCCTCCCCACCCCCACCCTTGGCTTGTGTCCCAAGGGATCTGGCTACACAGCTGCCCCATGGCTGCCCCACATCCTGGGTTCAGGCAGCTGGGTCAGCCTGGCTGGACCCAAACAGAGGCCCAAAGTGGCCTAACATTGCCTGGCAGCCACTGAGATTCCTCCATCTCTGGCCAGGCTGCCTGTTGGGTGGCAGGGGCTGCCGAGGGTTCAGGGCTGGGGTAAGGTGACCAAGGAAGATGGGCACAGTGGTCACCTCGAGCCTCTTGGGGGAGGGCAGTTCATATCCAATGTTTCCATAAATGGCCAGGTCCACCTTCGTCCTCACAAACAGGTGTCCCAACCAACCTGATGCCTGGCGACCCCAAGGTGGAGCCGGGGGATGAGAGTAAGGCCCTGGACCTGCCCTGTGCTGAGATGGAGCCCCAGGCCCTAAGCAAGGCTGGCACAGGTGAAGTGGGCAGCTTCTGAGTTTCCACAGTGTTGGCACCCCCACCCCCAGCACCCTTCTGCCCAGTCTGGTGAGGGGCTGTGTGAATGGCACAGGCCAGGCAGACACCGAGGTCTCCCAGGGTCCCTCAGTCACAGGCCCAGGCTACCCACACCCAGCAGGATTAGGGTCTGACTCAGAGTTGCCTCAGACACTGCCTCTACCCAGGAAGTCTGAACATCTGCGGCCCCACCTACCACGTTTTCTGTTCTAGGCTGAGGAGAGGACAGGGCTGTCCAAGGCCAGCTCAGAGAAAGGTGGGGGTGATGGCCGGCCATGCCTCTGTCCAGTGGCCCCTGCCTCATAGCAGCGGCAGTCACACCCTTCCTGAGACCACCAGGCCCCTCTGCCCCTCTCCCTATGGGTCTTTGGGTTGTCTCAGGCTTAGCTTTTTCTCTCTCCAGTTTCAAATCCCAGAGGCGAGGTGGGGACCCCAAGTCAACACGCCCGGCAGGTGGCTCCAGGGGAAGGCGATGTCCCCGAGAGTTTGCTGAAGACTGACACCACAAAACCCTCCGCGGGGGCAGCTTCTGGAGGCCTGGGGGCCTGGGAAGACTCCGCAGAGGCCCTGCGGGAGGCAGAGGACACTCCGCAGCATGCCACGCTAGGGGCGACAGCAGACCGAGGGGCCCTGGGAGGGAAGCTGGAGCCCGCAGACTGCAGGATCGACGAGGCCAGGCCCAGCCGCATCCCCGATGACCTGTTGCCCTTCCCCTTGCCTCTCCCGGGGAAGCGGGGCTGTTGGTGTGGCGAGTGTGGCAAGACCTTCAGCCAGAGCTCCTACCCGCAGCAGCGCCGGCGCGTGCACACGGGAGAGAAGCCCTACATGCGCACAGAGTGCGGCAAGGCCTTCGCCTGGAGCTCCAACCTCAGCCAGCACCGTCGTATCCACACGGGCGAGACGCCCTACGAGTGCCCGGACTGCGAAGAGGCCTTCAGCGAGAGTTCCAAGCTGGCCGAGCACCTGAAGATCCACGCAGGCGCGCGGGTGCACGCTTGCCCCGACTGTGGCAAGGTCTTCCTGCGCGCGGCCGGCCTGCAGCAGCACCGGCACACACACAGCGGCCAGAAGCCCTTCGCCTGCACCGACTACGGCAAGAGGTTCCTTGAGAGCTCGCAGCTCCTGCAGCACCAGCGCACGCACACAGGCGAGCGGCCCTTCCAGTGCGCCCAGTGCGGCAAGGCCTTCAGGGGCACCTCGGGCCTGGCGCACCACCGGCGTGCTCACACTGGTGAGCGGCTCCTCGCGTGCGCCGACCGCGGCAGCTCCGAGCTGCGCCAGCACCAGCGCCCGCACTCCGGCGAGAAACCCTTCGTCTGCATCCACTGCAGCAAAGCCTTCGTGCACAACTCGGAGCTGGTGAGCCACCGGCGTACGCACACCAGGGAGCGGCCTTACGCCTACAGCCGGTGCGGCCGCGCCTTCAACCACCGCTCCAACCTCAACAAGCATCAGAAGCGGCACGCGGGCAGCGCTGCGCCCTGAGGGAGAGGGCGGGTCAATTTGGTGGCCCGTGCACCTCGAGACCCGGCCACCAATGTATGGGGATGAGCCGTCTGCAGGCCAGCTTGGGTGGGCTTCACGTGCTGGGAGAGTTGGCGCAGCGGCCACGGGTGCAGAAGATCACGGCTGAAAAAACGGTCCCTAAGAAGGCAGCCCCAGTGGTGACCCCCTGGGGCCTGGCTGTGGACACGTGTGGCGGGGAGGTGGCTCACAGGCTGAAGGCGGTGAATTTCGGTCCTGGAAGCTGTGCAGAGACTGGCGAGAATTGCAGGCTCCCCAGGAACGAGGGCTAGATGAGACCCCTCCCCTCCACCTCTGGATTCGAGGTTACACAGGACTTTTTGTCTTCAGCCAAGAGCCAGAAGGTCAGACGATTTGCTCTGAGGACTCTGGTGGGCAAAGGAGAGGATGTGTGTGTGTTGGGGGGGGGGGTCCCAGCATGCTCAGCTCTCAGCTGCTGCCTGTACCCCCATTCCTTCCTCCACAGTTGGGGCTGAGAGTCCGTTTCTAAAAGATAAATCCCAGCAGCCTGAAACACTTCAGGTTCCTTATAGACGCGGCATCGCGTCCACACACCTTGGGCTGGCACAGTCCACGCGTCCTGCGCTCGTTGAGTAAGCAGGACTGACTCACTTCAGGAAAAACAGTCCAGGCAAGACCGCCTGAGGGATTCGATGCTGGCCGGGGGAGGGGCCGATCCTCCGGGAGCAGGGCTGGCGTTCGCCTCCCCAGGAAGGAGTGGATCTGGGAATTGCCATGCGCTGGGCCAGAGCAGTTTCCGGGCTCTGGGAAGCAGTGGTGGGTGGGGGCGAGGGCGGAGCCGACAACCTGCCCCGCTCTCCACCCTGGACAACTTTCTCTGCATCCACCCCCTGCCCCTGGGCTGCTGCCACAGCATTGCCCTCGCTGAGGGCAGCCACCTGCTCTACCCACTCTGGAAGGTGTGCGGGGGCATCTGTGTCTGGTGTGGGAACCAGCCCCCGCATGCTCACTCTGCCCAAGACCACGTCGCTGGCATCGCCCCCTCACCCCTTCTCTCTTCCCAGGTCGGAACTGTTGGGGCCTGCTCCAGGGTACCCCCTGGAGTCTGTGTGTTTCTCAGTCTTGCTCCCCCACCCCCACATCAGGGACCTTCCTTGCGCGGCTGGGCGTGCTGTACTTCCTCCTTTTTCGAGGTCTCCTTGGCCAAGATCAGCAGCTCCAGCAGGAGCTTGAGAGAGCAGCAGGGAGAGGGAAGGCATGGAGCTCCAACCCTGCCTTCCTAGCTCAGCAAGTCCCTTCTCATCCCTCCTCCCGAGTGGAGCCCCACAGAGGACCAGGATTAGCCTGAGGACTCAGCCCTGAGGTCCCACGTAGCTGCCTGGCAGGGGAGTAGGATGGTAGCAAGGATCACTGAGCACCAGGTGCTACACCTGGCACTTTGCAGGTGCTCCTCCACCTGCACCCCGGCGGCGGAGCTGGGAGGCCTGGGGCTGGCGGCGGGTGACGGGAGACAAGGCTGATGTAGACAGCTCCAGTGACCTGCACACCAGCACATCGCCCCGACCAGGTGGGCTGGAGCATGTGGCCTGTGTGACGGGTGGGACATGGGACAGAAGGGGCTGGCTCGGGCAAGGGGCAGTCAAATAAGTGACCCTCACTAGGTATTTTAAGAGAATTGTCTACTTGGCTTTATTAGACTGAAAGAATATGCAGAATCACAAGAATCCAGAGATTCACAAGAAGAGCAGCTCCACCTCCAGGGCTGGGTGTACAAAAGGGATGGGGCTTACCAGAGCCGAGGATCTTGGACTCTGAGAAGGCCACCGTGGCTGTTGCTGGAACTTGAGAGGAGGGTGCAGGAGAGACACCTTTGCCCTGAAAACCTTGGGTCCTGCATTATGTTGTTTGGGTTCATCAGAGGCTCAACACAGCAGCCTCACTGCCAGGCACGTGGGGACTGTTCAGTGGCACCGCTGGGTCCTCCGGGAAGTAGGGCCCAAGTGGAGGGCAGCCTGCTTTGCATCAGGACCTGCCACATGGACTCCCCTCGTTCTGCGCCGCTCACCCTCACCCCTAACTGCAGCTGGTGAGTGGATTGGAGCAGCACACTGAGGCGGATATGCTGTGTCCAGAATCTGGGCCTCTGTGGCTCCTTCAGAGAGTCCACTTCTCTCTCTGGCTGGCGGACAGTGCTGGCTGCAGCAGCTGGTCTTCTCCTTCGAAGGGGTGTCCTGACAGGCTCGCCATCCCGAGGCCCTCCACCAAGGAGGACACATCGGACTCACTTCATCACTGAGTGTCTCTGCTACCCGGTGCTCTCTGTCTTCCAAGGGGTGGGTGTAATGTTCTGGGGGAGGTCAGGATAGCGACAGGATAAGGAAGTTGAGCTGCCAGTTTTGAGGCGAGTTGGGAAGGTGTACTGTTGTCCCCATCAAGCAAAAATGAGGGGATTCACATGGTCCTTGCTTATTGGTAGAAAAAAGAATTTGATGGATCTGTAGCTGTGAAGGTGAGACTCCTTCAAACCCCCAAGGTCATCCTCAACCTCCCTCCCTAGCAGAAGCAGCCCCTCTTGGGTTAAAAAACTCCTATTACCCCCTCCTTCCTGCTGCCCACGGTGTAAATGCGCAGTTGAGGCTCCCTTCCTTCCCACCTAACACGGGAGTGACAGTCACACCACCTGTTGTCCATGTCCACGAGCAGGACACTGTGAACGCCACAGCAGTGGGTGCCTCAATTTTATTATTTTATTTATTGTTATTTTTAATTATTTTTATTATTTTTGGGGGGGAGGTAATTAGGTTTTTATTTATTTTTATTGGCGGTACTGGGACTGAACTCCGAAACTCGTGCGTGCTAGGCACATACTCTACCACTGAGCTATGCCCGTCCTCCTATTATTATTTTATCATCAATTATTAATTATTATTTATAAGCAATTTAAATATTTATTACTTTAATGTATTTGTTATTTACTATACTGTTCCTAATATTTATTATTTTAGTTTACTATTAGTTTGTCATTCATTGTATTATTTATTTTTAATATTTAGTGTTTTATCATTTCACTATGAAGTAATTTATTATTTTCACTTTAATCATCTTATTTACGGGTAACTATGATTCCATTCTATTGCTTAAGTTTATTTGTTATTATTTATTACATTACCTGTTTTAGTATTCATTTTATTTTTTGAAATTGTACTTATTTTTTTACCTAAATCATTTTATTATTTATTGTCAATTGTCTTCATTTGTTATTGTTTGCTTCATTAGATCATTCAGTTATTTTTATTCTTTATTATTAACTTAGTTTATTCATATGCAGTTATTGATTACTGTAATGGAGACTCCTGAGGCCGTGGCTCGCCCTTTGTCCTGACCCCCTGCAGGCCCACTTTCCGGGAAGGACAAACAAACAGAGAGGTCAGTGGCCGGCGCCGCCCCCCCACCTCAGCCTTATAACCGGACAGAAACTCCTGGGGCTGAAGTGAGGCTGACTATGTCCGCACGGGCCGCTTTCCTGCTGCTCTGGGGTGAGGCGTCAGGTCTGGGGCCCCCCGGGGGTAGGATGGGGGCAGGAAGGAACAGCATGGGATCTCACAGGTGGGTCTCCGCAGGCCTCGCCCTGGGCAGAGTGACGGAGGAGGCAGTCCTAAGTAAGTGGGCTGGCCCGGGTGTGGTGGACACTGCAGGGTGAGGCCCTGTTTGGGCGCCCAGCTGACCACTGTCCCCACTCGTGCAGTTGACACAAGGGCCAACCTATGGGCAGAGGCTGAGTCCCTGCTGAAACCTGGGGCCATTGTGACACTGACATGCCAGAGCGTCCTGAGGACACAGGAGTTCCAGCTGTTCAAGGATGGGGTGCCCCAGGAGCCAGTGCGCCTGGACTCACCTGCCTTTGAGCACCGGTTCCTACTAGAAGCAGTAATCAATGACACCCGGGGCCTCTACCGATGCCGCTACAGCACAGATGGCGGGTGGATGGGGCTCAGCAACCTGGTGGAGTTGACTGGAACAGGTGAGTGGAGCGCTAACTGGCCTGGCCAGTCAGGGGAGAGGCTGCTGGAGAGGCCTCCTGTCCTCCACTCATCAGTCTCCTTGTCCTCCTCCTGCCCCACTCCCGGAGTAGCTGGTGGCCTTGGGCAAGTCAGGTGACATCTCTGAGCCTCAACTGCCCCATCAGTAAAATGAGGATGTTTGTACTGACCCTAGAAGGTCGTGAAGAGTAAGTGTCTGAATCCCTAGGAAGTGCTTAGGGCAGGCCTGGGGCACAGTAGGGCCCTGAACATGTCTCCTCTTGTAGTCCCCCGTCTCGGCCTGTCCCTGCCTCCATCTCCTGGCTCCCTCACATTTCTAGGAGTGTGGAGATCCAGGTCTGGCTGGACCCCCACATCTCCCAAGGCATGCAGAACCACACATGACCTGTGCTCCACCCGCAGAGCCCCTGCCCCCACCCTTGCTCTCAACCGAGACGGTCTCCTGGATCACAATGGGCCTGAACACGACACTGCTCTGCCTTGGGGGGCTTCGGGGTGTAACCTTCCTGCTGAGGCGGGAAGGCGATGACCAGTTTCTGGAGGTGGCTGAGGCCCCAAAGGCTATGCAGGCAACCTTCTCAGTCCACCGGGCTGGCAACTACAGCTGCAGCTACCGGATCCATGCAGCAGGTGCCCTCTCTGAACCCAGTGCCACTGTGACCATAGAGGAGCTGGGTGAGTGTGGGGGCCATCCCAGAGGGCTTCCTGGGGGAGGAGGCTCCTGGAGGACAGAGCTGCATTTACCCTGACCCCAAACTCCTAATACCCCTGCCCAGGACTGGGTTTGGAAACAGGGGCCACACAATTGCCTGGCGTTTGCCAGAAGGAAGGGTGTTCCTGGGGCAAAGGTCTGGAGGCTGGGCTGACTGCAGCTTTTTTAAGGAATGGCCCCACAGCAGGGGTGTCTGGGACTCTGGCCCCTCCAGTGACCCTCCCTGACTTGCAGCCAGGCTGCCACCACCCACGCTGACTCTCGAAAGGGAGTCCTCTGAGGTCCTGCGCCCGGGCTCGCCCGCAACCCTCACCTGTGTGGCGCCCCTGAGCGGTGTGGACTTCCAGCTGCGGCGGGGTGAGGAGGTGCTGCAGGTACTCATGTCCAGTACCAGCCCAGACCGTATCTTCTTCCACCTGGACAAGCTGGCCCTGGGGGATAGCCATGTCTACACCTGTCGCTACCGGCTGCATGGTGAGCTAATGCCCTGGTCCTTGGACAGCGCGCCGGCTGAGCTGGTTCTGAGTGACGGTGAGCCTGGGGAATGTGGTAGCGGGGCTGGGAAGGCGGCAGCCAGAGGAGAGAGCAGGGAAGGGTCTGTTACTGCAGAGCTAAATCCCGGCTCATCTGCCAGGCCTCAGTTTCCCCAGCTGAGGATGGAACAATGAGCCTAGCCTCTTGGCCCCACAATGAATAGTCAGGTCAATATGCAAATCTGACCTGGGCCATGCAGGCATTACCTGCCCAGGGCCCCCTCCTGCCTTCGGGGTCCGGGTGGACGCTGAGGGCTCTCTGTTGAGGATGGCCAGGCTGGGGTTGCAGGACCCACCAGGGACTCAGACCAGAGATGTAAACTCCAGGAGAGGATGCCGACCATCATAGGGGGTGCGGGTGCTCTTTGGACAGACATAACCTCATCCCTGTCTGTTTTTATGGGCATTGAAATTAATAAGGAACAGTGTAGGAGTGTGTGTGAGCGTCCACAGAGGACAGGGACCGGGAGGTCGGGAGGCTGATTCAGTCTTATGCCGGGCGGTCCTGGCGGGCCGCCCGGGAGGCAGCAGACTCTTTGGCAGAAGGCTCAGCCTGGCCAAGGGCTGCGAGGCTGGATCCTTCCCTGGAGCCGACTTAGCCCACGTCCTCCCTGCAGGGACGCTCCCAGCGCCGGAGCTATCGGCTGAGCCCGCGGTTCTGAGCCCCAAGCCCGGCACGCTGGTGCAGCTGCAGTGCTGGGCACCCCGCACCGGCGTGCGCTTCGCCCTGGTGCGCGAGAATGCGGGCAGGCGCCTGGTGCACAGTCTCTTGAGCCCCGCGGGGACCAAGGCCCACTTTGAGCTGCACGATGTCTCTGTGGTCGACTCCGCCAACTACAGCTGCATCTACACAGACACGGCGCCGCCCTTCGCGGGCTCCGCGCCCAGCGCCCGCGTGGAGCTGCGCGTGGACGGTGAGCGGTAGGCCCGGCGGCCCGAAACCTCCTTCCACCTGTGCGCAAAACGAGGGTGCCGGCCCGTCCCGGAGGAATGCCAAAGGAAAGCGCTCTGGGCCTCGGCCCTGCCCGCAGAGCCGGCTCCTTAGGGGAGTAGGAGGTCTGCCGCCGAGGGTCCTGGGGGCGCCCTGCATTTCGGCTTATTTCCCATCGACGTGAGCACGTCGGCTGCGGGTAGCGCTTCGGTGGAGATCGTGGAGGCTGGACCAGATTTTAGGGTTCACATCCCTAATGGCTTTGCACTGGCTAGTGCCTTAGTCTTCCTGTGCGACACCCGTGTCGGTCGCTGTCAGACTGTGACCCCAAATTCTGCCGGGGCCCACGTCCCCACGGTGGAGAGTGGAGGTGTAATTTTCCAGGAGCCCCGCTGTCCCTGGGGTCTATGTGTTCCTGATTTCCTCACCCACGTGTCCTGGGGGCAGAAACCAGTCAGGACCCTGGGCACAGGTCCTACCTCCAGACCACTGACTGGGCTGAGCCCTCTGCATCCTGTCTTCCTTCCCCTCACCTGTCCTGTCCTGTCCCTAACCTTCACCCTAACCCTGAGTGCGGGACGCTGGGGACCCCAGGAAGTCACAGGGCAGACCCGGGCCTGGGGACTCAACAGGTCCTGGGGAGGGGGTGAGACGGAGACACACAGTTCCAGTGCAGTGACCAGTGTGAGGCCAGCAGCCTGGGCTGGAGTGGGGAACAGGCAGGCGGCCAGGGCTGGGCAGCTGCTGCCTGGGGTGAGGGACCTCACCAGACCCATCCGGCTGCTCGCCCAGGACCGTTGCCCAAGCCGCAGCTCCGGCCCCTGTGGAGGGGGGCCGTGACTCCGGGCCGCGATGCTGTCCTGCGCTGCGAGGGAGAGGTGCCCGACGTCACCTTCGAGCTGCTGCGGGTGGGTGAAGGGGAGCCTTCCACAAGGCAGTGGGCTGCCCAGCCCTCCGCTGACCTTGTGCTGACCTACGTGGGCCCCCAACACACCGGCAGCTACAGCTGCCGCTACCGCTCCTACTGGCCCAACCCTTTCCAGTCTGAGCTCAGCGATCCGGTGGAGCTCCAAGTGGCAGGTGAAGCTTCAGGTGGCCAGGGGAGCTCAGTTCAGTGGGCTGGGTTGCGGCTCCCAGGCTTTGCCCAGACTGAGCCCTCCTCCAGGAGTCCCCTTTCCCTGCACCTCTTCCCAGCACTAACCTCGTTAGTGGGCCTGGGTGTGTGGGAGGGTTGGCGGGCAGCTGACCAAGCCACTTCCTTCCTGAGGGGATCTCAGTGAGGTCTGCCCTGATTCACCAGGAAAGCGGGCACAAGAAGCCTCCTTCCCCTACCATTTCTCTTGTGTCAAATTTGTCTAGGAAGCTGATCCCAGTTGCAGACTGTATCCTTGGGAAGTCCTTTCTCCAGTCTGACTCTGATCCCTCTTGCTGCAGCTGGAAGCTGGACTCACCCTGGTGGGAGAAGTGGATGGCTCTCCTTCATTCATCCCAGGAATTAATAAATGTGAAGACAGACATTAAATTGTGTCTTTGGGCAATGGCACCCTGGTACAGGGGGGCTGGAGTCCCAGGGCTGAGATCTGAGATCCTGTGTCCTGAAGGTGGACGGGCTCTGGGTCGGATCCTGAGAGTGGGGGTGGGGAGGCCAAGGATTGGCCCACATTTTTCAAGACTCCCTTCTGCTGTTATCCAGTAAGCTGCCTCCTACTCCCCAGTCGCCTCTGCCCAGTCCCCAGCAGGTGTGGGCAGGAGGGTAGCTTGAAGCTCCAGACTAATCTTGATTGAACTGGGAGGCAGTCTGGAGGCTGCATTTTCTAGTTCTGTCCTCCCAGTCCAAATGGCCACCAACTGGTGGTGCCCAACTGTGTCTCCAACCGAAGGCCAGTTCCCACATCAAAGCTTGGAGCTGTGGGAAGAGTTGGGAGTCTTTCCATTCTTTCCCACTTCCCTTAAACCTGAGCCCCCTCGGCGCTGCCTGACACCCTGCTGGACTACTGCCCAGCCCTGCCTGGAGCTTGGCCCTCGAGGTGCTGGCATACAGTGTGTATTAGGTTAGCATTACCAACAAATGCTTGATAAACTGGTTTTTCAAGGAATTTGCCTATTTCACCTGAGAGGTCTGATTTATTGGCATAGAGTTGTTCACAATATTCCTGTATTCTTTTACTGCCTGCAGGGTCTGGAGTGATGTCACCTCTTTCATGATTGAGGTTAAGACCCTTCTCCCTCTCTCTTGGTCAGTGTAGCTAGGGGGCTATCAATTATATTAATATTTTCAAAGAACTACCTACCTTTCGGCTCTGCTCATTTTGTATTGTCTCTTCTGTATTTTGTGAATCTCTACTTGTATCATTACCATTCCACTCCTACATCCTGCTGAAATAATTTGTTCTTCTTCATTTTCTTCAGGTGGAAACTTAGATTGTTGACTTTTGGACGGAAACATTACTAACAGCTTAATATTAGGCTTGAAAATAGGTTTGTGTTAGTTTAAATCATGGGAAATTACTTCTTTGTGGATAAAAAAAGGTCAACTATTGGCAACTTCGTTAATTACATCCAATTGGTTGGTGAGGTTGTTCTGTTCTTTTGTATCCTTACTGATTTTCTGTCTTTCTGTTCTGTGGGTCCTGTAGAGAGAGGTGTTGAAGTCTCCAACTCTAATTGTGAATTTCTCTATGATTTTCTTTCAGCTCTATCAGTGTTTATTTCCTGTATTTTAAGGCTTTGTTGTTAGATGTATACATATTTGGAACTGTTGTCTTCTTGGTGAATTTGCCCTTTAACATGTAATTTCTCTCTATCCCTGGTAATTTTCCTCGTCCTGAAGTCTACTTGGTATGATATTAATATAGTCACTGCAGCATTCTTTGATGGTTTTGTATTCTATCTTTCTTTACTCTTTTACTTTAAGCTTACCTATATCATATTTAACATGGGTTTCTTATTTTCTTTTTTAAAAAATTCATTCTGGAAAATTCTTTTAAATGGTATGTTTAGACCACTTACATGTAATAATTGAAATGCTTGGGTTTTGGTTTACGTTTTTCTTTTCTGTTTTTTCCTTCTGCTATCCCTCTGTTTCCCCTTTCCTGCCTTCTTTTGGATTTTTTTTCCCCTCAGATTCCATTTTAATTCATCTACTGAATTTTTGATCATCTCTTTGTATAGTCTTCTTTGGTGATTTCTCTACGGATTACAATATGCATACTTAACTCTTCTCAGTCTTCTTAGAATTGACATTTTTCCACTTAAAGTGGAATGTACAAATTTTATCACTATATAGGTCTCTTTACCCTTCCCTCTTTAATAAAGAAATTTTTTTTTTACTTAATGGTTCTTTAAGATACAATTTATATACAGTAAAATGCACAAATCTCAAACATATCACTGCATGTTGATGCCCTCTGCTCTTTATGCTACAGTCGTCATATATACCACATCAACATACACTGGAAACTCTCCCAGACAACGTTACAAATTTCACTTTCCACAGTCATGCATATCTTAAAGATCAAATATATGCAACCTACTACTTTTCATTTTCCTTCTGCTGTCATTTCCCTTCCTTCTAAAATAACTTCGTTTAGCATTTCTTTTAGAATAGGCCTGCTGGCAACAGTCTTAGTTTTTGCTTCATTTAAGGATGTCTGTATTTTGCTTTCATTCTTGAAGTGTATTTTCATTGCATATAGAATTCTGGACTGACAGTTCTTTTTTTCAGCACTTAAAAATGTTTTCTCTGCCCTGTGGCCTTCACAATTTCTGGTAAGAAATCTATGATCTTTTTGTATCAATCTTTTTGTGATACATAGTTTTTCTCAGGCTGTTTTCCAAATTTTAAAATTTGTTTTTAGTTTTCAGCGTTGATTATGATGGGTCTGGGTATGGATTTCTTTGAGATTATGCTATTTTGGGTTCACTGAGCTTTCTGAACCTTAAGTTTATACTTTCTGCCAGACTGGGAAAGTTTCCAGCATTATTTCTTCAATATTCTTTCCACTGTCATTGCAAAGAATGTGATTGCATTCCCAACTACACTTATGGTTTCATCAGTTTCTCATTGTGATTCTGTCCCATAACAAGGCTGTTATAACCTGCCTGGTTTCAAACTATTACATCATCCTAATGCACTGTTCCTTTTTTCAAAAAACAGTGATCTTTTGACCTTAACAATGCTTTTCTGGAGGGTGGCTGACTGGCAGAGTGGGTGCTTGGCGTGCAGGATGTCTTGGGTTCACTCTCTAGCACCTCCATTAAGGGGAAAAAAAACAGTGCTTTTCCATATTAACATCTATTTTGTCTGAAATTAACACTGCTCCATCAGCTTTCTTCAGCTTCATGCCCGCCTCGGGTATCCTTTTCTATTCCTTTGCCCTCAACTCTCCTGTGTCCTTGTTTTAGGTGTGTTTCTTCTAAAGAACATACGCTTGGATCTGACAGAAATCCAGTCTATTATATTTGCTCGGTGTAGTCTGCGAGGCATAGTCGTGCTTGTTGAAACTGCTGACACATGTGAACATGCTCTCGAGTCCAAGTGCTCCTACCCTGGCAGTGTAAGCCTGGCCGGTCACTTAGGCTCAAACCCCTCGTCCCGGCCTATGGTGAATGGGGTGGTTGTGTGAGGATTAAATGAGGTGCTGTATATAAATCATTTGGCAGACTGACCAACACAGGTAGGCCCTTAATAAAGATTCCTTTCTTCCCTGGACCTCCCTCCCCTTTAGACAAACATGGCAGACACACTCTCGAGGCCAAGTGGGTGTTAGAGATGCTCAGAGCACCAGGGGGAAGGAGACTGGTTTCCTCAGTGCAAAGTCAGGTGAGTGGGAGCGTAGAGGTGGAGTCGGAGGCCACAAGTCACAGCCAGGAGCCTGGCCCTGGATCAGGTCTCATTATTCCCTCTCTACAGATGAGCAGGTAACTGAGGCTCAGGGAAGTCACTTATCCCAGGTCCCCAAAGCAGCCCAGGGAGGCGGGGGCCCTGCAGCCTGTTGGAGGCTTGATGTCACTGGCAACATGCATCTCTCACTGCCGGCTTTTCCCTCCGCCCGTCAACTTTCCCTCAGTCTCGGCCTCAGCTGCACCACGTGTGGGAGCCAGTCTGTGTCTAGATGTATCTAGGGCTCTCTCAGAGGCACTGACACAAACTCTCAGTCTCTCTGGGTCTCAGCCTTCCTATCCTGGACCTCACTCACCAGTCTTTGTTTACGCGTGAGACAGAGGGACAAATCCAAGACAAGAGGAAGAGACACAGGGCAAGATGGTGACAATGACGGTTCACAACACTGATGGGGTCAAATGGTGCACAGACAGTGGGGTCATCAGAAACAGAGGCAAGGAGGCTGCAACCTGGCAGTTGGGGACAGAGGCTGTGACATCCAGTTACAGACACGGACCCTGAAAGAGGGACAGTACAGAATTGTGAGAGGCCAGAGGGCACACTGACAGGATGCTGGTACAGGAGGCTCTGGCGCCATGGAAAGGGCAGACTGAGTGCAGTAACACTGTACAGCGGCCACCACCTGCCAGGCTTGTCTGATTGTTACAGACTGTTCTTGCCCCATAGGGCCCACAGCTGGTGGGGAGATGGCCACCTAGCCATCTATAAGGACAATGCAGGGTGGAGCCTGGTGACTGCCCCCGGGAAAGCATCAGTCATTCATTCAGCAGACATTGGTCAGGGCCTGTTGCCCCATGCGCTGAGGACACTGAGAGTAAGACATGGCCCCTGCTCTGAGCAGCTCGATGTCCTTGGAAAACACAAACTACAGCTCTGCAAGGAGTAACTAGAATATGGTAGGAGGTCTAAGAGAAGTAAGTATGAGGCACTCTGGAAGCAGGAAGGGCAAGCTGAAGTCTGTCTGAGGTTGCGGAGGACATTTGAAACATCCTGGAGGCAAGAAGAGATGAGGGCTCCAGGCACAGGCACAAAAGCACGTATGGCAGGAAAAAAGTATGGTTTCTTCAGAACCAGAAGTTGTTTCATGTGGCTGGTGGGGCCACGGGGGATGAGGCCAAGGGCTGGGTTGCAAATGATTGTGACTGGCAGGTGGAGTTTGAGCCTTGTCCCACAAGGCAGTACTCTGAAACCATCTTCACATCACTGCACGCATAGAAAGGTGACAATATTCATATACACACAAGAAGGTACCTGGAGAGACTGCTTGGCACCCAAAGTGACTTATGTCTTGGCATGCTTGTCACCCATTCCCTGGGGAGCTTCCCACCGTGGAGACATAATTGTATTCAGGTTGCCTGCTGGAGGTGAGTGTGGAGAATGAAACAATAGTGTGTGTGTGTGTGTGTGGGCGGGGGGTGCATGTTGTGCGTCTGTGTGTGTAAAATGAAGGCAGGAAGGGTCAGGAATGAGACCCTGCCAGAATCCAGATGACAGGTAACAATGATGCAGCAGATGGATGAGAGATGGTTTTAAGTAAAACCAACAGGGCACATGCCTAGTAAGACTAGGGGGCAGGGCAGGAGAAGTGCATGCCGGGTGGGTGTCATGTGGTGCCCTGGATTAGAACAGGGAAGGTAGGAGAGAGGCTGAGGGTCTAGAGAGTCTCCTTGGGAAAGGCAGCCTCTCAAGTTGGCCGTGGAGTGAGACACAATGGACCGAGTGAGGCACCAGGTGCGAGGGCACAGCGGTGGGCTGGGCAGGTGCCCCTCCTGGGCCAAGCCGGAGGGAATGGGCGAGAAAAGACACCACGTGTGAATGTGAAGCCGGAGACACCCGGCATCAAGCCCCTGGGGACCACTGAGTCCCGAGAGCAACTTGACCCCAGCTGCCCTGGCTCCAAGGAATGATCCACATTGTCAGCTCAGCTGTGCTCTCTCTGAGAAGGGCCTGAGCAGGGTATGGAGGGTGGCAGGAGCCTTCTGGAAGCTTCTCCAGCTGGCCTGAATACCTTTATGTTCACCAGGGGCCTCCATCTGGGTCCCCTAATGAAGAGCTGTCACCAGACAGCCCAGAGCCTGCCCTGAATCACCTTGTCACTCTGGGGAATCTCATCAGTCCCCCACCCCGCCCCTCCCACCCCTTTGGGAACTCAGGGTCTCTGGTGGAGGTGGGGCCACCCTGAGGGCTCACTCCAGTCAGGGCAGCGGGGTGACGTGGACCCTCAGGTGAACCGTGAGTGCGGAGCTGCGGCTGAAGGTCTTCCCGCAATCGCTGCACCTGTAGGGCTCCTGGCAGGCGTGGACCCTCCAGGGCTTGATGAGGGAGAAGTTCTGCGCAAAGGCCTTTGTACAAACCTCACAACGATAGGGCTTCTCTCCGGAGTTCTCAGGTGTTGGATCAGGGCCGAGCAGTCACTGAGGGTGCGGCCACAGGCCTCGCACCTGTAGGACTTCTCCCTGGTGTGGACCCTCCGGCGCTGACTCAGATGCGTTACCCGGCTGAAGGCCTTCCTATGCTCCTCACATGCGTGCAGCTTTGCCCAGGTGTGTACGACGTGGTGCTGGGCCAGGTGGATGCTGCGGCCCAAGGCCTCCCCGCACTTCCGCGAGTGGCTCCTCTGTGCGCCCCCAGGGCCGCCGGCTCTGGAACGTGCTCCCACATTTGCCGCACCTGGAGGACCCCTTCCTGAGGACGTGCAGGCGGGCCCTGTCCGGTATCCACCAACCGCCCCAGTTTCTCTTCGGAAGGAGTCTTCTCTCCAGAGGTGAAGTCTGGCCACACAGTGGGACCTTCCCCCGAGGCCCTGGCTTCATGGCCCAGCTGGTCTATGGGGGCGTCCTCCTGAAACCCATCTCCTGGGTGGCAGACTTTGTCCATCTCTCCCTGAGAGCCTGGCCAGCCTCTCTGAGCTGCCCTGGGGTTCGCAGGCCTTGCTGAGGGCGGGTCCCAGGGAAAGCCCTCCCACCAGGGTTTCGGAGGCCCCGAATCACGGCTCCGACTCTTTGAGCTGCTCTGCTTACAGTTTGCCTCTGAGAGCTCAGACCCCAGCTCCCGTCCTGAAATAGCCAGAACCGCAGGGTCACTGCTTCCTCCAGACCAGGTCTCGCCTGTGCCGCCCAGCCCGGCTTACTCTGAAAGGGGAGATGTGCGCCACTCCGGACACTTGGCCCCATTTCCAGGGTAGAGTTTCTCATCTGGTGTCTTGGATGATGAAAGGGCACAGGACTGTCCTCCCAAACTCGTGCCACAGGCTCCCATCCACCCCTCACCCACCGGCCCCATCAACCCTCCAAACTCTCCAGTCTCTCAGGCTCCAGCGTCAGAAGAACCCTGAGGCTGCACTGACCTGAGAGAGGGCAGGAGCAAGAGTGAGCACGTGGGGCACCTGCTCCCCACCCCAGGGGCAGGCTAGAGCTCCCAACCCACCACCCTGCCCGCCCGCGGGGCCGCGGTGGGTCTGCAGATGCTCCGTAACTACAGGCCCAATGAGGGAATCAGTCCAGATGCAGCCGACTCTACTGTGAACCCCAGGCAGACAACTGCTGTGGGTGGTGATGCACCCCCTGGCCTGCCTGCGCGCCCCGGGAAGCGGAGGCCCATGCCTAATAAAGTGCCATGAAGGCGGGGCGGGGCTAGGCGAGCGGGAGAGGGGCTGTGTACCAGGTAGGAGCCAGCCCAGGGCACTGGGACGCATAGTTGGGCATCATTTACTGAACAGATTTCAGGAAGGGGAGGGTGGCCAGAGTAACTGCTGGGTAAGTCCGCAGAGGGGCCCCAGCTCTGCCACTGGCCAGCTCCCAGGCCTTGGGCAATCCTGCCCTCATTTGGGACTCATTTTCCCCATCTGTAAGAGAGGGACATGATGCTGCTCACCTCCCCAGGCTCTCGTTCCGTGCTAGGCTCCAAGTGCAGTGGCTAACTTCCACCACCTCATTTCAGCTTTATTCTGCTCTCAGAAAGAGGTACTTTGGTGAAGGTGTTTCAGGAGGGGAAACTGAGGCCCATCTGAGGGGAGGTCTTGAGTAATTGGTACAAGACCACGTGATTAACTCAGAGAGGGTGAGTAACTCGCACAAGATCACAGTTAGCTAGTCGGCAGGTTGGGATTTCCACTCTAGACTCCTCCTCCTCCTCTAAGCCCAGGGGCGTCCCACCGACTCCCCCAGCCTCCCTAGCCACACGCTGGGTCCCCACCACCCTTCTCCCTCTATTCCAGAAGCACTGACCCACCTGCTCTTCCCAGAATGCACCAGTCCATAGCATCCATGGGGCCTCTGCCCAAACTACGGTTCTTTCCTGTTGTCTCAGTGCCATCTGCATTTCCTCTGAAGACTCTTGACCCTACAAGTGATGGGGCCGTGCCCTCATCCCTGCCTGGGGCTGTGACATCTGCCTGGGAATGGCTGATGGGGCCCAGGGAGGGCGTCTGACCCGCCACTTTCAGAAAGTCTGCTTCTCAGGAGCTGAACAAGGTTTCACAACAGCTCCTCACTTGTCGGGGTACTGCTCCCCGTGCCACAGAGACTGCCTTTCTACACCTGTCCACAACACTGAGGTGCAAATTACGGGCTACAATCCCCATTTTATTGACAGAGAAACAGGCACAAGAGAGTCACACAGCCAGGAGGAGGCAGGGTGGTGGGTGGACCTACCCAGGCTCTGTGATTCTTCTGAGTCCAAACTCCATGCTCTCCCCGCCCCAGCACGCCTCCTCCCTGGTTCCTGGCACACCCACCCCAGCAAATGCTACCATCAGGCAGGGCTGCGACCCTCTGGGAGAAGCTTTCGCTTCCTGCTCTGGACTGTCCCAGGGCTGGATCCTGCTGGCATCCCTCAGGACCTCCCTGGGCTGCGACACCTGAGTGGGTGTCTCTAAGCGATGGGACCCACCCTGGCCTGGAGCAGGTCTGTCTCACCCAAACCCTGGAGGTCAGCATAGGGAGGGCTCTGAGGGGGCACATGGGGACACACGGCGTTTCTGCCCCTGCTCACCACCCTGCAAATCCAGCCTGGTTCTCTTTGGGGAAGTTCCCTTGCTCACAGCAGTCCCTGGGACTCTGTTCAGCCAAGCACAAGACCTTGACCAGCTCAGTGAGCTTCAGCTCAGGGATCTTCTGCTGTTGTCCCCATGGGGTTTCTACACTGATAAGACACAAGTCTGAGACTGGGAGGCCAACTTAGTCTCCCTTGGGGACAGAAGCTACTTAAGAAGGAAGCTAACACGTGTCTTCAGATTATAGTTTTCTCCTGTACACCTGAAACTAACACGGTAAATCAACTACACATCAATAGAAGACACAATTTTAAAAAATAATGCAACTAACACAGGAAAACCCAACTGAGAAACAAAGGAGGACGAGAGAGTCCTGATGCCGTCACCTGAGCCCCTGGACATGAAACCTCCCTGCCTGGTGATGGCCAGTTCGAGCTGGGGTTTTGGTCATTAGCGATCAAAACAGACCTGCTTACCACAGTGCGTGAGGGTCTGGGGCAGACACTAACATGAGACCAGTACGCGAGTGACCCCAAATCCAAGCCTGCATGCCCACATGCCAATCCAGCTTTGCCCCCAGTGTCACCGCTCACCTCTCTGGTCCAGGGCCTGAGTCAGATCCTCTACCAGCACAGCAGCCTCCTCGCCACTCTTGGGGTGCTGGCCCCGCACCCAGGCCTGGATCTCAGGCGGCAGCGCGCCCAGGAACTGCTCCAGCACCAGCAGCTCCAGCATCTGCTCCTTGGAGTGCACCTCGGGCCACAGCCACTGGCAGCACAGCTCTCGCAGCCGGGCCAGGGCCTCATGTGGGTTGGATGCCTCCTCACAGCGGAAATGCAGGAGGCGCAGACATGCAGCCTCGGGGTGGGCAGTGTGGCCACAGCCAGAGTCCTGGGCCTGGAACTCCACCTTCACCCATAGAAAGCCATCTTGGTCCCCGGGCACTGGGCTCAAGGGGCTGCTGGGGGTGGCCATTGGGCGGCAGACCTCTGATGAGATATAGGACGGCCAGGGCCTCCAACAGGGTCTGCCGGAAGATTAGAACTTGGTTGTCATGTGAACCTGGGGCCCTGCTTCATGCCTGCTGAGCAGGGCAGATGCGGGCTTGGGGCCTCTGAGATGTGACTCACTCTCACAGAGACATGGATGAGCAAAACCATCAGGGCAGCACCCGCGTGGTGCTGAGCACCCTCCTAAATGCTCGCATATAGTAACTCATTTAAAATTCACAGCAAACTCAGGAGGTGAGAACTTTCCTTCCATTTTATGGGTATGGAGTCAGACAGGAGGAAAAGATTTGCCCAGTTTCCTGGACAGTGAAAGGAAGGGCGGTGGCTGAGCTACAGACCCAGGCAGATGGACCCCGTGGCCAGTCTGCTTCAGGCACACTCCCTGCACAGAGCCTGGGCTGTCTCTGGTCTCACATGCCCCCTCCCCAGGCAGCCCCATGCTCCTTCCCTTACTTTCTCTGCTAATTGTTTTGCAGCTTCTGAGATGGATTCGTAGATAGCTGATGTTTAGCCTTTCTTAATTTCTAAGACATGTATTTCAGACTCTAAATTTCCCTCTAAACACAGCTTTAGCTGTACACACACAAGTTTGGTTTTGCATATTCATTATCATTTAGTTAAAAATATTTTCCAATTTCTATCGTGGCTTCTTCTTGTACCATGGGCTATTTAGAACTCTGCTGCCTCTTTTCCAAACAATTTGGAGTTTTCCAATTGTCTTTTTACCACTGATTTAAGTCTGTTGTGCTCAGAAATGGGCTTTGGTCAATTTCAATCATTTGATATTTGTTGAGATGTGGTTTGTGACCCAGTGTATATACTTACACTTAAAAATATGTTGAATGTTCCACATACACTTAAAAAAAAAACCATCTTAGATAAGTGACAAAAGTAAAACAGATAACTGGACTTCATCAAAATTAAAAACATTTGTGATCTGAAGGACACCATCAAGAAGGTGAAAAGGAAATCTACAGAAAGGGAGAAAATATTTGCAAATCGTATATCTGATAAGGAACCTGAATCTAGAACAACTCCATAATAAAAACACAAGTGATCCAATTAAAGAATGGGCACAGGGTTTGACTAGACATTTCTCCAAAGATATACAAATGTGCCTATAAGCACATGGAAAGAAGCTCGACGTCGTCACCTAGCAGAGAAGGCGAAATCAAACACCACCAAGAGATGCCACTTCACACCTGCTGAGACGTGACACTCAAAATGACAGGTGAGGAACGTTGGCACTTGAGCCACGGCCTTGGGCAGATGGAGAAGCGCACATTAGCAAAACAAGACCCCAATCCTGAAACCTTTCACTCGCAGCCGGTGATCTCTAGCAAAGCTGTGTTCCAGCCCTGACCCCACTGTAACAGCCATGTTTGCCGTTAGCCCAATTCCGCAGTTCCTCTGTCCCTGTTATTCTCTTGCTCTAAATCCCTCTCTGCACCTGTCTACCTTCTCCTAGTCCTCCAGGCCCCACGTTAGCTGTCACCTTCTCCAAGAGCTGCCCCAGCACCTGGGGGCAGGCTCAGTACCCTTCTGAGTGCCCTGGGTCTCTTTTCCCCCAGCTCTGTGCTCTAACCATACAGTTTCCCCAGAGAGACTGGACATGCTGGAGTCACAGTGCCTATAGCAAGTGCACAGTAAACAGGTGCTGAGCAAATGGAGAAAGGGACCAGGAAAGGTGGAGTTTGATGCAGGGAATTGTTGCTCAGAGGAGGGGGTGCAGGGGTGGCAGGACTGACAACAAATGCAGCAACAGTTTCCAAGCTCCCTTTTGTACTCTTGGAACTGCTGTTCTGGAAAATCTCTGATGAAAGTCTCTGAGACACATGGACAGGGACAATGCTCAACCCACCCCCAATGTGCTGACCTCACTTCAAGTTGAGGTTCCCTGTTCACGCCTACTTAACCAACTTAGGTAAGCTTGCTCCTGTAACCACACTTCAAATGGCTTCTGTCACGCTGAAGTACGCTTGAGTCTGATTTGAAACTGCACAAATTTTTCTTTTCCTTAGAACACAAGCCCACAGACCCCCTCCCTGAGCACCCTTTGTTCCAGGCACAGGAATGTCAAGAGATATGGCTCATTAACCCCCCGGGACAGAGGACAAACACCAGACCTGGGACCGATGAAGGGGGAGGACATAGTCTGAAAACCTCAGGAACAGGAGGCCCCGTCACCCACGCAGCTGCACAAGAGGAAGACAGCGCAGCCTGTATCCGGGATCCTGAACAGAAGCACCATGCTACAAAATCTCCTATTATCCCTCTCTAAAATGGGCTCACAGTTTCAAAGGCACGAGCCTACTGTGACTGCCTTTGCCTGGCAAAAGAAATAAAGCTGTCTTTTCTGCTTCACCCAAAACTGTCTTCAAGTCTTCATTTGGTAATTGGGGTACAGAGGCCAAATTTCGGCAACACTTCTTACTAGTACCCAACCTGGTAACAGGCTTGTCACACCGCAAACAGGCAGGAGATGCCAATCTGATGACGCCACGGCCCCCTGCCAGACTTCAGCCCACAGAAGGTGTTGGGGGACATAAACCCAGCTGGGTGACTGCTGGTTACATCATTTTAGCTACAGACATGGCAAAGCACAAACTCCCTGTCACACACTTGGTAAACTCTCTGCAAATCACCCAAAATCTCAGTCAGTCACAGTTATAGGCACACATCCTGTCTCAGGCACGGTGTGTCAGTCATATCGCCAAATACACCCGGCATCAGAACTGTCTCAGTGTCACCCACAGCCAGTCAAGTAAACAAAGGCCTTCGGAGCGTCAGCACCATACAGCACCGTTCCAGCATTTACTCATAATCACCGGTCACGGTCTCGGCCTGTCAGACACACACAGACTCTCAGTCACACCTTAAATCACACACAGTCAGTCACAGACACACCCTCTCACGCAAATCACTAGAACCTCCGACAAAAATCTCAAACATCTCTGTCGGCCCCACACTTGATAGGGCCGGTCAGACATCGTCCTACCGGCCGGTCACACACTCTCAGCCTGTCAGTCAGAAACCCCCACCAAGACGATTCAGATGCAAATACACGACCAGACACACGCAACTGGTCAGGCAGACCCACATCCTTCTGCTCAGTCAGCGGGTCCCGCAGATGACCAGTGAGTTCCACACTCTGTCCGTCCGTCTGTCCGTCCGTCCGTCCATCCACGCGCGGCTCGTGGTCAGCCCCTCACTGCCCTCCTGCAAGCGTAGGTACCCCATATCTCCTCAGCCAACTGCAGGCAGTAGTGACTTCGGGGCCTCAGGCTGCTCCTCTCCGGCCCCGACCCTGGCAGGACCCCATCCGGACCCACCTCACCTGCGAGGCGGGCTGACGGTCCTGGGAGCCGTCGCGGAGGCGCCGGAGTGGGGAGCCCGCGCGCCAGCTGGGTCCACAGCTCCCAGAATGCACCGTGCGACCACCGATGACGCAACGCGCCGGGACCACAGGTCCCATAATGCGCTGGGGTGCCTTCACGTCCACAGCTCCCAGAATGCGACTCGTGACCCCCGTCTATGACGTCACTGCTGTGAGAACCATAGCTGACGTCAGCGTGCTGGAACCACAGCTCCCAGAATGCATCGCGCAACCCACCTATGACGTCATTTCTGCGCGACCCACCGCTGACGTAAGCGTGCCAGGACCACAGCTCCCAGAATGCGCTGGGGCCCTTCACGTCCACAGCCCTCAGAATGCACCGCGCGACCCACCGATGACGTAGAGCACCAGGACCACAGCTCTTAGAATGCATCGAGTGCGCCCGCCCACCTGAATACAATTTCCAGAAGGCGCCGCGTCTCCCTCCAGGAGCCCGGACAGGACTGGAGTTATAGTCAAGAGTGGGTGAATGCGCAGGGATGGAGGGCACTTTGTGGGGCAGTGATGAGGGTGAGTGGATGGTCCCCTGGAGGGTGTTACGGAGGTGGGACTGTGCATGGTGCGTGGGGAGGGGATGTGTGAGGAGGTAAGAGGTGTGAGAGGTGTGTGTGGAGGTGAGGGTGTTGTTATCCACCCGGATTCTTGGATTCTGTAATCAATAGAAATTGACAAGAGGCCAGAAGAGAAACTCAGGAAAGGCTTTTTTGGGACTTGCCCTCTTGTCATGGGGGTGGGGGTGGAGGGTTCATGCTCTGAGCGGCCCAAGCCAAAAACTGGTGCTATTATCACCTTGATACTAGATGCCCTTGTCCCACTTAGATACCTGGGTCTCTCCCAGAGTCTTATATTAAAAGCCCTAACCCCCAGTGGGAAGGTATTTGGAGGTGGGGCTGCTGGGGGGTGATTTGATTTAGATCAGTTTATGAACCTGGATGTGGGCTGATAAACAGTGTGGCTACAGAGTCTGTGTCCCAGATCTCCCCAGGTTCAGAGTCTCCTCTTAGGGGCCTTAGATCAGTGACTGAGTCTCTAAGCCCCACCCTGGGGTGACAAAACGAGGGAGAAGAGGCAGGAGCCCCGCCCCAGGACTTGGGCTCCTTGGGGGCTGCAGCTCCAGTTCAGCTCGGAGGTGCAGAAGTGTCACAGAAGCACAAATGGAAATGGGAGAATGCTGGCATTTGGAAACTTCACAAGGAAGGCACCTGCGGGAAGTGTGGATTCCTGGGCCTCAGGTTTATCATCCTCGAACCGCCCCTGAGGAGGAAGAGATGGGGGAGGTCAGAAGAGGGGACTTGAGGGAGGCCAGATCTACCCTCAGGGACCAGAGACCCTAGTTCCAAAGTCCCCTCACCCAGAGCCCCCAGCCAATGGCCTCTCCCAGGGACCCTAGCCCTTCCAGTCCAGCCCCTATAGGGTATTGCTCCTGCGCTGCCTGCCCTGGGCCTGCTCCCTCCTGCTCACCCTCCAGGGCTCACCGAACAACAGCCCCAATGTTTACTACATGCCAGGCATGCTGTGGGCACTTTCATCAGTTTGCTTGATCCTCACTCGGCCCCTGTGAGGGAGGCAACGCTACCTGACCGATTTCACAGGATGGAAACTAAGGCCTCAAGAGGGAAGATGCTCACCTGAGTCCACATGGACAGATGGGGTGATTCGTGCCCCCCTGGAATTAGTCTGGGGATATGGCACCCCACCAGGGTGACCCAGGGTGGGAATACATGTTTGGAGCAGGAAACCCTGGACCTGCGGCTCCATTTCCCTCTGTGTCTGTTTCCTCTTGGGTCCAACAGGGACAGTCTTCCGAGAGGATGGACAGCATTATGCCGTGAAGTCTTTGTGAAATGAGGCACAACATGAAACAGCTCTCAGGGCCCTTGCCGCCCAAGGCCACACTGCCTTCACACTCTACATCCCCACCATGCTGGGCAGGGGCAGGTCACGGGGATCAGGGCTCCACAGAAAGTGGCCCTGTGACTTGATGCTTGAGGCTGGCCTCAGACTCCTCCCTCTACCACTGTCCCCGAGCCTACACAGAGTCCCTGAGCTGTGGCTCCATGCCACCCCCAGCCTGTGAGCTTCTCAAGGACTTGCTGGGCCACGCTGGCCAATTTCCCTAATGCAGGGACAAGGAGGGACCGTCACCACCCTATGTTATATGGATGGGGGAAAACAAGGGCGTAGAGGGGTTAAGTCAGAGATTGTGAAGCAAACGATGGGCAGGTGGGGATTTGAAGCTGTCCAGTCAGCTTGAGTCTGCGCCTTAAAAAGATCATTTTTTAAATAGAAGTATGTGTCCTCAGCTCAGTGAGTTTTGACCAGTGCACACACCTGTGTAACCACCATCCAGATCAAGCTCTAGAACTTTCTGTGAGGATGGAATATTCTGGAGCTGTGCTGTCCAATTTGGCAGCCATCAGCCCAGGTGGCGGCTGAGCGGGAGGAATGCAGGTGGTGTGACTGGGAAGTTGAATTTATGATTTTATTTAAGTTTATTTAATTACTTCACATTTCAATATCTGCGTGTGGCTCATAGCTACCAGTGGGAAGTTCAGCCCTAGGATGTTTCAGCACCGCGGACAGAGCCCTTCTGGCTCCCCTGCCAGGAGAGGCCCTCCCCAGCCTCGGGGTGGTGACTGCTGGGACTCCTGACAGCCCACGAGTTGTGTCTGTTCTCCAGCTTCACACACAGGGAATGATATGCTGTGTAACAGGCTGAGGTCTCAGCTCCATGCTGTCAGGTGTGTGGATGATGGCACCAGACACCCGTCAGGATCCCCCGTTATGGGGACTGTTGAGGACAAAGTGGGCGAGTACTCTGAAGGGTGCTGAAAATTATAGTCCCAGCTGTCCTGAATTCAGGTCCCGACAGAGACTCCCAGGAGGGAAGGGCTGACTGGTCCCTCTGCCCCTCCCCACAGTGAGCAGATCCCTGGGGCCCTGACCCACCCAGTGCCCTTCCTCCTAGTGTCCTTCCTAAGCTGGGAACAGCAAGCATGGGTGGTGAGTAAAGCCTGTTACATCTGGGAGCCAACCACTCTCTGCTGGGCGACCTTGGGCTGCGCAAGTCCTCTTAGGCCTCAGTTTTCTACCTGTAAAATGGGGTAACAGTACACCTTGTGGAAGGCTGTTTGTTCGTTCATTAACAAATACTCCATGGACCAGGCACCACATCATGAAACTTACAGTCTGTGATGAATGGGAACCAGGATAAAGTGCTCAGATGTGGTAAGTGCTAAAAAGCATAATGTGGGCGTGGGTGGCCAGGGAAGTCCCCCAAATCGCTAAACTTATACCTTCCTGAGTGACTGGTGAGGTGGAGGAGGAGCACGGTGGGCAAGGGGAGCCGCAGGTGAGGCCTGGGAAATGAAGAAATCAGGTCATGCAGGGCCTGGAAGGCATGGATCGGAGTGTGAATTTGTTTCAAATCAGGGATCAGCAAATTCTGCCCCACTGCCCATTTCTGGACAGCCAGTGAACTAAGAATCATTTTTCTAGTTTTAAGTGGTTTGAGGGGAAAGGGTCAAGAGAAGAGCAACGTTAACTGAAATTCTGATTTCAGTGTCCATCAACCAAGTTCTGGATTTTCTCAGGAAAAAAAATGTGGATCCGTGTTTTCTCTCTTGCTAAGTAAGAACCTCCATGCGTCCTCGGTTTTGCCTCTTGGACTGCAAGGCAGCACTTTACAGGGAGGGTCTGCTGACCCTGCTCTTATGACCTGGCCGGTGACAGAGGCTCAAGGGGAGGGGTGGCCTCACCGTACACAGTTTAAAGACCCCTCCAGTGTCATGTGGAGAGCGATGGAGGGGGCAAGAGAAGGCAGAGAGCTGTGAGGAGGTGGTGGCCTGGGCTAGGTTAACGAGGGCAGGGCGGTGAAGTGAAGGCAGCAGGTGCAGGGTATATTTTGAAGGAGATCCGGTTTCTGAAAATGTTCAGCCCTGTGAACACCACCGCGCCCTCTGCCTCCCCTGGCCTTGGGCGACGCTTGCAGGTAGGGATTCCTGTTCCTAGAGTCTACTTCTTACACAGCAGTGGGGCTCCAAGCTCCTGGCTTGGACGTTGGAGCCCAGGGCTGGGATTCTGGCCAGAGAAGTACTGCTGGGTAAGCACAGGTAGCACGGAGTGGGTGTGGCCACAGCCACACACATGAGCTCCCTTGGGACAGAACAACTGCCTCAGTCCCACAAACTGAAAACGTACACCCACACAAAAACGTGAATGTTCACAGTGGCAATGTTTAGGTAAACAAACTCGTGTATCTATACAATGGGGTATTATTCAGCTACAAAAACGAATGAAGTACCAATACACAGCACAACATGGATGGACTTGGAACACATTATTCTCAGTGAAAAAAGCCAGACACAGAAAAACATACATTGTATGACTGCATTTTTAGGAAAAGTCCAGAATAGAAACAAAAAGTGGATTAATGGGTGTTGAGGCTGGGGAAGAGGTGAATGGGGAGTGATGGCTAAAGGTATAAGGCATAGGCACACACTTGAGTCACACCTGCACACACAGGTGGTGTCACACATGCAGGACACCCCTCTCCTCACACACACGCAGTGACACAGTTAAGCACATGGACACACGAGGACACACCTACACACAGATTAAGTCTCACATGCAGGACACTCCCTCCGTTGACACGTACACGTGCAGGGTCGCACTCGGACACACACCTGAGGTCTCACCTGCTCCTGCAGGTCGTTCCCCGTCCCCAACCCCTAGGACGCGCACCACACCCTCCTCTCTCCGCTCCCCTACAGGCTGTCGGGCCCAGGTGTACGCCCCCTCCAGCCCCACCGCGTGCACACGCGAGCAACCCCTTCCTCTCACTCACACCTGCCACCCAGCTGGGACAGCGGACTCACCAAGGTGGGACCGCGCCTCCTACCGCCCGGTGCGCGCTCACCAAGGGCACTTCCGCCTGGCGCCGGAGGCTAGGACTTCACCTCCCAGCGGGCCCCGAGCCCGCGGGCCTGGAACGGGCCAGCACGGCGCGAATGGCCTCCTGGGAAATGAAATCCAAGAGCGCCTCCACAGGAAGAAGCGTGGGAATTGGTCATCAGCTGAGCCCTGCGGTGGGAAGACTAGATCTATACTGGCACTGCACGTAGTTTTCTGTATGTCCTTGTAGGTGTGCAGCCTATGTACTTTCCCCATCTTTCTCTTTGCACATATATCTGTGTAAGTATTAATGGAAGAAAGTTTCATATCTTCAGGTGTGAAAAAGTCATTCTGTTGAGTCCATGATTTAACTTTACATTTATGCTAACTAAAACATACATTGTATTACCGTATTATTTACTCTAATTGTTAAAGAAAAGGGTGCACTGATCAAAAGTAAAGAATGTCCATGTTAAAAATAAAGGTTGCCTCCCTTCCTGGGACACCAATGCTAGGCCTCCTTCAATGATGACTCCCTTCCCAGGTGCCAAGGCCACACTAACTTGCTGTGTATGTGCTGGTCTAGTTTTTAAAACCTTGAAGGACTATATCCCTGACTTGTTTGGTGTTCTTTGTTCTGACAGGATATAGAACTGCTGAAAACCATGCTTCAATGGAGCAGTTTCTCAGAGTTATCTGAGAGGCTGTCTCCTGGACTATATAGTCCTCAGTTTGGCTCCAGTGAAACTTTTCTATTTCTATTATAGGTTGTTAATTATTTCCATTGATAGTATATAGTGTGGGAATTTGCCCCCGAACCTATATATCCTTCAGCAAATGTCCACCCACCCAAGACACAAGGGAGAAACCATGCCATCACCTACTCCATAGCCCACATGCTAATTTCTCCCAGTAATGCCCTAGGTACTTTCTCTTTCATTTTTTATTGAAAACCACACTTTGCACTCTGCTGCCCCATCTTGAGTCATCTTCAATCTGGAAGGAATCCTCAGCTTTTTTTTCTTTTTAATAGTCTTCACATTTTTCATGTTTCCAATCTGGTTTTTCAAACTGTCTTCCAATTTAGATTTGACTGATTGTTCCTGTATATATAACTTAAAACAATCATAATCATATTTTACACGCTCCTGTTTCTTTCCACTGACTCTAACCATTTCTCCACTTCATTATTTTTTGAAAACTGTTCTTTGTTAAGTGGCTACATATTATTCCATTGTATTATTGGTGGAAGTAATCAATAAACCATCTAAAATAGGAAAGGAAAACAGTTTTATTTGAGCCCAACTAAGGACTATAGCCTAGGAGACACAGATCCAAGAAGCACTTGAATTGTGTTCCCACTGACTACAAAATGGGAGAGGCTTATAAAGGCAAAACCTGCAAAGTTACATAAATTGTCAAGAATTAGGATTAGAGCTGGCAAGAAGTAAGGGTGCTTGTTAGGCAAAGATCGGCTGGGGTCCAAAATGGTTGCACAGTTACAAGGGGGAGACCCTGAGACCATAAGCTTGCAGTTGGCAGCCGCTGGCAGATACAGTTTTGAGAACCGCTGGTGGTGTCCTTGAGTCTGATACATTTTAAAAAATTCCAGTTCTCAGTGACACAGAAACATGTCTGAAACCACATCCACAATGATCCCCCAGCTCCATTTTGGATGCCTCAACCATAGTTACTCCATTTTAGTTCTAAAATGCATTCTTAGTAGTTAAAGCAGATGTACAATGCACGTTTGACAGGCCTTTCGACAGGCTGTTTTGGATAGAATAAAGTTCAAGTTAAATCATGTATAAGCCAGAGTGACTTCCCCATATCTCGATACGTAAAAATTTCTTCCATCTGTATGAATTTACCATAACTTACTTTCTCTTTTGGGTTCTGCACCCAATTCCAATGTGGCAAGGGAGGAGTGGGAAGGTGGGAAAGGGGTTGGGGGGCAGTTTCCTCCAAACCAATAATCAATTAATTCTCTGACACTATCAACCAGGAGATAGTGTCAGATTCCACAGGTTGAGGGTTCAGTCCTACAAAACTGCCCTCAAAACCCCACTTCAGACACCAGTCCAGACCGTTACCTGAACTTCTGACAACTGGTTACAAATCAGAGGCTCCCACATCCCTTCCTTCAGTTTGGTTAATTTGCCAGAGTGGCACACAGACCTCAGCAAACCCATTTACTCACCAGATTACCGATTTATCAGAACAGGAGATGACTCAGGAAAAGCCAACTGGGAGAGACGCAGAGCAAGGTGTGGGGGAAGGGGTGGAGCTCCCACAGCCTCTTCAGGTGCGCACTTGCCCAGAAGGACGCACATTCACCAACCTAGAAGCTGGTCAAACACCCACCTTTGGGGTTTCTTATGGAGACACTTCATTATACAGATATGAGAATCATTGGCCACTGCCAATGAATGGCACCCCCAGCCCCAGAAAGCCAGTGAGTGGGAACCCCAACCTTGGGTTCCCTAAGGGCTTTCCAAAAGTCACTTCATGTAAAAGACACCTTTACACTCTCATCACTCAGGAAATTCCAAGGGTTAGGAGCTCTGCCAGAAGTGGGGATGAAGACCAAATATATGTTGTTATAAATCATGGTATCACACCTTTCTCTCCCACCTTTAACTGGAAATTGAGATACTATAAACACATGCAGTGAATGTCCCTGCACCTTAGTTTTTCTGTATATCCATGAGGACTCCCTAAAAATCAATAATGGATAGGCACTAGGTGATGCAAATTACCTTCCCTAATGAAGGGATGTCCCTGGGTACAAGATGGGACATTAAAAGCTCACCCACAGGCAAAAGGCCTGTGTGACCTGGTGGAGAAGCAGACCTAACCCTTTTCCATTCCCCACTGCAGTAAGGCGATCACAAGGGGGGATTTTTAAAGTCTTCTCAGCCACCTACAGTTAGACCAGCACTATCCAAAAGACCGTTCTGAAATGATGGAAATGTTCTATTTGTAACCAGTGAGCAGTTAAAACATGGCTAGTGTGACTGAGAAACTGACATTTTAACTTTGGTTAATTTATTATCACATGTGGAAACCACATTGGACGGCATATTCTGGAAGCTGTTCACCTTGGGTCTCCTTACCAGAGACTGATGGGAGACTGCTTTTCAGACTGGAAGCAGATTTCTTCCCACCTACCTTTTGCCCAAATGACTTGACAGTCTCTGAGAATGTGCAAGGAGACACTGAAAATGGAGGGCTTGGCTATTGGCCACAATTTGTGTGTGGGGTCTCACGTTTTGGGTTGGCTGATACAGGGAATTTAATAAAATAACTTGGAAATGTATGTGCTACAACTAGCTTGCAGGAAACTTCATGGAGTCCAGGGTATTGTACACTCAACTGGTCCGATTAGCTACACACATACACACAGTGTGTGTATATACAGAACAGATGGGGCCAAGACATAGTCATGTGAACCTTTAAGTCCGACAACAGGAAAGAATGGAACAAATCATCAAATTTAGCTTAACTGGAAAGAGTTGAGTTTTTAATTTAAATTTATTTTTTGAATTGGTAATAATACTTCTACATGTTTCAAAATTCCAAAAATATCAAAAGATAAAGAGTGATAATCATTCCTCATCCCTTCCCCATTTCTCTTCCCCAAGAGCAACTAGGATGTCTGGTTAGTTTGTACCACTCAGGTATCTTGTGTGTGTGTGTAAAGATGGTTTCCTCTTTACACAAATGGAAACACTATTTTACACCTTTTCACTAAACAATGCTTCTTGGAGCTCTTTTCCACATGAGTTCATAAAGACAGTCCCCATTTTAAAGTCTGTGTAGTTTTCCACTCCACCAGAAATCACTGAGCCAGTTCCCTGTGGTGGACACTGAGGCTGTTTCCAGATTTTTACTTTTGATATCGATACCACAGCAAATACCATATACAAATAGTCTGCACGCATACAAATATATCTGTAGGGTTCACTATCGGCAACTGGTTTGCCGAGACAACTGGTTTCCATGTTTGTGATTTAGACAGCAACGAACTAAGTGTCCTTCACAGAGGCTGTATCAATTCATGCTCCCCCAGAAATGTGTATGGAACCCTCCTCCCACTTCTGGATAAAAGCCAAGGCTGGGAAGATGGCGGGTGGAAGACACGTTGCTACAATCCTCCTGAAAGGTAATTTAAAAAGCTACATGAAACCCATTTTCAGAGGAAAATGTTCAAAATATAGTTAGAAGCACGTTTCAAGAGAACTAGAAGAGATTCCAATTTTCTAAACACAAGGTAACTATAAGTACTTTTGGTGTTATGTATAAGATACACGTGTATATTTCAAGAAAACAATTATAAGAAAAATTAACAAAATCTTAAGGTAATGACCATCTCTGGATAGTGGAAGTAGGAGAAATTAAATTTTAAATCAATCTTCATACTTTTGTGTATTTTCCAGGTTTTGCTACAAAGAATTTGCATTACTTTTATCAACTGATTAAACCGTGTATTTTCCCTAGTTTACAGTAATTTCCCCTGAGGGGTTTCTTATCTGACTCAGTTTCAAAGTATTATAAGGAAATCAGTAGGAATATTATGCCTAGAAAACATGATCCGAAATGAGAAATGAAAATGTGCAAAGATCTGGGCTGCACAGGAGTGGGTGGCAAGTGGCGATGGTGACAAGCTTGTCCCCAGCTTTCCCAGTGAGGCCACTGCAGCCTCAGGCCACCCAGCGTCCATTCTGAGAACTGTGGGAACATGACCCTTAGGCAACTGCCGTTCTGGGGGCCAAGGTGGAGTGGGGACAGGAATCGCAGGCTGGCTTCCCGAGTTGTCCAGAACCACAAAGTTACTGCCGGGTCTCCCGTCCCCAGGGCACACTGGTAGTTGGAACATTCTGAGTCTGCACTCACCACTGACAGCACAGTGAGGAGGAAAAGTGGAAAGCGGGGAGAGCTCTGGTGCCCAGGCCACTTGGTGTCACGTCACTTCCCCCTCGTGGCCATCCTGCACCAGTGCTGGCAGTGGGAAGGGAATGAAATGAAGGTAGCTGAGATGGTTAGATGGTAAAATCAACAGGACATCCAACTCCTGGCTTGAAGAGTGGGATGGCAGATGGTAACATACCCTGTGGAAGGGACTGGGGGAGGAGGGACAGGTCTGGACTGGAAAGTGGCATTTCCGTCTGGATTGGTGGTGTGTTCGGAGTCTGTGGGGCATCTTGGGGGAGCTGAAGCTCAGAGACCAAGATCTGGGAGCGAGTGACACAAAGCCACAGGTGTGGATGGGGACATCAGAGGGGTGTGTGGGGACAGCGCCCCAGGGATCCCAACATTTAAGAGGGGCAGGGAGGGCAAGAAGCCCCTCGAGAGATGGAAGGACTCTGAATGAGGGCAGATTTCAGGACGCCAGGGGGCTGAGCTTTGGAAGGAAGGGGCCCGGCCAGCTGGACAATCCGGGAGATGAAGACACAGCCCCTGAGAAGAAAATGGGGAGCACTGGCGGTCCCTCCAAGAGACTGGAGCAGAAATGTGGCAGCAGGTTCGGCGATCTGCCTCTCCACCCGCTTCCCGAGACCTCTTTGTACAGGTCTTTGTCTCAGAGGTTAGAAAAGCTGAACATGAGCTTTCTGAGACCCCTCATCATTAAGGGAGGCCCTGGGACCCAGTCTTGGCCAGTGAGACATAAGTGGGCCTCTGCCAGGAGCTTCTGGGAAAGGCCTTTCTTTGACCCTTGCCAAAGAAATGACTGCTGCCTCCCTCTTCCTCCAGTCTGGATTGTGATGCAATAGCTGAGCGGCAGCAGCCTCCCCATGACCATGAGGGACAGGCTGCGAGAAAACCCAGATTCTGACGTAGCTGAGCCACTGAAGACAGCTTGTGAACAAAGCCTGATTTGTTTAAGCCACTGTTAACTGGGCGTTGACTTCAGATTCTACCTCCACTACCTGGCCGTGCAGCCTTGGGACAGTAACTGGTCCTGTGCTTTGTTTTCCTTAAGTGTAAAATGACACACATCACAGGACCGTCTGAAAACACATCTCCTCTCAGCTATGTAAGCAGAAGGTTATCTGCTAAGCACGAAATAGGAGCTGGTGCGGGCCAAGCTATGAGGACAGAGCTCCCGTGACAGTGAGAGCTGATGCGAAAAGCCATGAGGACAAGCCTTGAGGAAAGGTGAGCACAGAGCACAGAGAAACTGGAGCTTCGACGGGGTCTCATGGAGTCTCTGCACATACGCCATGAGGCTGCAAGCATCCCAGAGGCCGGCTCTGCTACAACGGACACTGGGGCCATGGCACTCACAGCATCCAAAGAACAGAAATGGACACGCAAGTCCAGGTGGAGTTCCAACACTCAGCCACAGTGACCCAGTGCTGAGTGCCGATGCTCAGTCACCGGCCTGGCTCCCAGAGGTGCTGCCACGCCTCTCTGGGGGGAAATCCCTTCAACGCTGGGCCAATGCAACGTTCCTTCTGCAGGGTATTTTTAGGAACAATTTCTACAAGCTGAGATGTGCCCTATTCAATTTTCTTTCCTCCCAACTTCTGGTGTTTATGGTTTGTGTTTAACTTTGCTAGTTTCAGCAACTGCAGCAGGAACAGCGAACAAACAAGAAAAGGCAACGGTTGTGAGTAACTGGAGCACAGACGTAGAGTCCCAGTGGGCTGGACATTTCATTTCCGGACGGTCCTTGAGGTCTTTAATTTTAGGTTAGAGAGCAGGCAGGTTAAAATCCTTGGGTTTTGCATCCTTTATGCTATAGATAGCAAGGATCACACCACGGAGACAATGTTCTTCTTTATGTCAAGAACAGCAGAGACGAAGGTCAGGAAGCTCTGCTTTCCTCAGGAGGAAAACCGGAGGAAAGCAAAAAGATGACCCAGGCGAAGTTTCCAACAGTGGACATGAAAATGCTCACATGAGACGGTCCCGTGTTGTATAAAAAGCAGCCGTTTTCTAAGAAGTCTGGCCCTCCTCGGGGTTGACAGCTGAGAGAGAGGTCTTCCAGCAGAGACCCCATGGAGAAGGGAGCTGCGCTTGGGAAGGGGCCGACAGCTTGTGAGAGCAGAACGGGGGCACAACACAGCACAGCCCAGCGACTGGAGTCCAAGTCAGAAGTCAGTCCACCAGGCTGGGAGGGTCTGAGGGGCAGGCCTGGGATGGGCACAAAAGTGAGGTTACCCTGCTGTTTCCCCCAACACAGAAGAAAAAACTACAAAGGGGAGACCTGTAAATTAAAAGAGACCTAAGGAAAGTATCAACCAAAGGCACTGGGTGGTTTCTCTTTAGATCACAATTAGAAGAAACCACACAGAAAACTAAACTTACAAGGCAACCAGGAACACCGGAACACAAGCTGCTTGGTGATGCAGCTTGAGGAACTGCAACTGAGGAATTGTTGTTTCTGTTTAGATGTGATAGCGGTAATGTAGTTTTACTTGAGATTTAATAAAGTTAGTAATTTTTCCTGCTTCATCATGGTCATTCTTATGAGAAACCAGCACTGTCCCCCCTTTACTGCAATGCAGGGAAGGAAGAATACGAACACCGACCCTGGGCCACATCCTCGACTC
This sequence comes from Camelus bactrianus, assembly GCF_048773025.1. Lineage (NCBI taxonomy): Eukaryota > Metazoa > Chordata > Mammalia > Artiodactyla > Camelidae > Camelus > Camelus bactrianus. The sequence continues at coordinate 256,565 of NC_133547.1, forward strand.
CCACTCCCTCAGGCCATGGCAGGTTTACCCAGCCGGTGCTTCTGCACTGTCAGTGCAGACATCAACACGGTGAAAAAGGCAAAGTCTTAGCACAATTACAAAAGGGTTTTGTCCCCACGGACCAGCATAGTTACGTACATATTTTTGAAAGGCCTTGCTTTTTAGAGATATTCAGAAAAATGGATGAAATGACTTGATTTCTGGAGCTGCTGTGAAAATAATCCTGTGGTAGGTAGGGGTGCCAGTGAAAATGTATTATCCACGTTTCACATGGAATGTCCAAAACAAAATGCTAAAATTTAATTACTCAGAAAAATAAGTGGATTCTCTTCCTTCTTCACACCAAACTACAAAGGCCACCAAATACTGAAAAAAAAATTACTGAAAAACATTCTGTACATTCATTAATGATATCATTTGTTCAAGTCAAATGCATAGGACTGTTAGTCTAGCCCTGATCCATCAATTTCCAGAGTCAGGAAAGTCAGCGGTTGTGTTGGGTGTGGCTTCTCCACTGCGGGGCCGATGACTCTTGGTTGAGGGCTGTCTGGAGCTTTGTGGGTGTTCAGCCGCATCTCTGGCCTCTCCCATTGGATGCCAGTGGCATAGCTCCCTTCCACCAGTCCTGACAACCAAAATGTGTCCAGGCGTCACCAAATGCCTCGTAGGGAACAAAACCACGATGACTGAGATCCTCCATCTCACAGCAACATGGGTGTTCTAAGGCGATGGTTTTCAACAGGAGCTGTGACAGCCTGAAAAGCTGTGGAATTTCCCGGGGCTTCTCTGTCACCCGATTTGGGCGTGAGTGTGGCTGCCACACAGGCTCTAATGACCCTGAAGTGCGGCCCCGGCCCCGTGGACTGTTTATGTATGTGTGAAACCACCTGGTGGTAATGTATGAACTGAGACCCTGGCTCGACCTCAAACACAAATTAATTGACATACAAACACAAATTGATTCCTGCATGTTTAGAATGTTATACAAAATCTTCCAGAAATGCAATGGCATTTTGTCTTGCTCAAAACCTTTTCGAAGAGTTAGTCACCACTCTGGAAAATCACACCCATACATGAATGACCCTTTTAGGGTTTCCTGGCCGACACCACACCGTGTATGACGGCAAATGACAGGCGGTGCCCCCGGCCTCCGGGCACAGAGGCCGCCCAGTCCCAGGGACAGACTCCACACCAACTCAGCACACATTACCCTGTCAGAAGTTACTTTTGTTTTAATTATCCTTTACAGACGGGGCCATTCGTGGATTTTTTGACATCACACACATGTAGGTTACATTACCGGTGAATTCATTTCAGGGTAACAAGAGGTTGGGGGCACCAGGCTTGAGAGAATGCAGAGGCACTGACCCCAGGTGTTCGGAAAGCATCATTTCCTTAGGAAACCCGAGGGCACTTGTACCCCCAGCCCCCTTTCCGTAAACACACCATGCGGACTTACCACATCTTTGTACCTGGGCTTCAAAAGTCATCCTCAGTTTCTCCCCTACGTGGATTCTCGGATGTCAAATAGCACAGACGTGCCCACAGGAGGCTCTTCCACCCCAATAACGTGCACTGGGTTTTTCTCTTGCATGATTTCATGGATGTCAAACAGGGCAAGCGCTCGGCCAGCAGGCTGTCCGGCCTTCATCCCGCCCCCAGGATTCTCGCCCGAGGGTGCCAGCGGGTGCCGGCTGAGGTGCGGGCTCCGGCCACGGGGCTGCTGGCGCCGCCGGCCTCGGCCGCGGGGCTCCTCCCGGCTGTGCGTGATCTGGTGTCGGATGAGGTGCGAGCTCTGACTGAAACACTTGCCACACTGGCCACACTTGAAGGGCCTGTCGCTCCGGGGGGCCCTCTCACCCGGGGCCAGGGGTTCCGGCCACTCAGGCTTCGTGAGAGCCGGCATCTGCTCGAAGACCAGCCTCTCCCCGACGTGCTTGCGCTGGTGCTGGGCCAGGGAAGAGCTGTGCCGGAAGCCCTTCCCGCAGTGGTTGCACTCATAGGGCCGCTCCTCAGTGTGAGTCCTCAGGTGCAGGAACAGGCAGGTGGTCCGCGAGAAGGCCTTCCCGCACACGCTGCAGGCGTAGGGCTTCTCCCCGGTGTGCGTGCGCCGGTGGCGGCCCAGGGAGGAGTTCTGATTGAAGGCGCGCCCGCAGTCCTGACACTCGTAGGGCTTCTCCCCGGTGTGGATCCTCCGGTGGACCGTGAGGTGAGTGCTGTGGCAGAAAGACTTGCCGCACTCGGCGCACTTGTAGGGCTTGTCACCCGTGTGGATGCGCTCGTGCTGGACCAGGGAGGAGTTCTGGCTGAAGGCCTTCCCGCACTCCTTGCACATGTACGGCCTCTCTCCCGTGTGGATCCTCTTGTGCACCGTGAGGTGCGCGTTGTGGTTGAAGGACTTCCCGCAGTCAGCACACTTGTAGGGTTTATCCTGAGCCTGGCTGCGCACGGGCTCTGGCCCGGGAACAGTCGGCCCCGGGGCTTTGCCACAGTCACTGCCATCACCCAGCTGTTGTCCTGAGCCCGTCTGCTGACCCGCTGAGCTGGAGTTCTGTTCCGAGCTGGGAGCCTGTGAGTCATGGGTCCACAAGTATTCTGCCCCAGAGATCTCTGGGAATGGGTGCAGGTCTGAACTCACCACACAGTCTTCCCCGAGTCGGATGCTTTCGTGGCTTCCATCTCGAACTGGTCCTTCCTTGAGGCTGAATTCCAATTGCCTCAAATGTCCCTGGTCTGTCTCTGGTACTTCGGGGACCTGGCCCTCACACCCCGCATCTTCCCCAGGGGTGGTGGGACACGGAGCCTCCATCAGGAGGCCTTCCTCTCCCTTCTCGTCAGGAAGGCCCTGCTCCCGGGGTGGCGCTCGGCCTTCAGGTCCAGGCTCCCAGCCTGAAAGAAAACCAGAGAGCTGTGAGGGGCTGGGGGAGAAAACACAGAGAAAACACAGAGCCTGTGTCCTGTGTCCTAAGGACCTGCGCAACCTCCAGGCAAATCCCAATTCTGCTGTTACTGCAACACCAGTGCCCTGTCTGCAAACACAGATTCACTCATTCACTCTTTTCAACAACTTCTTCAGCACCCATCATGGCCAGATATTGATATTGGTCAGGAGCTGGCGCAGTACAGCCCCCAAGCTACTAAGTGTTTTCAGGTTTTTAAATAACTGTAGGAAAAAAATACATGACAGAGATGGCAAAATTCGGAAGCTGTCCCCTGGCTGTTCGGTCAGACAGCCATGGAAGTCCTGCTGACGAGGCAGTCTGCAGGTGACACCAAGCTCACTCATCAGCTGATCTTCAACCTCAAAACAGGGAGACGATGCAGGATTAGCGGGGTGGGCCCAAAGCCACCGCCTCAACCTTGAAAAGCAGGAGGAGGCAGAAGGGAGAGGCTGGCTGGGCAGAAGGCATGAGCCAGAGGATTTGGGTGCATCTCGAAGCTGAGAACAGCTCCTGGATGACAGTCTGCAAGGAACCCGAGTCCTATGACCTCTGGGAACTGGATTCTGCCAACAAGCTGACCAAGCCCAGATGCGGACGGACTCTCCCTGAGCCTCCCAGTGAGTCCACCCCAACCCCCAGCCCGCTGACAACGCCCAGAGCAGACACGTGGGTCAGGTCTGACAGCACTGTGAGATGATAAACGCGTGTTGTGTAAGCTGTGTGTTTGTGGTGATTCGTTCCAGCGCTGAGAGGAAACACACTTGGAGACTGCACATGGCTTGCAAAGCCGAAAATATGTGCTGTCTGGCCCCAGATGCTGGGGATAAAGCCCTGGCCTCGGAGCCGAGGAGACAGACACTGAGAAAGGTGCACGAGGAGCAGTGGGGGTGGCAGGGGACGAGGAGATCAATTTTAGGAAACCCAGCGTGACAGGACAGGTCCCCAAGTGCAGGTGCCCTCTTGCATTTAGGACACCTTGGGAGGAGCAGCCCCTGGTCCCGGGACCCCCCAGGGTCAGAATCGCCACTCAGGCAGGCAAGGTGCTCAGCTCCCTGCAGGACAGTGAAGGTGGAACAGCTCACCAGAGAACAGGCCTGAACTCGGCACAACCTGTTCTCGGGAAGTCTGAGTCCTAAATCAGTGCCGGTGGGGCCACACCCCGGGGGCTGCAGGAATGGGTTTCCGGGCCATTTCTGGCTGTGAGAGGCTGCCAAGTGCCCATACCCCTGCCTCCACCTCCAGGGCAGTGACTGAGCACCTGCAGCCTCGGCACCAGCTGTCCTCTTCCTGCCTCCCTGACACCAGGGCTGCTGTGACTGTACTGGGCTGGCCCCACGACACAGAAGGCAATTCTGAGGGTGATGGCAGGCACATCTTTGGGGGCCCCAATCCCCTCAAACCTCCTCCCTGGCTGGAATTCTGTCTAGAGCACGCAATGTGTGCTCACTCACTCAGGGGCCATCTCACCAACCGATGTCCACAACCAAGTCCCAGAGCTGATGGGAGCAGGTCCTCAGACGTGAGGCAGAGAGGCGCACTGGCCCAGGGAGAGGGGCAGGAGGGGCTGAGGCCAGGCGGGCAGCGGGCGCCCATCCACTCACCCCCAGCCCCTGAACTTGACTCCACGCACAGCCCCCAGAGGGCCTCGTAAACACACCAGTCAGTCCATACAAAGACTCGGACAGGAATGTTCACAGTGGCACTGTCACCAGAGCCAAAGAATGGAAACAACCCAAATGTCCATGCATGGATAAATAACCATGGTCCAGCCACAATGGGGTGTTATTCAGCCACAGAAAGGAATGAAGCATACGACGCAACTGAACCCCAAAAATGTGAACTCACAGAGGTAAGTTAGACACATACAAACTGTTACAGACAAAATAAGCCATAAGGATATACTGCACAGCATGGGGAATATAGATACAGCTGATATTTTATAATAACTGGAGTACAGCCTTTAAAATATAAATGGAGTAGAGCCTTTCAAAACTGTGAATCACTATATGGGACACCTGTACTTTATATAATACTGTACATCATCTACACTTCAATTAAAAAAAAAACAGAAAAAAGAAAAATCAGCTCGACACCAAGGGCAAACACTTCAAGATTCTATTTAAATGGAACATCCACAATATGCAAATCCACAGACAGAAAGTGGATCAGTGGTGCCCAGGGCTGAGAGGGACAAGGTCACAGGGAGTGAGTGCTTGGGATACTGTCATGTAATGAAACATACGCATTTGGTCTTCATCCCTGGTTCCTGGCATATGGCTCCTAAAACCCTTGGAATTTCCGTGGTGAGAGGGGTGAGGAATGTCTTTTGTTAATCGTAATAAATCTTCCTCAACCATTCAAGTTTATGCTACTGGGGTGACCCTGGTGGGCCCCTAGACAGCTTCACGATGGGGAGCTTCAGCCTCTCTCCCCCGACATCTGACTGTTCATTTGTAACCTTTACGTTATCATTTATATTAAAAAAAAAAAAACCACAGTAAAAGTAAGTAGTGTTTCCCTGAGATCTATGATCTGTGAGCAAACTCATGAACCTGAGAGGGGGGAGCATGGAAGCCCTGGTCTAGTCAGTCCGTCAGAAGTACGGGAGGCCTCGTCTTGTGACTGGTGTCTGAAGTGGGGGCAGCCTCACAGGCCTGAGTCCCTCATCTGTGGGGAGCACAGGTGAGGAGGCCACAGGGCATGGGAAGCACTCCACCCAGGGGATGGGAGGACGGGCCAGATCGCCTATGCATAAAAGAACTAGGCAGGCAGGCCCACTGCCATCCCAGGAGGGCCAGCTTTCAAGGCTGGACTTGGAACCTAGACTCGGAAGGGCTGCCACAAACCTAGCTGCTAAGAGAGGGTCCCTGTGCCCAACTGTCTGTGCCAACGATACGGTTTACGGTGAACACCTGCTTTCTCCTTGGAGCTAGGGGTCTTGTTCTGTGTCAGGCAGGGGTGTCCACGTGACCAGCCCCTAGTAAACCCCTGGCACAGACCCATAGTGAGCTTCCCTGGAAGCCAATGTTTCTCACGTGTTGTCGTGACTCACAGCCAGGGCAATAGAGCACGTTCAGGGTGACTTCACTGAGAAGGACTTGGAAGCTGGCACCTGGCTCCCTCTGGACTCAGCCCTACCCTTTGCCCTTTGCCCACCTTCCTCTGTAGCCTGTCCTGTCTCGGAGACCCTGACCCTCCACCATCCAAGCAGCACAACTGCTCCTGTTCGGGATTCCCACTCGGCAGGTTCTCACCTGGACAGCAGCCCTGGGCAAGTTCTCTCTCTGCCACCCACAGCTCAGCCCCTTGCTCCAGCTGGGAGATGACTTCAGGTTTGGGAAGCTCAGGCCCTGGAAACAAAGAAAGACAAAGAAGGTGAGGGTCTGCTCCAGCCTAGACTCCTAACCATCAAGACACGGGGGCAGAAAAGGGCAGACACCTTCCTACCCACATATCCCACAGGGAATGAGGATTCAAGGTCTCTGATCCCTAGCCCACAGCCAAGTCCTCGCACCAGAGGCCCGCTGACCCGTAACCCAAGAAGAATAAGTCACCGCAGGAATCTGACTGTCAGCTCGGGAAGCGGGCCTCACCCACAGAAAGCAAGTGCCCAAAGGTCTCCAGCATCACATCACGGTACAGCGTCCTCTGAGCAGGCCCCAGCTGCCCCCACTCCTCCTGGGTGAAGTCCACGGCCACGTCCCGGAAGGTCACCGGCTCCTGAAACATCACACATACACTCAATCAGCTGAACTGTCCCCACTGGTGCTCTCAGGAAGAGGAACAGGGAAGGTGAAGACAAGCAGGCCAGTGTCCTGAGAGGGTGCACGTTCTGAGCAATGCAAGTCAGGTCTTGCTGGGCACCTACTGGGCTGCTGTGTGTGGTGTGCCTTGTACGGCGAGGACAGGAGAAGGCGTTCAGTCAAGATCAAAGCCAACCACTGCAGACCTACAACTGACCTCAGACAGGTAACGGTGCCAACAGAGACAATCTAAACTGCTGACTCGCAGATTTGTAGGCTAAAGAAATGGCTGCTGTTCTAAGCCACTAAGTTTTGGGATAGATTTTTGTGCAGCAAGAGCTAACTGACACACTAAGAAGTCCTTAGATTCAAAGCGAGGCTCGTTATCCTCCCTGAAAAGAGGGGTGTGCAGCTGGAGTCAGAAACTTGCCGGCCTTCAGAGACTGGGCAGCCTCACAGGTAATAACTGAAATGGGCCCATGTAAGACAATCGTGTAGCAAATACGCAGAACCCTTTGGTTGGGAGTGGAGGTCTCTGCTCCAGTCCGCGTATCCTCACCTCACACTCGGAAGGTCCTCCAGCTCTGTTCATGCTGTCTGTGCCTCCTGCCCCCACCGCCATTGCCTACTCTGCACGCATTGCCAGCAACGGCCCAGCTGTCAGGTCCACTTGAGTACTGGTCTGTCCAGACCACAAGACCTCTCAGTGGCATCATGAGTCCTTCATGTCTCCTCCTGGAATTCTAGCAGGAGCCCACTCCTTGCTGTCTCGTGACCCTCTCTGCTGCTGTCCTTGGACCCCTGCAGCCCTCCTCCTGCTCTGCACTGTAGGGGCCTGGAGGGATGGGCTCTGCCAGATCCCTTTCCTCCATACTCTCCCCCCCAGCTGACCAGGCTGCCCCGGCATCAACCGGCACCTGGTCATTGAGCCCACCCCCTACAAGCCTGTGCCTCAGTTAGCTCTCATTGTCTCTGCTACCCACGCCCCAAGTTTCTAAATGTTTTTTTTTCCTCAAACCCATGTCATTCCTGCTTCAAATATTTGAACAGCTCCTTTTCACCTTTGGATACAGGAAATCCTTTTTAGCCTGGCTATGGTTCGGTGAAGAATGGCCCCCAAAGATATCCGGGTCCTAGTTCCTGGAACCTGTGAATGTCATAATAAATGGCAAAAAGGACTTTGTGGATGTGACTAAGGATTTTTTTTTTTTAAAAGGGGGGATTATCCTGGATTATCCAGGTGGTCCCTAAATGAAATCACAAATGTCCTTGGAAAGGAAAGGCAAAGGGAGATTTAACTACAGGAGGCAGAGGACAACGTGACCACGGAAGCAAAATGCTATGCACAGGCTCTGAAGAGGGATAAAGGGCCATGAGCCAAGAAATGCAAGGTTTACAGCTCTAACAGATGCAAAAGCCAAGGAGATGGATTCCCTCAGAGTCTTGACAGGAAGGGGAACCTGGTTCCACCTTGAGTTCAGCTCTCTGACCCCCAGAACTCTGAGAGTAAACATGTACTGTTTTAAGCCAGTACCCCTGTAGTCACCTGTTACAGCAGCCAAAGCATACAAGTACACTGGACCTCAAGGCCCTCCACTTCTGGCCCTGGCCTCCTGCAGTGGCTGGCCTCCAAGACAGCCACCAGTGGCCCCCCAGCCCTTGTGTAGTCCCCTCCTAAACTGAGCGGGTTTGACTTCTGCAACTGATATTGTAGGGTGTGAATTCTGACCCCAGGTCACAAAGGGCATTGTGACCTCCACCTTGCCCTCTTCTAGGTCACTCACTTTGCAGGCCAGATGCCATGTTGTGAGGACACCCACGCAGCTCCACAGGGTGGCCCACATGAAAAGGAACAGAGGCCTCCTGCCAACTGTCATGTGAATGAGCCACCCAGGAGATGGATCCTCCAGCCCCAATCAAGTCTCAGGTGACAGCAGTCCAGGCTGACATCTTAACTGTCAATTCATGGGCTCAGGGGAGACCCACCAGCGAAGTCATTTCAGAATTCCTACCATCAGAAACTGAGATGATATTTACTGCTGTTTTAGGCTACTAAGTTTTGCGTTATTCCTTACACAGCAACAGATAATGAACACACTTCCTCTTAAACCTCTCTTACTGCTGACAAAGACTTTCTCCTTGACCAAACTTTAGTTGGCCTTCTCCGAATTCTCTTCCCAACTAAGCCCTAACCTTTGGGCTTGTGTGTCCATTTAGCATCAGGTAGTTTAACCAAAAACCCTGTCACATTGGTTTAGCCAGGATCCCATCATCCACATCTGAGCACTCATGATATCTTTTCAAAGTCCTCATCCCCCACAATCCTCCAGGTAATATCCCAGCACTTAGCCTCCTTCAGCAAGAATCCTGTTTTAGGTCAGCGCAGCATTACCCCCGTTATAAACCCCAGCTTCTCTTGTTGTATTCAGAATTGAGTCCAGTTCTATACTGAAGTCTCTTCCCTCTATTGCAACAACTCCTGAATAAAATCTGTTTTTACTGCTTTAACTACTGTCCGGCTCTCCTATTCTCTGACTTCCTTCCTGCCTCCTTTCTCCCATCCTCAGCAAAAGCAAACTAAACTAAGGCGGGGTTGCATTTCATGCCTATCTGCAACAACACACCTCTGAACACATGCATATAGGAAATTATCAAGAGTTTCCCTTTGTCTACCGAATCATAAATAAATGCAGCCCCGATAACCCAGTCCATAATTTCAAAGATGCAGAGCCTCAGGATTTATGAATTCCTTTCGGCTCCTGCCATGTGGAGTCAGCACTATACGGAGAACACAGGCAGCGGCCACTTTGTCTAGAACGGCTGTAGCTTTCAATCAGGAGCCTCCCAGATGGCCCTGTAAGCAGACTGCCCTGTACTGCAGTCCCCCACAGCCCCGCAGGGGTCGGACCCACGTGGTATGTGGCCACTCGTCCTCACCCCAGAGGCTATGCCCCAGCCGCGGGCCAGGGGCTTCGGTAAGCGGGGCCCCGGGTGTGAGTCGGCGGACTCCATATGTTGAAGCATCTCTACTCCAGTTACTATTACCCATTCTCACGGCGGTCGGCCTTCGGGGCGGGGACAGGGCCAGCCTGGTCCTCGGGAATGACCCAAAGTCCCACTCCGAAACGGCAAGGCCGGAGGACCCGGGGAGCACGCGCACTCGGGGGCTGGAGAACCCGGGTTCGAATTCCGATGCCACCCCTGACGGCTGGGTTAGTCAGTGAGCCCGACCCGGGCTGCAGTCTCCCAGCAAGTCTCGGGGGACAACGCTGACCCGGCTCACCGTGTGCTGCGAGGGCTAAAGGGGCAAATCTGAGGGAGACGCCCGCCCGGGGCCCGCTGCCGTCGTTGTTATTGTTACTATTATTGTTCCACCGTACCTGAAGCCGTTCCGCCGGCGGCTCCGTAGCCATCGCCAGTGCAGCCGCTTCCTCCTCCGGGTCCATCCTGGGCCGACAGGTCGAGAACAGCCGCCCGCGGCGACTCTGAATCCGAAAGCCACCCACGCCACACGAACCGCCGGACTCTCAGCCCGCCGGACAATGGCGGCCGCGCCGGCGACGCTGCAACTACAGCTCCCAGAAGGCCGTGCGGCGCGGCGCGGCCCCAGGCAAATGAGAGCCTTCGTTCGTCGAGCCTTCGACCAATGGGAGCCTTCTGGCTTCAGGCCAATGGGAGGGTCCTCCCGCTTGCCCTTCTGCCTATGGGGCCTTTCTGGCTTCGGGCTAATGGGAGACTCCGCCCGCCGGCCTCCGGCCAATGGGACGCTCAGGCTGTAGCGCAGAGGGCCGGGAGGGCGGGGGTCCACCGCCCGACACTGTTGTGTTACGGACCTTGATCGTGGGGGGAAGCCTTCTCCCAGCTCAGCCGTCCCTCAGCCTTGGCCCTCGCAGCCCCGCTTCCAAATGCCAGGCTGCACCCAGGAATGCGACAGCTCGCGTTGAAATCGGGGCCTGCTCGGATTTCAGCATCTGGAAAACGCGCAGGAGGAGGCCTGGGGCTTTCCTTTTCTCTCTCTCTGGATTGGACACTGCTGTTGTACTTAAAATACTTCCCATACTTCAGAATTACACGAACATTTAAATGTTTTGTTAATAGAATAGATTTTGGGAGGCTAGCGGCCGGGAGGGGGCACGCGCGGTTTCTGAGAACTGATCATGTTCTGTTTCTCAATTTGGGGTGTTCTCTTTGCCATGGGTTATTTCCGTGGGTCTGTTAGGGTCCATTAGAAAGTTTATTAGAAAAGAAGAAAGGCAAAGCAAGTGTTCACCAGGATGCAGTCGAACCAGAACAAATATTTATTTGACCACTTACTGTGTGCTAGGAATCAGGCACAGCAAGGCAGAAGACAGATACTCTCCACGGAGCTCTTGGTGTAGTGGGGAGGGACAGGCAAAAAACCACAAACACGACAAAGGGGTGAATAATCGTGGTCACTGCTGGGTTAGGGCAGCTGGCTTCCAAGGGGCTTGTGATGTCCATACTCTCCTATTCCCTCTCTTTTCTGACTCTGATTTTCTATGCTCCAGTCCGCCGACTGCTCTGCTCTCTTCTGGACATCTGCCCCACCACCCCACATAGGGCCCAACCCGACAGGGTCTACAGTACCAGGAGGAGCATGAGTCAGGTATCTTCACTCACCAGAGCAGGCGGCTGTGGGAACCTTGGTCCAGGAGACCAAACCTGGCCTCTACTGGGAGCCCAACCAAATTTCCTGGTGGCCTCCCTCTCTCTACAGGCAGAGAAGGTCCAGGAGGATCTACTGCTTTCCCCTTAGCAGGAGCCTCCCAGAGGCTGGAGGAGCATGCAGTCTACTATTTTCTCCTTACAAACAGCCCATGTATTTATTTGTGAATCAGTCCCTCAACTTTCCTCCTGGTTCTAATTGTTCAAATATTGATTCCTAATATGGCAAATATTGAACCAACATCAACAAAAACTCTTTGGGGTCCTCAATACATCTTTAAGACTGGGAAGGGCTCTTGAGATTACTGAAGCTTGAGACACAATTGTGTGTACCACAAATTTGTTTAAGAAGCAAGCTTTGGTAATAATTGTGTACATATTCTTAAGGTTTTAATGTGGAGTATTTTTTAAAACTTTTTTTGCAGGGGAGTAATTAGGTCTATTCATTTTTAAATTTTTACTTAAAATTTTTTTAACAAGGTATTGGGGATTGCACCCAGGACCTCATGCATGCACTCTACCACTGAGCTATTACCCCCCTACCAGAGTATTTTAATTTTTTATCAAAACAAGTTCAAATTACTGTTTGTACATTTTATTCACTTATTTTATTATTTTCTTTTTTGACTTTTCAAATAGCTTTCGGATGATAGTTTATAATATCCAGCCTGAGGAGCTCCCCAGCTATGGGTCCTGCACCAGAAAGAAGAGGCCCTAGAACGCTTGGTTTTGAAGGTCAATAGGGCTGACTTTTGGGAGAGCCAAAGGGCTGTGGGAAATAGAGACTCCACCTTTTTTTTTTTTTTTTTTTTTTGAGGTGGGGAGGTATTTAGGCTTATTTATTTATTTCTTTTTTTAATGGAGGTACCAGGGTTCCCAGGATCTCGTGCATGCTAAGCATGTGCTCTACCGCTGAGCTATAATCTGCCCCCAACCCTCGAGACTCCATCCTTAAAGGGCACGCACAAAACCTCACAAGCTCCAGGACCCAAGGCAGAGGAAGTCATTTGAAAGGAGCCTGGGTCAGACCCACCTGCTGATCTTGGAGAGTCTCTGGAGAGGCAAGAGGTGACTGGAGCACAGCTGGACAAGGACACTGGCAGCAGGCGTTGGTGGGAGCGCCATCTACCATGAGGACACTGGTGCTGGCGAGGATTTTGGAATCCTCCCTCTAGGTTATTAGTGCCAGGACCCAGCCCCGCCCACCAGCCTGTCGGCATCAGTGTGGGACACTTCAGGCAAAGCAGCTGGCTGGGCAAAGACAGCCCCACAGCCTTAAGACCCTCTGAACCCACAGCCAACCCAGGTCTCAGCCCTGTACACCAGTGTGCCATCACTAGCCCTGGGACCAGCCTCATGAACCGGTGAGAAGGCAGCCCCAGGACCCTCTGTGCCCCAACCCTGTGCCCCAGCAGTCTGGAAAACCAACTCAGGGACCCCCAGCAACCTGCGGCCAGAGACCCTGTAACCCATCTCTGGCCTCCAGTGAGCAGATACCAGCCCAGGACCACCGCAGCCCTGCATCCTGCCGTGTCAGGACCTAGCCCAGCCACCAGCGGGGCTGGCCCCATCCCTGAAACCCACAGCCTGCCATCAGGAACTGACACTAAGTCTGGGACCCCTGGCCCCACAACCACCCCAGAAGCTGGCTCCACCAGCCACTGAGGCAGCACTAGCCCTGGGAACCCTGGGACTCCACAGCCTCCTGCCTTATGGCTGGGCCCTGCCCACTAGCACCCAGCAGCCTCAGCACAAGGCAGGGCTTGGAACCACTGGGCTGTGGGCCAGCCACGCCTACCAGATGGCCCACAGCAGTCAGCCCGCCACCACAGAAAGAACCACGCATCCCACGTGGGGGACATGCCTAGAACAAATGGATCTGTTGACCAGAGGGGAGTGTACTGCTGGGACACACAGGACGTCTCCTAGAAAAGGCCACTTCTCTAGGGTCGGGAATCATAACCAAACCTACCAGATATGTAGAAATAAAAACAGCACATTAGGCAAAATGAGGCCACAAAGGAATAGGCTCCAAACAAAGGAACAATATAAAACCCCAGAAGCAGAGCTAAGTGAGGTGGAGACAGGCAGTCTGCACAATAAACAGTTCAAGGTAATGATCGTAAAGACGTTCAAAGAACTCAGGGGAAGACTGGATGAACAGAGTGAGGAATTAGAAGTATTTTTTAACAAAGAGGAAATACAAAATCCAGAATATAATAACTGAGATGAAAAAACCTAAAAGGAGAGGATAGTGGATTAAATGATACAGAGAAACAGACTAGCAAGCCGGGAGACAGAGCAGTGGGAAGAGGAACAGGAAAAAGGAAAAAGCATAGAAATAAATGAGGACTCTCTGTGTGTGTGTGAATGCGTGTGTGTAATGAGTGTGCAAACATAAGTATTGTGAAGACTGTGACTACATCAAGCTTCTTAGAGGTCTTCTCGTGGTGAACCACTTTTCTGCTTCATCAGCCATGTTTCTGACAGAGAGAGATGTTACAAGTTTCCTTGAAGGACTGCAGGCTTACCCAATTTCCTGGTAATTCAGTTGGAGAATTTCTAAAGGATCGTGACCATTGAAAATCTTCGTAGATTTTAACTTTCATCAACATAAACATTCCTCTGCAGGACAGAGGTTACTGGGTGAACTGGTCCAAATGAAACCTTGCAAAGCTCTTTGTGCCCCAGACAAGAGCATTTCCAGAAACTGCCCCTCAACATGTCTCCATCCCCAGCTATTCCCCACCTGATATCTCTACTTTAAAATGGGGGAAATGGATCTGTTAAAAGGAGCCCCTGGGTCACAGCTAACACAGGTGTGGTATCTGTTCAGGGTCTTTTAAAAAATAAGCCACATGTTTAAGTGAAACAAAAAGAGGAAAAGGATATATGGATATAGAACTTTGAGACTACTCTTTGCAATATGTTAAGATGGGTTCAGTAACCTGTAATTCTAACACATGCTTTCAGGTGGGTCTTATGTGTGTCTTGGTTTAGAACCACTGGCCTCTGGGTTTGAGAATCATTTGGGTGGAAAGGTCTTAGGTTCCGAATTCAAGTGAGTCCACTTCTTAGGTCCTTAAGAGCATGGGTTTCTGAGTTACAAAGGGTGGAACAGCTCTCAGAAAGGCCCTAAGGCGCTGACTGCACACACAGCCACTGCAGGCCTCCCATCCCTGCACACGCTGCCTTCTGGTGTGTGACGCCCATTGGACATGGTCTCAGCCCCTGGGAGGAGTCACGGTTCTGAAAGAAGGAACGTGAGGGCCCTGCGGCATCGCACACATCTTCCATGTCTGAGTCTGTACATGGTGACTTCGCTGAACGAGGCTACTTTCACGATGTGCTGGACGGAAACGTCTCTCAAATGTTTGGTCGACAAGCTGTTGGGCACATCCTTCCTGCCAGGCCCCAGCACCTTCTGAAAGCTCTCAGCAGCAGAATCAGCTATACAGTCAGGAAGCAGAGTCCCATCTGCTCTGCCCTGGCCGCTCTAGGACACGTCCTGTCTCAACCTGCGTCTCTCACACGAGACACAAGGGCTTTACGGGAAGTACCAGTGATGGCCACAGCAAGCCTGGGGAAGCGCCTTTAGGACTCGGCTGTTCTGCAAATTCACAGCCTGTCTTGCCCGCTCAGAAGGGACTGCACCCAGTTGTCCCAGGACACCAGCACCTCTCCCAGTCCCCACTCTCTGGGACCTACCAACTTCCTGGAGAGAAGTTTTCTGGAAAATGGAGTCTTAGAGCCTCCAAGGACAAAAATACCCCCTTTAATTCCAGGGACTGCTAAGACGCCAAGGAGCCTTCCAGCTCTACTGGAATTAACTCTGACTGGTCAACAGAAGAGTCTGACATCTTTTCTTTTATCTCTTGCTCCTTCAATTGTCAAGTGACGACTACAGTAACACTGAACCAAGAGGAAGACTGTACATAACCCCACAAGCCACCCACAGGCATCCTTGTGTGCCGTAGCATTGCTCACCTGCAGATACACACTTGAAATAATTTGTTACCCAAGTAAGAAGTGTGCCACCAGGGGAGGAGGTACTACAGGACGTTTACAATAGAGAGCCCCACCTTACCCACAGTCACAGACCCTGCCAACCACTTTTAACCAATTCTATTCCAGCTCTTCCTGAGGCCACCCTGGTAAGTCTGATCTTTCATGGTCCATAGACTTTACTGACTTCCTGCTCTGATAAGGCATTTAGATTTGACTCACATTGCTGCTCCTCCATTTGTTTCCGATTTTTGTCATATTACTGTTTTGAGCTTGAATTTTGGTCTCCTAAGTGACCTAACGTGTTATATTTGAAAGTGCACTTCCTAAGATGAGGACACAGGGATACTCTTCACCTCTCCTCTACTTTACAGCAGACTGAGCTGTCACTGTTGGGACAAGACTGGGGACAATGCTGCTCCACTACACTGCCATTATGAAACCTCGTGTCACTGCTCTGAGGTTCTTCCTAAAGTTAAAAAAAAAAAAAAACAACCTAGTATTTAATGTTATATCACAGCTATGAAAACACAGTTTCAGTGAAAGGTCAATAAAAACAGGATGATTGTATTCCCCCCTCTTTTATTCCAACTTCATGAGTCCTCTGCTTCTTCCAGGGAGAATTATAAGCATCAGGGTCAAAGGAGGACTTCTTTCTAAAGTGTGCTTCATTTTGGACTACAGTTGTCTTGTACAAGCTGTACATTTCCTCTATTTGTTTACTTTGAAGTCTCTAAGTTTTTTTTTTTTTTTTAGTTAGAAGAAATATTCCTTTCTTGGTTTCAAAATTATTCTTTCCAGAAGTGTCTTTTGATCTTTTTTTTGTGTGTGTGCTGTTCTCAATTTCTCATGCTGCATGGATCTTATTAATCCTGGAAAATACTGGGCATGCTCTGAAGATCTTTCAGCTCTGGAGAAGAAGTCTCCCTTTTTCTTTTTCCTTCCTTCCTTCCTCCCTTCCTTCATCCTTCCGTCCCTCCCTCCCTCCCTTTTCCCAACAGTCTTACTTTTAATTTCATAAAGTCTATTCTTCCCATAATTTTTCTTTTAAAAGACCATCTTGGGTTTATTTTTCATTAGCAATTATTTCTTGAAGGACTCCTAGAATAAAATATTTAAAATATTTGATTCCTCTGAACATTCATTCTCTTTGGGGTTTTTTTGTTTGTTTTATCTTAGACATTTTTTCTTTCATGTTGGAGGCTTTCTTCATCTTTCACTCCTTGGCTCCCATCCATACCGAAGATCCTATGAGAAAGCAGACGGGAAGCTCCACAGATGGGGAGACAGGTTTAATGGCATACTTTGCTTTAGGATGAAAAGGGCAAGAACTGGGTGTTAGACGAAGGTCCTTGAAATGCCCAAATAAGACAGCCCCTTTCCTGGAGCATAAAACACCATATTCCCTAGACCCTCAGATTTTTTTTTTTTAAAGCACATAATTTCTTCCCTACTTTGTTTTTTGCTTACCCACAGCCAGATACTTAATGCAAGAAAAGAAGGGGCAACTTTGGAATTTCATGGAAAGACCTTCAATTAACCCTGCTTCCCTGCCCTGCCGGTAGGTCCGCAGCTCTGCCAGGGGGCCGCGACCTCCATGCCGCATTCCTCTCTCTGCAAGTTCCCGGCTTCAGCCTTCTTGCTCTGTGTCTCCACGCGATGCGCTCCCACCTGCTCCACAGCTGTTACTTACACTTTGGCCTTTTATTGAACATGCTGCTGAGCGGACCTCAACTACCACCTGTGTACGTGTTTATGTGTTGGAACATTTTGTGTATATACTATTCTGGGTCCTGTTTTCACTTCACTTGATAAGTTTTCTTACTGCTATGGACCCAGTTCTGCTTCCAGCCAACCCAACTGAGCAACAACGTTGAGTTAGAGCACAGCAGAGTCCCTGAAAAATTCAGTCTTTCAATTTCAATAAAACCATTTTAGAAGACTTCCCATCCTTACCCTTCCTTCAATTTGTGTTTTTAATTGCTGGTTCACATTGAATATGACTGGCTTCAAATTTCACCTCTCAACACCAACTTCCTCCTGCACTGGTGTCTCCTTAGGTTGAGTGTTTAGGGCTCTGTATCAAGAATACCTTTCAGTCCCCCACCATTCCCAGGAATGTGTTACAGGGACAATATCTGATTGAGTTTGGGTGACTAGCTGCACTAGAAAGATTATCTGGTGGGTACAGCTCCATTCTGAATTTTCTAACTCCTGCTAAGAGCTCTGACTGGATGTGTTTCATCAATGGTCATGTTCATAGCTTCTTACCTAAATGCAGAAGTGAATAAATTTTACTGTGCATACAAATCACTCACGCTGCTTTTGGAAACTGTAGGCTCCTGGGTTTTAATGCTTGAGATCCTGATTAAGGAAGGCCAGTGTAAGCTTGGCAATGTGCAGTTTCCACACACACTCCAAGCAATTCTGATGCATGTGGTCATTACAGTACACTGAGTTGTACCTTGGTCATCAGATATCTAGTAAAGAAAGTTTGGCAGTGACCTTTTCCATCCTGATTATCTACAGGGCTTATCTTCCATGGGTCTTCTCATGTTGAATAAGGGATGTACTGTAACTGAAAGCCTTCCCACATTCATTACATTCATATGGCTTCTCTCCAGTATGAATTCTCTGATGCCGAGTAAGTTGGCACCGCTGGCTGAAGGCCTTGTCACAATGATCACATTCATAGGGTTTTTCTCCAGTGTGTGTCCTCTCGTGTTTTGTAAGAGTCGATCGATCACCGAAGGCTTTCCCACAGTCAATGCATTCATAGGGCTTCTCTCCAGTATGTGTTCTCTGGTGTTCAATAAGGCGTGACCTCTGGCTGAAGGCTTTAACACACACGTTACACCGATAGGGCTTCTCTCCAACATGCGTTCTCTGATGCACAGTGAGGGGAGACCTCTGGGTGAAAGCCTTCCCACAATGACTGCATTCATAAGGTTTCTCTCCAGTGTGTGTTCGCTCATGCACAACAAGCTGGGATCGCTGCCGAAAAGCTTTCCCACAGTTGTGACACTCATACGGTTTCTCTCCAGAATGAATTCTCCGATGTGAAAGCAGGTGAGAGCTCCCAGTGAAGCCTTTCCCACACTGATTACATTCGAAAGGTTTTTCTCCAGTATGAGTTCTCTGATGTTCAATTAGGTGAGAGCTCCCAGTGAAGGCTTTATCACACTGACTGCATTTATACGGCTTCTTCCCAGTGTGAATTCGCAGATGCCTAATAAGCTGAGTGCTTCGAATGAAGGATTTCCCACACTGGTTACATTCATAGGGTTTCTCCCCAGTGTGAGTCCTTTTATGTGCGACAAAGTCAGAGCTCTGGCTGAAGGACCTTCCACAGTGAGCACACTCATAAGGCTTCTCTCCGGTATGAATTCTTTGATGTACAATAAGGTTAGAGTTCCACCTGAAAGACTTTCCACAGTCATGACACTTACATGGTTTTTCTCCAGTGTGAGTTCGCTGATGCCTAAGAAGTTTGGAACTCTGGGTGAAGGATCTCCCACACTGGCTACACTCATAGGGCTTTTCGCCAGTGTGAGTTCTCTGGTGTATGATAAGGTCATAGCTCTGGCTGAAAGACTTGCCACACTGAGAACATTCATAGGGCTTTTCACCAGTATGTGTTCTCTGGTGTACAACAAGCTTAGAGCAACAGCGGAAAGTCTTTCCACACTGATTACATGCATATGGCTTCTTTCCGGTCTGGATGCTGTCACAGCCAGTGAAAGACGAGGCCATGTGGAAGGCATCACAGTCCTCCTTGCATCTGAATGGCGCCTCTCCAGGATCTCTTATTTTAGCTTGTGCAAGACACTTGTTACACTCATTCTGACTTTCTCCAAATGGCACTGACTTGCGTCCATTCAGAGACATGCTATGATTAACATTGTTTCCACAGTCCTTACCATCAATCACGTTCTCTGCTGAAAAAATTCTATTAAGAAAACACAAGGAGGTACCATAGTCGAACAAGTCACTACTGACAGTATGTTCATAAGGTTTTTTATTTCCTGTTTCAGCATTTGCAAGTTTATTTAAGTAAATGCTCTGAAAGAAGGTTCTAGCCCTCTGATCATCTTCACAGGACTTCAGATCAGCCCAGTCTTTCTGATGATTCATGAAAACCGAGTTCTGTTTCACATGTGAGTTGAGCTTATGGAAATGTGTTCCTGTGGGCAATGTAGGAGGTAGAAGGCTTAAACTCAGACAACTTCCCCTGAGGTCATGCTTACAACACCCTCTTTGAGCAAACAGTCTTTCTGAGGTGAGCACTTGATCCAGGGAGTCCTCCTGGTGCTGCCCTGGCTGGTCCCTCCACTGCTGCACAGCTCCAAATGACACCAGCCAGGGGCCCTCTGTCTGCACACAGTGTTTCACTTCCATGTGGTGGGAGCATTCTTCCACAGCAACACCCTCTTTCTTTTCAAGTGTAATCTTCCAGTCTGAAAGAAATCCAAAACGCCTGAGTTATTGGAGGTACACTGGAAGGGGTGGATGGGCTGAAGGAGACCACCGAGTATGAGTGGTATCTCTGGGTTTGTGTCTCATCCGTGGACTGTAATTTCACACAGGACGTGAAAGGCAGGCTGGATCGGCAAATAGGAAACCAGTGGTAAAGTACAAAAAACAAGCAAAGACAAAGAAGAGACAACTCAGGACTATGCCCAGAGGGAGCAGAAGAGCAAAGTAAGTAGGGAAGGGTAAAGATCAAAGGAGAAATCCACAAAAAGACTGGGGTCTTGTTCAGCTATTGAGTTGGGAAGCAGTATGGCACAGAGATTAAAAGCAAAAAGCAAAGACTTCAGGGAGAATATGTTTACTTTCAAATCTTGAACTTACCATGTGACCTTGACCACATCTGTAAGATGTAAATAATGGTATCTACTTTATCTATATACGTCTCTGTGAAGGTTAAATTAATATTCATAAAGTACTTAGAATAGAAATTAGAACATACCAAATACTGTATGTTAATTGTTACACAAACAAAAATAATTAGTCAATAAAAAAAAATTGGGTCTGAACAGCCCTCGATCACAACAGATACCTACACCCACTTTGTTGGGACCCATCAACATGGTACCTTATTTGGGAAAAGGTGTGTTACAGATTTGAGATGGGGAGATGATCTGGGTGGGCCCCAAATGTTATCACAAATGTCCTTATAAGAGAGAAACAGAGATTTGATATACACAGAGAAGGCAATCTGAACACAAAGAGATTTGAGGATGTTGGCCTTGATGACTGAAGTGAGATGGCACAGGCCAAGAACACCACAGCCACCAGGAGCTGGAGGAGACAAGGACAGGTTTCTACTGGAGCCTCCAGAGGGAGCACGGCCCTGCTGACAACTTGATTTCAGCCTAGTGGGACTGATTTTGGGTTTCCAGCCTCCAGAACTGCTGGAGAATCAATCTGTGTTGTTTTAGGCCATCAGCTGGTAATCTGTTATGGCAGTCACAGGAAACAGGGTCCTAACTTGGTCCTCAACCTTGCGATCCACAGTCTCAGTCTATCTACTTCCTCGTGCTGGATCTTGAAATGGGACCCCAAATACCAATGCTGACTTAATTTTTTTTAATTGAAGTATAGTTGATTTACAATGTTGTGTTAGTTTCAGGTGTACAGCAAAGTGATTCAGTTATGCATGTGCATATATATTCTTTTTCAGATTCTTTTCCACTGCAGGTTATTGTTAAGATACTGGACATAGTTCCCTGTGCTTTACAGTAGGTCCTTGTCTTATATTCTTAAAGCACCATTTCTACCATTGATCAGGCTGCCCACAGAGAAAGTCTCTTTAACTCCAGAATGGATGCCAGACTCCCCCAAAAGTGTGGTGGTCCCCAAAGCAGTGTGTTTGGCCAGAGAGGACCACAAATGGATGCCACTGATTGGCGACTTCTGAGGCTCCCTTCCCTCGTGGTCAGCCAGGAGTAAGAACGCATAGCTTACAAAGGTTGCTTCAACATGTAAACAAATCGGTATGTGAGCCTCAAGCAGCGCCTGGCACAGGGTGCACTGTCTGTACACAGTGCTGTTGACATCGCCACACTTGTCATTGTCCTAAAGGGGATTCCCGTGTCTGGTGAAGACACTGGGCCTCCACCACTGAGTGCCACAGGTTCCCAGCTCAGGACCCTCGCCTGGGTTCTTTGAGATCTCCAGTCACCTGTCACTCTGTCCTTTTCAGTCATGTGGCCACCCCCATCGATAAATATCAGGTTTCCATGTGACCCTCTCCATGCCTGCCAAGGAGACAGGATCCTCCACTTGGTAAAGTAGGAACTAAACCCTCTGGCAGCCCCTTGACTTCCTGGAGGACGCTTCCCTCATGTCAAAGACCTTCCTTCCCTCGTGGGGAAGGTCTTCTTTGATGCCCAGCCCCCACAACCAACACTGGCCTCCCTCCTAAGACTCTGCTGTGCTCCTTTGGGGTGTTGCCCTAGAACCCTTAATGTCGAGAACGTCTCAAATGAAACAACAGCCCATGATGGGGAGAGAAAGGCTATTTGGGGATGAGGGGGAGGAAAGGAAAGAAATCCTTGGGTGGCTGAGACATGTCCAAGTTGTGCTGGGCTGTTGGAAACTGGGAAAAAGGAGGTTAAACATTCTACAGCAGCATCTGTGTCAGGATCATGAAGTGAGGAAGACAGATGGTGCAGGTCGGCCAGAAAGTGACATCTGTACAGATAAGCAGAAGGACAGAGCAGTAAACTGACTTCAGAATGATGTCATCTGAGGACCAAGGGTGAGTAAAAGTAGGCGAGACCAGAGGAAGAAGTAACCGAGACTGCAGGCAAGAGTTACAGGGTAAGAAGGAGCAGGAACACACAGCATAAATTCACCCCTCCAGGCTGGGGGGACGTCAGAAGTTGGTGTGAAGGACGGACGTGTAGCTTATCGCTAAGTGAAGGCAGCCGGTCAGAAATGCCACAAACTGCATGATTCCAGCTACAGGACGCTGTGAAAAAGGTAAAACCACAGAGACAATAGAATAACCAGTGGTGCCAGGAGTTACCATGGAGGGAGAGATGGACAGGGAAGGACAGAGGAGCTTTAGGGCAGCGGAACTATTCTGTGTGATACTGAAATGGTGGATACATAATGTCATTCATGTGTCCAAATCCACAGAATGAGCCTCGTGTAAGCTGTTGGTCTCTGATGATAATCATCTATCCTTGCAGGCTCATCAGCTGTAACACATGTACCACAGAATGTAAGCCATTAACAACAGGAGAAACTGGGGTGTGCTGTGCAGGAATTCTGTGCTCTCTGTAGACATGAAACTGCTCTGTATGAAAACAAGACATCAAAAAGTCAGAAGCAGTCCAGTTAGTCAGGGTGATGAGCATGTTCTAAAATTGACTGTGGTGATGGCCACACTGGCTGCATACTTTTAGTGGGTGGACTGCAGGGTATGTGGACTGTGTCTCGAGTCATCAGCAGAAAAAAGGAGAAAGAAAAAGAAAAAAGAATTCCAGTGAGGCTGACACCTGGGTAGGGGTGGCCTATGGGATAAGGAGAGGCAGGGAAGCAGGCCCAGGAACGGGACTCAGTGGGGACCCTTCTGGTAGGTGTGGATGCACAAGGTCTCCCACACACTGGAGTCACCCTGACATCGTGGGAATGTCCAACATTGCAGAGCATAGACCAGGCTGGAGGGGAGGCCTGGGGAGCTGCCACCCTAGGGGCAGTCAGGATGACAGGCTGGCAGAGAGGGGGGTGAGGTCCCGAGGGGTGAGACCAGAAGGGATGGGGATGGAAGGGGACCCATGTGTGAGATGTGTCCTGACCACAACAACAAGCATTCCATGTGGGCTGGGCCCGGAGACAGGCTGGCATGGATGAGAACAGGGCCACTCTGCTGGACAGAGAACACCCAAGGAAACTCCCCAAGAAGGGCCTCGCTGCCCTGGAACCTGGGGCCTCCATGGACCGCTCTCTGCCTGTGTTCACCGCTGGGCTGCCCGCCTCTCTCACCTCGGGGAGGTCCTCGCTGCACCCTCCATGGGTCTTCTCCTTGCTCCAGGCGGCAGATCACGTCTGGTTTGGAGAGCAGAAGCCCTGGCAGTGGGGAAGAAACAGAGGGCTTCGTGTCCTGCTTGGGGATGGGCCGAGCCCTCGCCCCAGGGTCAGATGTGCATGGACTAGGAGGACACACTCCTGAGGAAACTCCCCACTCCCGGAACCACCAGCCACCAACCTGCCAGGGTGGGCGGGGTGGGATGAGCACGTCTCAAAGGGCCCCACTTCCTGGCACGCCCTGGAGGTGAGCCACGGCACTGGGTCCTGCAGTGGGCAGCACCCGCCTTACCCAGGGAAACAAGGTGGCTGCAGGTCTCCAGAGTCACGTCACGGTACAGCGTCCTCTGGGCTGGGTCCAGCTGTCCCCACTCCTCCCATGTGAAGGTGACAGCCACATCCTTGAAGCTCACAGGTGGCCAAAACATCACCGGTGTTACTGTGAGGCCCTGCTTTCCCAACAGGGAGGGCAAGGGGACAGGACGGCAGAGGGGAGGGAGACGGCGTGTGAAGACCCTCCAGGGCACCCAAAGGGTTCCCACCTTTGGGCCGCGTTCAGATCAGGCCCAGGCCCAGGCCCAGGCCCACGGCATTCTCATTTCTCTCTCTCTTGAGTATCTCATCTACCGCTGGTCACACCAGTTTTCCTGATTTTCAGTTTTGGGAACCAATGGGGACCCTCTTGGAGATCCCACTCCAGCTTCCCTATAAAATCACAGATTGGAAGCCAGTCAGAGAGGATGCCCTAGATCAGGGGTCAGCACACTGTGGCAGGGCTGCGGTGTGTTTCTACAAGGCTGCTGCTGTGAGCTGTTTTCCCCCAATCCACACGTTGAAGTCACCCCCCAGTGACTTGTCTGGAGACAGGGCCTCTGCAGAAGTAGCTAAGGTCATGGAGGTCACAGGTCACACCCTGTGATGGGACTGGTGCCCACACAGGAGGAGGAGGAAGCACCAGAGCCTCTCCCCTCCGTGCGAGGACACAGAGAAAGCGCCATCTGGAAGCCAGGGGAGTCCCGACCAGAAGCCGAGCCTGCTGGTGCCATGGTCTCAGGCTCCCAGCCTCCAGAACTGCGAGAAAACAGACACCTGCTGTCCAAGCCCCCAGCTGGTGCCGTTCTGCTACAGCAGCCAAAGCGGACGCACAGCTGAGAATGGATTTTACGTTTTTAAAGGGCCACGTGAGACAAGAACAGGAGGCAGAAGCCCCATGAGGCCTGCAGGCCTAAACAGTTCCCATCCGGCCCCTTTCAGAGAGGGCTGGTCAGCGTGCTCGCAAGGGGGGCCAGCAGGTGAGGCCTCACGCCCTAGTCTCAGGCGCCAGGCCAAGTGGGCATCTAGCGTCACGACTTGCTAACTGGACACTTGGACGTATTCCTGAACTTCTCTGGCCCGAGCTGCCCTGATCCGACTGTGAACACAGCCTCCCGCCTATCGCCCCACTCCTGGGAGTCTCACAGGACGTGAGTGGACCTGACCCCGGGCACCCAGGAAGCACAGACAACACGTGTGGCACTGGAACCCTGAACGAGGTCGGGGACCTGCCCTCACCCACTGTGCACGGCACTGAGTGGTCTCAGGGCAACCCCAGCACTTTATGGGACACACACAGCTACCCTCTTGAGTGGCCTCAGCCAAGGTCAGTGGGTCCAGAGTGGCTGCTTGTTTATGCAGGTTCAGCTCTGCTTGTACTCAAAGGTCAGCTGAGCAACCACCACAAACCGAACGTCTGGGGAAGCAGGCATGTGCTGGGTCTGCTCCTAGGAGCTCCTGGCTCGTACACACAGGTAAGGCGCTTTATCTGCAGGAGCCTGCAGACTTCACCCCAAGGCCCTGGGGCAGCATTACAGAGCCCTCATGCGTGCTGGCCTGAGGAGGTGGGTGTTACTCCTGGACCCATTACACAGTCGAGGAGACTGAGGCAAAGAGAGCAAAGGCCCCCGACTCACATGGGTTGGGATCTGTTGAGAACGCAGCTCCATTTCCTCATACCTGGAGAAGTGGTTGTGAAGAGGGCAGAGGTTCTCAGAAGGCAGGCCTGCAGTTAGGAGAACAATTAGGGGTTCAGCCCTACCTCAGCCCCCCAAGTTCCCGAGTGCACCCCCATCCCCAAGAGAGTGTAGCCAGTGCCAGCTGAGGACCATTCCCTTGAAGGTGAGGGGCAGGGAGCAGGGCTCTGCACACGTGGCCTCCCTGCTCAAGGTTCTGAGGTCAGCTGAGGCAGCCACGTCAGCTTTCCAGGGGTGGAAAGGGCCCATCTGCCTGGGGCTGGGCCCAGGTAAATGCCTTGAGGCACGTGCTGGGGTGTCTGAACCATTAGCCCACAGATACAAAGCCGTCCCTCAACACTCCCCTTAAATAAAGGAAGCGCTGATTTTTCTTGTCATCTCAAGATACGAAATGGGTAGGGGGAGGCAGCATCAAAACAACTAATTGTACAATTAAAAAATACCCCAATGAAACATTTGCTGGTTTCTAAAAACAGAGGGGGAGATTGGGAAAAAAGAGGGAACGGAGTCCCCAAGAGGACATCCAAGGGCAGTCTGAGAGGGGGGTCTCATCCTTCTGGAGCGACCGGATGCTGCCCCACTTCCTGGGTGCCAAGCCTGTTATCCCCTGCTTTATTCCACGCTGTCACTGCGCCCAAACTCTGCTCACCCCAGAGCCTGGCTGTAGTCATGTGACCATCCCATGAAGTCAGCCAGGCAAAAATCCTCTGGGATCCACCCCAAACCCTTCCCCATGTCTGACTCCTGCTCACCCCACCAGTACCAAAAGCACATCCACGCTGTGCATGCACGCACCCCCGACCTCTCCAGTCACAGCTCACCCAAGGAGATCCACCATTCTAGAAATGCACCCTGCGTCTCCACTCACCAGAAGGTGTCTTTCATTTCATGGTAATTCCCGGTTTGCAGAGAACCATGAACCCTTGGCAAGGGCCCTCTGGGCTGGGGACCCAGAGAAACCCCTCACTCTTACTCCTTCCTTCTGGGAGGCAGACACTCACCCTCCTCTTGGGCTCGGAAGCTGGCATTTTCCTCACCCTGATTTCACTATAAAACCCGTTTCCCCGGAGAGTCAAGAATCGAGTTGCACACCAGGGACTCGTGCTCTCTCTGTGCCTCGCGTTTCTGGCGAGTCTCACCTTTGCCTTTAATCACCTGGGTAAGTGCTTCCAGCAGTGTCACCTCCTCTTGGTGGCTCTCCAGGTGCTGGGGTTTCTCTCCGGTCTTGAGCTCACCGGAGTGCATGGTTGCAGGGCTGCCCTGTCAGGAACACAGTGCCCATGGCCAGGACCGGGCCTCAACGCCTGCAGCTGCTGGAACCACGAAACCCTCAGGTGCAGCTCCCACCAGCTCTCTGGCTCCCGAGATGATCTCTTTTGCTAACTCTACTGCTGCCCAAACAAACTGGGGTCTGAGGACTCCCTCCCCCGGCTTAATTCTGCAGACACTCTCCTTCTGCACACGATCTTCAGGGTGGGCCCCAATTTCTCTTTTCACACAAATTTAATATGCGTCAGGTGAGACAAGCACTCAAGTCCTCCGAGAACTAGAAAAAGAGTGAGGAGACTGAGCTGCAAATTCAATGCTAGAACACAAGATGCTCCTTCACAACGCAGGGCTGGGTCTGACGCTGGTGCTGAGGCTGGGCCAGATGAGGCAGCAATTAATATACAGGAAACTGAAGGCCAGAATGACTGGAGTTGCTGTCAGATAAGAAGTCTGGGGGAAGACCTGTTCACATCTCACTGGAAACCACTTAAGGCAGAACAGAAGTCCTAGACAAGACGTTCAACTCACAAGTGTGAGCACAAGTCTCCCTGACCCCCAGCACTGAGCTTAAAAGAACACACAACCCCATACCCCAAAAGAGGTAAACACTCCATCCACCCACGACAACGTTAGCAAGGCCATACGGTCCAGAGCACAGCACTAGCACAGTGAGAACACAAGGGTGGACTCCCTAGGCCTGGGCTGTCCAAGCCCCGCACATCCCCAAGGTGTGTTCCCTGACCAGCTGCGGGGAGGCCCCCTCTGAGCCACAGGGGATGTCCTACTGAATAAAATGTCTTGGTTTCCTTGGGGAAGGACCCCCCCCCAACACAGTGAGTGTCAGATTCAGTCAAAAGAGGCAGCCATGAAGAGAACCATCCCTGGGAAGCGTGAGAAAGCTGGCCATTTCCACGGGGCAGTGGTCTTCCACGGGGGCAGTTTTGCCCTCAGGGGATGGCTGGCGACGTCTGGAGACACATGTGGTTGTCATGACAAGCAGAGGGACGTGTGGATGGGGAAGCTGCCAGCTCCCGTCTAGTGGGCAGAAGTGTGAGGTAGTCCCAAACGCCTCCCGGCGCAAAGGACAGCCCCCACGGAGAATGAGCCGGCCTCAAACCTGCTGCTCAAGGAGAGGGAGCCAAAGGGCAAGGCCTCGTCATGGGGGCACCAGGACTCTTCAGCCTGGGGCTGACCTCACAGATCAGCAGACCTGCAGAAAATCTATGGCCCTCTTTATTGTCACCAACTTCCCTTCCTGGATAAAACAGAGAACTTAGAGCCCACCTGGGACAGAAGTGACAGCAAACTCTCAGGATCCATGCCCCTCACCCACCAGGATGTCACCACCCCTTGTGTCCACGTCCCTTCCACCCTTTCTTCCGCCCACAGTGCAGGCCACCTGTCTCGACCGACCCCTACCTGGGCACACTGATCGTGGTTCTGCAGATTTCCTGACCATGGCTGTGGCTGGCTGAATAACGGCCCCCAGAAGATGTGCTAATGGCAGAACCAGTGAGTCCGTTACCTTGCACAGCAAAAGGGCCTCTGGAAACGTGGTTTGGTTCAGGATCCTGAGATGAGGCATGTATCCTGGATTTTCTGGGTGTGCCCGATGTCATCACAGTGATCTTTATGGGGGAAGGGGAGGAGGGAGGGGTGGGGACAGAGAAGGAGAGGTGAGGACAAAAGTAGAAGTTGGGCACCCTGGGTGCTGCAGACCAAGCACAGCCGTGCTTCTCCACCGCAATGTTTGTTTTAACCCCTGGTCCTTATATGTGTACTGAGAATTCTAAGGCCGAGCTGGGACACTGAAAGTCCATCTGGGCCCTCCTTCACACTCACCAGTCACACACAGTCAGTCACAAAGACCCAGGGTCTCTTCCTTCCACACATCACATGCCTCTCCACACCCCTGGGCCCCAACGCCCAGCCCAGCTACTGCCTCCTGCCTCGGTTACCCAGCAGATCCAAATGGGTCCTGCCTCCTGGCTTCCCACTTGCTCCCAGGAAGCACAGGGAACCCTGTCGGATGCAGCTTTCCCACATCACTTTAAGTGGCAGCGTCCCACTGCCCTCGGGTTCAATTCCAGAGTCCTCCACAGACCCTGGAAGTTCCTATGCAGATTAAAATTCCCCCGTGGAGAGCTGGTTCAGACACTGAGCTGGGAAAAACCCAATCTTTCCTACCCTCACACCACCACACTCACAGCACTTCTGACCCTTATGTGTGGTTTTCTTGCCCACACCAAGCAATTCTGTGACATCAGCTGGGTGTACTATAATTTAGTTCAATTCTGACACTATCTACCTGGAGGTTAAGGCTCAGTCCCACGAGACTACCCCCAGACTCTGATTGAAAGGAGTAGGTCCCCAGATGATCCACAACTTCTTGGCTATAAATGAGAGGTTCTCATGACTCCCTCAGCCTTGGATTAGATTACATGCTGGAGCAGCTCACAGAACTCAAGGAAACACTCACATCTACCAGTTTCTTAAAGGATGTGATAAAGGATACAGATGAGCAGCCGGGGCAGAGTTGGAGTTGTCATCCTCTGGGTACCTGGAAGTGTTCACCAGCCTGAAAGCGCTCCAAACCCCACACTGTCGGGATTTTTATGGAAGCTTCCTCATGTAGGGTGATCAAATATTAGCTCTATTTCCTGTCCCTCTGTGTTCTCCAGTCTTTCTGGTGACTCGCCCCCACCCAGGAGCCCAGCCAGAGCTGCCTCATTAGAACAAGAGAGGCTCCTGGTGCTCTTGTCACTTGGGAATTTACAAGGGTTTTAGGAGTGCTGTGCCAGAAACCCGGGCAGAGACCAAAACACGTTTTCTATTATCTCACAGATGCTCACCGAGCATTTCAGTCACACGAGCCTCTCTCGGTTCCCTGACCCCACATGGGCCACCTCCAGCCATCATCTGACAAGCGCCCTGGCCACTCCACTGACTCCTCAGGCCCCGGATTCCACACCAATCAGGGGCCATTCCAAGGAGACTCGGGGCTTCTGGTGAAGTCCACACAGCAGGGTGCCCGCTCTGTTCCAGCCACAGATAAGACACAGAGAGAACACAGCAAGGAAAACGAGCAGCACTGAAACCTTCAGGGGTCATCAGGAAGCAAAGTGGTGCTGGGGGTTGGGTCCTCCAGCTATGGGCCTCAGGGACACTCAGGAAGCTGGCAGAGGCTGGGGTCTGGCCCCTACAGCCTCAGAGGAGGAGGCCCGTTGCAGGCTGGGTTGCACCAGAGTCAAGGCCTCAGTCTGAGACCAGAGCCTCAGGACCCCAGCTTCCCAAAGCTTGCTGAACATGCCTACCAGGGTTGCCAGGGAGGACCAAGCTGCTGGCCTTGGCTGCTGTAACGAAATGCCACCCGCACGGCAGCTTCAAACAAAAGAAATGTCTTCCCCGACAGTTCTGGAGGCCAGAAGCTTTTCTGCTGACAGACTTTTTAATTTATTGCTTTCATTTCTTTGCAATCTGTTCTGAGAAATGGGTGAGCTGAAAAATTCCTAGAAAAGCATTCTCTAACTCATGACTTTCTTTTTAAAAGTCACCAATAGATAAAAGTGAAGGGCCCTGAATGGCCAAGTCACAAACAAGGGAATAAACACCCAAACACCCAGGAAGCTGCCTGACCTCACCAGAAACATGCAGGGTGGGGTGTGGTGATAAGCATGGCTGGTATGGGAATCTCTTACAGATGGAAAGCAGCCTGGCCGTAGGTAATGACAGCCCCAGTTATCGAGTCTCTGGTACAGAAACCCCACCATCGAAGAGACAGAACAAGTTTTAAGGATAAGGATGCTGATAATAAAAAACGATGTAGCCTAAACTTTAGTGCGAAACGCGGTAAGAGAAATACAGTTTTAGAAACAAAGGTTAGCCTGGAGGAAGATATAGTAATTTCTATTATTCATTTACACACCAGACACAGATATAAAGCAAAATCTGAGTAACATAAAGGAGATATGAGAAAAACCACTTGGAAAACTTCAATACACATCTTAGAATTTGACTGACCAAGCAGACAAACTGGAATATAAAATATAACTTATATAACATACAGTTTAAATTATTTCAAATATAAAGTCAAGCTGAAGTATATACATAGTTATTTATTCGCATGCTCCTGTCTGTGCCCTACAGACAGAAATGTTTGAATTGCCGGGGAAAATGAACAGAATTGACCCCATCCTGTGGATGAGGAAACTAGGCAGAAAACGCTTGAGTAAAACTTACCCGCAGCCTAGTGGCTGGGGTAGAAGGCTAGAGGCTGAGTAGCCCGTAGCCCTGGCACCCTGCCATCCTGGTTCTCAGCACCCCCATTGGTACCTGCCTGCCCGGCCCACTGCTCTGCCCTCTTTCTCAGCATCGGCCATCACAGGCACCTCTCGGCCTCTCACCTTGGGTGATCCGTGCATGCTACCACTAGCTGCCCCTTGGCCTGCCCCTGCGGACTTCAGAGTCCTTGGTGGTGGGAGACAGCAGGGCCATTACATTCACTCCATCTCCATTCCCCCCGCAGCAGCAAGGCTGCGCTCTCCCTCCCTCTTTCAGCCCCTCTCACCAAGATCTATCTTCCCTGTGCTGACAAATCTGTTCTTAACCCATGCCAATCAATGACTACCTTCCTGGCATACAAACTCTTAAGCCCACACCTCCAGTGCTCCCCTCAGCTTCTCAGGGGAGAGGTTTTCCTTCTGGTCAAGGTAACTCCTGCATCCCAGTGCCCTGCCCTTACCCCCATGTACCTGCTCAGCCCAGCAGAGCCCTAGACGGAAGGGCTAACTCCCCACTCCCCTCCTCACGGTGCCCTCTCTCTCTCTCACACACACAGATATACACCACACCTCAGAAGGCTGCTCACGACTCTGCATGATGCGTCTTGTTCTGACATTCCTGCCCATCCACAGGCAATCTCCTACCTGTGTCCACTCTCTGAGCCTCTCTTTCCTTGGCGAGGGCTGGGAACACACTTTCCTCCCCTCTGCAGCCAGACTGCCTGCTTGAAAGTCCCAGCTCCACCACTTGCCTCTGCAGGACCCTGCACCGGCCTCTTTACCCTCTCTGGGCCTCATCTGCAGACAACTAGGATAAGAGCAGCCCCCACCTTGTGATGCTGCTGTGAGGATTAAATGAGTTGTGTTTACAGAGCTTAACACTGTGCTGACACACAGTAGGAGCACAGCAGGTTTAATTATATAGATTATATTTGGACATAAAACTCCCCTTGTGTTTCTCCTGCTGGACCCAGAAGGGGGCTGGTCTGGCAAGGGTCCCTCCGGCTGCAGGACTGGGGAGGAGGTCTCGCTTTCTCCTTCCTTTTCCAGTTTCCTTTTTCTCTGTTTCTGCGGGGTGGGGTTTCAAGTGCTGACTCAGGCTTCATGCCCAAGCTCCCTGCCATTGCCATTCCCTCTGCCACATCCAGCCATACCCTCAAAAACTTGATGAAGTAAAATTCAGATTTTTATGGCAAGACAAAAAAAAATTCGAACTTTTTCTCTGCCCATTTGGGCCTCCTCCCTCCGCTTTAGTGTGTATTGCGCATCTGCACGAACCAGACCTCATTAGGAGATAACCTTCCTTCTCTGTAAGGGGTCCAAATGACCCACTACTTGCTTTGTACTGCAAGTCTGGATTATATAAACTCTCAACTCATTGTGTAACCTATGGCCCTTTGTCGCAAAACTGTATATAACTGTACTTTGACCTCTAGAGTGGGAGAGTCCTAAGAGGTCTCTGAAAGACTGCTTCCTGGGTTATAATCCTCAGGTTGGCTTGAATAAAATGTTCCATTTCTTAGATCGGCTACTGATTAACTTTTTAATCAACAGACTCCTCAACTCAACAGAGCTGAGTGACCACGGATTGCTCATCTCTTGCCCTGCAGCCTCCACCCCGACTCCTCACTAGAAAGGGAAACTCAAGCATCCTCACTCTCCACTCCCTCGGCACTGCCCCTCGCGCTGAGTTTCTTCCATCGCGCGAGGCTTCTACTTAGCGAGGCTGTGAAATTCACACCCCAGCCCTCAGCACAGGGCAACTTTGTATCCCTGCCCTCCACACCCCCGGCCCTGCTCACCTGTCCAGCCCTTTCTCACACAGAGCCCTCAAGCTGGGGCATCACCAAACACAACCATCACAGGCCCCCATGGCTGATGACTTTTGCTCTGCGAAGACCACCCCTAATTCTCCGTTCACCTAGACAACATGCACGTTCTCTTCAAGTTGAGTGCAAAGCTCACGTACCGGTGGGAAAACACGTGTCCATGTTCTGGGGCTCAGCTGGCCTCTAGGGTACGGTGGAGCCTCGGCGCTCGGTCCCCGGGGTCAGGCTCACCTGAGAGCGCGGGCAATGGCGGCACTTCCGGTGGGCAGCGGAAGTGCGCGCGCTCGGAGCGACCAACTACAAGTCCCAGAAGGCCGCGCGCCGGCGGCCGTCTCTCCCGCTTCGGTGGCAGTTTTTCCAGCTGCTCCAGCGGCTGTGTGCGCGCGGCGGCGGCGGCGGCGGCGGCGGCGGCGGCGGCGGCGGCGGCGGCGGCGGCGGCGGCGGCGGCGGCGGCGGCGGCGGCGGCATCGTCTTGGAGGCCTTTGGCGTCTGGGC
Source organism: Camelus bactrianus (assembly GCF_048773025.1). Taxonomy (NCBI): domain Eukaryota; kingdom Metazoa; phylum Chordata; class Mammalia; order Artiodactyla; family Camelidae; genus Camelus; species Camelus bactrianus. The sequence goes on from NC_133547.1 coordinate 289,863, forward strand.
GGCGGAGACCCAGCTATTTTTCTTCGACAACGGCTCGTGTTGTGGTTGAGAATGTTGCTCCCGTCAGCTCTGCCCCTCGGCCCGGTTTAACGGACGACTCTGACTCTCCACAGGGGCGTCTGCGACGCAGGTCGGGGGCCGGACGTGGGCCCCTGAACGGTGCGCAGCCTCGGCCATGCCCAGACCTGCCGAGGAAGGGAAGGCGGACCACCTGATGAGGACCCCAGCAGCTGTTTCCGCAGAGCTCCAGCCTGCGAGGGGAGTGCGCCGCCAGCCGAGCGTTTGGCAGAAGCCCAGAGGCCGGCAGAGGGGAAAGCGTGACAGCGACAAATGGGGAAGGCCTCGGCCGTGTCCTGGGACCTCTTGGCGGAGTGTGGAAGTTGGCCGGCTAACTAGTAGTGGGTCATCCTATATGATTGCTCAGGGGAGCCTATTTGGCTTCCTCTGGTTGGTCCTCGGTGGGACAAGCGGCCAAAAAATTGTGCAGCTGGCAGTTACGGACCAAGTCCCGACTGTTTGGGGCCTGTTGCTACTGAGGTTGTGGGTCAGAGAGCTCTGATACATGTGGTCTGGCCACCGTTTGTGTGTTCAGTCTTACTGCCTAGTGGGGCTGAGACCCGCATACCTGCTCGCCTGTCCTGGCTCTTCAAGGAGGGAGAGGCCACAGGAAAACTTACTGGGCCGGCCTTCTGGCGGGAACCACTCTGGCTCCACGGAGCGTCAGGCATAGATAAGCTCCTGGATTGTGTTTTGGTATCTGGGATACTCCAGTGACCAGTCTTCCTTGCAGATTCTCCTGGGTGTGACCTTCCTGGTTGCTTTACTCTATGGTCATCACCTTATTTGCCTACTTCATACTTGCGCAGGTGACCGTGCAATTTGCAGATTCTTCCAGAAAGTCTAGAACTTAACTTCCAGATGAAGAGTCTGGATAGCCTCATGCCTCTTGAGTGTGAATCAGGCAAGGGCATTCTGGCCAAGGAGAAGTGGCAAGTCGGCTGGGGGCTTCTGGGGCAGCTTCCCTCTCTTTTATAATGGATATAAGACACTAGTGTGTCTCCTTGTACTGCTTCTGGACAGTGTTGTCTGCATGTAATATGTGGAACAGTCCTGCCTTGCCAGCATCATGAGAAAACCAGCCCAAGGGGCAAAGTCAGCATGCTGAGAATGGCAGAGCAGAGCAGAAAGATGGAAAGAACCGGAATCAGTAATGGGATCCTCCCTGAGTCACTGAATCAAGTAGTATTGTCTGTGCCCACCTTGGGACTTTTCACTACTGTAAAATAGACAACCCTGTTTGGTTTTATTATTGAAAATTTCAAACATACAAGAGTCAAGAGAATAGTGTGTTGAAATCCCAAGCTTCCCCTATGCCTTACTCAGCTGCATTTACTGTCAGCATTCTGCTTTTTAAGTTTAGTCTATTCCCACCTACTCTCAGCCACCACTGGTTTATTTTGAAGCAAATCCCAGATCCATCATTTCACATGTAAATGCCTAAGAATATGTCTCTGAAAAATAATGGTCTTTTTCCAGAATAGGCAAATCCGTACAGAAAGTAAATTAGTGGTTACCTATGGCTGGAGGAGTTTTGGGGGAAATATAACTGCTAAATGTTTCTTTTGGGGTGATGAAAATGTGCTGCATCCAGCGCAGCTCGGGACCGTGTCTGACAGAGCAAAGCAAGACTTAAGAAATAAAGAGGCAGAGTAAAGAGTAAAATGGAACTGGGTGACTCAAGATCTCGTGGACCCAGAGTCCCAAAAGCCTGGTCAGCATCATATTTATTAGGAGTATACAGCTCAGAAAAAAATGCATTCAAACAGGTGGGGCTTTAGATATTCCATGTGATCAGCACTAAGTTCTGCTTGCTGGTTAACTGATTAATTTCAGGCCTTCCCTTCCAGGAACAATCACCCTCCTCGGGGTATGCAAAATTTCTAAATCTATCCTGTTATTGCCTCCGGGACATCTTGAGATAGCAAATAGTCCCCCTGGGCTTAACCGCATACTTTCATGCCCAAACAAAGTTCTGTTAATGGATGATCTGGCTTTCCATTGTTTTACCCTAAGGAAATATCTGCCCTCCTTTGTGCCCTTATGGTCAATCTCAGGATTGCTCACCACAACTTTTCTTTAGCATAATACGTGCTATAGGTCATCTACTGCATAAAACATTAAAACAAAGCAAGCATGTGCATTTTAAGCAAGCAAGTGTGAATATAACATTTTAAGCTCATGGAAATTTAGGTGCAGCTTGTTTTCCAGCTGTTCATTTTCCAGCGGCTTGTTTTCCAGCAGCTTGTTTCCCAGCAAAACTGTTCTAAAGTTGATTGTAGTGATGACTGTAAAACTCTTGAGTATATTAAAAAACATTGAATTCTGCAACGTAAGTGGGTGAATTGTATGTGAGTTGTCTCAGTAAAGCTGTTAATAGTACATAAGGTTACCGACACCTATTAGAAAAAAAAGATAATGGGGAAAAATGACTTTTAAATATACAACTACAAAATCATTAACACACCTAAAATATTAGCAATGATTCCTTAATATCAAATATCCAGTGTTTTAATTATCCCAAATTGTGACTTGTTCTTTTACATTTTGCTTCTTCCAATTAGGATCAGAACAAGGTTCACACCTTGCATGTGGTTAATGTATGCTTGAGTCTTGTAGTTTATGGGTTTCCTCCACATATGCTTTTTCCTTTTATTTCCATTTATTAAAGACAGGTAAATTTTTCCTGTAGGGTTTACCACAGTTTGGATTTTGTAATGATATTCTGTAGTTTAATTTCTCTTTTTCCTTGTTTTTTCTGTAAACTGGTAGTTAGAGGCTTAATTAGATTCAAATTTGTATGTATGTTTGAGAATCTTTCATACGTGGTACATGTGTTCCCTTTGCATCATATCAGAAGGTACATTATATCTGGTGCACTTCTGTGATGTTTATTTTGATCATTCTGTTACGGAAATGACAGGCCAGCCAAGAAACAAGCACCACTCAGAGGGTTGGAGTACTCAGATTTATTACGCCGGCGGGCTCAGAGGGGCTTCTGCTCCGAAGCTCTGAGCACCTCCAAGACGTGCACATGAGGTTTTATAGGGTTAATTACAAGTATGGGGCTATTAGCCAATAAGGTTCAAACAACAAAAAGCAAGGAATCAGTACTCTGGAGCTTGTCAATTTGGAACAGATCACGTTACTGACACTTGTTGAGCTTGGATTTACGAGTTAGCTTGTTAGCCCAGTAAACTGACACTAAACTTCAGATTTATGAGTTAGCCCAGCAGAACTTAGATCAGTAAACCGACACTTACCACACTTAGATTTGTGACTTAGCTCGTTAGCCCATCTGGGCTTTTCCTTCACATTCCCCCCTCTTGATGCTTTCACAACCCTTGTTGGAGTAAGCATCATCATTTACCTGTTGCAGGGGCTCATAATTGGAGGCTAACATCTGGAGTTTTATAGCCTCTATTTGCTCACTGACAAAGTGGGTCAGGAAGTTTAGGACACAGGGCCCAATTAGCAGAACTGCAAAAATCAGGAGTAAGGGACCTGTGAATGGTGCCAGCCAGGAGATCCAGCCCCAGGGGCCTGTCCATGGGCTCTTATCTAAAATATGTTTTTTTCTTTTTCACTCAGTCTTGTAACTCTTGAACCATTTCTCTGACAATTCCTGATTAATTGGCATAAAAACAACACTCTTTGTTTAGGAAGAGGCATAGTCCCCCCTCTTTGGCCGTGAGTAAGTCCAGACCCGTTCTGTTTTGTAAGACCACCTCGGCCAGAGAGTCAATCTGATTTTGCAGAGTTTCCAGGGTTTCTGCTATTTGTTGGAGATTGTGGCTGAATTTACCTGTAAGCTGAAAATACAGGTTGGTACATGGACCACTTGTCACCCGGCTCCATGCAGGTGCATCGTGCAGCCAAGGGGAGTGAGGTCATTAGCGTCAGTAGCATCAGCCTTATGATTATCTTAGACATGATGCTGCAGTGATGGCACTAATTATAACAAGGTATAAAATAGCTATCAGGATTTTATGGCCTATGTTCCAGTCAGGTGGGGCGGCGCTAGCTAGCCCCACTGCTAGTACGCAGACTGCTATAGCAAACAAGGAAAGAGGCAAGGGAGCACAAAAGAAATACATTTAACAGCTGCGTTGAGCTTTCCTCAAGCTTCGGCCGTGCGTTGACTAGCCAGCTTCCGGGTGTGGCTAGAGCAGGGCTCGTCTATCCTTTTCTGGTCCCTCTTGATCTTGATCTTGAGCGGGTCTCCCGGGACACTCTCAGTTTTTCAGGGACCCTCCGTCTGAGGTGCAGTCGCTCTTTTGACCCTTCCTTGAGCTTTGAGGCTGGTATGCTGTGTGCAGGTTCCAGCGGTTGCTCAGTGCCTTTGCCACTTGCTGTACAATTTCTGCCACAAAGGCAGGTCCATTGTCAGACCCGATGGAGGTAGGCATTCCAAATCGAGGGATAACATCCCTGAGGAGAGCCTTTGTCATTTTCTTTGCTTTCTCTGTCCTGGTGGGGTAGGCCTCTATCCACTCTGTGAAGGTGCAGACGAAAACCAGCAGGTACTTATATCCCTTACTGGGCCCAAGTTCAGTAAAGTCCACTTCTAAATCTTCAAAGGGAGCCAGTCCGCATCGCTGTATTCCCATTGGCCCAGTTAGCCCTTGTTTTGGATTGTTTTGTGCACAGAGCAAGCAGCGTTGGGAAACTGATGCACACAGAATAGGGAGACGAGAAATTAGGAAATATTGCTTTAAGAGGGCCTCCAAAGCTGTTTTTCCCATGTGTGTGGCTTCGTGTTGTTGTTGGACTAGACGATAAGCTAGTCGTTTTGGGATGAAAACCCTTCCATCCGTCATGATCCACCATCCGTCCTTTTCTTTCTTTCCTCGTTCAGCCTGTGCCCACTTGTTTTCGTCTTGGCTACATTCTGGGGCAGTGGGTAGCTCTGGCGCTGCCATAACTTTAATTACTGAGTGTTCCCAGGTGGCTGCTTCTCTTGCCTTTTGATCAGCCAGCCTGTTCTCCTGGCTCACAGGGTCATTTTCTCTTTGGTGTCCCTTACAGTGAATAACGGCCACTTTCTTTGGATCCCATACTGTCTCCAGTAACTGTAAAATTTTTTTGTTTTTGATTTTTTTTTTCCAGCAGTTAAAAGTCCTCTCTCCTTATAGATGGCTCCATGTACATGCAAGGTTGCAAATGCATATTTGGAATCGGTGTATATATTGACTTGTTTTCTTTTCCCTTCCCTTAGTGCCTGGACCAGTGTCCAGATCTCTGCTCGCTGAGCAGACCATCCTGGGGGAAGGGACTCTATCTTTATTACCTCTCGGGTTGTTGTTACAGCGTAACCTGCTCACCGTTGTCCATCTTGCATGTAACTGCTGCCGTCTGTGAAAAGTTCCAGGTCTGGGTTTTGCAGGGGCTTGTCGGTTAGATCAGGCCTGCTTGCATACACCTCTTGGATGATTTTTTCGCAGTCGTGGTCAGGCTGCCCTTCCCCCTCAGGCAAATATGTGGCTGGGTTTAAGGTTTGCACAGTCTCTAGACGGACTCTTGGATTTTCACATAGAAGCCCCTGGTAGTGGGTCATCCTTGTGTTAGTTATCCATTTGTAACCTGGGCCGTTTATTAGGGCCACCACAGAATGGGGCACTTTTACATTTAAAGTCTGTCCCAGTGTGAGTTTGTTTGCCTCGTTGACCAGGAGGGCTGTGGCAGCGAGGGCCCGTAAACAGGGTGGCCATCCTGATGTTACAGGGCCCAGTCTTTTAGACAAATAGGCCACAGGTCGCTGCCATGGCCCCACATTCTGAGTCAGGACTCCAAGAGCGGTTTGGTCTCTTTCATGTATAAACAGGTTAATCTCTCGTGTTACATCTGGTAAGCCTAGTGCTGGGGCTTGGGTGAGCAGTTCCTTTAATTGCCTAAAGGCATTTTCTCGTTTAGTTTCCCATATGAGGGTTTCTTTTCCTGATCCAGCAGTTGCTTCGTAGAGGGGCTTGGCTATTTTTGAAAACCTGGGGATCCAGATCCGGCAAAACCCAGCTGCGCCCAGGAACTCTCGCAGTTTTCTTTTTGTTTCCGGTCTGGGTATGGCACAAATAACTTGTTTTCGTTCTGGTCCTAGGGCTCGGTGTCCCTCTGAGATAATAAATCCCAAGTATTTGACTGTCTTTTTGGCCTGGACCGGCTGAGCTGCTAATATCTTGTATTGTCCAGGTCCATTTGAGCAAAACCGAATCCATGGGGGTAGAGTCTGGGCGATATTTAGCCAGGAGTCAATGTAAGGGAATTGATCTGGGTGGCCTGGGGTTCCAGTGATTATTTGATAGACTGCTCGCACTGTTGCTAGGTCCAGAGTTCCTCCTGAGGGCCACCCAACTCCAAATGCCGGCCATTCAAGCTCACACAAAGTGCGGAGCCTGCCGGGGATCATTCGAATTCCATAGTCTCCTGAGAACCCCTTTTTGAAATTCTTAATCATGCAGTCTAGAGTGGTGGGTTTCGACTTAGAGCCTCCCATTCTTTATAGATGTTTAAGGATAATAGATCTGTTGTTTTAGATGTTTAGGAAGGTAGCCTTTATATCTTTTTTTCTTTACTCTTCAAAACACCGGAGTTCCCAGAGAGACTGCTCTCTTGCTGGGTCTATGAGTTGTTTTAAGGCTAACTTGGTCAGGGACTCTGGGTTCCAGTCACAGCTGATGTCTCTGGAGCTCAAGGCCTCAAGCAGTTCCAGGGACTTTCTTCATTAAATTCTCTCTATATTCTGAACTAATGTATCAGGGGCGTGGGACTGACGACAGATGGTAAAACAAATGGACTAGAAAAGGGACCTCCGAGGCTGGGTGAGCCTGGTCCTGAAGGAATTCGTCTTCTAAATTTGAGTCCTGGGGGTCTGAGGCTAGGCAAAAGGGGCACTACGTGGGTCAGTTCAGTAGGGGAACAATAAGTCTCAGGTGTTCTGTGACAGAGTCAGGTAGGAGACTTTCGCACAGAAATAGCATCTTAGCCTCCGAGGGCACAGGGGCGATGACTCATTGGCTGTCTATGTCCTTTTCCCTCCCAGTGTAGCCACCCTGTGCCGGTGTCGCAGACAAGACAAGGGAGGGTTTTCGTTGTGTCCGCCTGGCCACTCCCCTTGCGGGGACGAAGGTGCCTCTTAGGTTTGGCGGGTCAGTATAAGTCGCTGACTCCGATCGGGACCCTGAGGGACCGATACCTCCCTGAGCTGTATGAGGTCACCACGGAACCGCAGGTTGGGACTCACTCGAACTCCGTAGCAGAATGCCGTGGAGCTACAAACTCGAGCCTGATCGCATGCTTCACAGGCCGCTCATTCACTCACACACACACACACACACACAGAGGTTAACAACATTCCTCCCACCAATACCAATATCCTGTTTCCTGTAGGAGGGGATCCGCCTCCTCTTCTGTCCACTGGGACAGGACCTGATACCTGATCTGATTTCCCCGTCTGAAATACCATCAGACGGAGAGCCTGTAGGAGGGGATCAGCCTCCTCTTCTGTCCAATGGGACAGGACCTGATACCTCCCGGGGGTTCCTACCTTGTCCAGACGGCCACCTGGTGAGTCTGTCCGTCCCTCCACGGAGTCTGGCTCTGGTTGTAGCCCAGCCACCCGGGGGCCGAGTTGCTGTCACGAAAGAGAACCCGGAATACCGTCGGGCGGCGCCACCTCGTTCGCTGCCGGAGTCCCGTCCCCCGGTCGGCCGGAGCCACCAGTCCAGCGGCTCAAGGGGCCGGCGTGGTTGTATCTCGCTGGGGCCTCCAGAAATGTTACAGAAATGACAGGCCAGCCAAGAAACAAGCACCACTCGGAGGGTTGGAGTACTCAGATTTATTACGCCGGCGGGCTCAGAGGGGCTTCTGCTCCGAAACTCTGAGCACCTCCAAGACGTGCACATGAGGTTTTATAGGGTTAATTACAAGTATGGGGCTATTAGCCAATAAGGTTCAAACAACAAAAAGCAAGGAATCAGTACACTGGAGCTTGTCAATTTGGAACAGATCACGTTACTGACACTTGTTGAGCTTGGATTTACGAGTTAGCTTGTTAGCCCAGTAAACTGACACTAAACTTCAGATTTATGAGTTAGCCCAGCAGAACTTAGATCAGTAAACCGACACTTACCACACTTAGATTTGTGACTTAGCTCGTTAGCCCATCTGGGCTTTTCCTTCACAATTCAAGTGTTGTCATCCATCTATTAAAAAATTCTCCAACATTTTTCACAGCATGGTTTTAGCAATCATTGATGATCCTTGCCTTACACCCATTATTTCATTAGGAGTTACAAAATGGTGGTTTTCTAATTATGTCATCCATTCTGTATCTATTTGCTGAAATTCTCCCATAAGGAAAAACTTTCCCTTACCAATTTTTTGGTTACCCGAAGTTACAGTTTGTTTAGGAGAGGCAGGATAAAAGCTTCATTCTTTTCCTTTACTTTGAGAAAACTGAGAAGTGCTAGCATTCTTCAAAGGTAACCAGTGAGTGTGTTTTATATACACGGATTTTAAACATATTACCTGTTTTAATCTATCGCAGTGAATAACTTGATGCTTCAATTGCCCAAACGTTGGTGAAGATCAGCTCCTTCAATCTGACTCCTGTGTCCTTTTGACATGACCTCAGAGGCTGTTGGTAGCTTCTTTGCTTTTCTGTCTGAGATGATGTTGCAGGTTCATTTTGTACATTTCCAAACCCAGCCCATTTCTCCAAAGAGCCCTGGTTCTTTTTAATGGAAAAAGTGTTTCAGAGACCACAGCTTGGGCACTAGTAGTACTCATTACTACTAGGGTAGTTATTATTAAAAACTTCTTCAGTGGACATTTAAACTTTGAGACTATATATATACATAGGTATATAGATATATATAAAGAGAAACACATTTTGGATTCATCCTGATCTTTCTAAATCGAATTTAGAATGACAGGGCTTTAATTTATATTTTACACTTCAATTTTTTAAGTTGAAAATCAGCAGAACAGTTTAGTTTCTTTATGTTTCACATTACTGCCAGTCTTATTACTGCCAGTTAAAGATTTATCTGTAGTTCTTTTTTGTCCTTAGGATCTATCTCCACAGTGAAACTGATGTGTTTTAAAGTTAACGAAACCTAGGGTATAGGGGTACAGCTCAGTGGTAGAGCATGCTCTTACCATGCAGGAGGTCCTGGGTTCAATTCCCAGTTCCTCCATTTAAAAAAATAATTTAAAAAATAAACATTAAAAAAAGGAAAGAAATAAATTCTCTAACAGAAGTCAAAGATAACTGAAAATGTTACAGAAATGACAGGCCAGCCAAGAAACAAGCACCACTTGGAGGGTTGGAGTACTCAGATTTATTACACCGGTGGGCTCTGAGGGGCTTCTGCTCCAAAGCTCTGAGCACCTCCAAGACATGTGCATGAGGTTTTATAGGGTTAATTACAAGCTTGGGGTATTTGGCCAATAGGCATGGAACAGCTTTAGCAGCATCATTATTACAAAAGTAGAGGCAGGGAGGCAGCAAAACAACATTTCAAGGCCAGATATGTCTCTTTGAAAATTCAGCTGGCTAGCAAAAAAACATGAGCAGGGAATCAGCAAACTGACACTTATTAACTTAGATTTCCGAGTTAGCCCAGCAGAACTCAGATCAGTAATCCAACACTTGTTACACTTAGATTTCTGAGTTATCTTGTTAGCCCAGCCCGGCTTTTCCTTCTCAAAAACACACAAGGTAAAGACAAGGAAGAAAAAATAGAGTTCATGAAACCTAAAAGTAACATTATAAATCAACTACACCTCAGGAAAAAAAAGGGAAAAAACAAAGTTAATGGAAATAATTATCCACGTGATAAGCTTTCCAGGGGATACTTTTCAATTTCTAGAGATCACTTAGAAATCACTGAATTTATAATTATGTAAAGCACTTTCATGGTTCCAAAGTGAAAACCAGAAAACAGAAGTAGACTCCGAGAAGCCTAGTCTGTGCCCGCTCCTCCCTCTCTTCCTGCCCTCTCCCACTGCTAATCATTTATATAACCTTTGAATTATCCTTCCATTAAAAAGCATATAAGAAAATATGTCCTGCATGTGTGTCCCACACGCTTCCTTAGGTAAGAGGTCCCACACCACACGTAGTGCTGCGACGTACTTCCCTGTGTCCACCTCATCCGTTGGTGGACGATCACTCTCCAGCAGCTGCCCAGGGCACTGCTGTGTGAGAGGACCGCGGCTCCTTCCACCAGCCCCCTGCTGATGACACATAAGCTGTATGGAAGGTTTTACTGTTACAAACAGTGCTGCAGTGGATGCTCTGTGCCCACATCATTTTGCATCCCACAAACAACATATGGGAGGGCCCATTCCCCACTATCTCATCAGCTGGGTAAGGCATCAAACTTACAAATCTTTGCCAATCTGACATGTAAGAAATGGTATTCCAGTGTAGTTCTAATTTGCATTTCTCTAAAGTTGAGAATTTCTCTAACTATGGGCATCTTTTAATATGTTTAAGAGCCATTTCATTTCATTAGTAAAAATGTATTTAGTGACAATAATAGTACAAATAGTAAAATACTATCATAAACAATGAACTGCAAATTTCATCTTCATAACGACCTCCCTGAATTATTGATGAGCGAAATGAGACTCTTGAGAGATTAAGATGATTCTCCAAAGAACAGAACTTTTAAATGGATGAGTCATGATCAGAATTCCAGTTTCTGGAGCTCTGTCCTGTAGGACTCCTCCTATTGCATTTCCCAAGAGTATGTAGAACTATTCACCTGACCTTGATTCTAAAGAATTTCGGATTTGGAATGTGTTTTTGGTGTCTTGAGAAGATAAAAAATGATACTGTCAAACAGCAAGGAAAAGGCCCAGGAGGTGGGACTTCCTCACCTGAAATGTGTTCTGAGGAGAGTCTTCGCTCTGCTCTTCTGCGTGGAACACAATCATTAATAACTCAGAATTCTTCTGTAATGGGAACTAGCATAGTGCTGTAGGTCAATTACACTTCAGAAACAAACTCGTAGAAAAAGGGATCAGATTTGTGGTTACCAGAGGTGAAGGGTGGGGAGAGGGGTGTTGGATGGAGATGGTCAAAAGGTACCAACTTCCAGTTATAAGTAGGTACTAGTAATGTAAAGTACAATATGATAAATAAAATTAACACTGCTTTGCTGTATGTTATATATGAAACTTGTCAAGAGAGTAAGTACTAAGAGTTCTCATCACAAGGAAATTTTTTCTATTGCTTTAATTTTATATCTGTATAAGATGATGATTGCTCACTAAATTTACTGTGGTCACCAGTCCATGATGTATGTCTGTCAAATCATGATGCTGTGCACCTGAAACTTACACAGTGCTGTATGTCAATGATCTCTCTATAAAACCGGAAGAAAAAAATAATTCAGAACCCTTCCCTATTTTGTGCCAAGACTCTTGGGAGAACTATCTCCCTTTTTGGACAGTAAAGACAGTTCTTCCATCCCCACTTTCCACTTAATTCCCCTCCTAAAGATTGATTGCCTACATTATTGGCCTTTGATTGAAAATAAACATGTAGGGGGAAGGGTATAGCTCAATGGTAGAGCACTTGCTTAGCCTGCATAAGGTCCTGGGTTCAATATCCAGTACCTCCTTTAGAGTAAATAAAAACCTAGTCGCCTCCCCTCAACCAAAAACAAAGAAAGAAAGAAAGGAAGGAAGGAAGGAAGGAAGGAAGGAAGAAAGTAAGAAAGTAAGTAAGAAAGAAAGAAAGAAAGAAAGAAAGAAAGAAAGAAAGAAAGAAAGAAAGAAAGAAAGAAAGAAAGAAAGAATACATACTCAGTTTCAGCTTTATCCAACCATTCCCACTTTAGCACTTTTCCACCAAGCATTCAAAGTTGTTTTTCTTTCTTTCAGGTTGGAAAAACCCAAATGACAGAAAAAGCTGGAATTCAAAGCAGGGCATTTTTGAGGAGGGACTGTCCCCTGGTATTAAAATGAAAAATTTGGTAATGTGATCCTTAGTGCTTTTCATTTGGAGAATTTTGGGATAGTAACTTCCAGATGAGGAACTGCTGGGGTATCCAAGACAAAAATTTGAGAGAAGTGGTATGTACCCCCAAAGAAAACACTCATCCAGGAGAGAGGCAGTGATAATGATGACTTATGGGGCCATTGTAATCTGAGTTCCAACTTTCTCCCATTCCAGATGCTTCATAGGACAAAGCATTTCCATAAACCAGACTCACAGGGTAAAAGTTTGAAAAATAAGTCAATTTTCAACAATTACTGGGAAAACCATGGAAGTGAGAAATATACAAAAGTGAGTGTGCAACACTACACTACTACACCTTCCACTTTAATCAACTAATAAGAAAAGAAACAAAAGATAAACCATATAACTACATGGACAGTGACCATTCTTTCTGCTATGGCTTACCCTTGAATAATTAGAACAAAATTCATACAGGAAAAGAAACAAAAAAGTATGAAAAAAACCTTTTAAATAGAAAAAAATTTAACCACAGTATATCCCTTAATGAACACCAGAGAATCCCTATTGAAAAGGAATCTGTACAATTGTAATAAATATGGAAAGAAAAAAAAAACACCTTCCTTCACAACTCTTTCCTTTCTCAAACCGGGAGAACTCATACTGGAGAGAAGCCTTGTGGACGTAATGTGGTAAGTATTTTGCATAGAGTTCTCACCTGGTTGCACATTAAGGAACTCACATCTGAGGAAAACTGCATGGATGTAATCAACATGGGACGTCTTTCAGCTGATGCTCCCAATTTGTCAGACATTATGTAACTTGTTCTGGAGAGACCCCATCGATGTCATGAAGCGGCAGAGCTTTCGGCAAGAGGCCTCAACTAACCGGGCATCAGAAAAGTCACCCTGAAGAGAAACTCTTCTGTTGTGATTGATGTGGGAAGTCTTACAGTCACATCCTTGGTTTTAATGTGTATCAAAGAAAGCAGAATGGGGAGAAGCCTTATGAATGTAGTTAAAATACGAAATCTTTCCCTCAAAGCTTTGACATTATTTCACATCAAAGAACTTACGTTGAAGAGAAAGAAGCCTTATGAGTGTAATCAGTGTGGGAAATGCTTCAGTTGGAGTTCTCACTTTGTCACTCGTCAGAGAACTCACACTAGAGAGAAATCTCATGAATGTCGTAAGTGTAAAAAATCTTTCAACCAGTTTTCTTATCTTATTGAACACCAAAGAACCCATATTACAGAGAATCTCTATAGATGTGGTCAATGAGGGAAATCTTTAGATGGGACTTTTATCTTACTGTAAATCAAAAAATTCATATGGGCAAAAACCCCACATGAAGGTAATGTGAAATAGCCTTCAGCAGACTATCTGACTTATGGAACACCAAAGAATTCATCGTGAAGGAAATTCTATGCATGTAATCAGTGCAGAAAGGCTTTCAGACCCTTCCCTGGTCAGACATCAGAGAACCCATTCTTGAAGAAAACTGTTAAATAAAATTTTTTAGTGTTAATGATTTATGGTCAATCTCTGCATTTATGACACAGTCCTACAAAAGTTAATCAACTAGGCAGTGTTCTTAATAAAACCAAGGCTTACTGAGAAGGAACCATTACAAAGACAAAATGAATAACATAAACACTGATGTGGGGAAAGTTCTTTCTAGAATGATTACATTATTGATACGAAGATCGAAACAGATGACGGAAATGTAATACAAATTTTTTTCACTGAGCTATTTGATCATTTGGGGCCATCTGTGTGGTTTCTACTGTGTTTCATTAATTTTCTGTAAGGCCTAATTATGTGAAAATGAATGCTGTGCACAATTGTGCTGTCATAGCAAAATATGTCTGCACCTGGGTGAGGATGAAAGCGGAATGGATAAATAGTTGATTTGACTTTTCCCATTTAAAAATATTAAACTAAATGTTCCTGTGATGTTACTAGATAACAGATGAAAACAATCCAGAAAAGAACTGGGGTCCTGTAGACTATTTACCTCCTTTGTCTGAGAATTTCAGGAAGATAAGAGACAAGTAACTAAGAAGCTAAGTGCTACCTGGCTTCTGGGAAATATCTCTAGAAAAGTGTGTGACAGCCACATTTTCTCTCATTCTTGGATTCCTTGGGGACTTCACCCTTGAGGACCCAGTGGTTTCTCAGGAGGGGGTGTGAGATCCTTTGGAGAATCTCATCCCAGAAGAGAGTGCCTGGCAGTGCAGAAGGGATGTGTGCTCGCGTCGCCGCACACACTAGCGCCGTGTACTCAGAACTTCCTCCCTCCTTCCACATCCTACCTGTGGACAGTGACCAGTGATACAGGGAACCGAGAAACGTGAGGGAACAGCTTCAACCCACTGCCCATCCCCTGAGTCTAGCCCACTTGCGTGTCTGATTTGAAACCAGAGTGGAATCCACTCCATGAGGTGGCTGGAGTCTTCCTTGTCGTCCAAGTTTTCCGTGTTCCCCTGATGAAATAAAATTTGTATTTTAAGACAGGACAAGAAAAAATTGAGCATAAAATTCTTTGTATTTGGGTCTCCTCCCTCCCTCCCTAGTGTGCAGCATGCACATGCACCACTCGTTAAACAGAACTCCTCAAACGTGGGAACGTCTGCTTGACCATGAAGATCATTTTTTCCCCTTTCTTCTGACAACGCTAGGGATGTAACTTCTTAATAGTGTTCTTTTCCGGCTCATAGGGGTCATGGTCTTAGGTGCTCACCTGGACTACATGTCCTTGGTGAACTTTATGTAAAATATCAGTATGTCATTTTGATGTATGATTCTTTGTCTCAAAAATGGACATAACTGTGCCTTTGACTTCTAACAGGCAAAACAGTTCTCAGAGCTTTCTGAGAATCTGCTTCCCAGGTTATAATCCTCAATTTGGCTGGAATAAAATTCCCCTCTTTTTCCCTTCTTAACTTGATAGTTAATTGAATTTCCATTGACACCCTAGATCAGAGGATCTTAATCTGTGTCTAACACTGTTAGCAGGGTGCAGCAGGTCTCCAACAGAATGCTGGGGCTTCACCAGCATGAATTATCAGCTCTCTTCATGGGTTTTTCCAGAAACACTCCACCCTGCCTGCTCATTGGAGTTACCTGGAGAGCTTGAAAAATACCCATCCTGGGGCCTGTGCCCAGAAATCCTGTATTCATTTTTATACTTGCTGCTGTAAGAAATTACCACGAACTTTGTGGCTTAAAACAACACAATTTTATTAATTTTTAAAACAGTTTTTATTACTTTAAAGCTCTGGAGGTTGAAATAGAGCAGGGGATAAAATCAAGCTGTGGACATGACTGTATTCCTCCTGGAGGCTCTGGAGAGGATTGTTCTCTTAACTTCCAGCTTCTAGAGGCTGCCTGCATCCTTGACTTGTGGGCACCCCGTGAGGTTTGTTGGGGGAGGCGAGAGGTATCATTCTGCTTACCACGGAAAGCTCCAGAAACACTAGGTGCGGAGTCTGGAGGCATGTCTGGGACGGGGCAGCCCAAGGGGCATCCCAGAGAGGTCTCTGCCCTTTCTTCCCTTGATTATGGCCCTTTTCCATGCCTCCTTCTCCAGCTCTTCCTGACTTGAAACCCTGCCAACAGGGCCCTTTTCTGCTCAAGTCAACCACTGTCGGTTTCTGTCCTTTTCCACCAAGGACACCCAAGGTGACTGAATTGGAAGATGTGAGGAGGCCTTAATGTCCTGCACGGTGTCGGTTAGTAGGTCCAAAAGAACCAAAAGATCCTTGCCTCCACTAGGCCGATAGGATCGTGGTGTTCTCTGAAATCAAGCCCTCAGCAACAGGAAGCCCTCTGCTGGGTTCACACTGCACAACTCCAAGGTGCCTCTTAGGTGTTAAGTTGGTGAGAGGCTCCAACTTTCAAACTATAAGTAGGACATCTAGCAGAAGCCTGCAATCCCATCCCAGGCAGGGTGGCAGCCACCCTCTTCTGGGGCTTACCCAAGGACATTGGAGAACCTTGCCAGTGTCAGATGAAAACAGCTCTGACCACAAGATCTACGTCTGGGACGAAGTTTTCTCCCGGATTCGCCGTTATTGGTGGTACCCAGTCATTTGTCTTGTGGTCACATTTCCACTGGAACAAAATGTATTTTGCTACCCCGTGTAGGACCACTCCTCGAATCTGCATCTTCCTAGAGAACCATCAGCTCCATGCCCAAGTTGAGCCACCGGCCCGTTTGATAGACTGCCTCTGTCCCTGCTGAGTCAGCGCAGAACCCTTTCCTCCCCACAAATCCCTTTCTTCTTCCATCTCTGAGCCCTGTTTCCTTGCTTTCTTTGCCTTAATTCCTATAATTCTAATTCTAGACATAAACATACACTCCTAATTTTTTAAAAATTTAAAATAATTTTTTAACTTTTATTTTTTTACTGGAAGTACTGAGGATTGAACCCAGGACCTCATGCACACTAAGCACACGCTATACCACTGAGCTATCCACCCCTAACACCGCTAATTTTTAAAGTGTCCCTTGAGGGATTGTTTCAAACTTGACATTAGTAGGTGCTGACATACCCAGATATCATGAGTGATGTTGGAAGTGGTGGCAACTGTGACAAACAAAATCTGTTTTATCCATACAAAGGGGCCGTACAAAGGAATGATGTTCTGATGCAGGCTACAGAATGGATGACCTTAAAGACGTTACACTCAGGGCAAGAAGCCAGGCAAACAAGGCCACGTGATTCTGTTTTATGAAATGTCTAGAATAAGGAAACTCACAGAGGCAGAAAGATTAGTGGTTACTGGGGCCGGGGAAAGAGAAAACGGACTGTTCACAGGACCAAGTTTTTTCGGGGAGCAATGAAGATGTTCTGGAATTATATTGTGGTGATGTGGCACAACCTTGTGAACATACTAAAACACCACTGTGAATTGTATTCTTTTTTGGAGGGGAGGGAGGTCATTAAGTTTATTTTTTTAGCGGAGGTCCTGGGGATTGAACTCAGGATCTCGAGCATGCTAAGCACGTGCTCTACCACTGAGCTATTCCCTCCCCCACCCCTGAATTGTATTTTTTAAAAGAGAGATTAAGCTTAAAAAATTTCTGCTCTGAGTTAAACCCTAATCTCTGCTCACCTGCACGTGGGCACCTGAACTGGTAAGACACACAGCCAGGCCAAGTCCATCTTCCAGGAGGGCCCTGGTGAGCTGCTGGGCCAGCCCACCCCTCTCTCTTCCTCCCTGAGGGGGCTTCACCTCTTCTCTCTTTACCAGCAGCATTGCTGTCGCCTGGTCATGGTTTCAGCTGATCAGCCTGCTTCTCACGTCACAAGGGAACGGCAGCCCTCAGCATCCTTTATGACCTCATCTCACAGTCACATGGCATGACTTCTGCAGCCAGGCAGCACAAGCCCAGTGGGATTCTGGGAAGTGAAGCCACTGCTCAAGGGAGCAAGCATCTCTACACCACCAGGACTTGGAGAAGAGCTGCTTTTGTTCTCTGGGAAAACAACTCCCTCTCTGGAAAGAACTGCACCTGGCGTAGTGGGAGGCAACAGAAGCCCTGGCGAGTTCTTCACCCCGACGTGCTCATCTCGTGTAGTCACTAACTGGCTGTGGCAGCGACTGAACGTGGTGGAGCAGCTGGGGGCCCTGTGCCTGATCCAAGAAAAGCAGTAGGGCTGCGGGGGGCCTCCCTTCCCAGGCCCCTGTCCTCCTGGCTCTGCCAGGCCTCCAAGGGCTGCTCCCTCCTGCAGGGAAAGCAGTGGGTGCTCACCCCACCAGGCGTGACTGCACCTCACCCGAACCAGGGTGACCCCAGGGGCTCTGCTGAGGCCGCACTCAGCCAGAATGTGCTGAACGTTACATTCAGTATCTGATCCAGAATTTTAAGAAACATCTTAAAATGTTATGCAGAACTCAGAGAGCAAAGTGGAGTTGAGGGACCTGGAGAATTAACTTAACCGTTATCTCCGTGGAACGTAGCATCAAACACACATCCAGTCCTGCTGCCTGGCTGCTTAAGTGGGGGATGAACATCCAGCCAGGAAGGAGTCCCTCAGAAGTGGGGCCGTGAGGCCAGCCAGCATTCCCAGGAGCTTCCAGCTTGCCTGTGGCCCCTAGGCCTCCAGCGGCTCCCCCAGCTTCCCTCAATGACGCCCTAAGGGGTGGAGTCATCCAGACTCCCTCGGAATCTTGGGCCAGAGGGGCTGTGGTCCTGCTAGACCTGGCCTGACAACCTCGCCCTTTTTGCATTAACATTTCTTTTTTGAATTATCAAGGCATTAGTGAAAATATATTTAATTAAATAGGTGGAAAACACACACACAGATCCTACTCCAGAAACATAGTTTATTTATCCACATTCTCTTTTAGCCCTTGTCCTTATACATAAATACTTTCACCACAAATACATCATCAGTGCACAGACTTTTTGGTACCTGGCTTTTGAAACTTACATGATAAGCATTTTCAGGTTTCCCTAACATCACTTTGAACGACCAAGTGAACAGACAAATTAGAACAGCAAATCAACTGAGCAAAAGAGTAGATCTGGTTTTCTGACTGATGTCTTCCTCAGCGGTAACTCCTGCCGGTTTTCTTACTGGCTTGAATGCAGGGCAGTCCCCCCGGTGGTCCTTTGCTCTTGAGAACATCATCACTGGTCGCTTTTTATGTTTAGTTTCGAACCCAACCAGGCCCAGCTCACCTGACAAGGCAGAAACAGGCTGCCAGGTGGTGTCTCCTCCCCCAGCGGCCGGTGGGCTAAGAGGGGGGCTGTTTCCTCCTGCACCTCAGCCCGCTGTGTGTCTTCTGATGCCCTATCAGGTGCGAGCTCTGGGTGAAGGCCTTCCCGCACTTGTTACAGGTGTAGGGGCGCTCGCCTGTGTGGGTCCTCTGGTGCCGGATGAGGTGGGAGCTCTGGCGGAAGGCCTTCCCGCAGTCCCGGCACGGGTAGGGCTTGGCTCCGGTGTGTGTCCTCAGGTGCTGCGAGATGGCTGAGCGGTCGTTGAAGGTCCTCCCGCACTCGTGGCACTCAAAAGGCCGCTCCCCTGTGTGCACCCTCTGGTGCTGCGTGAGGGAGGAGCTCTGCACGAAGGCCTTGCCACAGTCCCCGCACACATAGGGCTTCTCCCCCGTGTGGATCTTTTTGTGCACGGAGAAGTACCTGGGGTTGCGGAAGGTCTTGCCGCACTCGCTGCACCGGCACGCCTGGCTCCCCTTGTGGACTCGGGTGAATGTGATCTGCTGGGCTCTGGGGCTGAGGCCTCCCCCACCGCTGTCCCGGCTCCTGGCCCGGCCACCACCGCCGCTGCCCTGATGACGAAGCTTCCCCCTCTTGAGCCCGGGGCCGCGCCTACACAGGCGTTTTCTCGGAAGGGCTTTCTGGAGGAAGACAGGGCTCATGTTGAGACTTGTGCTTGCCTGAGCTTTGGGGCGTTCGCCCTGCGGCAGCTTCCGAGAGAGGGTTTTTTCCTGAGCGAGCACCACAGGTTTTGCAGCCATGTCCAAGGCCTCTGGGGCCCCAGCCTGCGCAGCGTCCTCGGAGGTGGAGGTGGGGGGCCTGGTGTCCTCCCCGGAGAATTCCTCCACTTTCAGGTGGAGGGCTGGTTCTTCCTCAGGAACGTTGGGTTTTGGAGTTAACTCCTTGCTTTCCAGGGTAGTCGCCCACCCTGAAAGAATGTGAAAGGTGTGGGTACTGCAGAGAGAAAGCCCTAAAGCAGGCTGACCGTTGAAATACTCAGAAGCTGTTTCCTCCGCCCCAAGGGTAGTCCTGCGCCCGGGGAGGGAGACTGAGCAGTGAAGCAGCAGAGGCGCCCTGAGCTAGGTGACAGAGGGACTGGGCGAGCGCTGGGAGTGGTCTCAGCTCTGAGTCCTGTTCTTCTAACCCTCCGGGTTGACAGCAAATCACTCCTGAACTGCCTCTGTCCGTGCAGAGCCCGTCCCTCCAGGTCCACAGTGTTAGCTAAAGGCCCTGGACGGTGCAGGGGACTCCCGAGGGTGTGTCCAGTCCTCACGCCGGGCCCAGAGAAGCTGCACCCCAGACTCAGAGCCCCCATGGCAGCCCAGTCCCAGAGGGGGAGGGGCCTTACCCACAGAGACCAGGTGTCCAAATGTCTCCAGCATCACATCATGGTACTCGGTCCTCTGCGTTGTGTCCAGCAGCCCCCACTCCTCCCTGCTGAAGTCCACAGCCACATCCAGGAAGGTCACTGGTTCCTGCAACATCACACACTTTGTATGTCAGCATGAGGGTCAGGGAGATCTCGGCAGGGACAGAAGAAAGGCTGGCGGGGACATTCCACCTGAGCTCTGTGGGCTGGGGATGCCCCAGCCTTGGGGTCTTGTTTGAAAACACTGACTAGGGTTCGTAAGAGGTCCAGCAGGTCTGTTCTCATGAAACCAGAGTCTGGGCCCAGGCTGGAGGCAGAGCCCGACCTTCACAAGGACTCACAGGTGCCACAGACAAACTGCCTCCACCCCCCAGGCCAGCCACACCCACCCTGGGCATACCCTCTTCTGAGAACAGTCCCTCCTCACAGGTACAGGGGTTGCCTGGGAGTGGGGCGGCCACTCACACTGCACTATAATCAGTCCTTTCCAAGGAGCTGACCAGGACTCTGGGAGGAAGAGGCCTCCCCCCTGGCCCTTTGCCTGGATTTGGGAGGCACGTTGCCCATGAAGGGCAGAGCCCACTTGAGAAGGAAGAGGCTGGAGCCCCTGAATCGAGCTATGCCTGAAGCCTGCCCCAGACCTCTCATTACATGAAAGCTGATAAAGTCACTCCTCTGCTGGAGCCAGATGTAAACCCTGACTGAGATCACCTACCCACCATCACTTAACTGTTCTCTAAGCTTCAACGGTCAGCAAGACAGGGCTGGACCTGTTTCGTCTACACCCCACCTCTGGGTTATTTTGAAGTAAATCCCAGGCATCCGAAGGTCTCCAGCATCACATCGTGGTACTCGGTCCTACTGAGTTTGTTTCAGTCATAAACACCCAAGTCTGCATTTCTGAAGGACGAAGTCTCTCCTGTTCTAACTGGGATCCAGCCATGTTCTGCACATCTGGCCCAGGGCTGCCCCGCCTCCCAAGTGTCTGTGAACACTGGGCCCCTCCTGCTCCTGTCTCTGGAGTTCCTGACTCCAGTGACACCATGGTCTCAGAGGACGCTGGGACCAGAGAAGGAAAGGATGACACCCCACACTCACCTCAGGCAGTGCCTTTGCCAGCCAAGTGGCCACATCGTCCTCCTGCTGAACTGTGGTCTGGGGAGAATCGGCGGGGCCCTGGGCAGGCCGTGCTAGGGGAAGATGTCAGCATGGGGGATCAGCGGTGTTGGCTGGCCACCCTCGGGCAGAGCACAGACAGCACTGACTGTCGGGGACCCCTGGGGCCAGCCCACACTCGCAGCTTGTTCTGTCTGCTCGCTGGGCTTCTGAGGCCATGAGTCCTGTCTGTCTCGGTCACCACCATATCCACAGCCCCACCACGTGCCTGATGTGAGACAGCTGGCCAGAAATATGTACACCAGGGCGACTGAAATTGGGTTTTCTATTGGCTGGGGCTGAGGCAGGGACCCTCGAGGGATGAAAATGAGGCTCACTGCCCACTGGCTTCCATTAGAAACATGCTGTAGTCTCCTTCAAAGATGCAGTGCCAGGCGCCACCCAAGAGTTTCAGTAGCTCTCAGGTGGGACCTCAGACCTTCCATTTCCACAGAGGGGCCCATGGATGAGACCATGCTCAGAGCCCTTGACCCAGGGGCAGTGGCAGTACGTCAGCAGGAAGTGAACACGCAGGCTGAGATGGAGAGGGCACCCTCGCCCCTGCCAGGATGCCCTCACAGAGTACCCTGTCCCACCCCTCTCCTGCACCCACCTTCCTCCTCAGACATCCAGGTCACATCCTCCACCAGAGCTACGGCCTCCTGGCAGTCCCCGGGGTGCTGCGACTCCACCCACAACCGGAGCTTCCTGGGCAGCGCGCCCAGGAACTGCTCCAGCACCAGCAGCTCCACCATCTGCTCCTTGGAGTGCACCTCAGGCCGCAGCCACTGGTGGCACAGCTCCCGTAGATGGACCAGGGCCTCACGGGGCCCTGCCACCTCCTCGAAGTGGAAGCCCCGGAACCTCTGGCGAGCAGCCTCAGGGTCAGCTGGGTGCTTGTTCCCCTGTTGAGTGGGCTCCCTGAGGACGTCTGGGCTCAGGCCCTCATCTTCGGCATAGAGGGCCCGGATCTGGGCATTCCGGGGACGAGCTACCTCCTGGTTCAGTGTGAGGACTTCAACAACCTCAATCTTCATCAGGGGGTTCCCAGTAGGAAAAGGATCGAACTGAGGGGCCAAGTGAGCCTCAGGACACTCTGCAAGTCAAAAGAAGAGCAAGAAAGATGGCCAACAGCATGTGAAAAGGTGCTCAACATCGTTAGCCACCAAAAAAATGCAAATCAAAACCACTGTGAGACACCACTTCATCCTCAACAAGGTGGCTTTGGTGACCACTCACTGATGACTGGTAACAACTGTTGGTGAAGATGTGAAAAAACCTGGAACTCTCGCACACTGTTAGGAAGAATACAGAATGCTGCACTGCTCTGCAAAACAGTCTAGTAGCTCCTCAAAAAGTTAAGCATAGAGTTGTATCATGACCCAAGAATTCTACTCGTAGGTAGACACCCAAGAGAACTGAAAACACCTGTCAACACAAAAACTTGTACAAGAATGTTCACAGCAGCACTATTAGTAATTGCCAAAAAGGGAGAACAATCCAAATGTCCATCCAATGATAAATGGATAAACAAAATATGGTCTACTCACACAACAGATTAGTATCTGGCAGTAAAAAACAATGAAGTTTTGATACGTACTACAGCATAGATGAACCCTGACAATGTTAAGCGAAAGACACCAGACACAAAAAGCTGTATTATATGATTCTATTTCCATGAAATGCCCAAAATAGACAAACATAGAGACAGAAAGTAGATGAGCAGTTTCTAGATGAGAGAACTGAGGGGGATGGGGGGTGATGGGTAATAGCTACAGAGTTTCTTTTTGGGATGATGAAAATGTTTTGAAATTAGATCATAGTGATGGTTGCACAATCTTGTGAATATAGTAAAACACACTGAGTTGTGCACTTTCAAACGGTGAACTTTATGGCATATAAATTATATCTCAACACAGGGAAAAAAAAGGCGGTGGGAAGGGACAGACTGGGAGTTCTAAATTTGTAGATTCTGAGGCATACGTAGAATAGATAAACAAGATTATACTGTATAGCACAGGGAAATATATAGAAGATCTTGTGGTAGCTCTCAGTGAAAAAGAATGTGACAATGAATATATGTATGCTCATGTATAACTGAAAAATAGTGCTCTACTCTGGAAATTGACACAACATTGTAAACTGACTATAATTCAATTTAACAAAAAACCACAGGGGAAAAAAAAAGAAGAGACAGTAAGACCGGTGATGCTGTAGCCATAAGGGGAACAGAGTGTGACCCCACCTCTGTGGGGCCAGGAACGAGGGTGTCTGGGAAAGGAGGGGACTCTGGGTCCTGACGCAAGAATTTGCTGAATAGGACTCCAGGACATCCCTGAAATGCTAAATAGAGCACACAAGCAACAGGAAACAAGAAAGCTCTCTACAACTCCAAGAAGAAACGCTAATTCTAAATGACTTAAGCACTTCAAAAAAAATTTTTTTAAGTAAATAACACAGATTAGGATTTACTTCGTTAGATTTACATTTATAAAAACAGAAATGGAGTGGCTGACATGCAGAGCAAACCTGCACTTTCACCCCTGCTGTTTGAGTTTGTAAGTGGCAAGCACAGTTTTGCCTGGAAAGAAATTTACAGAATGAACTCAGAACATTCACCAAGTTAATCTACGCATGATTGGGGAGCTGTCTGGAGAAGAGGACAGATGACTTCCAAGTTACCCAAGGAAGGAATATTCAGAGACAGGCCAGACCACAGATGACAATATAACTCTGACCCACAACCTTTGTGGCAACAGGCCCAGCATCAGGACATGGTAATGACTTCAAATTTCCCACTTTTGACACCAAGCCAAGAATCTCCAATCACAACCTCCCCCTCACCCTCCAATGAGTCTTCCCACTTCCAGCCTGCCTTGATCTCCACCAAACACAATTATGGTGGCTGACCCCCTGGCTAGACCCGGCTCTGTAAATAGCCTCCTGCTTGTCCTCATTTGAGTTGTCTTTATTTTCACAACACTCACTTCCTGAGCAATGTGGTGAAAGATGGAGTAAAGTGGAAAACACGGGTAGTATTAAAATACAGATCAAGAAAACTGTGAGTCCCATATAAGTATTAAAAAATCAGTACATTGGTTTTAGGGGGATTATGACAATGTAGGAACATTCCTGCTACATGAAGTAAAAAGAAGCAGAACAGGAAACTACGACCGAAAATGAGTCCCCCTAAAACCGAGTTCCACTGTCAAGTTTATGACTAACTTCTGTATCCAAAACTTTATTCCCTTTCTTGTCCCCTCTGACCTCAATCTTGCGCTATCTTGAACACCAATCAACCAGTCAGAAGACCATAACTACTACTATTGGTGTCACTGTTAAAGTGCAAACTCAGGTTATCCCTCTGGAGTAAGATGAGAGAACTAGTCCCCCAGCCATGGCCCACTTGGTCAGAGTCTCGTAAACCAGAAACCACAATTAAGACATGTCACAAAACGAAGATTAACCCCAGCCTCTTTGTTCTTCCCGCTTTAAAAATCCCTTAACTCAAAGACCAAGTTGGAGTGGATCTGAGACTTCTCTCCCAGAAATAAACCCTGAATTTGCTGCAAACGCTCCTTATCAGTTTGGCTTTCTACAACTGGGGCACCCGAGCAACTGCCCAGTTACACCACCGTGGAGCAACTGGGGCTGCATTAAAAAAAAAAAAAAAAAGTTCAGGAAGTGGTATGAGTCAGCGGGTTTTCGTAGCCTCGGCGGCTTCCCAAGCATCTGTCACATCTGCCAGCCGGCGCACTCCTCAGACAGCGCCGGGGGCTGGGCCCAGGGAGCCGGCTTCCGCGTAGTCCGCGGCCACAGCGGACCCCCGGGTCGGCCCCGCCGCCTTCTCCCTACCGCGAAGCGGCCAGACGTGCCACCCTCCCCACAGCCACGACTTCCGGCCCGGGCGGAAGCGCGTCACGCACTCGGCGCACTACAACTCCCAGGAGCCTCCGCACCGAGAACTTCCGGCGCCGCCATGTCGCGGCTTTCAGTCAGCTTCAGGCCCTTGGCGGGAGGGCGGCCGCTCGGGGAGCAACGGGGCTCTCTGCTCCGGCTCCGTCCACTCGCTGTACCCCTCCAACTCCCTCGCGCCGCGGACGCATCCTGGGGCGGCGCCAGAGCCTCCACACAACCCTTCCCGATCTGCAGGTCTTTCCCGTGGGCGACGCGGGGCGGGGGAGCGCGGCCGCTTTCTCCGAGAGCTACGAACCCCCGATTCCCGAGCTTTCGTTCCTCGCCCCTCCATCTTCCCTTGTCTCCTTAGGACTTGTTTTCCCTTCTCCGAGCTTCCTGATGACAAACCTCGGCTCGGCGGCGGCCTCCACGGACCTCACGAGTGTCGCCCGTTGCTGGCGCGCGATCCGAGGAGTGAGTCAGCTCGGGGTCAGAAGTCGCCCTGCGCCGGGTGGGGCTGCCCCGCTACTGGCCTTGGGCGCTCCAGGGTTGAAAAACGGGTCCTGGGCCATGCTGTCAGTACTCGGCCGCCGCCAGTCACTCCTTTCCTGCGTTTAAGACAACTTTTTCCTTGATAAAAATCATGACAGGGATCTGATATCCCATTTCCAACCTCTTCCTCCTAGCCCCTCCCAAAAAAGCTTTTCAATTAGTCACTGGAGGGCTTGCCTGTCCCAATTCATATCTGCCAGTATCTTGAGCATTTCATTGCTTACTGTTGCTTGGGATTTCTGGAGGTTTATCTGCTCCCCCGCACCCCTCCACCCCACCTCCCCGCGCCAATCTTGATTTGAAAGCATAGTTCACTTTTCTTTCAATTACAGCTCTTAAGGAGTGAAACTTCCCTCCAAGGGTAACTCCGGAAGCCAGGGATAGGAATTTCCCGGAGTCCCAGAAGCACTGGCCTGAGAAAGAACCCTGATATGGGATATGTGGGGGGCTCCCTAGAGACTCCCTGCTCGGCCATAGGCACCATTCTGAGCAATCATGCATGACACTTAAAAATGATTCTCCATACTGCTTCATAGCTTTTTAGTTTCTGAAATTTCCGTTGTGTACTTTTTTGGTTAGTTATTTTCATTCAGTGCTTTATCCCTCAAAAAAAAAAGTTGGGTTCTGTTTATTTCAGTTTATCCCCACTACTCTCACTTATTTCTAAATACTTCTTCTTTAATCTTGGTCACATATTTAGTTCTTCTTGTTCTTGGGGGTACCAGGTCCTTTCTCAAAATCTTGCACTGAATGCTCACTCAACAAATGTTAATGCACTGTTTTAATCAGTACAGCGTGTCTGGGTTTGGATGTCGGAGCTCTGCAGATCTTTTGGGCACTAAAAGCCCAGTGTATCCCACACTGAGCTCTCCCTGCTGTAGCAGCCCTTTAGGTGGACACTGGTTCTGCAGTTATCATAAAGCACCTACTGGGTGCTATGCCACACGGCCACAAGCCTGGAAGCCCGTGGTAAGTGTCGTTCTAAGCAACTCAGTCCTCTCTCCTCTCATGGACCACTCCCCGAGCCCCTAAGGTAATCCTCACTGCTGTCTGTTCCAGAAAAGTATTCACCCACTTGAGAGAAAAATGAAAGCTAGGTTCATCAGCTGGCAAGAAACTGGATCTTCAACTTACTGGGGCAGGTCTGACTGACCCACCTGCCTGGGGCTGCAAAAATTGATCAGCTGCAGCTTGAAGGGCCAGCTTTCAACCCACCAGCTGAATAACCCGGCAGGGAATTTGGGCCATTTAGTCCCCTCACCTGTAACTTCCTGTCCAGCTAGCAGGCTGTTACACAAATTAACTGAGCCTTTGGGCGAGGGGCTTAATCCTTCTAGGCCTCAGTTTCGTCACCCGAAGTGCTCAGGGGCCCACAGCATGTAGTAAAGGCTGATGGGAGCTGTTTTCTTCCCTCATGTTGTCTTTGCTCCCTCCCTTCCAGGTAGACTCTCCCTCATAGTGCTCAGTTTCCTAGTGAGCGCTGATGGACTAACCAGGTACACTAGGGCTACCGTCCACAAGTACAGCAGTAACCAATTACAGTGACCTTTCACCAGCTTGCTGGGGCAGGGTCGGCTCCCCTCATCCCTGCTGCACTGCACTCTCCCCTGTCCTTCTTCCTCCTCTTCCAGGAGGCCCTGGCTCTCCACCCTGTCTCCTCCCTTCCCCATCATGCACTCCTCTCCTCTGCTGAGCAGCCTTCAAACGTGTCCCCTCTCCCCTGCCCTGGACCACCGAGACGCACACCCAAAACTCCTAAGCCAGGCTGAGGGGAGGGTCTGCCAAAGCCGCTGGCAATCATCTTTCCATCAGCCAAAGTCTTTGAATCAGTAGTGGTAGCCACCATTTCAGAAAGGCCCCCAGGACCCGGGCTTTCACATCACCACACCCCACTAAGCCACCGCATCCAACCTTTACACAAAAGAAGTCCATACTGATGGGCAAGGCTGGGACCCCTGCCCAAGGCCACACACTGGGGAAGGTAGCAGCTGGGATCCAAACCCTGTTCTTTTATGCCCTTCACACCAGAGAGGGCTTCCCACAGCCACCATCCTACGTGTCCTCCAACAGCCCAAGTGTCTCGTCCAGAGATTAGTGTACTTGCCACCTGCCTGTCTGACAGATTTCCTAACTCCTTCACCTGGTCCTCCCTGCCCTCCTCCAGCTCACAGCTCAGATGTCGTCACCTCATAGCTGTCTTCTGCCCATCCATGTTTCCCCACTCCCCTAGAGATACCCCATTGCTTTATTTTTCTTCATAGCACTGATTGCATCTCCAAGTACCTGGTTCAGTAATTCTCTCTCCACCTTCCCTAGAACAGCAGTGCCCAGTGGAAGTTTCTCTGAAGGAAATGTTCTAGATCTGCACTGTCCAACACAATAGCCATTAGCTGGAGGTGACCGGTGAACATCTGAAAGATGGCCAGTGCGACTGAAGAACTGGACTGGTAAGTTCATGTTAGGTGGTTTACATTCAGTCATCCACACATGCTAGCAGCTGCTCTGGAATGAATGCAGGCCAGTGCCTGGGGCCCTTCCACCTTGTTCATCGTGGTGACTCACCCCTGCAATGGTGCCTGGCATCTTGGCAGGTGCTCAAGCAATATTTGTTGACAACACAGCTTCTAAATGCCTTGGTGAACAGTTCACAAGACACTGGGGCCTTTTAGCCTTCTGTCTAAATCTACCAGGAAAATTCAAATTCCAGGAAATCTCAATGGCACTGTAATTGTGTCCCACCTGTCAGCACAGGAGTATGGGTGCTGCTACAAAGTTCCCGTCTTTCACTTGGGAGCCCAAGCCCGCCAAGGGGTAAGAGGACACGTGGTTACACCCCTACCTGCTTCTTCTCAGACCAGCCAGGTCAGGGACTTGCATTCATAGGTGACAATGCTCCAGTAGCATTTCCCTGGAGGCTGCTGGCTGGATGATTGCAGGCCTTAAGGGGCTCCATATACTCTAGCCTTTTTAAGCCCTTAAAAGAAGTCACTGCTTCTACTTACTCAAGTCTTCCACGCCCTCGAACGTAACTTTCTTCTAAAAGAGCCTGCACATTCCGTAACAATTTATTCTTAGGTTCTATTTCAAAAAAGTATTGTTAACAAAGTCTTTCCTTCATCTGTGTTAAATTGGTTAGTCCTGGTATAAACTAAAGCTGTTAATTTCTGTCTTTTGTAATCTCGTGCAGCTGCTCAATTTTATTTAACTATTTTAAAGGATTTGCTTTTTGTTTAAACAAAGTATTAATTGTTAATGAGCTACAGATAATTTTTCCTTTTCAGTATTTCTCTCATTTTGTGCTTTGGGGAGAACAATGCTATTATACTTTGTAGAAAGAACCTGTTAACATAGAACCCTGTGTTCTGTCATTTTGAATAGCTCCTGTTCCACGAAAACTGTCCTTTAACAGAAAGTTGGAACATATTTTATTTATTCTCTAATCAAAGCTGGTTTTGTATTCTGTCTATCCAGAAAATGAGCTCTGGGATTCTTTTTTTCTTCTTCATTTCTGACTCATTTATTCCTGCTTTTATTTGATCATTTTTCTCAGGATTTTTGTATTTCCCCCCCTCAAATGTTTGAATCAAATACTTAGTTCATTTATTTTCCTTCTTATTCAATTAAGAGTTAAAGCATTTCAGGCCTTGAAATTACTCCAGGGACTATATCCAGACACCAGGGAGAGTGGTCCACAGATCAAGGGATAAGATTACATGGGTCCTAGGGAGCAAATATATGGATGGTGACAGAGAACAAAGTATTCCTGAATAAAGACTGCACCATACGTGACTGCACCCTGATAGATTGGATTCCTGCCAAAACATGTTTGATAAGTCACTCAAGATTCTACTCTTTACTCAGTCCCCAAGGCTGTGACCCTTTCAAAGTTCCTTGAAGCATTATCTCAAGATTTCCTTTTATCATCCCTTGTCTACCCTCTTGTCTCAGAGCCTGGGCTAGACTCCAGAGCCTCCTCTTTGAAGATGTCCTCTTGTCTCTTGAAATTTTTTCAACCATTTATTCACTCAGCAGTTTCCTGAGCTAGAAATTCACTCACTGTCTTAACTGGGAACATCGAAGGGAAACTGAAATGAGAATGCCTGCTCTCACCCAGGCTACGTGAGATTTGTTCCAGCCAGGTCAGAAAACAGAACCCACAACAGAAAAACAGGACCTGTTCTGCTATGTTTGTACAGCTGGTCTCTAATATCTGACTGTACTACACCACTTCACATGAGGGACTTGGGCACTCACAGATCTTGGTATCTGTTGGGGTCCTGAAACAACCCCCATGGATGCCCATCCTTATGGAGCAGTATTGTGTAGTTTGCCCACTTTGTGACCTAACTGGTGTAGAAACAGGCTGAGACATCTGTTCATCCTTACTGTTCAGTGTGGGTCTCTGCAGTGGAAGCTTTTCTAATGTTCTGTCAAGTAAGGTGAGGGCTGAGGCTAATGACGTGCCCCCATAGATTACATCGAGAGTCAGCTCTCATATGAGTCCTCTGATGCTGAACGCGGTGAGGACTCCTACTGAATGGCTTCTTCAGTGGGTTCTGTGACTCCTGAAGCCTTCTTAACACTGATTACATTCTCTGACATCTTGCAGTGTGACACGTGTGATGCTGAAAAGAGCTATTCGTGAAACTTCCATAGCAGTCATGTTCCTGTGATTGCAGAGTTCTCAGATGTAACTATCTGGTGTAACTTTTACAAATTGAATACAACTGGAATTTCTTGTCCAGTATGAATTCTCTCAAGTCGGACTGTATCAGGTCAGAAGCTGTTCCTGCTATGACCATATCCCTGGGATTTCCCTGTTTGAGTTCTCACGTTAAAAACTCATGAAAAGGACCTATTCCGGGTCTCTGCGTGTACATCTCCTGTGTGAGCCTTCTCTTAAAGGCTGAGCTGAAAACAGGCTTTCTCACACTAAACATTTATTCAGTCTTGTTTTTGAAAGTCATCCTTTGTGTAAGACAACGGATTTCCTACATCACCAACACGTTTGCTTTACAGCCGGTGCCAGTCCTCTAAGACTACACAAAGGATGAAATCTTGAGAAGAATTCCCTTCTCTTTCTCCCAACAAAACAATCTTCTTGCACAAGTTATTTTTTTTACTAATGTCTGTGCTAATTTGAAAGTTGCCACATTCATATTTGCAGGGCTCATCTCCTGCTTAAATTCTGGACAAGTCAGAAAAGTTAAGTGTCCTTCAGGCTTTCCTATAATCATGACCTTCAAAATAGTGTCTTCACTCCATTGCTGTCCTAACGAGTACATCTAGATTATGTCTCGAGCTTTCCACCCCAACCACACATGGCAATGCTTTCTTTAAAGAAAACTGAGAAGGCTGAAGATTTGAATACCAGCAAATATTTCTCCACATTCCTTATCTTCACAGCATCTTTTCAAATTAGTGCCTGCTTGAAGATGAATACCATTTCTTAAGCATTTGCCCAGTTTCCCTTCTATTTAAACCAATGCCTACGTGCCATTTTTGCTGTCATGGAAAGCTGGAGACACCTGCCAGCTGAGCTGCACCAGAGGCCTAACTTTCTTTCAGTCCCAGTTCTCTGCACTAAGTAGGGGCTCAGCTACACGCATGCCGGAGAAAAAGACCACAGCAGAGACAGCTGTTTTATCTAAGAGTAATGCAGCTGTTCCAAACACCTGTGGTCCCCGTGATTTATGTCAGACAGGTGCATTCAACTGGCTGCACGGACCTCTCCTTGGGTGTTTCTAACTCCCCTCATTCCTACTTCATTAGCAGAATCAGTCAAGAATCTAAGTGAAAGCTCCTAGGTAGTTCTTTGTACTGTTCGTGTAACTGCTTAAAATTATTTCCACATAAAGATAAAAAACAAAGAAAACCTGTTTGCACCCTTCAAAAGTCTATGCCTTTACCAGACTTCCCATGTCACTGACTAATGCCAGAAATTCAGAAGTAGTAGTATCTCTTCTTTATTGTATTTGAAGAATGAATTACTGGGACAAAAAAAAAAGAATGTATATAGTAAATACATTACAAAGAACAGTCACGGGACATCCCTGGAAGCCTTCACCTCTGGGCAGTTCTTGGCAGACTCCTTTCCTTTGCGTTCTTGGGTCAATTACTCAAATAGCCTCACGGAACCCACCTACGAATGGGGAGAAGCTGGGCAGCAACGCTACTGCCCTCAGACCAGGTGTTGCCACCTCCTCCCCAGGCCCCACCTGCTTCCCCCTAGCCCGTCCACCTTCACAGCCAGCGTGCTGTGAAAAGCACACCACACACCTGCTCGATGAAGTCGAACTTCCCTCACAGAGAGGCCCTGTGCGCTCCGCCAGACTGAGCCTCCTGCCCGCCCGGGGGGGACTCCTTGCCCTGAATGTGCCGAGCCTGCTCTGGCTCCCTTCTTGCATCACCCCAAGCGGTGTTTCTGCACTGACGTTCTCACCACTACCCTTACATGTCTGCAGACTTCTTCTTCAGGAGTCGGCTTAGCTCGCACCCAGTGTCCCCTAACCACCTCCTCGAGACTGCCTCCCCGCTGCCCCTGCTTTACACCACGTCCTTTCTCTTCTCAGAACTCACCACTGTTTATCTCGTTTACACGGGCTCATCTGTGTAGCTTGTCCGTGGAAGCTGTCACCTCCCAGACTACGGGGTCTACAAGGCAGGGGTTGTGTTAGGTGTTCGGCTTACTACCAAAGTGCGTATTTTCCCCCCTTTTTATACAAATATCTGAGTTAAGAGAAGGGGAGGCAGTGGAGGGAAACAACGCTTGAAGTATTCTTTGTGACACGGCAGACGTGTTAGGTGCCTTCACCTCAGGCCGGCCTGCAGGCCTCATGAGCCACCTGCACGTGGTCTCTGGGGCACCAACCTTGAATCTCCTGTCACCTGTCAAGCTAACTCTCCTGACACATGCAGAACCACAGGCGCCCACAGCCCCCCACGAGCAAGATTTAGGAAACTACTAGATCATCCAGAAGTGCATGGCTGTAAAGTCTGTCCACACAGGACACAGGACTTAAATTCCAGAAAGGAAAATACTCATGTTGAGCCATCAAGCTGAAACATGGGAGTCCAGAAAAAGGGGCCAAAGAGTCATGGAGACTCTATGCTGTGATGGACAGGTCATCATCGAAGGTGGGGCCAGGTGTAGCTTTCACAGCTGAAGGCTGCAAAAGCAGGTGGTTCCAGTCACCTGCGTCAGAGCACAGAGAACAAAGGAAGGGAGGACACCCAGTTTTCTTTACCAAGTCAGCACACTCTGGTATCGAAGGGTCCAAAGATCACAGGAAGAAAAAGCCCACCAGCCCCCCCCCACCTAATTTATGAATACTGACGGAGAAATTCTAAAAAGTAAGTTGACAGACGCCAGCAACATATTACAACAAGGGCATTTCTAGGATTACGTCACTGTTAACTTTTCAAATGAGAAAATTCCCACGATCACCTTGGAGGGCTCGGGAGGGAGTAAACTGAGGCTACTACTAACTCTCGTTATTAGAAAGGGTGAGACGACTGTGTCTATCCGGTCAAAGTTGACTTGAATCAGCAGATTCCAGCATGCTTGTCAAAACCCCGAAACTTTCCCATTTTAAGTTTCAAAGACACTCGAATCTTCACACTCAGCTCAGGGTTTTGGAAGTACCAGCTATGATGAGTGTAATTACATGACTGTGCAAAAGAAGTAACATAATAGTATAACTGCCCCCACATTTACACTTGCCAATTAAATGACTTTGTACTGAGAAAATTAATGAGAATCTAACAGAACGGTTACAAATAATAAGGGAATTTAGCAGTATGACAGATCCCTCTGCAACAGCTATGCAAGACTGCAAGAGCGGATTAAGCTGGGCCGGTTAACTGCACCTACAGTGAATGCCCCACAGCACCTAGAAGTCCTGAAGGGCACTGAGGTGAGCAGACCCCTTTGTACATCTGAGACCAGTTCTGCTGCATCAAGGAATTTCTAAGTCCAATTTAATGTAATACACATTCTAACAGAATTTTCTCCATAAACCCTGACAAGCTGATGGTAAGTGTTCTCAACTGGTTGAGAACTAAATAGGTGTGTCTTTTTTTTTTTTTTTAATAACGAGAGGAACTACCATTTACCCAAGTTTGTTATAACACCACAGTAAGCACAGCAGTGTGGTGTTTAGTCAGAGACAAACCAAAGGAGCTTAAGGGGCCAAGAAGGCCTGCACACGATGCTAACTACGGGAGTTAAGTCCGTGAGAAAAATGGCATTTCCAATAATCAGAACAGAAAAAGGTATGGAAAATTGGGCCCCACACCTTACACATGAGGAAAGTCCAGTTAAATGGAACAACCAAACCGAAAACACATTCAAAAGAATATCAGAATACAAGAAAGTATCTGGGCGCTCTGCCTATGTATGACGTTAAACCTAGAATAGGAATGGAGACAGATTTGAAAGGAAAAACACCTGAAATCATAAAACATCTTAATGGAGACTAAAGATAGAAGATATATGTTGGTCTGGTATTTGCAGTATCAAGATCCATAATATATAGTATACAGAATCCCCCCACACACACAAAAAAGGGGAGAAAAACATAAACTCACAAGGAAAAAATACAAATGAACAGAAAATTATGAAAATACATGTAACTTCAAGAGGGAAATGTGAACTAAACTGAACAT
Source organism: Camelus bactrianus (assembly GCF_048773025.1). NCBI lineage: Eukaryota > Metazoa > Chordata > Mammalia > Artiodactyla > Camelidae > Camelus > Camelus bactrianus. The sequence goes on from NC_133547.1 coordinate 324,257, forward strand.
ATCTTTTCCCATCAGATCTGCAAACCCTAAAAAGAGGGCTTAAAGTCACTGGCGTCTTAAGCAGAGGAAATGAGCTGCCGTTCTTGCGCAGCTAGATGTATTTTAGAGGATTTCAGACAGCAGTTCCTTGCTACCAGATTTTTTTATCACTTAAACTTGGTTGATTCCAAGTTCAATGTCTAGAAATCCTACTGACAAAAAACCATCCTGAATGTGCAAAACAATGGATGCGAGGAAGTTTTTTTTCCCGCAACTTGAATGTCCATCAAGAGGAAAACATCAAATGTGGATTAAGCTACATTTGTTAAAATGAACAAAGCAGACCTGACTCTGAGTCTGGTAACACACCCATATCATAAACGTATACCCACGAGTGTAAACATATTTACAAAATCTGGTCAGCAACACACCACTTACTGGTGATTCTGTGAGAGAAGGGCAGTAGACAATGAGTGAAGCAGGGTGAGGGAGCCCCTTCTGCCAATCTGGCACCAGCAACAGGTTCGCGTTCAACCAAGTGTACAGCCCTGATTCAGAGTCCACAGCTGCCACCACATCACCCCGCCAGGGGCTTTCCCATCCCCCTCCTTTTCTAAGATACTAGTTCCTGACTAACCAGTCAGCCCGTTCCCTGCCAGGACTCCCATGTGCCTGGATCTCACCTGAAGAGGTGTCTTGAGGAATTCCTCTCTCCACCGACCACAGCTCTTCCTCCTCCTCTAACTGAGATACCACATCTGGCTTGGAAAGCTGATGTTCTGCCCAAGGGAAAAGAGACAGGGCTTGGGGGTCTGTGTCCGCTGTAGCAGCGCTGTCCCTATGGTCTCCCCAGCTAGGCAGGACTTCTGGTCCAGGGCCTTGCTGATAACCTCACCCATCCCCTTTGCCAGCTGCTTGCTTTCCTGGACTCCCCTGCCAGTGAAAGAGGCAGTGGGCCCCGGTTCTGGCCAGCAAGACACAAAGGGAAGTTTGTCAGCTGGGGGACTCAGGCCTTTTTCTTTCTCAGTAAATGTGACAGCTGTAAAAAGAGAACTATCTAGGGCTGCCCCCTCCCCTTCTTTCCTCATGCCTGGAACATGGACATGGTGCTTGGCATCACAGTCATGCATCTACCAACCTAAGAATGGGAAACTTCACATTAACCACAGAGAGGTGGAAGGGATCAGGGTCTCTGATGATAGTCCTGAGCTGTGAGACACTGACACCACATTCTTTGGAATTCTTGTTACAAAAACAGTAAACATCCACTCCAGCAGCTGAAAATATCCCTGACAGACCCACCTCCCTGGGATAGACCCCTGGGATAGACTAGGTAAAACTTCAGAAGTTCCACGTGAAGTTGCCCTTTTCCTGTGGGTACAAGGTAAAGCCCTCTCCCTCAGGCTTCAGGGCCTTGACACTTGAACTCGGATCCCTGCAGGCTGAGCCCAAGCAGACACACACTTCAGAGGCACCACATTCGTGCTGCAAAGCGCAGATCTTTATTGACACAGAAACCATCCTTACCCACTGAGACCAGGTTCCTGTAGTTCTCCAGCATGACCTCCCTGTACAGGGACTTCTGTTCGAGGTCCAGCATTTCCCACTCCTCCGGGTTAAAACCCAGGGTCACATCTTCAAAGATCACTGGTTCCTAAAACCCACAGGTGCCTGTTCAGCCAGGGCCTGCTGTCACCCATGCTGACAGGAGGGGGAGGCTGACTGAGCACGTGCAGGAACAGTCAGCAAGATGAGCTGAGAGCATTCCAGGTGTCTCATGAATTCCTGCGTCTGTCAGGACCTGAGCAAACCCAAGCTTGACCCTATTCAGTCACAGCAAGGAGGACAACCCATGAGGCCATTTCAGAGAATAAGGTTCTTCATTCTCTGAAAACCTCTCCATTTCTTTTTAACCTGGGAATTTCAACACTGGTGTCAGTATGTGTGCCTCCTGCTAAGGAACTGAGAGGGTTGAATCATCACCTCCCAGCCTGCAGCCCCGCCCTGCCCCGGCAGCTGCCCATTCGACTTCTACTCCACCTGTCAAGGAGCCATCCTTCTCTCTCATATTGCCCAGTGACTAAGCTTGAATGCCAAAGTCGCTGTTGAAATCTAAGCCTGACGCTGCTTAGACCAGTCAATACCTTCCTCCCCCCAACACCCCTGTTTAAAGGATAAGTTAGAATCCCCGTTAATTTGACCTATATTCTAACCGTCCCCTTGGAAAGCTAAGCAACTTGCTGTTTCTCCACCCTCTAGGGTCTCTCCTTCCCAGCCAGCCCTCCTCCCCTCCCCTCCCTTCCCCGAGATGCTGCGTGGCCCAGGGACATCTCAGAGGAGAACGTGTCCCACCACCACCACCCGGCTCCCCCTGCTCCCAGACTCAGGGGTAGACTCAGAAACTCACAAAGCCTCTACTCACAGGAAACCAGGCCGTCGGAAGCCCGGAGGCCATACCTTCCTCTTCCTCGACGTGTCTCGGGGCAGTGGGCAGAGTCCTGAGAAGGTCGAATAAGGGAGGTGGGAGGGGCGTGAGGGCTACGCGGAGGCCCCCACCCGCCCCCATCAACTGGAAATGACAGGTCCGTCCCTCCACCTCGGAAGATGCCCTGAAGGGGTTTCTCCACCTGCTCTCGAACACACCCAGAGGGCCAGTGTCCCACCCTCCTTACCCAGAGGAAAGCGGCCACCTCCCCGCCCTGCACGCGCCCGGAGGAGGTCGGCCCGCCCTGCGTCCTCTGGGCCCCGAGTCCCCGACTCCTACTGCCCCTTCCGGCCGCACGGCGGAAGGACGGCAGGCAAGGCTGGCTCTGGGCTCCTGCGCTTGACAGGGTAGGGGCCGCGGTCGGGAGCGCCCGGCTACCGGCCCTGGAACACAGTCCCCGACGGGCGTGGATTTCGCGCCACACTCACCCCGCGCGCGGCGTACAATGGCGCCCGTCGGCCCGCGGTGAAGTGCGTCAGCGCGCCGGCCCGAACTACAACTCCCAGACACCCCCGCGCCGCGCCGCGCCCGACCTCGCGGGCGGCGGCCATCTTGGCCGGCCAGCGCGGGGCTGCAGGCGAAGCCCGGGCGGCGGAAGGGAGCCCTCGGCGGTCCGGCTGGGCAGGTGGAGGCGTCGGTCCGGGGCCGTCAGGCTGCGGGGCCCCAGCATGTGTGTGGGCGACGTCGCAGACCGGGAGGGAGCCATGCCTCGCCAGGAAGGCGACCACGCATGGGGCAGACCGGAAGTGGGGGGGGGCGGGAGGGGCGGGGCGAGCTGGGGCTCACACCCAACGTAGAGGGGGAGGGTCGGGCCGGAAGTGTGAGGGGCGGGGCTCAAGGCCTCCCAAGTTCCGGGAAGAAAGCGGGGCTGAAGGTGAGTCCACGTCTAATGGAGAGGAAGAAGGGGCGGGCTGGGGAGCCAGCAAGTGTTCTGGAGGCAACACTGAAGTCAGCCCCAGGTCTTGGGATGGAAGGAGGAACAAGTCGGCCTGGAAGTGTGCAGAGAGCGTCCTCCAGGACAAGGGAGGGGAGGCATCAAGACTAATGTCCATTCAAGTTGTGGGGAGAAGGGCAGGGTAAAGTGGACCAAAGGTGCAAGGGTGGGGAGGTTCCCACGGTAAACCAGAGCTGGACGGAAGTTAAAGCGGTGAAAGCAGATTTTACTCAGAAAACTGTTGCAACAGGGGAAGGATGACCCCAGGGTGGAACGGAGCAGCTGAACTCAGTTCTCAAATACAACCAGAACAGGTGGGGATTTATGACCAAGGATTGGGGTGGGAGGGGGACGGCGTAGGTATTGGTTAGAAAATTAGGAAGAGGAGACATCAGGTCTGAGGGGATTCTGGCTGAATCAAACTAATACGTTTATAACTGGATGCAAGTCAGGGTGATGGGATGTCACCTGGGGGAGAGAGTGGGATGAGGGGTTTGATCAGATACCAAGAGTAGGGAACTCTTGATAAACTGACTTAGGGTTCTTGCTAAGATGGGATTCCAGGAGGAAGTACACGCATGGGCCTTACTGGGGAGAAGGTTCAGGGTAACCTGGCTAAAATTGGGTTAAGCAGAGTCATTGTCAGGGAATTGGAGTGGGCTGGACAGGATCCTCTGCCCGGTGTCCTCTTCTGTGAGCGAGGTGCCCATGTCTAGGAAACGGGAGAAGTCTGTCCCTGCCTGGGACCTGGTGTGTTCTGTTATTCCATGAACCCAGAGCACTGTCATCTTTCTTGGACGCCCAGGACGAAATATTCTCATATCTTCCTCAGAGGCCAGCATCTGGTGTCCTCTCATCTTCCAGGTCAGGTAAATCTTGCAGATACATAATAGAGAAAGAAACTTGTCATTAGAAAAGGTCTTAAGAGTTTAGAACTGCAGAAAAGGCATTGTCGATAATTTATGAAAATGGCTGGATAGCAACAATAACTTTCATTTCAATTGCAAAGTTTAATATGCACTTTTCTTCTCTTAAAATACTCCATATGTAGTTGAACAAATATGTTTATTGAGATACTGAATTGTTGAACTATATTAACATTCTTTCCTATTCTTTCTTTAATCAGTAGTCCACTATTGGTTTAATATAAGCAATATCTGACTAAGAAGAAGATATATAAAAGTATATATTGACTAAATCACTGTGGCAGCTGGTGGCCTTCAGTCGACTGAATCATGGACCTGTGATTTGATCTCCACTCACCATTTATTCTCTTAATTCATCACACAGAGCATCTCAAAGTGTTCCATGTGAAGGGGAACACATGTTTAAAAGTCATCTGAAAAAGAAGAAAGATGTATGTTCTTGTATTTAAAACATGAGCCTCTAGGACACTTTTCAGAACTCAGAGCTTGAGAACTTCAAGTTGGAGAAGCAGGAATAACATAATCAGCATTCTGTACATTCTTAGTATCACGTTTCCCAGAAAACAGGCTTTTCGGTGTATTCATTACTGCTACACATTTGTTCTTTGCCTGTTCTTTGCAGCATCAAAGATAAGGTCAAAATTAAAATAATCCAAACTGGATGTGGGGGAAAGGCGAAGAAGCTGAGCTCTGAGCAGGAGCAGAGCCCCACCGCTCCCAGAAAGCAATCTGTTTCAAAGAGGACTGTGGGAAGTCACAGAATGCAAGACGAACCAGTCAGTCAGGTTTGGAATAATTCAGTTCATACCTTTGTACCCTGTATCCCATAAGGTGTGTTTGGCTATAGATAACTGAAAATCCAACTACTGTAAACAAACACCATTTCCTCACACAACTGAAGGTCTATAAGTAGGAGGTTCCTGGTACTGGTTAAGCTGTCCACCAGTGTCACTTAGGACCAGGCTCCTACTTTGCTTCTTGGTATCATCACTGGAGGGGTGTCTCATCCTTTGACCACTAGGATGTAGGCCAGGGACAAACCAGCCGCCTGCTTCCTGCTGGTCCTGAACAACCCATTTCAATGTTTCTCTCTGCGTTAGGAAATGGACCTTTCCCTCTCTGATGAAAATTGACCCCATCTTTCTTCTTGAGGCATTCTCTTGTTTATTCACTCCTCTCTTCAGTAACTACGGATTGATATACACATCCAAAACTAAAGAGTGTCTGTCCTTAGCAACCTTAAGTTCAGGATTTCTATGTGATCTTGTTACCACAATTGAAGTAGGAAAAACAGACCTAAGAGCTATAACTGTTGGAAGAGAAAATGTAAAATGCTTTTATTAATAGAGAACATTAGACTATTTCAAAAATACTGGAAAAATTTTAAAAATCAGTAAGATTGCCATAAACCAGACAGTAAGAAATAAAGATACATAGATCAACACACACAGAATTTCCATAACCCTAACAAGTATGTTAAAAAGGAGATTCACAGTAGAATCATAAAGATGTAAAATGTCTGGGATTTATTTGTTAGGAAATGCAAGGGACTTATAGGAAGATAACTTTCTGGGAGGAACTAGAAGTAAAATTGCTTAAATGAAGATAAGTATCATGTTCGAGGATGGGAAGGCCAAGTATAAATCCCAAATCATCATTAGGCTCAATACAATCGCACGTGAAGTGACCATGGGGCTCTTTGGGAGCCTGGCCCTTGGACTTGGCTCTGTACTGTCCTTCTCAAAATGTGAGGGAAGGTACTCACTACCATTCCTCCCAAGAACAATCGAATTAGATTCAAACAAGGCGAAATGCCCCCAGGAAGTACTAGTTCAAAAAATTTCCCATAAATTCAGGCTTCAAAGTCATCAACAGCATACAGTAATAACCATAGGACTTTCTGTGTGTGTGGTGGTGGCAGGGGATGCATCTGGTAGTTCAGCAAATTTGCACAATTTTTTTTTTTGAATTGAAGTATGTGGTTTGTTCCAAGCACCTGACTGAGTCAGCTAAGCAACAAGCTGCCTGACCCTGCAATATCTGATTACCTGTGCTGGCTGCTTCTAGGAGTCCCTAGATTGTGTCTCAGCATTACTGGGGGCAGAAGGTGGTTGGGAGCAAGAAGTTTGTCGTGTAAGAAGTTTTTTTTGGCCACAAATAACAGAACATGCTACCATTCTTTATCTTACATTGCAGGAAACCCAGAGGCAGGGGCTTCCAGGGGTGCTTTCAGGGACTCTGCATCTCTTGACTCAGCCCTCAGTGTATTGTCTTGGTTGTTCCTAAGGCTTATATCCTCATGGTCATGGTCTCAAGTGGTTGTTGCAGTTTTAAGCATCACATGAAACCATACATTTGGCTGAAGATTCAGCGTCAGGAAATGTTTTTGTTTCCTTTGCCACCGTAACGAATTACCACAAACTTTGTGGCTTAAAACAGCACAAACTTATCGTCTCACCGCTCTAGAAGTCAGAAGTCCAAAATGGGTCTTACTGGGTTAAAATCAACACATTGGCAGGGCTTCTTTTCTTCTAGAGGCTCGAGGGGAGAATCCATTTCCTCACCTTCTCCAGCTTCCAGAGTCTTCTGCACTCCTTGGCTCGTGGCCTCCTCCTCCATCCCCAGAGCCTGCAGTGTAGCATCTTCAAATCTCTCTCTGACTCTGACCTCCTTTTCATCATCATGATGCCTTCTCTAACCCTGAGTCTTCTGCCTCTTCTTGAACAAGGATGATTGTGGACCCACCACAGTTAATCCTGGATACTGTCATGTCAAGATCTTGGACTTGATTACATCTGTAAAGCCCCCTTTGCCCTGTAAGATAACAAATTCACAGGCTCCAGGCATTAGGATGTGGGCAGTTTTGGGGAGCTACTACCCTGCCTACAACAGTGAAGGAATCAGGCCCTTCAGAAGCCTTCTTTCTTGTAGACTTTCTCTTACCCCACTGGCCAGGATTGATAGATGTGTCCATGTCCCGACTGTGACCAAAGCTGGGAAGGAGAGTGGCTGGCGTTTTTGCATCTGTAGAGGAAGCTGACCTCTCCACGATGAAGGAGGGTGGCACAGCCACAGCGGCCGGCATAGAAGTCGGCTTGGGTGAGCGCATCTGCCCCAGAAGCCTCTCCTCGAGTTGAGTCAGAAGGCCATCTGCTCACCCAAGATGATGCTGATGCTGGAAGTTTCTGGACTTCTACCAGCAGAGATCTGGAACTGAACCAAGTCTCAACATCCAGGTAGCAGCAAGGAGATGGGGTCTTGGTAGAGGGCTTGACGGTAGAGCTGGAAAGGAAAGGTGGTATGTTCCATGGAGTCTAAGGAAGAGCAAGAGCTGTCCCTTGGGTCTAGGGGGAAAATCAACTTTTCAAAGGATTCTCATGAAAGGAGAGGGAGAGGAAGCTCTTCAGAGTCCCTGTGTGGGGTCTTTCCCCAGAACACTCCATATGCCCTTTTGAGCAGGAATGAATGAGGTTCCTCAAAATTCCAGTATCATCCTTGGGAGTAAAGACACTTCACTAGGCAGTGGTATGTCTTTAAAAACATTTTTTTTTAAGGGGGGGAGGGTATCACTCAATTGGTAGAGTGCATGCTTAGCATACATGAGGTCCTAGGTTCAATTGCCGGTGCCTCCATTAAAAAAAAAATAACCTCTCCCTCCAATAAAATAAAATAAGAGCAGGGCTTAGCAAATGTTAAAAAAATTAAACCGTTTTCCTTCTAGTTTTATTAAGATATAACTGACATACAACACTTTTTAAAAATTTTTTAAATTTGGGGGGGTAGCTACTAGGTTTATTCATTTATTTACTTATTTTAATGGAGGTACTGGGAATTGAACCCAGGACCTCGTGCATGCTAAGCACACCCTCTACCACTGAGCTAAACCCTCCCCGCGACACTGTGTATGTTTAATGTGTACAACATGATTATTTGACTGTCATACATCATGAAATGATGATCACAATAAGTTTTGTGAACATCCATCATCTCTTACAGATACAAAATTAAACAAATAGAAAAAAAACTTTTCCCTTGTGATGAGAACTCTTAGGATCTACTCTCTTAACTTTCATATATAGCATTCAGCAGCATTAAGTATATTTACCATCTGTACATTATTTCCCGATTCTTCTCTTGTAACTAACATTTTTGCCCTTTGACTGTTTTCATACAGTTCCCCCATTCCCCGCTCTGGTAACCACAAATCTGATTTCTGTTTCTATAGATTTGTCTATTTGGTTGTTTGTTTCTGAAGTATGATTGACTTACAATAGAATACTATGTTAGTTTCTGTTATACGACATAGTGATTTGATATTTCAATATATTTCAAAATGATCACCACAAGTCTATTTACCATCTGTCACCATTCAAAGATATTACATAATTATTGACTATATTCCCCACAGTGTACATTTCATACCTGTGACCCATTTATTTTGCAACTGGAAGTTTGTACCTCTTAATCGCCCTCACCTATTTCCTCCCCCTCATGCTCCTCTCTGTCAACTACCTGCTTCTTCTCTGTGTCTATCACTCTGCTTTGTTAAGTTTGTTCATTTGTTTTAATTTTTAGATTACACATGTAAGTGAAATCATACAGTATTTGTCTTTCTCTGTCTTACATTTCCCTTAGCATAATACCCTCCAGGTCCATCCATGTTGTTGCAAATGGTAAGATTTCATTTTATGGCTGAGTAATAAAACATTGCATTCCCTGATGATTAGTGACGTTGAGCATCTTTTCATGTGCCTGTTGGCCACCTGTATGTCTTTCTTGGAAAAATATTCTGATCCTTTGCCCATTTTGAAACAGTTTTTTTGATGTTGAGTTTTATGATTTCTTTGTATATTTTGAATATTAAACCCTTGTTGGATATATCATTTGCAAATATTTTCTTCCATTCAGTTGGCAGCCTTTTCGATTTTTTGATAGTTTCCTTTGCTGTGCAAAAGCTTTTTAGTTTGACGTAGTCCTGTGTGTTTATTTTTGCTTTTTTTTCCCCTTGCCTGAGGAGACGTATCTTCTCCAAAAATATTACTAAAACTAATGTCATAGAGTGTACTGATTATGTTTTCCTTTACATGTTTTATGGTTTCAGGTCTTACATTTAAGTCTTTAATCCATTTTGAATTTGTTTTTATGCATGGTGTGAGAAAGTAGTTAAGTTTGAGTCTTTTGCACATAGCTGTCCAGTTTTCCCAACACTGTGTATTGAAGAGAACATCTTCTCCCCATTGTATATTCTCGCCTCCCTTGTTGTAGATTAATCGCCCATGTAAGTGTGGGTTCGTTTCTGGTCTTTCTATTCTGTTCCATTGATCTATGTGTCTGTTTTTGTGCCAGTATCATACTGTTTGGATTATTGTAGCTTTGTAGTACAGTTTGAAATGAAGAAACCTGCTCCTCCAGCTTTGTTCTTCTTTCTCAAGATAGTTTGGCTATTTGGGGTCTTTTGTGTTTCCATACGAATTTTATAATTATTTGTTCTAGGCCTGTGAAAAATGCCGTTGGTATTTTGATAGGGATTGCACTGAATCTGTATATTGCCTTGAGTAGTGTGGTTATTTTAACAATATGAATTAATGCAATTCATGAACATAATACATCTTTCCATCTGTTTGTGTCATCTTCAGTTTCTTTCCTCAGTGTCTGATAATTTTCCCAGAACAGATCTTTTACAACCTTAGATTTATTCCTAGGTGTTTTATTCTTTTTAATACAATTGTAAATGGGATTATTTTCTTAAATTCTCTTTCTGATAGTTTATTGTTAGTGTACAGAAATGCTACAAGTTTCAGCAAATTAATTGTGTATCCTTCAACTTTACAGAATTCATTGATGAGTTATAGTAGTTCTGTGTGTGGTATGTTTCTTTAATCCTGCCTGGACACTGGCTATGCCCATAGAAACATGAAGATGCAAACAACTATTTATGATACCTCTCTTAAAGTTAGTGGTAGAATGCCATTTGTGAAACATCGCTGAGTTAGTATAAAATTCTGACTTGCTTGACATGACAGGGCTATGTAAGAAAGAAACAGGTAGCATATTTTTCAGCTCTTTTCTGTGACTACCATAAAATTGTACATACACTGATCCCCATGATACTAAAAGATAAATGATCTCTGCATGACACTTCAGATTTGGTAGTTCTCTGATTCATACATGATGTAAAATATATACACTGTTGTCATTGATAACATCTACATTTTATTACCGATGGGAATCACTTCTCTTTTTTAATTGAAATATAGTCAGTCTACAGTGTTGTGTCAATTTCTAGTGTACAGCATAATATTTCAGTCATAGATATACATACGTATATTCTTTTTCATACTCTCTTCCATTATAGGTTACTACAAGGTATTGAACATAGTTCCCTGTGCTATACAGTAGAAACTTGTTGTTTATTTTATATATAGTAGTTAGTATCTGCAAATCTCAAACTCCTAATTTATCTTTTCCCACCTACTTCCCCCTTGTAACCATAAGTCTGTTTTCTATGTCTGTGAGTCTGTTCTATTTTGTAAAATAAGTTCATTTGTGTCTCTCTTTTTTTTTTTTTAAGATTTCACATATGAGTGATATAATATGGTATTTTTCTTTCTATTTCTGGCTTGCTTCACTTAGAATGACGATCTCCAGGTCCATTCGTATGGCTATAAATGGCATTTTATTTTTTATGGCTGAGTAGTATTCCAGTGTATATATATACCATGTCATCTTTATTCAGTCAACAGATGGCATTCATTTCTATGAGGCATTGTCCATCAGGCTTAGACCTTGAGTCCCATTAAATGATGTTTCTATTGCAAATCAAGGGCATATGTAGATCATAACTGCTCATACCACGTCATCTATGACTGCCAGGAGCCACAAGTGCAAAGTTGTATTGCACTCAGGTACCTATTTATGGGTCAAAAATAACTTGTGGATTCTGCCTCCTTTGTGGTTTATCTCTGATGTCAAATAAAATGGAATTCCAACCAACATCTTTACCATATTGATTATGGTTAATAAGTTTCTCTAATCTATATGAATTTCCTGGTTTCAAATAAGGTGAAAGTCATAGTTAAAGCCTGCCAACATTGACCCCATTCATGTTCTCTAGTATGAGTCCTCTTGTGCTGGAGGAAGTGAGAATACCTTCTGAAGGCGTTTCCACGTGGTCACATGTATAGCGTTTCCCAGTATGAGTTCTCTGATAGAGCAGCAGAAGTGCTGAGCTGTGTTTAAAGCTGTTCCCACAATGACTACAACCAAAGGTGTCTCTCCAACGTGCGGGCTGTGATGTTGATTAAAGAAGAAAAGCATGAACCTTTCCCTGGATGATTACATTGTAGGGTTTCTCTCCTTGATAGATTCTTGGATGCAGAGTAAAGTAGTCACTCCTTGAAAGTACTTTCCTGAATTCACTGCAAATAGGAAGTTTCTCACAAGTATAAATTCTCTTATACTGATTAAGGGATAATCTGTGCCTACACATTTAGATGGTTTTTCTCCTGAATGAGTTCTAAAATACACTGAAAGGCAATCGTTCTCAGTAAAGACTCTCCCACATTCCACATGTTTGTAAGGTTTGTCTCCTGAGCGAATTCACTCATGGTTGTAAGGGTTGAACTCTGTTGAGACTCGTCTACACTCTGTATTTGTATGACCTCTTGAGTATGACTTCTCCCATGTCACTGTGTAGTGGAAGAAGGTTGAGTTCTAATTAACTACCCCCCACCAAGTTTTTATTATGACCACTTCTGTCCTGAATCAGTGTTTCTTAAGGGCCACATGTTCCACCCCCTGTCCAGGTTCCCCTGCTGGGCCTCACACTCCTAGTCTCTGCCAAATGTGGTGGCATGTAGTTCACCCTTTGTGAATCGTTCTATTTTCAGGATGGAATATGGTTCTAAAAGAAATGCCCTGCTTTTTGGTCAACTCTTTGTTCTTGAATCATTTCCAAACCTGGAAAAAATATAAATATATAGACATATATGTATATCAGACACATATGCATACATATATGTGTACAGGTGTACACACACACACACACACACATATATACACACACAGATATATTTGCCTCCTTCCCACTCGCATAGGGAGGGTTTGCAAGTCACTAGCAACACATAGGAACATGTAATCCTCCTTCAGGGAGGGCAGTGAAAAATTGGGACCAACAGTTCAACTGACTGGTTTTCAGTCAATGAACATTCATTAAGCACCTAATACATGCCAGCTATGAATAGAGATTTAAAGAGAAGGACTAAGGTGGGCAGATAATCAGGTAGGAATATATCCAGGCAAAGTGGTAACAGCACGTGCAAAGGCCCTGCTCTTAAAGAAAAAGACCCTTCATGCATGTGAGCGCCAGAGAGAGGACCAGTGTGGCTGGTGCTGAGTGAGGCAGAGGGAAAGAAAGACAAGGAGCTTAGAAAGGCAACCAGGGCTGACCTTGCCACCTCGCAAGGTGTGTGGACTCTCCCCCTGAGGGAGCTGAGAGCCCTTGAAAGTTTTGAGCAAAGAGGGAGGTGCCCAGGGAACTCTCTGGATGCCATGGAGAAATTGACCTGGGGGCAAGGATAGAAGCAGGGAGGCTGCTGACACACTCACCGTAAGAGATACTGGCCACCAGGCAGGCAATGAGAGTAGGCTGCATCCTGGGTAGCTTTGAAAATGATGCTGGCAGGACCTGCTGCCCAGTCACAAGTAGGATGTGAATTAGGAGAGTCCACATACCAGCAAAGATTTGGCCTGCACCCGGGGAGCAATGGAAATGCTGGTGACCAAGACAGGCAATGCTGTGAGAGGAACCGGGATTGGGGGAAGCACTGGCACTGGGTTTGGGGCATGTAAGATGCTCATTAGGCCTTCAAGATGGGTGTCAAGGAGGCAGGAGACTGTTTTAACCTGGAGTACAGGGGACAGTCTGGGCTAGTATTAGATCAGCAACAGAAAATCTGAAAAAAAAAAAAAAATGAGGCACTGATCAGAAGAAGGGGTAGAGAAGAGAGTGCCACAGAAGAGCAGAGTCTCATGACGGATAACTGATGTGAGGAGAATCAGATCCTGATTTCTTTCTCAAGCCTGAGGCACTTAGGCCTTTGTTGGCTCCTTCCTCCATCAAATAGAAAAAATTATATTTTATGACTACATTGGAATAAAGATGAACATAAGCCAGATGAGATTAAATTCATTTTTCTCCTCTAATTTTAAAAGAAATGAGGGGGAGGATATAGCTCAAGTGCTAGAGCACATGCTTAGCATGCATGAGGTCCTGGATTTAATCCCCAGTACCTCCTCTAAGAATAAATAAATAAATAAATAAATAAATAAACGTAATTACCTCCCCCCTCAAAAAAAAAAAAAAAAAAAAGAATAACCAAAAAAAAGGAAAGAAATGATAACCTTTTGGCAGACCCTTAAAAGCATCGTGGGCCCTGGCACTGTTCCTGATGGAGAAGTCTACAGATTGAAAGAGGATCACACACCAAGGGGCTAGAACTGATGGTACTGGGGTGGCAGGACTCTGATGAGGCGAGGCTTTGTAACCTGAGAGTAGGTTCTTTTTCTTTAAGAGCAGTATTTGCACCGACAGAGGCCAAGCTCCAAGGATAGATTCTTGGTTGGCTGCCACTCAGGTTCCCCTTCAAGGAAGGACCTGCTATCAGCTGTGGGCTCCTTGGGAGCTCCGGTCACACTCCTTTCCCAGCAGCCTCTGGCCACATTCCTCTAAGCAAGCAAGGCCAGGGTCCACGGGCCTGGATGTCTGCACCCAACGCGAAACTCCTCTAACTGGCCATCTTCTCTGGAGTTTCTTGCTGGGTATCATGGTGGTCAGACAGTGCCTCCAGCCCAATCCTGCTTTCACCCCTTTTCACTTTTTCTTTCTTTTCCTAGTGTTATTCCCCAATAAACCCTTTGTACATCTAACTCCATTTCTATGTGCTGACCCTGAACTGCAACTGTCTGGAGAAGCCAGGCAGGAAAAAGGAGGCAGGGGAGCTGCTATGTAGAAGTTGATACACTTTGTAAGATAGACTCCAGCATAGAAATGGATAAAAAATATGAAGTGACCAGTCCCATAAAAGACTGGGTAGCTAGTAAATAGACATATAGGAAATGTTGGTCAGCAACATGGATGGACCTAGAGAATTATTATACTAAGTGAAGTAAGTCAGACAGAGAAGACAAATATATGACATCACGTTATCTGGAATCTAAAAAAAAACAATGAATCTATATACAAAACAGAAACAGGCTGACAGACATATTAAACAAATTTATGGTTACCAAAGGGGAGAGGTTAGGGGATAAATAAGGAGTATGGGATTAACAAGTACAAACTACTATACATAAAATTGATAAGCAACAAGATTTAATGTACAGAACAGGGAACTTTATCAGTATCTTGTAATAACCTATACTGTAAAATAATCTGAAATATATAAATAACTGAATTACTTTGCTGTACACCTGAAACTAACACAATATTGTAAAGCAACTATACTTAAGTTAAAAAAACCCCTACAATCACCAATATGAAATATATATATATATATGTATGAGATTCTTTGAGAATTATCTCCTCAACGTTGACTTAGGCTGTGCAGTGACTGCATCTGGTACCCTAGGCCTCACAACGTTGGGGGGGTCTCCTCTGGAGGCTCTCTCTCCCCACATTCATGTTAGATGGTGGGTGTAGGGGTATTTATTTTTGTACATATATGAATTACTTCTTTTGGAATTATTTTTGTTTTATACACATACATAAAACTGAGAACATTTCTTTCTTTTCAAAGCACATTTTCTTAAGTCCTTATTACTGATTTTTATATACTGATTTTCCCACAACAAATACACTGATTGGCATTCCTAACTGCCTATCTAGAATCCTTACCTAACTGTCTCACTAATGTGTGGCTTCCGTTTAGATTCCTAAATAAATAACCATACTGTCAAAGGATAATGAGGTGCCCTTATTTGAATTTTAACGTATTTTTCTCAAAAAAAAAAAAAAAGATGTAGAATTATTTCTGGAAACTATGCAGTACATAAAAATAAGGCTGCACAATAATGATTAGAACCGTAGGAGAAAATAAGTATCAGCGAGTCCACACTGAAATCACTAAATAATTGAACAATAAATGCGGAGAAGGGCTAGCTCTTCCGGATGGCACAGTCTTAAGCCTCCGGGCTGGTGGTGAAGGGAGGGCGCAGGGCGGGCGGACGGGAGTCCTGAACCCTCGGGCAACCCACGCCCGGGGTGACGGGACCGGACGGGGTAAGGGGGCCGGACACGGGCAGGGGACTGGACATGGTCAGGGGGCCAGACCAGGTGAGGGGACCGGACCACGTGAGGGGAGCGGACACGGTCAAGGGGCTGGATCGGGTGAGGGGGCTGGACCCGGCGAGGGGTCCGGCCTCAGGTGCAGCCTGGAGCAGAAGTGAAAGGTAGGAACGCCTGTCTCCACACCGCGGAGGCCGCGGAGCCTCCTGGGACGCGCACATCCGGGTCCTGGCGCGCGCACGCGCACTTGCGCGGAACATGGCGGCCGCCCCTGCCGCCGATGCCACCAGCCAGCCTGAGGTGAGTCCGCGCGCTCCTCCGCCCTTCGGTGCCGCGGTTTCCCCGCAAGGGCTGGGTGGGTGTAGGGTCGGGGGCGGTGTCCGCTGGGTCCGGGGTGAGAGGCAGGAGCGGCGCGTCCGTCGGCGGGTTTCCCGCGGGCAGTGGGCGCGCCCATCTCGCAGGCCAGAGATCGGTCCCGGGCGCGGTGGCCCCCGAGAGTGAGGACGCCCCCCGGCGAGTGTAGACGCCGGATAGAGAGTGAGGATGCCTCTCTTCTGCGGGTGTGGACACCTCCCGGCGGGTGGGGACGCCCCCTGGCGGGTGCGGAGGCTCCTCAGCAAGTGTAGACGCTCGGTGGAGGTTCAGTGCGCCTGCCTTCTGCGAGTGTGGACGCTCCCTCTTTCGGTAAGGACGTCCCAACGATTTTTTCCGCGTGGCGCGGGGGTTCCACGCTTGTATCGAGCCTGTCCTTCCATAGGGACCGTTTTGCACCGTGTTCTGGCTGGGCCGCTGCGGGGACCGCCGGATCTGCCGCGCTTCTGCCGGGTGGTGGGAGGGCCGGTATGGGCGTCTGTGGGTTTCAGGCGAAGGTGGCGGTGTTGCGCCCGCAGACTGTGCGGTTTCCCACCGAGTCCGGCAGGTGTCATATCACCTGTCACCCCCCCCCCCAAGCTGCAAAATCAGGTCTTGCTGCGGTTCTCAGTGATGGCCGAGTTTTTCCACCTGTTAGTGGCCACTTCGCTTTCCTGTTCCTTGGCTTCGAGGTTCATTTCCGTAGCTCCTCTTCCTCCAATAGTTTATGATAAAGGTTTTACTACAAACGGAAAAGTTGAGGCACTAGCAACCCGTTAACATCTGCTTACTTTCTGTATCCCATATACTTGTTCCCTTTGTCTATTCTTTCAGGCATCCAGTAACCTTTTTTGGGATACTTTCAAAGTAAATGGTAGATTTCACTCCACTTCCCCCTCAGCACCTCAGTATGCTTAACAACCTCAATTAGAGTTCAATATTGCTTTTTAAGTTCTTTTGAGGGAAAACTGACTTACACTGAAATGGGCAGATCTTCATTGTATCAGTGGATGAGTTTTGACAAATGTAATCCGAACCTTTATAAAAATTAACATCACCCCAAAAAGATCCCTGTCCTTTGCCAATTAAAACAGTGGGTTGTTAGGGACTTGGGCTTGTAAAAATATGTTTAGAACACCAAGCCTTTGTTATTTTTTCCCCCTGCAGCAGGTAACTTTCCTTCATTTTGTTGCTTATTTCTCTCCCTTACCACCCAACTTCTTACTTTGAAAAGTTTTACACCTACAGAAAAGGTACAGGAATAGTTCAATGAACACTTGTAAAACCATCGATTTACTCAACTTACTAACATTTTATCATATTGGCATTACCTTTCTTTTCTCCCTTCCTGTAGCACACATATGCACACTCTTTGTGTTTTACACAACTTACCCCCAAAGAAGATAAAAGATTTATTACTCCCATAATGAGATTGTCTCAGGAGAGTGCAGCAGGCTTCTCAAGGTGATCCAAAAATAGCCTGAGAGTGCAGGAAAAGGAGGCTAACTGGGATTTTACTGTGATTAGAAAATGGAGATGTCATAAGGGTGGCCTTGCATTGGTTGGGGCTTGCATGGTTTGAGCTTCTCGCCAACACCAAGGAAAAAGTTCTCAGGCTTTGTTGTTAGTTCACCTCCATGTGGGGCAGAAGGAGATGGGGAAGTGTACTGTTGGAGGGGGAGGTGGGGGTTGAAAGCTGTCAGCAGTCATTTATCAAAAATGAAGTCAGACTGTTGATCACAGTTGGTAATCGGGTGGGTAACTTTATTAGGACAGGGCTAAAGTTGGTGGCAAACTATTTTTGTTAACAAATGTATCATTTGAAGAAGTAAACATTATCATGTGTGGTCCACAGAGATGGCAAGAACCATGCAGGTGGGGTCAGACTGCTGAAATCTGGCCACCATTGATGTCAAACATCCAGTCACTGGCCGTAAGTGGATCCCTCTGAAGGGTCATAGACACTGGGTATAAAGCCTTTCAGAGGTGAGTGCCTGGGAATGGAATTCTACACCAGCTTGGCACATCCCCATAAAACTATAACTTCTCTCATGAAGTCTCAAGGTACCAGAAACATGCCAAGTGGATTCTAGACTAGGAGTTCTGACCCTGACAAATTCAACTCTTGCTTATCTTTTTACTGATTTACTTTCTGTCTCTACATTTGCCTATTGTAGACATTTCATATAAGTGTAGTCCTTTGTTTTGGTTTCTTTCACTTAATAATGTTTTCAAGATTCATCCACATTGTAGCCTGTATCAGTACTTGGTTCATTTCTACGGATGGATAATATTCCATTGTATGGATATATTGCATTTTGTTTATCCATTCATCAGTTGATGGACATTTGAGTTGCTTCCATTTTGGATGTGTTACAAATGAACATTCATGTACGAGGTTTTATTTTGTTTTGTTTGGACATATGTTTTCATTTCTCTTGGATAACCTAGGAATGGAACTGACATCATAGGGACGTGGTATCTCAATGTGGTTTTGATATGCATTTTCCTTATGGTTAATAATATTGAGCATCTTTTCATGTGCTTATTGGCCATTTGTATATCTTTGGAGAACTGTCTACTCAGATCCTTTTCCCATTTATGAAGTGGGTTATTGGTCTTTTTATTATTGAATTCTAAGAGTTGTTTATTCTGGATACCAGTGCCTTATCAGATAGATGACTGGCAGGTATTTTATCCTGTCCTGTGAGTTGTCTTTTTCCTTTCTTAGTAACAGTCTTTGAAGCACGAAAGGTTTTAATTTTTTGTGTGTTATATATGTATATATATTTTTTATGTGTGTATATGTATATGTATATTTTTAAATTGAAGAATAGTCAGTTTGCAGTGTTGTGCCAGTTTCTGGTGTACAGCATAATGCTTCAGTCATACATAAACATACATATATTCATTTTCATATTCTTTTTCACCATTTGTTCCTACAAGATATTGAATATAGTTCCCTGTGCTATACAGTATAAACTTGTTTATCAGATTTTGTAAGAATTCTATATTTCGAAGAGAGAGACACTGCCAGAATTCAGTAGTGTTCTGTGCAATTCAGTGGGTTTGTAGATGTAATTCTTGGTGTATTTGTAGGAGAGGACGATCTGTGAGTCTCTTTACTCCCCCAGCTTGGCACCTCCCCCAAGAGGTTTTAATTTTTATTAATCCAGTTCATCTGCTTTGTCAGTTGTACTTTTGGTGTTGGATTCAATTTTCTGAAGATTTCTGTCTATGTTTTTCTTTTAAGAGTTGTGTAGTTTTAGCTCTTATATTTAGGCTTGTGATGCAGTTTGAGTTAATTTTTTTGTATTGCTCACTCTTTATGATCAATAGTTGCAGTGTGCCTCTTACCATACTGAAAATTTTATAGATTATATCAAATATTAATATAATTTTAAAGATTATAAAGTTTTATGTGCATGTGAGGAATCAATAAAAGGAAAAGCATTTGAATTAAAAATTTTATTTCTATATTTAAATGCCTGGCACAGCTACCTGGAAGACATAGGGAGTAGTCTGATGCTGGAGGCCGTAGGCTTGGAGTAAGAGAAATAGGATGGCCTTCCTTGTCTTTAGTGAAACTGAATGAGGTGAGGTATGGCTGGACACTGCTGCAATATGAGTGTTGTGGAAGTGGGTCCAGACCAGGTGTATTTAATAGGAAAGGAAGAAATACAATACCTTAGTGGAAGCAGGTTCTAAGCACTTATGCATTTAAGGCAGTCTAGGCAGCCTAGGATGATCTGGGGTGACAGGTGAAGGGTCAGTCACCCCCTCTGTTATGACTTGGAACAGCATCAGGACAATTTAGCATAGAAGGCAGTTCTCCAGACAGACCTGAAGTCTCAGCATATACTGGGGCTACATTCAGTGTGTAGAAAGCCTTAGAGACCACCTTCTCTGGCCATGGGGAGGAGAAATTAATACTGGGGCTTCAGAGAAGTGGTATTGTGGATATCTGAGGACAGGGTCAGAGGAGGGGGGCGTGGAAACAGAGAACCCCCGTAATTTGTGGACAACATTGAGATGAATTTTTTGACAACATAGTTTTTGTATTATTGTACTGCTGAAAATAGCAATATACAGATATGTATGAGGGCATACATACTGTGAGGTTTTTAGAATAACCTTAATTAATGAAATTGAGCGCAATTCCTGCATTAAATACCCTTATTTAATACTATTTCCCTAAGTCTGTCCTAACGTCTGCCTGTATACTTGTGATTATTTGTTCTTTTTGTGGTAACCTCACTATGGCACTCAGGCCCTCACTGATTGAGGGCAAAGTTGGAAGGGCCAGTTTTCATCAAGGAGAAGGTGGTAAATAGGAATGAGGTCATGAATTCAGGGCTGTATTTGGATTTCCTTTCGGCTTCCCTCTCCTAAACAAAAACTGCTTTTCCCTAATGTCTTGTAGCCCATGTGGTATTGCTGTGTACCACGGTACCCCAGGCTGACACCTGCAAGGACGTGGCCCACAGGATAGTCAAGCAGCATGTGGGGTCGTCCCCAGCATGGTGGCAGATCTCTGTCCCTGGCTCAGCCCCATCAGAAACTGGCAGTTCCCACTGCTTCCGTCTTTGTGATAACCTGACACCTCCACAGATTTCCAGATGCCCCCAGGGAAAGTACTGCCAAGGTTGAGCTGCAGGTCAGGCTGGGGGAAACTTGTCCCCTTATAGGTATAAATTCACTTGTCACAGCTTTATTGAGATGTAATTCATATACCATATGATTCATTCATTTAAACTGCACAACTCAGGGTTTTCAGTATATTCACAAAGTTGTGTAACCATCACCACTGTGTAATTCCAGAACATTTTCATCAGTCCAAGAGGAAACCGCCTACCCATTAGCAATCACTCTCCATACTCCGTTCTCCCAGCTCCTGGCAACCAAGAGTTGACTTTCAGTATGTACGGAATTGCCTGTTCTGGATGCTGCATACAAATAGGATCAGACAATATGGAATCTTCTGTGTCTGAGTTCCTTCACTGAGCATAATGTTTTTAAGACTCATCTGTGTTGTTGAAGCATTTATCAGTACTTCATTCTTTCTTAAGGCTGAAGAATATCCCATTGTGTGTATGTCTACACTTGGTTTATCCATTCGTCGGCTGATAGACATTTATTTAGGAAGTTTCTATTTTTTTTATCATGAATAGGGCTGCTGTGCCCTCATAATTTGTGTAGAAGTTTATGTGTAATCATGTTTACATTTTTATTGAGTTTTTACCTAGGAATGGAATTCCTAGGTCGTATGGTAACTGTGCTTACTTTCTGAGAAACCGTCAGACTGTTTTGCAAAGCGAAACAGCTTTAAATTCCCTGCACCGTTTTACATTCCCCCAGTGGTGTGTGAGGGTTCCAGTTCCTCCACATACTCACAGCATGTGTTACTGTCCTGTTTTTGATATTCGCCACACTACTGGGTGTGAAGTGGTATCTCACTGTGTTTTTGACTAGTTTCCCTCATGGCTAATGAGGTTGATCATTTTTTCATGTGCTTATTGGCCATCTGTATGTCTTCTTTGGAGAAATGTCTATTGAGATCTTTTGCCTATTTTTAAAATTTGGATTGTCCTGTTACTACTGGGTAAGGGTTTTTTTTATATCTTCTACAAGTCCTTTATCAGATATTTGCTTTGTAAATATTTTCTCCCATTTGGTAGTTTGTCTTTTTACGTTCTTAAATGTCTTTAAGAAAGTGTAAGTCTTATTTCAATAAAGTCTTGTTTCAATTTCTTATTTCTGTTATAGATGAAATGGATAATTCCTTTACTCCTGCTCCCTCCCACACCCCCAAGACAGTCACGATCACAGCTTTGTTAGGTGTGTTGCCAGGGCATTTTAATATTTTTACTTCCAAAATATTTTGTGTGTCTAAACATTTCTCTAAGTGGTATCACCCTGTGTATGTCTTACTTGCCTCCTTTAAGTGCACACATGCATCCTGCCCGCTATAGACCTGTGGGGAGGTGCTCTCCATCTTGTGTTCACAGGACAACTACAGGCCACCCAGGCCCAGTCTACTCAGAAGGCTCAGGATGGGCAATGTGCAGCATGGCGACAGGGCAGCCTCAAGAGGCCTGCAAGTAGGAGTGTCCAGGAGGGACAGCTGGGGACGTGAGCTCCTGACCAGCTGGCCCCTCTGCATCGCTGTTGAGTGCTGTGGACCTAGCAGGCATCTGGATCTTGGTCTGGGCTTCAGAGTGAGCAGTTCTCATGTTTTCTCAGATGTGACGTTTACCTTAATTCCCCATGTTCCTGTGTGTTAAGAATTTCCACATAAGGTGAAGGGGTCTACTGCTTTAATCCGGGAGCATTTTGATCATGAGTCTGGGTGAGATTTCTTCGAATTACTTTGTGAATTTATTGAGATGGGGTGTAGGGGGCTGTCTTCTCTTTTTACCTGAAAATGTGGGGAACTGTATCAGTAGGTGTTCTAATGTTTCATAGTCCTTGCTTTCCTAGGATAAATCCAGCGTTGCCGTTTTGGTAACTTTCTTCTATTTCTAAAGTCTCGTTTTCATGATGAAGATCACTTATGTGTGCCTTCTTGTTCTTTTTTTATGATTACTCTTGTCAATGGTATATCTATTTCATTGGTCTTTTTAAGTAATAGGCTTTTGTTTTTCTCGATCTTCTTGGCTGTTCCCTTGTTTTCAGTTTTTGTGATTTCTGCTCTTACTGCCACCTCCCTCCCACCTCCTGTTGGTTTACTCTGCAGCTCTTTCCCTTAAGTCTTAAGTGGAACAGTGAACTAACAGTCTTTGGTCTTCTCTGTAAAACCTAAGTACCAAAGACCAACATTTTCTGCCTAGGAGCTGCATTAGCTGCATCCTCTTTTGCCACACGTTTTGAAGTGTACCATTTCCATTGTTCAGTTCTTTGTGTTTCCCAAGTAGATGTTTTCTAGCTTTCATCAAGATATCTCTTTGATCTGTGAATTAATAAGAAACAGGTTTTTGTTTTTTCAAGTTTTTTTTTTTTTTATTTTGTTTTCTTTCTGTTACTGGTTTTTAATTTGACCACATTTATTGTCAACAGATTGTGGCCTGGCCTTTGTTGAACTTGTTCTTTGGACCATTTATGATCAGGTAGCAAATTTTCCACTTGTGCTTAGAAAGCCTTCGGTTCTGGTTGGTGGTGGCTCTTCGTCCAGCTGTGGGACCAGGCTGGTTAGTTACAGTCTCTCATGCTTATCTCTGTTCAGTTTTCTGAATTTCCATTTCTGAGAGAGGTTCATTCAGCCCCCACCCACCGCCCATATGGTTGGATTTGCTGGCTTTGTTCTGTATTGGAGGCATGCTGTTAATGTAGACATCTTTGCCATTGTTATATTGCCCCTCCATCAACTTGAATAGCAAAGTATGCTTAGCCAAGGACCGTGCAGTCTTGGTTGGTTAGCATTTGTCTGTTCCAAGCATTTGCTTTTGTCTTCTGTGTCCTTCTGCTTTGGTGTGTCTGTTACAAACACATTTTTAATGCCATCTGACAGAATGTCTTGATCTTGCCCTTTAAGGCCACTTACATTTATTGTTACTGGTGGTGTCCTATTTCATACTTTCTGTTGTAACCGGTCATTTCTGGGCTTTCCCCCCTTATCAGCTTCTTCTGGATTGATCTGATGGTGTTTTTTTTTTCCCTTTATTGATCTTTTCTCCTGCAACAGGGTTTTTCCACTTCAGCACTGCTGACATTTGGGCTGGGTCATTCTGTGCTGTGAGGGGCTGTCCAGGGTTTTAAAGAGTGTTTAGCGGCATCCCTAGATCCCAGTAGCCTCTGCCCCCCCGTCATGACAACTGAAAATGTTCCCAGACATTACCAGGTGTCCCCGGGGAGTAGGACCATCTCTGGTTGAGAACCACTGCTCTGTGGGCTTGGAAGTTTGTTTTTTTTTTCAAACTTTTTTTTTTTTTTATTGAGTTATAGTCATTTTGCAATGTTGTCAAATGGTTTGGAAGTTTTACACAACATTTATTCTTTTTTTCCTGACTTGACCACGTCTGACATGAATCGTGAATAACGTGTGAGAATGCCAGGACACTTAATTTTGTCCCCTTTATTCGCCTCACTGCCACTCAGTATTTTAGTCCATCCTGTTGTTACGCCCCGAGGCATTGTTATTGCTGCATTTTATGTGGTCATCACTGGGTTTGATTTACATACACAGTCTCTCCATTCCTTCCTTCTAGGTTTTTTTTCCTGAAGAACAGTCTTTCTATTCTTCTGGCCAGTGTCCTTGGAGATAAACTTTGCTTCTGCTTTTCTGAATCTGTCTTTATCTTACCTTCACTCTTGGACAATAATGTGACTGACCGTTTTTCCCTCATCATTTTGAAAGTACCCTTCCATTATCATCAGGTTTCTGTTTTTGTTACCTAGTGGTGCTGTTCATCCCCACTGGTGGTCTGTCTGCTTCCTGCTGGCCTTTAAGAGCGACCACCTCCTTAGGCATAGCTTGCTCTCCAGGTATTCCCCGGACTCGTGCTTTCTGAGTCTGAGATGCCGCCAAGTGGAACTGGGAGGTGGTGGAAGGTGCCCGTTTCATGTCTCCACTACGCCTCTAGCTGAGCAGACTGACCACTGTACGCACCCCCCAGCTGTCTTCCTGCAAGACCTGCCCACACCTTGTTTTACTTTTACTCACATGAAATGTGCGTATTTTGTGTTCTTAAAGTAGCAGGTTTGTAATTGCCTACATGATGATGGGAATGAGCAAATATTTATGTTTTCAGGACATTTTTATTTCCTCTCCATGAAATGCCTCTTTTATCCTTTACCTTTTGTGTGTGTGTGTGTGTGTGTGTGTGTGTGTGTGTGTGTGTGTGCTTTCTGTGAGAATTTTTTAATAGATCTTGGGCACTATTCCTTTGTCTCTTTTATACTTTATAGTATCATCTCTCCAGCTGCCACGTGTGTTTTGACTCTTATTGTGTCTTGTTGTTTGGAATTTTTTTATGTTGGTATCAAGTTGTTGATCTTTGTATGGCTTTTGCTTATTAAGCCATTTTGATCAAGGACTCCCCCATTCATGAAGGTACCCTACATAATTTAAACTTTGAATTTATGTTAAGGTCTTTATCTATTTGAAATTAAAAAAAAAAAACTTTCCTGAGGTAAGGGTCTAATTTCATTTTACCTGGAGAAAAAAAAGCATTGAGAGCCAGTTGTCTTGATATCATCAAGTCAGAGGGGTGGAGGGTGGTTAGAGGAAGGTGAACAATGTTGAAGACATTGGCAACCACTTAGAGAACTGTCCTTCCCAGCTCAGAGCCAGCCTCAGACATGATGTAATTCTCACAATAACCCCGCAGGGAGGTCACTGACAGATCTAGGAATTCAGAACTTTCAGGTCACCAGACCTGTGCTGTGTCCCATCTGTGAAGGCAGAGCTCTGCCACAAAGGTGGGGTGAGAACTGCCCACTCAGTGCTGCATAAGCCCACTGTGAAGTGCAGGCCCTGGAGTGTGTGCTGAGTGTTGGTAGGGGCAGTGGGTGGTGGGGACAAGCACACAGCAGCTGAGATGGTGTTCTTGTGTAAGCAGTGACACCTGGCCCTGGTCTCCCACGTGAGGGGCTAATCCTTCTGGTGACATTTCCCCCCAACACTGTTCCTCCTGCCTGTTCTCTGGGAGGATGAAAATGCCATGTGGCTCTTCTTGAACGTGTTCTTGGCTCTTGTTGAACATGTTCTTGGCTCCATCCCTTGACTTTCACTTTATCTCCCACCTTGTATAGATGTGAATTTGAAAAAGAAAACTGGTAAAGATACACACCCTCACGCCTGGCCTATCACCATTTTTCATTCCTCTTCCAGGTACAGCTTCATGTATTTAAGTCTGTCTTTTTCATTCTTTACTTTCCAGCCTGAGACACGAGATTGAAAATGACAGCTCAGAACATTCCTGCAGAAGAACTATCCTGTGACATGGAGGTGGAAGGATTCATGAGGGAGGGTCCTCATTTCTCCATTCTAGGTGAAAGTTGGGACTGTGAGAACCAAGAGGGGCATTTGAGGCAATCAGTTATAACTCAGGAGGAACCAGGAGCTCAGGAAGCAGTTCGTGAATATCCTGGGTTTGGGGAGCATTTGAGTGTGAGCCCAGACCTTCCACGACATCAGAGAGTTTCTGCAGCCAACGGTTTCCATGTACACGGCTCAGATGTTAAAAGTCTAAATTGTGACCCAGCTCTATACAGTTGTCAGAAAAGCTGTGTAGCTAAGAGAACAGGTAACAGTGACACTTGTGGGAAAGCCTTCAACCATTCCATGGAAGTTATTCAGTTTGGAAGAACTCAAACTAGAGAGAAACCCTATAAATACATTGAAAGTGTGAAGCCTTTTAACCATTTTGCCTCTCTTGGTGAGCAAAAAATAATGAAAAGAGGTAAGAAACTGTATGAGGGTAAGGACTTTGGGGACATCTTTGCCCTGAGTTCATCTCTTACTGAAAACAGGAGGAGCGGCCCTGGAGAGAAGCTGTATAAATGTGCTGAATGTGGCAAGTGCTTCAAACGGAACTCTTCCCTTGTTTTGCATCACCGAACTCACACTGGAGAGAAACCTTATACCTGTAGTGAGTGTGGAAAATCCTTCTCCAAGAACTACAACCTGATTGTACATCAAAGAATCCATACAGGAGAGAAGCCCTATAAATGCAGTAAATGTGGGAAAGCCTTCAGCGATGGGTCAGCTCTGACGCAACACCAGAGAATTCACACTGGGGAGAAACCTTACGAATGCTTAGAATGTGGAAAAACCTTCAACCGAAATTCATCCCTGATTCTGCATCAAAGGACTCATACAGGGGAGAAACCGTATAGATGTAATGAGTGTGGTAAACCTTTCACCGACATCTCTCATCTCACCGTGCATCTCAGGATCCACACTGGGGAGAAGCCCTACGAATGCAGCAGGTGCGGAAAGGCCTTCCGAGACGGCTCTTACCTCACTCAGCACGAGAGGACGCACACTGGAGAGAAGCCCTTCGAATGTGTGGAATGCGGGAAATCCTTCAACCGGAACTCTCACCTCATCGTGCATCAAAAAATCCATTCTGGGGAGAAACCCTACGAGTGTACCGAATGTGGGAAAACTTTCATTGAGAGTGCTTACCTCATCAGGCACCAGAGGATCCATACTGGCGAGAAGCCCTATGGCTGTGACCAGTGTCAGAAGCTTTTCAGGAACATTGCCGGCCTCATCCGTCACCAGAGGACTCATACTGGCGAGAAGCCCTATGAGTGTAGTCAGTGTGGCAAAGCTTTCAGGGACAGCTCCTGTCTGACCAAGCATCAGAGAATTCACACTAAGGAGACCCCATACCAGTGTCCAGAATGTGGAAAGTCCTTCAAGCAGAACTCTCACCTGGCAGTGCATCAGAGACTCCACAGCAGGGAGGGTCCCAGCCATTGTCCTCAGTGTGGGAAGGCATTCAGAAGGAGCTCTTCCCTCGTCCGGCACCGAAGATCACACCCAGGAGAACAGCCTGTGGACACTTCATGAACTTGGGCCACACTCGTCTTCCAACTTGCTGTCAAAAACCTGTGTGAAGGAGCAGCGTCTTCAGGGCAGGCTCCTCCCTTTCAGTGGAAAAGACTCCGTTGAGCTATCCAGTGCATCAGTGGATATGAAACAGTCCTTAGCCATACTGTTAAGTTGGTACATGAGGGAATTCTCGGAGAGAATACAGGATGGTAAGAGACGTGGCAGAGGCTTCAGGGATGACCCAGCCTGTACCAAACCCAGTCGTACATACACTGGAATAAAACCTGCGGGAGTCGGGAAGATGCTTCCCCAGAGGCCCACCCACCCCTGCATCAGAGTCCTTAAACGGGGGAGGACCTGTGTGACCGGGCTGAGGGACCCTTCAACAGGAAGCTCCTGCCTTACTGGAGGGAAGCAAACTCTTACTTGATCCACTGAGGGGCACTTTCGGCGGGAGCCCTTCCCATCTTCTCTGTATCAGCAAAGGCAACCTTTGGGAGGCCCCACACAGTGCTCCATCCCGCAGCAGCCACACACAGTGGGTTGCTGTTTGAATGTGTTTCTGTGTTGTGGTCCTGCAAGATGCTGAGGACTCATTTCAGGAGAGGCAGCTGGAAGAGGAAGTTGCTTGTGAGTGGACAGTGGTGTTGTCCCTCTTAAGAGGAGGCTGAAGCAGGCTCCTGCCAACAGGGAAGGCCTGCTGCTAAGATGTGTGGCGCATCGCTTTAGTTGTTGAGACAAAAAACACTGAGTTGTGTGTTTACGTTGTCCCCCCTCATCATTCGGGACACTTCTGACCTGTTCCACGCGGCCATTGCCAGACCATAACGATGAAGGTTTTGTGGCCGTGTTGAAACTGCTTGTGATATGGCTGGCAACCAGAAGCATGAAATGCAAGGTTTGCTGTTGCTGCAGCCACGCAAAGATGTGCACATATATGGATGTAGGTTGGAAGTTGATCATGGAGAAATAAATGTGGTTTTCCAAGAGAACTATTAACTGTGTATGATTTTTCTTCTATTACAAATCATGCATTGTTAAAATAACTTGATGAGGAATAAAAAGGTGGAGATAAAAGGAGGTGAGTTTGGGGTTTCTTTGGACCTTTTTAAAACCAGAAGTGACTTGGTCAGGGTCACAGGGCAGCTGTAAGCATGAATGGGGGGCAACTTCTCTGGAATCGGCTTCCCACAGCTTGGGACATAAGAGTAATTTCCTTCTTTGGGACTTGGATCATGAGAAGGTGTTACTATGGAGAAGAGGGTGGGTCTCAGAGAATGGGGAGTCAGAGGCCACAGAGAGGTCTGGGAGGACCTGGGAGCACCCCTTCCAAGGCCGTGTGACACTGCCTGGGTGAGAGCTGTCGCCTGGGAGCTCTGGGCGGCTGCCCTTGGAACTGTGACAAGCTTTTCTGGAGGCAGAGTCGGGGGAAGGCTGCTGAGTGAATGGAAGCTGTGAGATGATAAGTCTGTGTTGTTTTAAGCTGTGAGGTTTGTGGTAATTTGTTCCGGCAACAACAAAAAAAATTAACATAAGCCTGGTGGAAGAAGCAGCAAATACTGTGAGCCCTAACACAGGTTACCTCTGTTGTCTTCTTAATTTTTTTGGCCTGGCCATAATGTTTTGCTTTGTTTTTAATTAAAGTATAGTTGATTTCCAGTGTCGTGCTAGTTTCTGGTGTCTTCTGGCCATAATGTTTTAATTGATAGCAACTGTCACCTCCATGTCCCATCTCCTCCCATCTCCCCCTTGGTCACTCTGTTCAAGTTTCAGTGGCCTCCCTGCTCTTCCTGAGACACACCAGGCACGCTCTGATGTCAGGGCCCCTGCAATGCCCATTCTCTCTGTGGGGATCCTCTTCCCCCAACACATCAAGCTCATTTCCTCACCTCCTGCAGTTCATCAGTCACACATCACCTTCTCAGTGAGGCCTTCCCTGACTACTCTGTTTAAAATTGTAACCGCCCCTGCCCAACACAGACACTCCGTCCTCTTTCCCTGCTTTAGGTCTCTCCAAGGCATCCCCACCATCCAGTGCTTGTTCATCTTCCCTGCTGGACTGTAAACACCTTGTTCTGTTTT
Source organism: Camelus bactrianus (assembly GCF_048773025.1). Lineage (NCBI taxonomy): Eukaryota > Metazoa > Chordata > Mammalia > Artiodactyla > Camelidae > Camelus > Camelus bactrianus. Next base: position 353,798 of record NC_133547.1, read on the forward strand.
CTTGGCCTCCCTGGCTGTTGTAATACTGCAGCAGGTACTCAGTAAATGCTTGTTGAGCTAAGAGTTAGATGGAGGTAAACCAGCACAAGTGAACAGTGGGCATCCATGCTGTGGGTGCATGTCTTTATTTTTTTCTGATTCTAAGGTAATTCTTGCTCAGTGAGGGCCAAGACTTGCAAAGTCCAGAAAAACATGAAAATAAGAAATCACATCTGGAGTCTAACCTTCCACCAGCAATCATTCATGTTTTGGAAAACATCTTGCAGTTCACTCATTCAGTCAACAAACACCTGATGAGCATCTGAGACGTCAACATGTTGGTCCCCTTGAAGTCTAACTGGGAGCAAGGCAGTGTGTCCAGCCTCATGGAACTGTCTAGTTAGAGAGCAAGATGGGCATTCATCAAACAGTCACAAAACATCAACTTGAACTTGAATAGGAAAAAGAACCAAAACAATAGCAGAGAGCCAGGAGGAAAGGAGTTAATTCCTCCAAGGGGCGGGGAGGGAAGACTGCCCCACTTGGAGCGATATGTGCTGATGTGGAGGGGAAGTGGGGGGGCATCAGGGAGGAGGAGGGGAGGGGAGCAGGCAGGACCAGGTAGGAAGAGCCTTGTAGACCTCGTATTTTGTTAGAGGAGCACTCAGGGTGGAGACCCAAGATGCAAGCGACCACGGGAGAAACAGAGGGGATGGAGGCAGCCAGATGAAGACGAAGTGGCCAAGAAGGGAGGAGGGAAGCCAGGGTGCATGGCATTGTGGACCAAGAGAGAATGGAGTTGGGATACGTCAAATTCAGGGAGGGGCAGTAAAGCCATTGTGACATCCCTTCTTGGACAGCTATTGGAGAAGTGGCTTCCCTGGAGAAGAGGACGGGGTGAGGTGGAAGGCTGCCTTTGCCAAATAAAAAAACCCACATTTACAAGGGCAGCATTTCAGACCTCCAGAGATGCATGGGTTGAGAGTATGTGTGACCAAGAAGACAACAGCATATAAATAAGTCTAGGATGTCTAGGCTTAGGGTGACCAAAGCAGTTCAACTAAATCAGTGGCCATTTATGGTAAAAGAGATTAAACAATTTTCTAAATTGAAAAAAATTCACATGTACAATTCAGTGTATTTAGTATTTTCACGAGATTGGTCAGCCATCGCCGTTCTTCCATTCCATTCCATTTCATTACTCCACAAAAGGAACCAAGTACCCATTAGCACTCCTCATTCCCTCCTTCCTCCAGCCGCTGGCAACCACCAGTCTGCTGTCTGTCTCTGTGGACTTCACCACCCTGCACATTTCACATAAGTGGCATCCTCCAGCCCATGCAGCCAGTCGCTCATTTAACTCAGCATAATGTTGCCAGGGCTCATCCATGTTGCAACAGGTGTCTGTGCTTCATTCCTTTTTATGGCTGAATACTATTTCATCACATGGCTATACCATCCTTCCATCAGTTAAGGGACATTTGGGTTGTTTCACGTGGGGACTCTTATGCGTAAGGCTGCTCTGATTGTTCATGTACAAGTTTTTGTGTGAATACTTGAGTACTCTTGAGTAAGACACCTTGGAGTGGAATTGCTGCGTTACATGGCAACTCTATGTTTAATCTGTCAACGAAAGTTCAATTAACAATCAAAATAAGAAAAAAAAAAGAATTTTATTTGAGACTAACTGAGGATTATAACCTGGGAGACAGACTCGGAAACCGAGAACCGTCCCACCTGCTAGAAGTCAAAGGTAGAGTAGCACACATTTTTGAGACAAAGGATCAAAACGACATACTGATATTTTAACAAATTTCACCAAAGACACGTAGTCCAGGTGAGCGCTTATGAAGGAAGCAGCAAGTCAACATGACCCTCCAACAGAGCTGGGAAAGAACACTATTCTTCTGAGAAATTACATTGCTAATGTCAGAAGAAGGGGGAAAATGATCTTCCTTACCTTTGAAGGTAAAACTGTCCTTACCTCCGAGCAGACGTTCCCATGTTTGAGGAGCTCTGGTTAATGTGTAAATGCAGGTGCACACTGCACGTTAGGGAGAGAAGGAGGAGGCCCAAACAGACAGAATTTTATTCAAATTTTCTTGTCCTGCCTTAAAATATGAATTTTATTTCATCAAACCTTTTGAGGTACTGCCAGACTTATCCACAACAGCTCTACCATTTTATGCTCCCACCAACAATGTATAACTATTCTAATCTCTCCACAAGCTTACCAGCATTTGTTACTACTTGTCTTTTTTATTATAACCATCATAGTAGGTATGAAGTCGTATCTCATGGTTTTGTAAGAATTTAAAAATAGTTAAAATCCGGTGGTGATATCTCACACTGTACATTAGGGGTTAGCAAATTTCTGTAAAAGGCAAGATAATAAATATTTTAGGCTTTGCACACCAATGGTCTCTGCTGTAACAACTCGACTGTTGTAGTGTGAAAGCAGCTGTAGGCAATTTGTAAGCAAATGCGCGTGGTTGTATTCCAGTAAAATTTCATGTGTGAACTTTGAACTTCATATAATTTCCGTCTGTCATTGAACCTTATTCTTTTGATTTTTTTCAACCATCTTTGAGTCCCACACACCTGCCGGCTCCTGCCCAGTCAGCCCACCCAGACCAGGCGCCACCATGCCCAAGTGCCCCAAGTGTGACAAGGAGGTGTACTTTGCTGAGCGGGTGACCTGCCTCGGGAAGGACTGGCATCGGCCTTGCCTGAAGTGTGAGAAATGTGGAAAGATGCTGACCTCAGGGGGTCACGCTGAGCATGAAGGCAAGCCCTATTGCAACCACCCCTACTACGCTGCCATGTTCGGACCCAAAGGCTTTGGGCGTGGTGGAGGTGAGAGTCACACTTTCAAGTGAACCCAGGTTTTGGAGACCCCATCCCTGGCTGCCCGCTAGGCCGCTGCCCCTCCAGGCTGATGGGAGGCCTACCCACCAGCACCTGGGTCTCCCCTGTAGACCTCTATGCCCTCAATAAACCTGGACTCCTGTAAAAAAAAATAAATAAATAAAATAAAAACCATCTTTGGCTCTCAGGCCGTATAAAAACTGGTGCTGGACTGGATTTGACCTGTGGGCCGTAGCTTGACCCCTGCTATGCACAAAAATAGGTTCTTGAGGACTGCAGCTCTAAATAAGAAAAGGCAAAACCATAGAGTTCAGAGGGAAAAACAGAATGTCTTTGTGATCTTGGCAGAGACCAATATTTTTTAACCAAACCAGGGACAACTGATAAACCTAGCTACATTAAAGTTAAGGACTTGTGTTCGTTAGAAAGCAGTGTTACACAAGTGAAAAAGGCAAGCGACAGAGTAGGTGATAGTAATTGATGCTCACAGACCCCACAGAGGACTGGTGTCCAGAATACACAAAGAACTCGGCGTCCCAATAAGAAAGAAAACACAGCATAAAAACGGGCAAGTGACTTGAACAGACCTATCATTTGCAATCCCTATCAAAATGCCAATGGCATTTTTCACAGAACTAGAACAAACAATTTTTAAATTGGCATGGAAACACAAAATTAACTAATGCCTGAGGAAGTAACCCTCAGGAGATGAGGAAGGTGGTCAAAACATTATCCAGGCGATGAGAGGGAAGTGGGTGTCATTATTAAAGCACAGCCCATAGCAGAGATACTCTTGGTGCTGGAGCTGCGCCTTTTGCTGTTAGCCGTTGTACACACAAGAACCCGTAGAGGTGGTAGAGTTGTGTAGAGCTTAGTGCAGGCACAGACAAATGAGCACAGCTGAAATTGAGGAATGTGAAGAGGATCAGTGGATTGCATGAAAGTATCTTGGCTGTGTTATTTTACCATAGTTTTGCAGATTGTAACCAGTGTGAGGAACTAGGCAAAGCATACAAGGCATCATTCTGTTATTACTTTTAATTGTATGAGAATCTACAATTATTTTAATAAAAATTTCAATTAAAAGAAAAACCTCAGTACCTTGTCTGGAGTTCTAACTCCACAGCCTGAGATACGTTGTACCCGTTTGCTGGGTACCCGTGGCCTCAGGGGAAGACTGAGTGTGAGGAAGAAGCCCAGAGGTCAGAGTGAGCTCGGGTGCACAGATGTGAGGCCCTGGTGTGACATGAAAAGAGGACAGTGGTTCGTGGGCAGACGTGGAGGGACTGTGGTTTGTGACAAGGGCCATGAGTGTGAGGAGGGCTTGAGGGTCTGGGTTAGAGGCTCTGCCGCGCTGTTTGTAGGTCTGGTCTAGCCAGGAGTCCTGGAGGGGAACCCAGAGAGGGGATGGATACCTGGATGAGATGTTCCCCAAGAACTGTGAACCCGAGAGCCCTGTTGCAGCGGTGGTCATGGAGAACCTGTGGGTGTATCGCGGGCTCTCTCTCTCTCATTCTCTGACGAAGTGGTGGAGCCAGGGTCCAACTAGGACTGTGAGGCTGCCGACCTGCACTGCATCTCTCACCCTACACACACTCTCAGTGACGTCTGTAGTGACTCAGGTCTGCGCATGGATCCGGGGGCAGGGGGAGCTGCATGTTCACTCCACTAAGAACTGAGCTGTAGGTGGGGTTGGATGCTAGTGGGTGGGACAGTTGGGAAGGTGGGCACATGGCAGCAGGCGGGTTCATAATGATTGGCCTTAGTGTGCCTGCCATGTGCTGGGGAGCGCTAGGACGCTCCTCATTCAGTGCTCTCAGTCATACACCTGCAGGTGGAATTGCCGTCATAGGGTGGACACAGAGTCAGTTTTAGCAGCTAAGCGTCTAGCCAGTTTTTAACATAATGCCATTTTAACTCTTTTTTTTTTTCTCTAAGGATTCAAATATTTCTCCCTGCCCCAGCCTGGGAAACAAAAGTCCAAATGGAAGCAGCAACGCAGGTTGTTTTGGGGGAAGAACCATCCGGTTTCAAGAAAATGGAAGATTTTTGGGGGATGATTCCTGTTTATATGCATTAGGAGAAATCTGGGAGTGTGAGGACGAGGTAAAAATGCTCCATAAAAACCCAGGGGCTCATCTGAGGCGAAAGGCATCTACCCAGGACAACAAGAGGGTCTGATGAGAGGCTGTAGTCATCATGAACATGGAGAGAGGACGACCCTCTCCTCAGTCCTCACCCATCTCAAAAAGGTCCCAGACAAAAGCTTTCTTTGAACACGACTCAGACATTTAAGCATTCCAGTTATATATCCAATTGTTGGAAAAGCCATGAAGGTCCCATGCTTGATGAAGATGACCACAGAACAGCCGTCAGCCAGGTTGGACAACCTGGCCACCTTGGTGGAGAACAGGAGACAAGCCCACCAGATGAACTGAAAGTGTAAATTCTGACAGCCATTCTGCACCCCGAGTGAACAGGGTCTAACTCAGAGAAAGGCAGCCACACAAGGGGAGGGGTGAGAGGAGGTGTCTGATCAGGGCATATGCACTGTTGAGCAGAAGAGAATTCATCTGGAGATGAATACATTGACTGCAATGAATGTGGGCGATCCTTCAGATGGAAATCTCACTTCCCTGGCACCAGAGGACTCATACTGGAGAGAGGCTTTTTACCTGTAGTGACTGTGGAAAAACCCTTCCCCAAGAACTACGACCTCCATAGAGCAGAGAAGCCCTAGAAATGCAGTAAATGTGGGAAAGCCTTCAGTGCTGGCTCTGCCTCTATCAAGCACAAGAGGACCCACACGGGAGAAGATGCATGAAGGCGGCCAGTGCAGGAAGTCCTTCAGCCACCACTCTTCCTTGTTTTGCACCACAGAACTCAAGCTAGAGAAAAGTCGTCCAGACATAATGAATATGAGAAATCCTTCCCCAATGTCTCCCACCTTATTGTCCATTGAGGATTCACACAGGAGAGAAACCCTTTGTACGTGCCAAGTGTGGGAAGCTGTGGCTCATACCTGACTAAATGTGGGAGAATTCACATTGGAGGGAAACTGTGTTAGTGTATGAATTGTGGAAAATCCTTCAACTGCAATGGTCGCCTCATGGTGCATCAAAAAGTCCATTCCGGGGAGAAACCCGGCAAGTGTAAAGAATGTGGGGAAACTTTCACTGAGACTGCTTGCCTCATCCGGCACCAGAGGATCCATACAGGCGAGAAGCCCTATGAGTGTAGTCAGTGTGGCAAAGCTTTCAGGGACAGCTCCTGTCTGACCAAACACCAGAAGATACATTCTCAAGAGCCCCTGTACCAGTGGGTCAAATGTCAGTTCCAGGGCAGCTGTGCTCTTATTAGACACCAGAGTTGGCACACTGGACAGACACTCGAGTAAAGTCAGTGAATGTGAAGATGGCTCTGTCCAATTCTCTTTACTTATGCAATGCCAGAGACTTCATATTGACGAGCGGCTCTTTGAAAATAATGCAACTCATCCTTTACTCCTCGGAACAGAAACCCTCGAGACATTGTGTCTGTGTCAGAAACTGGGAGAATTCTTCTGCCTGAACTTACTGGAAAGAAATTCTAGAAATGTAACAAATGTGTTAAAAAACCTTCAAGGATTGTGCTAAAAATACATACATGAGACTCTGACATATCACAGTGAAACCTTTTGAGGGCAATGACACCTTTGAGGGAGGAGACCAAGATGGCGGGGGTAGACTTACTTCTCATGGCATTCCTTTGTTGTTATATGATGTGCAAATCAAAACCTAGGAATGGAATTAATGTGGGAAACGTTTACACTGGAACTGTTGCTTTTCTTTGCGTTGGAAGATTTGGTTAACATGATGAGTTCGAGGTCTTGGTAAAAACTCTTGCCGACGCTCTTGGGTAAAAGGAATGTATTTTTGATTTGGCCAATACAGAGTGATAACACGGGAAAGTCCCTTAAGGTGCTGCTAACCTTAATGTTAAGGAAAACTCATAAAAAATGGACAGCAATCATACATTTATGGGGGAAAGCTTCCAACTGGAGATCTGGTCTTCCAGAGTAGTTCTGTCTGATAGAAATATCATATGAGACACATAAGTCATTTCAAACTCTTTCGTGGCCATATGTTTTTAAAAAGTAATAAGAAACAGGTGAAATTCATGTCAGTAACATTTTATTCTACCACCTGTATCCCAAATACCAGTAGTTGGAACGTACGGCACTCACTGCACTTCGATCCCCGTCACCGCACATCTAGCGGCCACTTCATCAACAGCGTGACTCCAGGGCATCACAGAATTGGTTTTGGAGAGAAGCCCCTGATAGAGCATTTGTCTGGTTGCAAATAATCCACAGTCAGGTTTTTGTCCCATTTCTAGAAAAAGTGTGTGCCTGGAAGTTAGTCCTGACATAGAACCCTCAGGACTCAACTCATTCATTTATTTCAATATACACGTTCTTTTCATATTTAAAAAAATTTTTAAATTTTCTTTTCACATTTTAACATCTTGGAAATCAGGTTAATCAATGGCAGCCTGTAGTTCAGTTGGCAGCCTTTTGTTTTCTCAGTGGCACACAAAATGTGCATCTTACCATCCGTTGTGTCTTAGGTCTGATAAAATAACTAGTATCAGGAGGGGGAATTACATGACTAGTGAGATTCTTCCATCTGAGGAAACCAGAACGTTCACAGAAGAGACTGTTGCTGGGGTAACAATGAATGACACAGCTGTGGGAGCAAAAGAGGGTGATGTAGTCCTGCTCCTGTTGCTGGATAGTGAGTGTTACCTGATTCCTTTCCTGTAGCCAGTGTCACCTGTAATCGTCACTGTTTATTGCAAGACTGAAAATTCTCATAAGGTGGAGGGAAGCCAGACACACAAGTGTGTACAGGCTCCTGACAAGCTGGCTAAACAGGAGAGAACTTCTGACGTCACAGGGCTTCTAGTCTAAATTATATATCAGAATATCTTCAGTATTTTCTGTATATGTGCCGGTGCGCACTTTGGGCCTTTTATTTACGAAAGAAAACGCTGTCCCTGACAGTCAGTGGACACTCATTTAACTGGCAATCCCTTGGCTGCTCAGAAGGCCTATGTGGGAATCCTAACCCCAAATAAAGAAAAATGGTATGAAATTGCATGAGAATTCTGGGCCAGACCAGGTGAGTGTTAGCGCCATGGGTAGGAGTACACGTTTTGACTTTCGTCAGACTTGGGTTTCTCATGGGATTCTGTCTCCATAGCTGTGGGGTCGTAGGTGACTTGTTGAATCTCTATGTGCCTTAGTTCCTCACTTACAAAGTGTGGATAATCCCATGCTCATTAGGAGGAAGAGCAGTGAGGGGCACAGAGGCCCCAGGACAGAGCAGGCTCGGTGTGGGTCTGCTGCTTCTGCTCCCCGCCCCACTGGTATTACTGCACCTCCCACTGTTACCACTGCTCTTATTATTGTTTTTATTGTTCATTTTGTTGATGATGAGGACGTAGAGGTTGCTCTTCTCTGACTCTGGAGGCTGAAGGAGAAGGGACGTCGGCAGCCTTCTCAACCATTGTAGGCTCTCGGCCCCTGTCACCAGGAGTTCACAGCTGGCACTGCTTCCCAGACTGTAGTGTATGTGATTGGCTGGAGGCCCCCTGAGGTGGGAAGAGCTGAAGGAGCTGCCTGGGAGAGGGCCAGACTCTCTGGATGTGGATGATGGCAGCTGGGATGTGTGTGGGTGTCTGTCCCGAGTGGAGGTGGGGCTCCAGGCACTGAGATGATGAGGTCGATGAGGTCTTGGCAGGTTGGCTGCTGGGCCTGGTACCCCAGAGTGATGGCATACATTGAGAGGATATCATATGGTATTTTTCTTTCTCTTCCTGGCTTACTTCACTTAGAATGATGATCTCCAGGGCCATCCATGTTGCTGCAAATGGCACAATTCTATTCTTTTTATGGCTGAGTAGTACTCCACTATATAAATACATCACAGCTTCTTTATCCATGAACTGTTGATACTTGAATGGATCTCAGAGGAATTACGTTTGGTTAAAACATGCCAATCTCAAAACATGCCAATCTCATGCCCTGTTATATTTCTAGAGTTTCTTTCCAGTAAGTTCAGCGACATGGCAGAAGAATTCTCCCAGTTTCTGACTCAGACACAATGTCTCAAGGGTTTTTGTTCCAAGGACTTTTGAATCTACATACTGTATGATTCTATTTATATGACATTCTGGAAAATGCAAAACTGTAGGCGGGGAAACCAGATCAGTGTTTGCCAGGGTTATGGGCGGGGGAGAAGGGCAGCAGGAGGGAGTTTTTTGTACAGTGGATCTATTATTTCTTCTGTTTGTGTTGTCGGTTATACAAGTTAAAATTCATGGAAGTGAATGCCCCAAAATGGCAGTGTTGTTGTAAATAAATATGTAAAATAAAACTGTTCAGAGAAACATTAAAAAAATCAGCTCCCTCAAAATGACAGCCTCATAAACTGCCATCTAGAAAAGTCTGGAATGGGAAGCAGCATCCTGGCTCTGTGAACTGGAGCTGCGACAGCCATTTTAGGCTTCGGGGCACATCACTTACCCCAGTTGCCTCTCTCACATTTTCCTCCATTTCTGCGGCTCCTGAGGCCCACAGTATGGGTGGTCTTCGAATTCTATCAGTTCCCCGGATATGAAGAACCTCCTTTTATTGCCCCCACATCCCTGTTTCTGGGTGTTCCAACGTCTATTTTTTTTTATATTTATTTATTTTGTTGGTGGGTTTTCGTTTGCTTGTTTGTTTCTTTCAGGGGGTAGTTAATTAGGTTTATTTATTAGTTATTTTGATGGAGGTACTGGGGATTGAACCCATGACCTCGTGTGTGCTAGGCGTATATATACTCTACCGCTGAGCTATACCCTCCCCTTCCCACGTCTATTTCTAAGGCTATGAGTCTGGCTCTGTTGTCTCCCTGTTTCTGCCTCTCTCCTTCGCTGTCTCCATCTCCAGGCCTTCTTTTCTCAGAGTTTCTGTCTTCCCCATTTTAGGCCAACCAAATTCTGTCTGTCCCTGTCTTGGGTCTGTCTCCACGTCGGAGTCTCCCAGCCTCGGGATCTCCTCTTCTTTGAGTCTGGGTTCCTCCCTTTCGCTGTGTCGCCATCTGTCGGTCTCCTTGTCTCTGTTCTCCTCTGTATCTCGCTGTCTCTGGGGCTCTGGCCTCCTGGTGTCTCCATCCTTGGGTGTGCACGTCTGTGGTCCTCACCTTTCCCTCCCTGTCTCTGCGTCCGTGCCTCCTCTGTTCCTCTAGGTCTCTCCAGTCTCCTCTTGTTTACGCCGTTGCCATGGCATAAGGACGGCGCCGACGCAAGGGGGGGAAACGGCAAGGGAGGCCAGCTCGGCCTCTGATTGGCTGCCCGCCCTACTGTCTCGTCCTCGCCCCGCCCCCACCCCCGCGGGCGGCCCGGTGCCTTCTGGGAGTGCAGCCTGGCCCCTTGGAGCCGGAGGAGGGTCTGTCAGCCGCGCCTGCGACGTCCCTTTCACGAGCCGCGGGTGGTGGCGGTCCGGCCGGTGTGCGCGCGTAGCTGCGCTCTGAGGTGACCAGGGGGGACCGGGAGGGCGGAGGGTGTGGGTCTGGAGGGGAGGGGCGGGGCAGGGAGCGACCCCGGTGGTCGGGGGGCCAGGCCGCCCTTCTCGGTGTCGCCGACGGGAGGCGTTGAGGGTACCCTGGGGCTGCGAGCCCCTCGGCGTGCGCCTGGGGAGGGGCTTGAGGGCTGGGGGTGCCCTCGAGGGGCTGAGTTCGGGAGCAAGTTGTCTTTGCCCTCGGGTCGCCCTGCTTCTCCCCCCAGTCACGCCGGCGAGGGTTCGGTTTGCCTGAGGTGCCTCGTGAGGTGCCTGCTCTTGCTCTGGGACCCCTTAGGTGGGCGAGGGAAACCCTGTGGGACAAGGGCGAGAGTGGGGCGGCCGGCCAGGGGCCCTCGGCACCACTGAGGATTGGTTTTTTTAGGTCTTTTTAAAAAAACTTTCTAATTTATAGGAAAGCTAATATTACTTATACATACCCGGTATTCAGACATACCTGTTGGTGTTTTATGTTTTGCACACTTGTTACTCCCTTACTCCCCCCCGCCAACCCCTATCATATATGCCCGTCTCCTAGCTGACTCGTCGGAGGCCAAGCTGAGCGGCCCCACCATCCTCGACTCAGTACCCGTTTCCCTAGTCGCCCCAATAACTTCTTGTAGACGTGTCTTCTCCCCAGCCAGCCCAGGGCCCTGGGTTACACATTGTCGCTCTTCTTCCACCTGCTCCTCGGGTCTGTGACTTCCTTGAGTTCCTGGTCTTGAGGCTTTGAGGGAGCGTAAGTGGGTTGTGCAAGATGTCTCTTGGTTGTCTGTCTCTCCTCGCGAGTGGATCCACCGTGTGTTCTTGGCCAGGACCGAGGAAGGCAGCTGAAATACTGAGGCTGCTCCCATGCTCCATGTTTTTTTTTTATTCTAAAGGCACTACCCGCTGCCCTCACGCGCCATTTATACTGTGTGAGTAATCTCTAGGTGTGGCCAGGAGACCCTGTGAATACCCTGAGACATCTGGTTTGCAAACGTGGCAGAGAGGGACATGGGGCAAGGCTTGGCCTGCAGGTGGGAGCCAAGCTTGAGCTGGGCTCTGCCCTGTATGAAGGAGATTTGTCTCCACCCTTCTGGACCAGCTTGGGGTGGGGAGAGGGCTGGCCAGGACCTGAACTCCCATTCACTTCACTTATATTATATTCCCCTATAATCCCTGGCTTTTGGCCGACTTTTTACACCTCCTACCTGGCTCTGTGGGCGGGCCAGGCCAGGTCTTCAGGTCTGTGCCATTTCCAGAATTGGGTGTAGATTCTCCACTGACCTACTTCAGATTTTCAGTTGTTTTAGTAGGAGGAGCACTCCTGACACTCAGTCCTTCCACATGACTGGAAACTGAAGTCCCCATAATATATTTTTTAGTGTCAAACGTTTCTGGGATAAATCCAAGTCTACTGGGATGTTACATGTTTTGAGTATATAACATACATTGCTGGAGTGAGTTTACTAACATTTTAAGATTTTTACTTCTTTATGAGATGTCTTGTAATTTTTCTTCTATCCGTGACTAATTTTTTATAATCCTGATAACATCAGTCTTAAAAAATAAGTTGCCACCTCCCATGTTTATGTTAGTTTTTATCTACATGAGTACAAAACTCTTGATATTTAACAAGCGATTGCTTGGAAATAATTGTGCATGGACTCTGGGTATGTGGGTTGTGGGGCTGATGTGCTCCAAGGCTCCTGTTTATTCTCCTTTGGCATGGGTGCCCCACAACCTGCTTCTCACTGTGTGGGTACCTCTTTGTCTCTCTGACTCTGGCTGAGACCCCAGAACATCCTGTCATCCTTGGTGTGTCTGTCACCCTCAGAGCCACAGTCCTGTGCACTCATCCTGGCTAGACACAGTCACATTTCTCAGTGCAGGTTTGGAAAGATGCTGCCTTTGAAGAGGCGTTTGCCATCCCCAGGAATACCCCAGCTCTCCCGGAGTTTCCCACACTGGGTTCAGCAGCTGGGGACCAGTGTGAGGGGTCCAAGACCATCCCTGGAAGCACTGCTACTGTCCTCCTGCCTGCATCTCTGGAACTTCGGCTTCCAGGAGGTGGATGGGCCCCACCAGGTCCTGGCCCAGCTTCAGGAGCTGTATTGCGAGTGACTGCAGCCTGAGGCACGCTACAAGGAGCAGATGCTGGAGCAGTTCCTGAGTGTCCTACCCGACAAGGTCTGGCCCAGGGTGGTGGCGCAGTACCACAGGAGCTGCAAGAAGGTGGCGTCCCTGGTAGAGGACCTCACCAAGGCCCTGGTAGAGCCACCAGGAGGTGTACTCATCTTGTCAGAGGAGAACATGCCTTTGAGGAAGTGGGAGTGGATCAGCCCTGGAGGGCTGTGGGAGTGGAGTGACATTGACAGCATGGTGTTCAGACCCTAGCCAGTGGCTCACCTGAGAGAGTTCTGTTCCCTCGCATATAAGGGCACAGAAGTAAGCCATTCTGAGCTGGTAGGGCAGCTCCTCAGTCAGCAGGGTTCTGGCCCCCTGAACCCCCAGGAGCCTTACACTCATGGTTGCCTCATGGGCCAGGAAGGCTGCTTGGGCTCCTGCCCTCACATCTGCCTTCCAGATGTAAGGAAGCAGGAGGAAGCAGCCCCTTAAAAACTAACTAAATGTTCTGGGCAGATTTCTGCCCCCTCTTATGGGTAGAAGGGGAGCGCAGGGGCTGGATGGGCAGAGTCTCCACCATGTCTGAGGGCAAGGCCTGGGGACTGGTGGTGATGGGCTCTGAAGCCTTGGGCTCTGTTCAGAAGTCTGGGTCCACGTCCACCCACTGAATTCTCCCCTGGGGTCATCCACAGCCTCGAGCAAGGGGGTGTGTCATGGGGAAGCACAGTGAGCCTTTCCTGTCTGCCATTACCAGGTGGGCCGGGAAGGGCCAGCGAAGATCTGGAACCCAGAGAGAGCCAGGTGCCCCCTAGACCCGTGATTGACCAGGCATCCCTTGGGGGTGTGTGGGCCAGGGTCTGTAGTTGGGAGGGGACAGGAGGGGGACGCCGTGCAGGTTCTCGTGGGAGCCCGAGGGAGGCCAGGTAGCTGAGCACAGAAGTCATTCTGTGCTGTCATTCCGACTTCTCCCCATGGTCTCTGTGAGCGTCACAAGGACTATTTTTAATAAAATTCCTCTTCAGAGATGATGCAGACTGTATGTGCTTATCGCAAATGGTGAAAAGCATCGAGGTGTAAAGAAGTTATAGCCTCAGCTCCCCCTCGTCCCCTCTGCACGTCAGACTGCGTCCTCCTGGACATCGCACACGTGTGTGCACACGCCTTACCCACAGGCCTGTGTGGACGTTGGCAGCTGTTCCCCTGGCTGTTTGCATGGCGCAGCCTCTCAACCCCCCCGGGCCCTCCAGGCAGTGGCTGGAGTGTCCAGGCCGTGTCCTCGTCACCTCCATGGCCTTCCACAGGATCCCCCCTTCCTTGTCCTGGCGAGAGAGTTCACCAATGCTAAGGTTTCTGCCTCTTCCTGTAAATCTGCAGGATGTGGTGGATGCTGTCTGGGTAGGGTGGGTCCCTCAGGACCATTGGACAAAGGGCGTTTCCATGTAGTTTTCCAAAATTTTGTAGCATGTGTGTAGAGCCCGTGTACAGAGGTACCCTCATTCCCACGTCCGCGACAGCACTGTGCATTGTTGCTTTTTACGATTTCCACCAACCTGATGGGTGATGAGGTGTGTTGTCTCCTTTGTGTGTTTTCTGTGAGTATCTGGAGCTACCGCTGAGCTTGAGCTGCTTTGCTCTCCTCTTGGCTGCTCTGCTCTGCTCTGTGAATGGAGGACCGGTGTGCGGGCCGTGGAGCCCTGGGACCTGCGGTGACCCTGCTGGGGCCTCCCTGACAGGTTTGAGGTGCCCAGCTTTGGAGTCTCATCTCCTCCACGATGCCTTTCTTTCTCTCCAGCCGCTCTGCTCCAGACCCCCTTCTGGAACAGGGATTGGGGAGCAGACCAAAGAGGCCAAGCCTGCAGAGGTTGAGCCGACGGTGGTGGGGACCCCTTGTCCAGCAGCTCTTGGGGCCTGATCCACTCTGGCTTTTCAGCCTCCCCTCCCTCCATCATCAGGGGGCCCAAGGGACGAGGAGTTGGGTGGGCTGAGGTTCCGGGGCTGAGCACACAGGCGGGTGCCTCCCTGAGAAGCCAAGTGGTGAGCCTGGTCGGGGCGGGGAAAGCTGAATTCTCTGAGATCAGGGGAGGGGCTCAGACTGAGGTGCTGACCACGTGACCCTTGGCTGCAGGCCCTCCCAGCCCAGTTTGTGGTGACTCCGCGGCTTCCTCCCTGTCCCTCTGGCTGTGTCCAGAGTATCCTTAGCTCCCTCTGAGGGTGCCCTTGGCTGCCAGCTGCCCTCCTCTCCTTCCTGCTGACTCTGCTGCCCACCCCTCCCACCCTCCCACCTCCCACCAGCCAGGACTCCTGGCCTTGCCCAGGCCTCCTGGGCCCTGTGGCAATGTTACCACAGGGCCACCCACTTTATCTCCTTTGTGGCCTTTGTTGGGGACATTATCTGTCTCTCCTGTCCTGGTTCTGGTGCCCTTAGGTGCCGGCCTAGAGCCCTGGTGATGGGCAGAGTTGGAGGAGACCTTGGGGTCCAAAGCACTGGTTCTCGGTGCGGGGGGGGGGGTGGCTTTACCCGCTCCAGGGGACGTTTGACAGTGTCCAGGGACAACTTCAGGGTCCATCCTGGCATCTAGAGGAAAGAGGCCTGGGAGGGTGTGTGCAGCCTCCTGTGATGACCAGGACTGGCCCTGCCACGGAGAAGGTCTGGGGTGCTAAGGCCAGAACACCTGGGGCTGGGGCCAGGGAGACCTGGGGTCCTTTGGCAGAACCTGCAAGGTGGTGGGTAGGATCCCCACTCTGAAGCTGAAGGTGCCTGTGTCCCTGGGGGAGCGGGGCTGGGGGACCTGGCAGAGGAGAGCCTAAAGGTCTAACGGAGACTCTGGGGCGAGACCTGCCTCCCATGGCCTCACGCTTACCCCTCATCCTTCCCCAAAACTGTTGGTTTGGGGGGTTCTGATTCCCACATGGGCTTTCAGGTGGAACGCTGTTTTAAACGTATTTGAACTTGAGTGTATTTTAAATGTATTTGACCTTGAACACGGTTGCCAGGGTCCCTGTCTTGGTCCCCACTAGCCTCAGCAGAGATCTCAACTTTGACCTCACTCATCCTCCCACCACCCATCCCACACTTTTGATGCCCACCTTCCCCAGATGTCAGAGCAGGAGGCAGAAATCTGGTGATTTTAACCAACTCCTGCTATGTACCAAACCACTCCTTAAACATAGTTGCTTCAGCAGCAGCAGTATTAGTCATCACCATCCTGTGGACTGACAGGGGTTAGCCGGGGCCACCCTTCTGCTCCATTTGATGGCACCTGTGCTGTGCACACAGCCGTGGTCCCCTGGAGGCTCGACCCCAGCTGGATTGTCCGGGGTGGCCTCACTTACCCAACTGGCCATTGGCGTGGGCTCGGCTAAAGCCAGCAGCTCAGGTGCTCCTTCACGTCGTGTCTTCATGTGGCGGGTGGCTGGGTTCGTGGAAGGAGTGTTCCAGGAGGGTCAGGCTGCAGGACTGGTGTTTCTCAAGCCTTTGTTTGCATCCCGTGTGATAATGTCCCGTAGACTGCAGTGGGTCATGTGGCTAGGCTGGGCTGTATGTGTGCGTATCTGTGTGGGGAGGGGGTTTCCGGGATTGGGGACTGCCCAAGGGCATAAATGTGGAAAAAGGGGAAAGCTGCATACATTTGAGATGTTGAAATCCTTTCTGGACCTAGGTGGGATGTTAAAAGTAAAATATACACAAGTGACTAGGATGACCATTTGCATGGAGTTAAATACTCAATTACAGAGGAACAATGACTTAAATTTTGATAGAGCCATTCAAAGGAAAGATAAGGCATAATGATAATTAAGAAGACTGTGTAGCAACATGGAAGAATGATTTCTAACTTTAGCACAAGAAGCAGAATACAAGTATTCGTTATATTGTAACTAAAATACGGTGGCTGTGGTCAAATAGAGAAAGTGTAAAAATGAGAATAGTTTTGTTAGGGTCATGGAATTATGGCTGCATTTATTTTGCTTTTTGAATTCCCTTGAAAATTATTTATAGGGCTTTATAATAAAATTAATTTTTCATCATTTTGAAAAATATTTTCTCAATCATGGAAAACTTAAAACATGAAGGAGAAAAAATACTCATGTTTTCAGCTCATGGGAAGTTTTACTTTTGATATCTCAGTATATATACATGTGTCCTTCTGGTCATTTTTCCATGTACAAGATTTTGGTATGTATTCGTTCAGTGTGCATATAAAATCTGAGCATCCTCAGTGTAAGTGTGTGTGTCTCTTCCGTATCTTGAGTGAGTGAGTTGCCTGGTGGGTTGTGGGAAGAGACTGTGGACTTTATTCAGGCAGCTGGCATCACAAGATGGACTGTGTGTTTCTGATGTAGAGAAAGGCAGGGAAAAGTCAGGGCTCAAGCTGTTCCCTCACTCCTGGGAGGCTCCTGGGACAGGAGCTTCTGCACTAGGGAATATAGGCTTATGCAGTGGAACCACTTCAGGAAGTTTGAGCGCAGGTCACCCTCGTGCATCCTGGTCCCTGTTCCTCAAGGTGAGGCCTTCAGACCTCTTGCCCCACTTGCCCCTCGCCCAATGCCTTGGCGTATAGATTCGAACCCCACTTGGTACGATCAGAGCAGTCTCAGGTGTAACGCTGTCCACCTTCAGATAGTTTTCATTCACGGCAGTGTTAGAGATCCACCACTGTCCTTGGAAGTGCGGGGCTGGGTCTTCCCCATGCCTGTGCAGATGTCCTAGGAGTTGGGTGGGTGGAACCAGGGTCAGTCCAGATTCATTGGGCCTGAAGCTCACACAACTGAGGAGTCCCTCTCCCTGAAGAATTCAAAATTACTAAGATAAAGTTAGCTATTGGGCCTCAGAAGGGGCCTCAGAAGGAGAGTGAAGGACCTTGGAGTTTCTGCTTCATTTACTTCGTGGCAAATCCATGAAACTGGAGCATCAAAACATAATGTAACCCAGACCTCTCTCACCCCGCAAGCACCTGAGTTTACAGAAAGGACATTTCCAGAGGTCTCAGTGAAATGACCAGCTCTCCAGCTCCAGCCTCTGACTGACAAACGGTATCTCCTTACAGCCGGACTCCTGAGAGCTCACACAACTGGGGCAGCTCCCAGGGAAACTCTTCCGTCAGAAGATGGCTTCCTGGAAGTGTGGGGGAAGGTGCGGGGCTCCTGCAGCAGGAGGTTCCGGTTTCTGGGAGTGGAAACCACTCTGGGAGGGAGACCCTGAGACAGACAAACCTAATCCTCCCCAGTTTCTTAAAAAGTTTCCTCTCAGTGGTCCATGTTCCTACACCTCTGGAGGGAGTTGAGACCCTCAGCCGACCCACTGCCCCTAATGCCTGAGCCAACCCAGCTTCCCCTGAGATTAACAGGTGGGGAAACTGGGTGATACGTGTCTCTCTGTAGAGTAAGTCATCCATTTATGTGCTTTACCGTGTCTTGGACAGGTTGGTGATGGTAGAGGAAAAAAAGAAAAAAAAATCATAAAATCTTTTGGTAGTTTTTTTGTAACGGATTGAAAAAGCAACTCTGAAACGATTTTAGAATTAAACAAATTAGTAAATGTGTTTATTTGGGGGAGTATCAGCATTCTCATTGTTGAAGAAGGGACATAAAATGTGAGGGAGACATAGGCTGGAACTGGAGGTATTTCTGTAGACCTATATGCAACCATATGCCTTTTCGTGTGTACCTATGTGTGTTTATATGTGCACCTTTATTTCCTGGTTCATCAGAAGACACCATAGTAGCAGTGAGCAAACCTGACACTCAGATTTGGTCTCAAATAGCAAACCCCACCCGCCCCAATTCTTTGGAACTGGAGAAATATGGCTGACTTCAGGGTAGAAACAAGATGCGCTTATAACATCTTATACTAAAAAGAAAGGAAATGTTCAAGAAATGATGGAGGCATGTCACATGCATGGCAGGAGCTTTCCTGAAGGGACTGGCCATACCTGGGACAACGTGAGCACCAAAATAACTAAGGACAGAAATAAGTTATAAAACAGGTGTTCACCAGGGCATCAGGGCAAGCTTCTCTGAAAAGGCCAACAAATCATAAGTGTGGAGGCCTCTAATGTGAGCCCGCCACCTCCCAATCCACACACACATAATAATGCGGGTGTTATTATCATCTCTGGCCATTCTTCACCTTGTCTTCTCTCTATTCTGATTGACTTTGTTGCTGATCTCCCTAGCACATCTGATTTCCTAAGGACGAGAAGCTACACAAGGACAGATGTGCAGGGAAAGGGAAGAGGATACATGTAGTCAAAGGAGGGAGGACAAAACAACTGACCAAAGGACCAAGGCTATAGAGCTGCCCCATCCAGTACAGACCTTGCCTGGCTACACGTGGCAAGTGAGCACTTGAAATGTGGCTACAGCAAATTGAGATGGACTGCAAATATAAAATACACACTGGATTTCAAATACAAAGTATGCCAAAAGAAAGCAAAAATCTCAGTGATTTTTTAATATTAACAACATGTCAAAGTGGTAACATTTGGGATATAGAGGGACAAGCAGTAGATTAATTTTACCTATTTCTTCTTGCTGTTTCAATGGAACTCTTACTATATATTTAAATTTACCAATGTGACTTGTGCTGTTTCTGTTGGAGTGTGCTGCTATGCACTATTTACCGATTTTCTTAAGTGGTTTTAAATGACTTAAGTTAATTCCAAAAAAGAGGAGGCATTCTACAAGCATACTGAGGAACAGTATGGGAAGACTATCTGCAACATGGTTCCCCCAAAGGAGAAATCTCAAGTTAACTGGAAACATGTCCCACATTATGATTAAAAAACCAAACTGATATAACCCAAACTGATGGTTGTGACCAAATTCAGCCAATGCAATTTAAATATGGGTTCTAATGAGAGTGAGAAGTCACTGTTTAAGGATAGTGGCTGTCAGGGTACCTGTTATTAGTGGATTCAGGGTTCAGTGAAATGCTACAGACTGCCTTCAAGTTAAATTATATAAAAACAAAAGCTCACTGAACATCAGGATGAAGAATCAATGAAAAGACAGTTCCAAAGATTAACTTATATATTTCTCAAGAGATAAAATATTGCAAAACATAAATTTCCAACATAGAGGTGCTATTATTGCTCATAAGATGGTGGCTTAACAAAGGAAAAATCTTCCTCTTTTTGTGAAACACCAACACCTGCATTTCTAATGCCTGTGAAACCTGTAGGAAAATTTATAGCAAGATCAGAGAAGCAAAAGCCATCTCAGAATCTGCAAGACTCCTTGGAAGTGGCTTTACATTTCAAGTCTTCCTACACAAATCTTTTCAATTCCATTGCATATAAAGATCAACTTATTGCAACATAATGCAGATAACTACTTTAAAATCTGTTTATACCACATACATACTCTGTCATATGGAATTCACATCTTTGAGGCTGGTGGCCATGCACCTTGATCAGAAAACTTTATACTGAGAAAGTTGAATATTCATGGTGATTCCATAAATATGCCAGTCTCATGTCTGGAACACTCTGCCATATTGTTTTTAGGGAATATCAGAGTCAATTTGCACCATTCAGAAGCACCCTCTCCCCAAGAATGTAATATACAATAATGATCAATTCTGACTTCATTCGATTCCTTTATATGAAATCTATCTGGTGGATTTCTCACCATTTTGAAAATATCTGGTTTGGAATATGGTGAATCCTTAGACAGAAGCCATCCCCAGATCCACTGCATTATTTTCCAGCTCTCTCTTTTGTAGGCTCTATAATGAAGCAGTAGTGGGCACTCATGGCTGAAGGTCCTCAACAGTGGTTAACTCCACACTCGCCTAATGTCTGGATGATCTGATATCCAGGGCTTGAGGACCCAGAGCGCTGTATTCCTACAATCACTTCCATCAGTGTGAACTCTCTGAGGGGGTCTGAGGAATGTGTTGTGCATGAAAGTTTGTGTATAATATGTCTGTGCTGTTTCTCAGAAGTACGGCTGGGTCAGATCTAGTAAGGGATGCATTTGGCTTAAGGCTCTCCTGTGTCCAGGCACACAAGGTGGGTCTACCCTGTGTGAGTTCTCTGGTGCTTGGTAAGGGAGGAGCTGTGTGTGAAGGCTTTCCCACAGTCCCTGCACTCATATGGCTTCTCTCCCGTGTGGATCCTTCGGTGCTGAGTGAGGTGTGTGCTCTGCCTGAAGGCTTTCCCACAGTCCCGGCACTCGTAGGGCTTCTCCCCAGTGTGCGTCCTCTCATGCTGGCTGAGCGAGGAGCTGTGGCTGAAGGATTTCCCACACTCATTGCACCCATAGGGCTTTTCCTTGGTGTGGATCCTCTGGTGTTCTACGAGGAGGGAGCTCTGGCTGAAGGCTCTGCCACACTCGTTACACTCATAGGGCTTCTCCCCAGTGTGGATCCTCTGGTGTTGAATGAGTGGAGCCAGCTGGCTGAAGGCTCTGCCACATTCGTTACATTCATAGGGCTTCTCCCCGGTGTGGATCCGCTGGTGCTTAGTCAGGGACGAGCTGTGGCTGAAAGCCTTGCCGCAGTCGCTGCACTCGTAGGGCTTCTCCCCCGTGTGGACCCTCTGATGCTGAGTGAGGTGTGTGCTCTGTCGGAAGGCCTTCCCACACTGAATGCACGCATAGGGCTTCTCGCCCGTGTGTGTCCGTTCGTGCTGGCTGAGCGAGGAGCTGTGGCTGAAGGATTTCCCACACTCGTTGCACCCATAGGGCTTCTCCCCCGTGTGGATCCTCCGGTGCTCCGTCAGGAGTGTGCTCTGGCTGAAGGCCTTCCCGCACTCACTGCACTCGTAGGGCCGCTCACCTGTGTGCGTCCTCTGATGCTGAATCAGCGGTGTGATCTGGGTGAAGGCTTTCCCACACGCCTGGCACTCGTAGGGCTTCTCCCCTGTGTGGATTCGCTGGTGTTTGGTCAGGGATGAGCTGTGGCTGAAGGCCTTGCCACACTCTCCACACTGGTAGGGTTTCTCCCCGGTGTGGATTCGCAGGTGCTGGGTGAGGTGGATACTTTGCCGGAATGACTTCCCGCAGTGACTGCACGCATAGGGCTTCTCGCCTGTGTGAGTCCGCTCATGCTGGCTGAAGGATGACCTGAAGCTAAAGGATTTCCCACATTCACTGCACTCATAGGGCTTCTCGCCAGTGTGAGTTCTCTGGTGCTGGATCAGCGGGGCAATTTGGTTGAAGGTCCTCCCACACTGAGTGCATCTGTAAGGCTTCTCACCAGTGTGGATTCTCTGGTGTTTGGTGAGTGCCGAGCTGTTTCGGAAGCCTTTTCCGCATTCATGACATTCGAAAGGCCTCTCCCCTGTGTGTGTTCGGTGGTGTTCGATGAGTCCCGAGCTGTGACTAAAGGCCTTTCCACAGTCCTGACATCTGTAGGGTTTCTCTTTTGCACAGATTTTCTGTTGAGCATTTGAGTCTGGATTCTCCATCCTTCCATGTGTTCCCCATGTGGGGCGGCCTTGCCTTTCAGGAGTCATTGCTTGAGTTGGGAAATTGGGGCTCAGACTCAAGTTTTCCCCAGACCCATTTCCCTGCTGCTGCTCCTGAGTGGGCGTCTTCACAGACACGAAGGCCACCTGCACCGCACAGCCCCCTGGCCTCTCACAACTCTGCGCCCAGTGGCCCTCAGCACTGTCACCCTTAGAGCACCAGAGACTTTCCCACAGGAACCTTGCTACTGCAGAATTGCTAGGTATGTCTTCAGTTATGTCTTGCTTTGCAGTGAACAGTTTGGTTTGGGGTCTAGTTTCCAAGTCTAAAAGAAACAGAACAGTAGAAATGTCCCTTAGTCCCGGTTCTGGGGGAAGAGTCCATGGTAGGTGGGCAGATGGAAGAGTAAAATGGAGGGTTTTGGAAGGACTGAGGCACAGGTGGCTTTGCCCATTAAAACATAGGTCTTTGCAAACCAGGGAAGGAACAGGAGAGGGAGGGGAGCACAGAGAATGAGGGTAGGGAGGATGCTGAGGAGAGAGCAAGCCTCCAGGGTGACTCGACAGATGCCCCAGGCCCAGGGGACCCCCAGCCCCGAGCAAAGTTAGTGGAGGTGCCAGAGACACAGACCCCCTTCCCTTCTCCTCCTTCCTTTGGGCTCTGTTTTCCCAGCCCTCTTTGCACAACTGCGGCTTCAGTGCACAACGTCCCCACCCTGACACCAGACTAGCCTTGAAGTGTGATGTGGGCACCCTTCCCATTTATGTTACACTCCAATGAAAAGTAAAGGGGGAAAAAGGGTCATAGCAGACGTGGTTAGCCAAACAGTGGCTCCCAAACGTGTCCACATCCTAATCCCAGGAACCTCTGCTTATGGGGGTACCTTAAATGTCAAGGAGGAATGAGGCTGCTATCTTTTGACATTAGCTAGTCATTTGCCGTTACCCTGGCTTGTGGGGGTGGGCCCCGTGTAACCACAAGAGTTGTTCAGTTTGAGGGAGGGAGGAGGGTCAGAGTCAGAGGGACGTGATGTGACAGGGCCTGACCAGCCACTGCTGACTCTGAAGACAGACCAGCCATGTGTCCAGGAGTGTGGGAAGCCTCTGGAAGCTGGATGATGAAAGGAAAGGAAAGGAAATGGATTTTCCCACACCCTGCAGAGGAAGCATTGCTCTGCTGACACTGTGACTGTGGCCCAGGGAGACCCACTTTGGACTTATGGCCACTTGAACTGTGAGATGACTCATGTTGTTTTAAGCCACTAAGTTTGTGGTAATTTGTCACAGCACCAATCAGGGAGTCCCCGTCACACAGAAGAGCCCAGCCAGGATCCACCAGCCCACAGATGCAAGAGTCATAGTGATTCTTCAGTTTAAACTACTGAGGCTGGAGTGTCTGTTACACAGCACTAGCTGCCTGTTGCACCACCTTGATGTCCTTGTCCTTGCTGTTTCTCTACCTGGAGTTCTGTTCTCCCAGACTGTTTCATGGTCACAGTGTTCTCGTTAGCTATTTATTGAGTGCCCTTTCCCTCACCAAGAATGCAAAATCAGTGAAGATGGGAACTTGGTCTCAATCACAGCAAACAGGGGCCTGGTGAAAATTCCCTGAGAGACTGAGTAGTCAGTTTGCTCTGAAGAATCCGAGGGCAGGGACAGAGAGAGAACCCGGGGGTCGGTGGGCAAATGGCTCCTCCCAGACCTGCAGGGCCTGCATCTCACCTGGGCACACACCTTGGGGGACTCCCTTGTCCACCGTCCACAGCTCCACCTCCTGCTCTGGCAAGGAGATGACGTCCAGCTTTGGGAGCCAGTGCCCTGCGGGGGAGACCCAGAGTAAGCATTTGTTTCCTAGGACCCTCCCCAACCTTCCGTCCACCTGACGGAAGGTTCCCTGAGAGGCCAGAGTTGTGGTAAAGGCCCGTGACCTTCCTTAGGGTCCTCCTCCCCGCCTGGTCCCAGAGCCCATCCGTGGCCCCAGGGGGCCAAACAGAGCTCTGCTTCTTCCACTGCCTTCTGGCAACCATGACCAGTGTCAAGGGGACCAAGACAAGCCTGGGCCTTTGATAGGTGCCCGGGACAAAGACCCTGACTTTTCTACAGTTGTTAGACCCAGGAGACACACCCTGGCTGCTGTTTTGTCACGGTCAGAGGGGCCCATCTGCAAATGGAGGCAGGAAGAGGTACAGGGTGGAGGGGGTCCCCACAGCACCCTAGGAAGACCCAGGTCTGCCCTGGGACTCTGTGGTCATGGGACCTAGTGTGTCCCTCTTACCCCATGACTTTCTGCTTCTGGCATTGCTAGTAGGACCTGTAATTTGTAACCAAAACATCCTAACAGATGTTCTCTACCCTAAAACAGTCAGGTCACTGAAGCCCAAGACACATCCCAGGTATCTGCTTTTCAGGCCTAGATCCACTTCCACTTTTATCCCAGGAGAATCACAGTCAGTCCAGGGGTCAGACCTCACCCACAGAGACCAGGAGCCCGAAGGTCTCCAGCATCACATCTCGGTACAGGGTCCTCTGGGCTGGCTCCAGCTGCCCCCACTCCTCCCAGGTGAAGTCCACGGCCACGTCCTCAAAAGTCACTTGCTCCTGAAACATCACACACAAGTGTCCTCAGTGTCCCCAGGCTGGCGGCTGGTGAACGGGAACATTGGCCAGTGGATGGGAGGGTCTGGGGACTGGGGGCAGGTTTTCCTGGGGGGCCTGGGGCCCTGCTGGGGGAAAGTCTCTCAAATAAGAAATGCTGCTGAGGAGTCCACAGTGAGGGGGAGCATAGTGCAGTCACCAGGAGTTACCTGCGTTGGGGGCCCCTCAGAGTGGTAGCCGTGCCAGGCAGTGGGGAAGGGGCACCTGCAAAACTGTCAGGTTGGATTCCTGCTGCAGCCTTTGCCCAAAATAACACCCTGACGGGTCCAAGATGTGTACATAATGAAACAAAGCCTCAGGAAAGGAGAGATTAGAAAAAAAATCTCAGGTGGCGATGACCTTTCTGATCATGACACAAAACCCAGCTGCTCCCCTCTGCCCACATTAGTTATCTGTTGATTATAACGTGTTACCCCAGAATTAGTCTCTTAAAACAACACCCATTTACTATCTCAGAATCCTGTATCAGAACTCCAATACAGCATGGCTGAATTCTCTATTCTGAAATAAGAGATAAAAATCCACTTCCACACCCATTCTTGTTGTTGACAGAAATCAGCCCCCTGCAGTTGTAGGGCTGAGGTCCCCAATTTCTGGCTGGCTGTTGGCCAGAGGTCACTCTTAGCTCCTGGAAGCCACCCCTCTCTGTTGACAGTTTACAACATGGATACCTGCTTTCTCCCAGCAAAGACGGAATGTGTCCCTCCCACTTCTACAACCAGCCAGGGAAAACGCTCTGCTCTTAAAGCCCTCATGGGAGCAGGTCAGGCCTACACAGATGCTCTCCCTTTCCTCAGGCTGATCGTGTTGGATAACATAACATCTTAGATTTCGACTAGGACACTCCTCTCCAAAAAACTGAGTTGAATTGAGATACTCAACTAAATTAAAACGTATGCACTGTAAAAACTACCATCAATCTTAAGAACTGGGAAATGTATGCGCAACATGTGACGTACGTGGGGTACTAATTTCTTTCCTTAATATGTAAAAAGCTCCTATGAATCAGTAAGACAGAGGCCAGTCAAATTATGAGTGACAGATGTCAGGCAGGAGAGAGCCCATTTCTTCAGGGAAGGGAAGACAGTTTCTATCTACTGTGTACGCCAGATGTGCCTCCTCCATCTGCGTGACCTGCCCTGTCTCCACTGGCACCTGGGTTTGTGTCTGGATTTGGTAGGGAGGGGATGGTGGCCTCTGCGTCCGCCCAACTAGGAGTAACAATGATAATGGCTTATGTGTACAGGTCACGTGTCAGGGGCTAAGCACTGGGATAGCATGGTTAAGGATTATTATGGGTCTGGATACACTTCACCAGACTTGGAAGTATATACATGATAATGATGAAGACTAAAACCACGTGCAGCAGGCAGGGAAATGGGAGCTTCATGGACTAGCTCAGCCTAAAACTAGGTCCTAACACAGGAAGGAAGAAGCCCAAATTAGTAAGGAAGAGAAAGACTGCCCAGAAAACACACTGATGATAACTGGTGAGCCTGACAAGGGGCGAACCTACCTAAATCCTCACCGTTCACCACAACCTGAAATATATTCTGTAAGAGTTATGAAAGATTAAAAAAATGACTCAATGAAACCCTCACCCACAGTGCCCGTGCTGGGCCCTGGGCCAAGATTTCATCCCATCCAATCTAATCAGGAATCTTGGGAGAGGGTCCCTGCTGCTGCGAGCCCGTTTTACAGAGACTGGGAGCACTTAAGAGTCTTGCCCAGTTATAAAGCTAGTAAGCAGCAGGTCTAAGGATTGGACCTGGGCGATTTTAATAAGAATCTGTTCACCATGTAAATTAAATCCAAGCACACGAAGCTCCACGTGTAAGTGGAAAGTATGTGTGGTGGTGGGCGCATTTCAAAGCAACAGGCACAACAGGGCACGGGCCCTCTGTCTGGGAGAAAATCAGTAGATACCTGCCTCACACTGTAAATACAGAAAGATCCCAGAAATCTTAAATGTCAAAAGGGGAAAATTTGGAGAAGTATAAGCCCTTAATAAACTGGGGGTAGAGGAAGTCTTCACACAAAATATAAGACACTAGAAGTTAGAAAGAAGAAAAATGAGTGTGGTGGGCACGACAGTGTCACCACCAACCCTGGATAGCGACGGGGAAATTACGGTGGCCGGTGCGATGAAGGCTGCTAGTCAGCAGATCTTAGAAGATTCTCCTGGAATATCCTGGTGAAAGCAGTATAACCGCAAGAGCCTTTCAATGGGGACAAGACAGAAAGTCAGCCTCACAGTGGCGGGATGAGAGGAAGACTGAAATGGCCAAGCTGGCTTGGACGATGGGAGAGGGCCAGGAGCCAAGGGACGTGGGAGGCTTCTAGGAGCTGGAAAAGGCCCGGACGTGGATTCTCCCCTAGAGCTGCCAGGAGGCACACAGTCCTGCTGCCACCTGGATTTTAGCCCCATGAGATGCCTTTCTGGCTTCTGACCTCTAGAAGTATAAAATAATACATCTGTGTGGTTTTAAGCCACTGAGTTTGTTGGGGTTTGTTACAGAATCAACAGGAAAATCATACACTGAGCAAAGTGCGTGACTTCTAGTGACAAAGCTACTACAAGCCAGGACAGCAAAATGAGCATATGCAGCATAAGTGGAAAGAAGAGCATTCGTGGCTGTGCAGGTGAGGGGCTGACAGCTCAGTAAGTGAAGCTCAGTACGTGAAAGGCAGACAACGGGACGGGGAGCCGGACCCTCGGAGAAGAGGAAGGGTGGTGTGTACCCGGGCGTGGGCTACTGTTACCACCGGCAGGGTTTCTAAGCGCGTCCGTTCGTTATTCCAGCAATTCCACTCCCCTCCATCCCTCTCCCTGCAGAGCCCTGTCCCATGCTGCCTCATCTACACCTAACAGGAAGCCGCTGACAGCCCAGACACCCCTGGTAGGGGAGCAGCCAAAGTCAGGTTCACCCCGCCGCAGAGCACAGCACTGTGACGCACAGCTGGGGCGCAACCTTCCGGATGGAAAAATCTCAAATGGTCGGACATTGCCAGCACAGAACTGTTTACGTAAAACAGAACTTGAATTCCTATCTGTCTGAAAACATACCCGTAAGCACAGGAACCGGAGGTGTGTGGAAGTGACACCAGCGGCAGCTTGAGAGGGAAGCCTGGGCCGGGCGCTGGGGAGCAAGGGGGACTTTCTAGGTGTTGCTCGACATGTTTATAATGAGACTGACATTCCGGGACTATGTGGCCTTAAAGAAATAAGTCCGCCAACTTATCAACCCAGAAATCACCATGGAAGATACCAGCGTTTTGACACATTAAGAACTTTAAATTTGTGAATCTTAAAAATTCAGAGCAAACAGACGGTGCTGAGAGATGATGTGGATCGCTCACTGAGTAAGCCTGGGCCATGGATAACAAACCAACCCCTGCTCACCAGAGGAGGACGCCAAGGAAGTCACCCAAAGTCCCCGGGGGGGAGAATGGCTGAGCTGGGATTTGAACTGGTGGTCCAGAGCCACCTGCTGGCCAGGCCTGAGCCACCTCCTTGACAGACGACCCGGGGGTTGGGAGACTTCTGGGCCTTGTGGGTGGGCAGGAAACTCGCACCCTCTCTGGCTCCTCCTTGGACAGGACTCCTAAGATATCACAGCACATCGACGGAGAAAGGGGTTGCCCTTGGGGGTGGGGAACCTCCGGCGCCTCAGCTGGACCGTCCGCTGGGGTCCCCTAGAGCCGCAACCAGACCATGGATACAAGACCTCCCCTTCCCCGTGGTGCTTGGGTGCTGGGAGAAGGGTCCGGGCAAGGCAACATGAAAGTCTCAGGAGGGTCGGCGCTCGGGAGAACCTGGCAGCGTGCTTCCGGAGGAAGGGCCACGTGGGCTGGGCCTTGGGGGCCTCAGAGGGGCAGGCGGTCAAGCTCAGGCCGGCCCGGCCACTCCCGCTTGCACAACTTGTTCTGGGCTGTGGCTTCCTCCTTGTTCCCACCGTATGGGATGGACTGGGGACGAACAGGGTGAAGCGAGGCCAGCACTGACCAGAGTTGGGAACGTTCATCGTTCCCCCTTCACTCAGCACCTACTGTATGCAGGGCCTCTGCACATGGCGAAACCAGCCAGAACTGCTTACCAAAGGCCACGCGCCCCTGCGGCTGGCGTAGAAAAACCCCGTTCTCCATCTTCCAGCCCCTCCTCTGCAGGCTCTTCATAAGTGCCCAGCAGGGTCCCACTTCCATGCCTTGGCTCGTGCTGTTCCCTCCACCTGGAACATTCTTCCTGTGGGCCTCGACCTCACCCTCTGTGTTGCTGCAGGTCTCTGCTTGGGGGTCGCCACTTCCTCAGGGGGACCTCCCGAGCTGTACGGGTTAATGCCTGGTCCCCCAGCCCACCTTCTTTCCCTCCCCAACATTTGGCACATTTACATTCCTCATATGGTCTCTGAGCCCCATGGGGTGGCGATCTCTGTTCATTTTGTTTGTTCTGGCCCCTGCAGCACCTGGAATGGTGCCTGCTCATGGCAGGTGCTCAGTACGTCTGCCAAGGGACTGGATGGAGAGAGCGAGCTGGGAGAACAGACCCAGAACCCTATGTCGGGAAAGTGCCAGATGCATCAGTGAGATGGATGAGTGATGTCTGCCAGGCTGGCACTGGGCAGGGGAGAATCCGGGAGGTCTTCTGGGAGGTGGTGAGGTGAGATCTGGAAGAAGACGTGGAGCTGACTAAAGCATATTGCTGGCAGGGAGCAGAGTGAGGGCCAAGGCCCTGAGGGCAGAATGAGCTTGGTGGGGAGCCCAGGCTGGAGTCTGGGAAGCCCAAGTGTGAGGGTGGCAGTGTACTCACCGGGTCCACAGCAGTGAGGAGCCCAGCGGTCATTCCCTCCTACTCTGGCCTCTTGCAGGAACAGCCAGCTCCTCTGCAGGAAGTTCTGGGGGGAAAGGGAATGTGAGAGACTGAGCAGGCAGCTGCAGTGATCAGGAACGCCGGGCCCTGGAAGCCCTATGCGCAGGTGGAAGGCGCTGCAGCTGCTGGAGCCTGGACCAGCACCGAAGCCAAACCCGACAGCAGTGGACCCTTAGCTTGGCATTTTCCAAGCTCCTGCTGTGTGCCCAGGTGCTATTCCAAGCACTGGTGAAGGATGATCTTGAATTTCCCTTACCCCATTCCACATACAGGGAAAATGAGGGTGGGTAGCGGTTGCACAGGTGATTTCCAGGGTGGTAAGTCTCTCTGTTACTGTGACAGAAAGCCAGACAGTTCTGGGGTTCAGGGCACTGTTGAGTGTGCCTCAGTTTCCCTCTCCCACAAAAAGAGGGTGTGACCCACAGAGATTTTAGGAGTTAAAATGGGAAAAGGACTGAAAATGGAGCCCGGCGGGCAGCAGAATACACAGGAAGGCCACAGTTCCTGGGAGGGAAGCAGTGCTTCAGCGGACATCAAATGAGCACCTACTCAAGCTCCCCTGTGTTCCCCACCATTTACAAGCTCATCCCTGGCTGACTGCCAAAGTGAAACTCAGGCCAAAGGTAGGCCGTGTTCCCCTTCTCTCTGTACGGGCCCTTGGTGGCCCTGCCTCTGCACCCCTGATTCTGCCCCATCCAGCTTGTGCCCCGTTGTCTTTACTAGTTTCCTGGGTGGGAGTTATCTTGTTCAGCGACGTTTTATGGCTTTGTCGTCATCGCCCTGACTCTCCTGGCGTCCGGGGCACAGACAATGTTGGGCGCTCTTGGATATGATGGGGCACCTTGGCAGCCATCTAAATACTTGCTTGTTGAATTAATGAAGGAGCCTGCATGGTGCCTGGAATGCAGTTGCTGCTCAATAAGAGTTTAATATAATGGGTCCCAGGTGGCTAGGATTAAAATGTTGTGCTTTGGGTTTCCCTCACTTTCAGGAAGGTGAGGCTCCAGAGCTGACACGGTGCTGGGGCCTTGGCCTTCCCCACCCCCGAAACTCTGGACATCTCACCAAAACGGGGGAGGGATGCAGGTCAGGCTGGCTCCAGGCTCTGAAAGGTCGAGGCAGCTAGTCTCTCTGACTGTGGCTCCAAGCCCGAGACCCCATCTCTTTGGCCAAAGCCAGGACTCAACCCCGGCCCCAACACCTCCTCTAAGACGCTGGGACCCTCCTTCCCAAGCGGTCCCGCCCACTCGGCCCCGCCCCCACTGACCCAAACCCCGGGACCAAAGCAGCAAAAAGGACTCGACCTAGACGTGCGCGGTTGGGTACACACCCCGGCCAGGGCCCCAGAGAAGGCCCTGGACCCATGCCTAGCTCGGCCTCCCCAGAGCCGAACACCCCCAATCTCACTTACCCGGCGGACTGCAGGACAAAGGCCGCGGTCGCCACGCAGCGAATGCGCCTGCGCAGGCGCGCTAAACTACATCTCCCAGAAAGCGGCACGCACACTTCCGGTGCCTCCGCGCTCGCCCCGACCCCGCCCTGGGCCGAGGCAGAGGGATTCGGATTCCGAGTTAGGTCTCGCAGACCCTCCGAACTCAGCCTGGTATCCGACCCCGGGACCCTCCCACGCCGCATCTTCGTGGATCGCAGGGCGAAGGCTGAGCCCGTGACTAGTCGGGACTGCGCCTGCGCAGAGGGCGCCAAACTCCATCTCCCAGAGGGCCACGCGCGGCTGCCGCGCTCGTCGGTCCCCGCCCGTCGGGTTTTCTGGGACAGGGGTTCCCGTCTTGACGCCCGTACTGGTGTCACCTCGTAAATGTTCCCTGCGCAGCCGCTGCGTTAGGAGCTTTGACCGCCTTCCCCGCGCTTCTGCAGCAGATGACTGCCTGGGGGACTAATTCAGACAGGGGGGCCATGGGGTCAGGAGTGAAACCGAGCATCAGCAGACCCCTGGTGTTCCTTACCTCTTGCTTAAGGGGAAAAACTTAAGTCCCCTGAACCTCCCCTGAGTTTCCAAAAGTCTGGCTTGAGGGTTAATGATCAGAGCAGCGATGACATGCAGAGACAAAGAACAGCAGCCCGGCAGGGGAAGTGGTAATCACTTAAAGGATAGATGAGCCATGTAGCAGTCACAGGACCTTCAGTTCCTGCGTGAAGGACGTAGGTAACAATGTCTGGCGGACATTCCCAGGCTGCTGCTGCTGTTTACAAAAACCAAACTCCGTTAGAGGGAAACTGCTGACCGCAAGCGCGTAGACTTCAGGCCAGCTGAAACCAGAATGCTGATGATGTTAGCACCTGAAACATCACACTGTTACCCCATCACCAACCAGTTAGAAGAAAGTCCAGTAGCCGCCATCCTCACCCTTAATGTTGCCTTTGAAAACCCTTCTCTGAAAGCCCTCCTGGAGTTCGGGTCTTTTGAGCATGAGCTGCTGGTTCTCCTTGGCTGGGGCTCTGCGATGTATGATGTACTTTCCTTCACCACAACCCACATGTCAGTAGATTTGCTTTGCTGCACACAGGGCTAGTGGACCCAGTTTGGTAACAATACTGGAAATTTTACTGTAAGTTTTATTGTAAAACAAACCAGGGGGGTCAACAAAAATAAAACAATTACAGGGAAAGCTGAAACAAAAACATTCACTAAGATTCCAAACACAAGAGCAGTTCAGACTTTGCCACACTGACCAGCTTTGGACAGTTGCCAGTGTTTAGCACGTGGTTATAGAATGTCACCGCTAGACCTAGGCACTTGATACTTCGCTGCATACTTGTCAAAACTGTGTGTTTGAGAAGTAGCACATCATTCAAAGCTGATGTGCCTGCAGGCGACTGAATTCGACATTTGGCCAACACTGACCAAGGCCCACCCGGCAGAAGGTCCATGGTACAGCAGCCAACAGTGGACGAGGTGAGGGCATTCACCATTCCCCACCTGAGCTGGGCTTATTTTCACAAATGCACGTGGAACATCCATGGAGCAGTGAGCAGGAAGAATCTGACCAACACTGAGCCACGTGTGTTTGCCCTTTGAAGAAAGGACTGATTGATTCAGATCAGTCAGGGCTTGCCTGCTGGATTTGAAGCTGAGAAAAAGTTTCAAGACAAGGGCATGTTTTCTTTGCCCAAAACAACTATTTCTTTGAAAAATCTCTGACTCTGAAAACGAGAGAGAAGATAGTAAGAATTCTCATGTCAGGAAAAAACCTAGCTGATTACATTTTCTTTACACATATAGAGACTCTTGAAAAGATTTGGGTGATTCACACATGAGTGAAAGACTTTAAATCTCATAAGCGCTGTAACAGTGGTTGTTACGACAAGATATGATGGATCCCCAAAGTCAGAACACACTGATGTAAACAAAGCAAAGGCAAGCTCATTAGCTTTTCTTTAAGGGTGTCCAGCACATTCGGAAAGTATAAAGGCCCACATTTGTGATTGCTGTACTGAAACTACCCTTCTTTCTACTGCAGTAAGAAAGCTTTTTTGGGGCGGGGGTTAGGTTTATTTGTTTGTTATTTAATGGAGGTACTGGGGATTGAATCCAGGACCTTGTGCACGCTAAGCACACACTCTACCACTGAGCTATATCCTCACCCCTCCCAGAAAGCTTTAAAATGTATATAAAACATCAATTACCAGTTCCCTCACCTGCAAATCCAAGTGCAAAAAAAGACAATTTTTTTCTGTTAACTTTTCTTCCACAAAATGTGTACCCTTTACTGGATCAAAAGATATGGACACAATTCTCATGGTGAATTCTTTTCCCTCAAAGTTCTGAGAAGACTCCCGGTGATGAGCTGACGGTGGTGTGGAACCAGACTTGCCTGCCCTGAAGTTGGCTCAGGTCCCTGCCCGCTTCCCTTTGGACTTGCCCCTCTGCCACCTGCCTCTGGCCTTTGAATCCTTGTTTTTCCCCAACCAACTTTCACAGGCTTAAATGCCTGTAGGGCCTGGACTCTTTCTAAAAGGGTTGCTGCTCATGACCCCAGCCATGAGGTGCCATGGGGACAGGTCTGGATTTCTCAAAAGAAACCAAAGATTTGGATTTGTGTGTGAAATCTCTTGATTTGTAAAAGCTGGCAGGGGAGGAGGGTATACATCAGTGGTAGAGCATGAGCTTGGCATACACAAGGTCCTGGGTTCAATCCCCAGTACCTCCATTAAATAAATAAACCTAATTACCCCCCCCAAAAAACCCCAAAATGAGAAATAGAAGCTGGCAGGGAATTCAAAGATTTTTAAAACACTCTGCCAGTCAACTAAGATAAACTGCAGGCTACATCTGAGCTGCCTTCCCTCCCCACCCCGAGACCACGTTGTCACCATTGGCTGGGTCCTTCTAAGTCCAGTCTTGGCTTCCTCCAGCCACAGGTGTCCCTCCCCGTGGCTGTGGCAGGACCCACCCTGAGCAGTTACATTACAAATCAGTGTGGCTTTCAAGGAATTCTATAATTATATCATGGAGAGCAAGACTGCAGTTATGCTGCGTTTTTGCTAATTTGTTCCATAGATACATTTAAATATGGTCCAATGTTTATATAGCCCTCTGGATACATTTCTTCCTTAAGAATAATCATTTCAGGAGCCTTGAAGCCTAGCAGTGCCCACCCCTCCTCCAACCCTAGGGGCCCTGATCCTCCAGCAGCACCCAGGACCCAGCAGGCAGCTGCTCTGTGACAAAGGCTGGAGGCTGGACAAGGGGGCTGGGAAGGGTCCTGCTGGGCGGGCACTGAGGTGTTGCAGGGGACGCAGGTGGAGGAAGGCACAGGGTGAGCCAGGCACAGGGAGTGAGAGAAGAGGGCCAGAATAGGATTGCCAGATTTACCAACTGAAAAAATACAAGAGACCCCGAGAAGAGCTGAATTTCAGATAACAATGAATTGTTTTTTAGGATTAGTATGTTTCTCATTGAGTGTATTTGAAGAACTTTAAATAGATGAGCAACAAGGATCGATTGTACAGCACAGGGAAATACAGCCATTATGTTGTAATAAATCTAAATGGAGTATAATCTATAAAAATACTCATCACTATGTTGTACACCTGAAACTAATGTGATATTGTAAATCAACTATACTTCAAATTTTAAAAAGTGATCAAAACCCAAGAATAACAAAGAGGTGCTACCATATATGAAAAAGGGAGGAAAAGGATTGCCTCGTCTGTTCTGGGACCATGTAAACATTACTTGAAAAATAAATATGAAATAGGCACAGGAAAAACAAATTTTGTTGCCTGATATAAAAAATCCCCAACATTCAAAAGATGATAAACACAAAAACTTTACAAATATACTTGTGTAAGTAATTTTCAGTGTAACTATGTCCCATAGTAGGGTTGCCAGATTTAGTAAATAAAAACACAGTCTACTCACTTAAATTTAAATTCCAGATAAACAGTCAATACTTTTTTTGGTATAAGTGCATCCCATATTTATTATATTTTCAGAACTTTTAAATAGAAGTATATTTAGTATGAGTCATTTTTGGTATGTGTCACATTAGGGTTCCTACATTTAGGAAATAAAATTACAGGACAACACTTAGTTAAATATTAATTTCAGATGAGTAATTTTTTAGTAAAAATATGTGCTAGGGGAGAGTGTAGCTCAGTGGTAAAGTGCAGGCCTAGCATGCACAAGGTCCTGGGTTCAATCCCCAATACCGCCATCAAAAAACTAAATAAACAAAGTTAATTACCTCCCCCCTGCAAAAACCTTTTTAAAAATATTCAAGCACATTTAAAGCATTAGAAACTCCATTTCTTCAACACCCCTCAAGAAACTTTTGTTTTCCCATATTTGTAGGATTGGTTGCCAGATAAAATGCAGGATACCCAGTTCAATTTGGATTTCATGTAAGAAATGACTAATTTTTAAAAAATTTGTCAAAAATATTGAATAGGACATACATGAAAATAGTATTCATTGTTTACCTGAAATTCTAATTGAACTGGGCATCCTGATTTTTATTGGCTGAATCTGGCAGTGTTACTGAGTCCAAATTTGTTCTGATTGCCACATGACATGACAATAAATCGGGAGACTAGGTGTTGGGGTAAGGAATAATGACTGTATTCAGAAAGCCAGCAGACCGAGATGGGGGAATTAACGTCCAAAAGAACCATCTTCCCCAAGTCAGAATTCAGGCACCTTTTATACTGAAAATGGGGAGGGGAGTGTAGTTGGTTGTTGCAAACTTCTTGAGGTCGGAATCCTTTGTTGCAGCTGTCCACTTGGGTCAGGTCATGGTGTCCCTGTAAACCTACAACAAGACAAATGTTATTCTCTGTTCTGCAACTTTTTGTTCCTATATGAATGGGGTAGTCTTATATCTTTAAAGACCAGAACCTTTAGAATGGGTTCTCCTACATATTTCAAACTATAGGCAACATTCTTTTACAAAAGGTGTAGAGCCAGCATGACTAAGCACAGGAAACAGCTCAGGATTAAGGCTGAAGAAACAGAACTCATATGGAGTCAGATTTGTTCTTCCCTAGTACAGTAGCCCTACCTTTGTGGGATTTAGTCGCCCATATCCGTCTCCATAAACCAATCAGGCCAAGAACGCCTTCCCCTTAACTGTGGAACCTATTTATAACCTATGTTATTACTACCCTCTGGCGGTGGAACAGCAGATAGCTAGAGCCGGTTCAGGCATCAGCGTTTTGCAGTTATCTAGACGATCCCGGGGTGCCCCCAGTGGGCTAGGACCTCCTTACTCAAAGTTCGGACCTGGAAGACATTGCACATACAGACTCTGGACTCCTGCATCAGCGCCTGGACCGCAACAGGCCCCCACTTAAGACAGAAGGGGCTTCAGGCTCAGCTGCTGATGTTCCTTGAGTGAGGACTGTGCTCCAGGCGCTGCTCCTAGTAGGGTGACACCACCCCCTTATGCCCAGGACGGAGAGCGCTCATGGGATGCAGGCCAGCAGGACGAGATGGTGACAGTGCCCACCTCCCCTCGTTTAAACCCACGGTCAGCCCACACCCGAGCTCCCACCGAAGGCCCCTTCCCTGTTCTCACGGCCCCTCCTTTATGCCTTGGCCCCCTCCTGCCCAGGTCAGTTACTTGTCCACCCTGGCCAGCCTCAACGACAAGACCCGGTTCCTGTCCTTCCTCTGGACCCTGGCCAGTGCCCTCACCTCCTCTCCTCTCCTGCAACCTGGCCTTTTTCTTCTCAAGTGGGAGTCAGGCTCCCATCGCTGGACCCCCAAACCCAGGGGATGCAAGGTAAGCATTCACAGCAGTCCCTAGAAATCTCTCAGTGGGCTCCAGATGCGTGGAGACAAGCCTGGAGACAATGGACTACAACTCCCAGAATGCCTTGCTCCCAGAGGCTCTGGCCTGAAGACAATGGACTATAAATCCCAGAACACACCGCTCCCAAAGGACGCAGAGCGGGCCCGCCCACTGTGCCGTGGAGCTCTCTGGGAGGTGTAGTACGAAGCTCTAGGTGCACACAGGCGCCGCCTGGCGGACAAGGGTAGTTTGACTATGAGTCCCTAGAACGCCCAGAACGCTCTTACCTAGGCCTCCTGGACTCTGTGGATGCCCGCCCAACGGTCATTTCTGTGTGGTCTCAGGGCGGCCTAGGCCTGGCCTTTAGAGCCTTGACTATGAGTCCCAGAGGACCCCATGCCCAGCCAAGGCCTGGCCGCGCACACCCATTGGGCATCCCCCCGCGCCGCCGCGCTTTCTGGGAAATGTAGTCGAGCTCTCTGGACGCCCAGGTCCAGGGCTTGGGCCGCAGGACTACTAGTCCCAGAATCCCCAGCACGGCGGCGCTTCGACGCTGCGGACTCTCCCGTCGCGCCCTCGCGTTGGTCGCGCCGCCGCGCCGCGGGGGCTTCTGGTCGTGGTAGTTCCCGCCGAGGGCGCGCTGCTCCGGGGCTCTCTGGCGTCCGCAGCCTGGGCTCTGGAGGGCTGCGGGGTCGGCTGGTGGGGTCTGGGCCGGTCGCCGTCGGGAACTGATAGGGCCCCAGAAAGGCCAGGGTTGGGCCTCACTGCTCCCCACGTCTCTGACTCGCTTCTTCCACCTCTGACTCGGTCGAGACTCCGGAGTCAGAAGAGGTGGGGGCCGCGGGGGTCCAGGCAGCCCGACCCGCGGTGAGTCGCCGCGCCGCTCCCTCGAGACGGGCTGGGTTGGTCCCAGGCTGGGCGGCAGGGACTCCCCCAACTTGCCGGGCCCCTACCTCGAGACGGGCTGGCCTGGTTCCCAGGCTGGGCGGCAGGGACTCCCCCAAGGTGGGACCCTCAGCGCGTCCTCTGGCCAAGGAGCGATGAACAAGAGGCAGAAAACTGACCCCGCAGCCCTTAAGTGCCTCAGGTGCAGCCCTAACACCGCTAAGGACCGAGTCACAAGGCCCCAGCGAGAAGACCCCTGACCCGAAGGCTTCGGCTACCGCACATTGCCATCCCCTGGACCGATGTGTCTCAAAGAGGGACTTCGTTTCCGTTAGTTCTTAGGAAACCGGCGTCGCCATGATTCCGAAAGCTGGACGCGTCTCGCTCAGGCTACTCCTTTGAAAAGACAAACAAAGAGACTCCAGGAGGAGCGGCTGCTTTTTCTCAGGCTGTCTCGAGGGTCAGGTGCGTTTGCGTTAGAGCCAGTGCTGGTAGCACTGCGCCCGGGCTGGAGCGCCCTGGGCAAATGTTAAACGTTATTACCAGCAGACGACATCGTCATCTTTTTATATCTAGTGGTATAAAAAGGAAGGGGACCAAAGCGGAGGGTACAGCCCAGTGGTAGAGCGTGCGCTTAGTATGCGCAAAGTCCTGGGTTCAATCCTTAGTGCTGCCCTTAAAAAAAATAAGTAAACCTAATTACCTCCCCCAAAACAAACAAACAAAAAAGAAAAGAAAAAAAAAAAGGGAAGGGGACCAGAAGGGAAATCCTAAAGGGGGCCTGTACATTTTGATCTTGTGGAATATCCCTAGTTTATCAGGAAATGGGTGAGATTCTTAGGGGGTAAACATTCCAGTATCATGGGAGCTCCCCTCGAAAATGGCTTATTCAGACCCCCTCTCCCGGAGCCCCCAGGAAGCCTCGAGCGCAGCCCTCAGACCCAGAATCGTCGCAGGCCATCTCTCTGCACACCTGGGTCCATCCTCACGTCCTCATGTACCTCCCTGCCCTTCTGGGAGCTTTGCAGAGATGAGGGTCTCCGCCCAGCAGACGTGGGTGGCAAATAAGGGGCAAGTAACCTTGGATAACATGGCTGTGGACGTCATCCAGGAGGTATGGGTGCTGCAGGGCCCTGGCCAGAGGACCCTATACCACGATGGGATGCTGGAGACCTTAGGGCATCTGGTCCCTGTGTTGACTTACACCTGGCAGGGGTCTTGGCAGAGTAGCTGTGTGAGGTCTGTGAACCCTAGGAGGGTTCCTCCTATTCCAGACCCTCACGGCCTGATCTCTCACTTGGACAGGGCCTTGGATACCCAACCCAGCTCTCCTTGCCCCACTGGAACTTCTAGTGGAGCCATGGATAGTGGACAGAGGACTCTCCCAAGATTCCTGCCCAGGTGAGGTGGCGAAGGGTCTTTACATTCAGTGTGTCTGTTTCCCTTCACATCTGCTCTCTCTCGCACTCTCCACCCACTTTGTAGTTCCGAGATTCCACCCAGGATCGTTTTCCTTTCGCCTGAAGAGCTCCGTTTATCATTTCAAGTGACAAAATTCCCCACTCTGTTTCCCTGAAAGTGCCTTTATTTTGTCTTCATCCTGGAAAGATACCTTAAGCAGAGCATTGTAGGCAGGTAGGTTTTTTATTTTCTGGCTCTTTAAAGACACCCTGCTGTTGTCTTCTGGACGCCATGGTTTCTGTTGAGAAGTCAACCCTCCTCTCATTGCTGTTACGTTGAAGACAATAGGCCTTTTTTATATATTTTTGCTAATGATACCTTTTTATATACGAATTTTATTTCATCGGGTCTTTTTTAGGGGGGAGGTAATTAGGCTTATTCATTTATTAGTTAATGGAGGTACTGGGGATTGAACTCAGGACCTCATGCGTGCTAAGCACACGCTCTACCACTGAACTGCACCTGCTAATGGTACTTTTTCAAAGACACAAATTTTAAGTATATAATTGGTAATTTTTGACAAATGTATACATATGTGCAATCATCATCCAAATCGAGCTTGAGGACACTTTCAGTACCTCACAAAGTCCCTTGTGACCTCTTTCGACTTAATAAAGGCAGCCACTGTTCAGATTTTTTCCACCACAGATTACTTGTGCGTTTCGTAGAACTTCATATAAAGAGAATCATACATTACTTCTTTTGTGTGAGGCTTACCCTGAGATTTTTGAGATTCATCCGTGAGATTGTATGCATCGTTAGTTCATTTCTTTGTTACTGTTGAGTAATACTCCATTTTTTGAATGAACCATAGTTTGTTTCATTTCCTGTTGATGAACATTTGGGTTGTCTCTAGTTTGGGGCCATTATGAGTAATGCTGCTCTGAACATTCCTATACAGTGATTTTAGTGGATCTCTGTATTTCTCTTGGGAAAATATCTAGGGGTGGACTTGCTGGATCGTAGATTAACAAGGTCTGATTTTATTAATCTTTTCTTTTATGGTTAGTTTTTTTGGGGGGGCAGTTTTTAAAATGTCCTAAGAAATCTTTGACTGTTCCAAGACTCCAGATGTATTGTCCTGTTTTCTTCTGGTAGTTTCATAGTTTTTGTTTTTACATTAAGACTTAATGTCCACCTTGAATTAACTTTTATGTAAGTGTGAGGCTGTAGACACGGTATTTATTTTTTCTTATTGTTAATCCAGTTGTTCCAGCACCATGTAATGAAAAAACTTCCCTCCATTGCATTGGTAAAAATCAACTGAATGTGTGTCGGGGGAGTCTATTTCTTTGCTCTCTTCTCTTCCCTTGATCTGTTTTTCTAGCCTAGGGCCAACATTACTCGTCTTAATTATTGTAGCTTCACAGTAAATCTTGAAATGAGGTAGTGAAAGTCAGCGTCTAACTTGATAACTGCCTTAGCTGTCCAGGTCTTTGGCACTTTCACACAAATTTTAGAATCAGCTTGTCAATTGGAAAATATCAAGCTGTTAAATTCCACAAAATTTGATTTGCAGTGCCTTCCAGATCAGTTGGGAACAATTTACACCTTAATTCCTTGATCATGGTTTAATCGTTTAGGTACTTTATTTTTTCTCAGCAGTATTTTGCACCTTGAAAGTATACAGGTCTTGGACATCTTTCATTAACTTTATTGCTTTCCATTTGATATTTCTGGTGCTACTGTGAATACTATTGTTCCTTTTTAAAAATTTTCTATAATGCTGTTTTTTATTTCATCTGGAACAAATTTTAATTTTATTATTTTTTAAAGTATAGCTGATTTACAATATTATATTAGTTTCAGATGTAATTACTATTGTTCCTTAATTTTACTTTCTAATTGTCTGTTGCTAGTGTATACAAATATAGTTTATTTTAAAATTGACCTATTCTATTGTTGATGAAAATTTAATTAACAATCAAGTTTAGAAGATAAAAGGAAATTTTATTCAAGCCAAACTGAGGATTATAACCCAGGAGACAGACTCTCAGAAGCTCTGAGAGCTGTTTTGCCTGTTAGAAGCTGAAAGTACAGTCATATACATTTTCAAAACAAAGGATGGTACATCAAAATGCTTATGTTTTATATAAAATTCACCAACGATATATAGTCAGGTAAGCATGAACAAAGTGAGCAGTTAGTCACTATGTCTCCTACAGAGCTGAAAAAGAACGCCATTCTTTTAAGAAGTCACATTGTTAGTGTCAGAAGAAAGGGGAAAAATTGATACTTGTGGTTGAACAGACGTTCTTGTCTTTGAGAAGTTCTGGGTAGTGTGTGATGCAGGTGCACTCTGCTCGTGAGGGAGGGGCCCAAACAGACACAGAGAGTGAATTTTATGTTTACATTTTCTTTCCTGCCTTAAGATGCAAATTTTATTTCATCACTGTGAACCTGCTGAAGTCACTTGTTCTAGTAATTTGTCAGTCTCCTTGGATTTCTTACACAAGTATGTCATCTGCAAATAAAGATCGCTTTATTGCTGCTTTTCCAGTCTTTATGTTTTTCTTTTTTAATTCTAGCTATACTGGCCAGGACCGCTGGTACTTAAATAAAATAAAATATTGGTGTGTAGTTAACGTACAGTGAGACATGCTGTCCTTAAGAGTTCAGTCCAATAAAGGTTTACAACTGTGTACTTGTGTAACACACCCTCTAATCCACGCGTGGAGTGTTTCCATCTCCCTGTACTTTCCTTTTGAGTCCCTTTCCAGTTAGTGTGTGCAGAGGTGGCAGCCATCGCTCTGGTATCTGTCACTGTAGATTATTCAGCACAATATTGAATAAAAGTGAGAGTGGACGTCCTTGCTTGGTTACTGATATTAAGGAACAGCAGTCAGCATTTCACCCTTAAATATGATCCCATGCCCTGTGCCTGACCGAGGACTGTTCCTTGTCTGCTGAGTTTTGTCGTGGATGGGTGTTGTACTTTGTTAAATATGTGAATATATTGTCGTGACTGTATTTTTTCTCCTTTGTTCCATTGGTTTCCCCACTGGATTATTTCCCTCCTTTGTCTTCATTTAATTTGCTTTCCTTTGTCCTGGTTTCTTGAGGCGGGGGCTTAGGTCGTTGATTTTAATCCTTCCAATGTTTGCATTTATAGCTACACATTTTCTTTTAAGCCTTATTTTAACTGCATCCTGCACATTTTCATGTGTTACATTTTCATTACTGGCCTGTTCTTTGAATATCTGAAACTGATTCCTTCTTTGATTTGTGAAATATTCACTGTAATTTCTAAATACGAGTCTTTTGTTGTTGACGGCTAGATGAATTCCATCGTGGTCAAAGAACCTATTCTGTATGAATTCATTCCTTTTAATGTATTGAGCAATGTTTTTATGACACAGTGTACGATCTATTGTAGTGAATGTGTATTCTGCTCTTGCTGGGCACAGTTGATAAATGTCAGTTAAGTTAGGTGTGTTGCATACTTAATTCTGGATTTTCCTCATCTGCTTGTTCTCTCGGCTACTGACAGAGGAGTGCTAAATCTCCAGCTGTGGCTGCATTTGTATATATGTAAAATTCTAAACAATTTTTTCCAATTTTATTGAGATATAATTGACATACAAAATTGTATTACATTAACGTATATATACTACAGTATGTTTGATATACATGTATGTTGTGAAATGATCACCACATTAAGTTGAGTTAAAATCTATCACCACATAGCTATAATTTTTTGTTCCTTGTGATGAAAACTTAAAAAAAAATTTTTTTCTGAAGATGGCATAACTCTCTTTTTTATTGAGGTATAGTTGATTTACAATATTATGTTAGATTCGTATATAACATAGTGATTCAGTATTTTTATGGATTATACTCCATTTAAAGTTATTAGAAAACAATGGCTATGTTTCCCTGTGCTGTGCTATATATCCTGTTGCTTCTCTAGTTTATACTTAGTATTTCGTACCCCTGAACATTTTTTATCAGGTTTTGCTTCGTGTATTCTGAAGCTGTGTTCCCGGGCTTAATGACCTGTCAGATTGTCGGGCCCTCCTGTTGAGCGTGCCTTCTCTTCACTGTGAAATGTCCTTTCCTCTGGAAAT
Source organism: Camelus bactrianus (assembly GCF_048773025.1). Taxonomy (NCBI): domain Eukaryota; kingdom Metazoa; phylum Chordata; class Mammalia; order Artiodactyla; family Camelidae; genus Camelus; species Camelus bactrianus. The sequence goes on from NC_133547.1 coordinate 396,937, forward strand.
TGAGAAATGTTTTTATGACACAGCATATGATCTATGTCATAGACCTTGAAGTTCACTTTGCTTGAATATCACATAACCAGCTGGCTTTCTTGTAGTCAGGCACTGCATGACATGTCTTCTTTCTACTTTCAACTCACCTGTTGAAATGTTAAAGTGAGTCTCTTGTGAGCAGCATTTAACTGGGTTTTGTTTGTAATCCATTTTGCCGTCTTATTCTTTAATCTGACTGTTCAGTAAATTTGTATTTATTATATAATTACTGGTAGGTTTGGGTTGAGGTCTACCGCTTGTTACTCTGTCTCATCTGGTCTTTTACTTTGTTTTTCCATTCTGCCCTCTTTTGGATTCATTGGGTAATTATTTCATCTCCTTTATCTGTTTTTAGCTTTATAAGTGCTGTGTACTCTTATGTCTTATTTGCTCTAAGGGTGACAGTACAAATTCTAGCTGATCATAGTCTACCCGGAGTTAACCCTGTGCCACTTAGTGTTCAGTGTGAGAACTTACATTGGCATCAGTGTGATTTTCGCTGCAGTCACGTAGGTCACTTCTGCATATTGTACAAGCCCCGTGGTGCACTGTTGTCATCCTTGCTGTATCCAGTCACCAGCATTGTAAAGGAATTTAAAAGTACTTTTGTACAATGCTTTTCCTAATTAATTAGGTGGTTTTTTAGATTTTAAAAAAGTTTTTGCATTTTTAAAAATGATTTCTTTGGGGGGGGCGAGGTAATTAAGTGTATTTATTTACTTTAATTAAAAAAAATTTTAACGGAGGTACTGGGGATTGAATCCAGGACCTTGTGCGTGCTAAGCACATGCTCTACCACTGAGCTACATCCTCCTCCCGAGTTAGTTAGTTTTGGGGTTGCTATTAATTCCTTTCTGCAGCTGCAGGTTTCTGTCTCTAATTGCTTCCCGTCTGTCTAAAAAACATGCTTTCCCCAGAGGGACTTTTGGATAAAGTCTGTCATCATTTAAAGTCTTGGCTCCATCCTTCAGTGGTTCTGGCCTTGGGGAGGCTCCCATGTGTGTTTCAGTTCTCCCTGGAAGGCAGGTGCAGTTCATGAACTGTTCTTGAGAGCAGAGAGGATTTACAGGGAACAGACTAAAGAAATCAGAACTGGAGTTTCAGTTCTTACGTCTCCGGGTTTGGTGCTTTAAACTTCAAACCCACGCTGCTTGTGACCTTTCTCTTTTTTGGTTCTGTTTTGGTAAGTCTTTGTTATGGGCTCAATTAAAAAGTTACAGTTAAAAAATGGAAAATTAGTTTTCACGTGTATCTTTCCCCCAGAGACTGTCGCTTAGAATGGCTTTCCTAGCTGTACTTACCATAACGTTGGAGTATGTTATGACGAGCTAAAAAATGTGGGTTCAAACGTCAGAATCATAAGGTTTTCTCTGTAGATTGTTGCCTTTGAACAGTAAACATCTGTTAGGAAAGGAATACATTATCACCATGTCTGGCTTCTCTATTCTCAGTTCAAATTACTTAACTTGGTAAATATTTGTAATACGCCAAGTTACATATCTAACAGATGTAACATGCCAGGTTTCAGTTCTTTGCAAATCCCACCACCTAAGTTACTTCTTCTGTTCTTATGATCTTTCTTATACTGATTAGGTTTAGCTTTCTTACTAAACATCGCATGTCAGTAACTTCTCCCCACGATCAGGCTGCCCAGGCCGCCCAGGTCAAGTTTGAGGCAGACGTCTTCAGTAATTGACACTTACTTACTTATACAGGCGAGGAGCCTCAGTCATTGTTGATTTTACTAGATTAACTCTCAGAGGGTTACCTTATTCTTGAGTTTTGAGTTTGCCTTACTGTCACCAAAGAGTATTAGCAATAGAAATTAGCAGTAGATTAAAAAATTAACATCGATGATAATTGATTGAAGAACTGGAAGAATATCTTTGAAAGATAATAAAATTTAAAAGTTAATGTTATAAGGGGGAGGGTAGAGCTTGGTGGCGAAGTTCGTGCTTAGCACACATGAGGTCCTGGGTTCAATCCCCCGTACCTCCAATAAAAAATAAAGCCTAATGACCTCCACCCCCCCCCAAAATTAAAATTTAAATTAAAAAAAAGAAAAGTTACTGTTATGACTGTCAGACCTTAGGGGTAGAACATTTGCCAGGAAATACATGTACATGCCTGTAGTGCGCTGTTACGGGGTGGTGCTGATAGGAGGCATCGTGGTGGGAGGGGAGAGGCTTCCCCAGTTAGACTGTAACCCTTGAAAACTCAGGTCATGCAGGCAGTTGACAGAAGCCAGCAATAGTAAGGAATGTCAGCTGAACGCAGCAGTGAAAAGAGAGAGGGCCAGAAGACGAAACATCGGCTCACAGCTTTTCCTCCAGTTTGTACACGGCCTCCAGCTTCAGGGACCTGCTGTGTCACCAGGTTCAGTCATCAGGGTGATCTTAGTTACCTTCTGGCTTTCATGTTATGTCATTTCACGTGACTGTAGAGAATAGGGAATAAACCACGTAAAAACACTGCTGTGATGTTTCTTGTGGTGTGCTCAGGTGGTGAAAAACCTCCTCACTGTGTGTGTGTGCACCTAAAAACGTCCTTCGTTATCCTCCTTTTTGGAAGGACTTTTTTCCCTGGATATAGAATTTTAGGTTTTTCCTCTCAGGATGAAAGACGCTTGTCTCTTGTTTTCTTGCTTCTGTGGTTTCCTGTGTGGAGTCAGCTGTCTTCCTAATTGTCCCATGAATGCAATCTGTTCTCTTCTCATTACTTTCAAGAGTTTTGCTTTGTATTTGGTTTTCAACACATTATGCTGTCTTAGGTGAGGTCTTCTTTGAAATGACTGGAGTTTGCTGAGCTTTTTGGATCTGTGGGATGTTGCCTTGAGTCAGTCTAGGACACTCTCTCCCACCACCTCTTCAGACTTGCCCTCTGCTGCCGCTCCAGCCGCACGCGAGTCCCTTTGTCAGATGCTCTGCTTGTACGTTCTTTTCTCTCCCTTTGTATCTTCATAAAGATTCCACTTACCTGCCTTGAACTCACAATTCTCTCTTCTACTGTGTCCGGTCTGCTGTGAAGTCCATTCATGCTTTACTTCAGACACTACATTTTTATTTATTTCTAGAATTTTTATTTGGTTCTTTTTTCAGTTTTTCCATGAAATTCTTTTTTTAAAATTGAATATACTTGATTTACAATGTTGTGTTAGTTTCAGGGGTACAGCAAAGTGATTCAGGTATGTATATATATTCTATTTCTACATATTCTTCTTCAGATTGTTTCCCATTGTAGGTTATCCATGATACTCTTTACCATGTTTATAATAGGCATTTTAAGATCTTTTCCTGCTAACGTGGGTACGTCTGTTTGGTTGCCTTTTTTTCTTGATCATGTGTTGCGTTTTCCTGACTCGTACGTGCCTCGTTATTTTTGTGTCCTGGACACTGTGGATGAGATGTGGTGGAGACCGTGGCTGTTACCTCCCGCTGCAGGGTGTGGGTTCTGTTCCGGCAGGGGTTGCGCTACTGCAGGGAGCCCTCACTCTGCTGAGGCTGGTTTTAGGATTGATGAGGTGGCGTTACTTCGGTGTTGCCTCAGTCCTAGATTGTAGTCCTTATTCTCAGGCGTCGTCTTTCCTTCTGGGGTGCAGCTTTATCAGATTTCAGCTGAATGCCTAGGGTGCTGGGGCAGAACTCGGGTGTTTCCCAACCCTGCGTAACTTCTGAAACGCCTGCTCAGGACCCCAGCAGCTGTTCTGTGCCAGGTCTGTGCATTTGCAGTTAAGGGTCCAGCTAAGAAACCTGCTCCATGAGTTTCTAGGTCCCCTCCTTTGCCCTTCAATTCCACAGCCTCCTCCCCCGGTCAGGCCTCCCCTCCCAGGAGGCAGGCTGCTGGGGAGCACAACCACATCGCCTGCCTGCACATCCCACGGACGTGCCTCGGCACCCGCGGTGCTCCGGGCGCCGTGCTGGGCACTGGGGACACAGGACGAACAGGCTGACGAGGTCCCCGCCCCCGTGGAGCCTAAAACCTCTGCCGTGTGGTGTCTGGGGGAGGACAGGCAGTAAAGGGCCAGAAGAACACGGTGTGTTAAATAGCACTGAACGGCGCTGCGCTGCAGAAAAAACAGGACAATGGGATGGAAAGTGAGAAGGAGCCCATATTGGTGGGGAGGTCGGAGAGGGTCTCTCAGAGGAGGTGACCTGGGAGTTGTGACCTGATCGGTGACAAGAAGGGGAGGGGCTGCTGTCACCTACGACCTTGAGGACCAAAGGCAGGTCTTCAAGTAGAAAGGAACTGTGTATAAAAATGGGGGAAATGGTCATATACAGCGAGGGCTAGAGAAGCCTGGAAGAAAAAGGAGCAGGGCAGCTGGGGTGGTCTGACCGGGTTCGCAGCGGTTGGGAGGACTGGGTCTGAGGGGGTGTTCTCTTGTGATACTGGTTTGTTAGGAAGCTTAGTATGATGTCAGAAACAGGAGGGATGGACACTAAGCACAGAGATGGATAGAGAAATCCGCTGCATTTCTTTACATTAACAATGAAACAGCAGGAAAATAAAGTAAAGAAATGATCCCTTTTAAAATCACATCAAAAACAATAAAATACTTAGGAATAAATCTGACCAAGGAGGTGAAAGACTTATACATGGAGAACTACAAAGCATTGATTAGGGAAATGAAAGAAGACTGAAAGAAATGGAAAGATACCCCATGCTCTTGGACTGGAAGAATCAATGTTGTTAAAATGGCCACACCACCCAAAGCACGGAGATGGACCAGAATTTGGAGATATCTAAGCATTCAAGAAGGGTGGCTGTCCTGAATGGTTTATGTGGGAATGTCTGCTGCTTCCATGATCTTCCCCTAATGCTGTCTTCTCCCCTGTGTTGCTGGTGACTCTTAGCTGATCAGCCTCCCTGTGGACACCTCTTGTTCTGTGCGTACATTTTGCGGCCTCTCTTCTTCGTCCCTTAGTTGATACTGAAAAACATCTACGTGTGTTGTGCACACCTTGTGGCTTTTATCTCATCATTCCCACTGAAGGAGTTTTTGTCCAAGCACCATTTTTCATTTCCTTCCAGCGTGGAAGAACAGACCTAAAAGCCAAGAGTCACCATCAATAGTGGCCACTTCTGGTGAGGAATTACCCAGCAGCGTGAACCTGGAAAGGTCCACAGGGGGTGATTCCTGGCGTCCCACCGCAGCCTGTGACTGGGAGTCTGAGGATGAGTCAGAAAAGCAGAAGACACGCAGTGGTGGTGTGGGGCCAGTGGAATATAAACAAGGGCAAACAGTGACCCTGGATGGGGCCTGGGAACACACACAAGTTGCCAGAAAACGCAGCTTCGATTCAGACTTTGTTCCTTCACAGAGATTTCTTATCAAACAGTTCCATCAGATTGACTCAGACATTCAAAGCTTACAGCGTAACTTTTTTTTTACTGAATCATCAGGAAGCCTTAGAAGAGAAATCTTGTAAAGGCAATCCATGTGGAAGTCTTGGGAAAATGTGCAGGTTGAATGAGTGCGGTAAACATACCAACCAGGGCATATACGTTTCTACACGTGAGATAATTGACACAGGAGAGAAATTTTATGGATGTAAGGAAAGTGGGGATTTTTTAACCCAGAGGTCACATCTCTCAGGTCATGTGGGCTCAGTGGGGGAAAATCCTGTGAATATAGTGGAAATGCCTTCAAGAAGCTTTCATCTCTTTCTCACCATCTGACAACTCACAGTAGAGAAAAAGCCTATGTATACAGTGAATGTGGGAAGTCTTCCTGGCAAAGACTTCACCTCGTTTTGCACCAGAGAATTCACACCAGTGAGAAACCTTACGATTGTAATAAATGTGGAAAATCTTTTAGCCCAAGTTCTTACCTTCTGTATGTACATCAGAGAACTCATACTGGAGAGAAGCCCTCTAAAGGTGATGAACATGGAATGTCCTTCAGTGGAAGGTCTAATCTTTGTGTGCACCGGAGATGCAACAAGCGTGGACAAGCCTTCAGCCACAGCGCTCACCTTACAGTTCATGAGAGAACCCGTACTGGAGGGAGGCCCTACAAACATGATGAAGGTGCAGACCCTTTCGGTTTTCACTTAGCCTTCACTCACATAAGAGAACACACGCTGGAGAGAAGCCATGTAAATGTCAGCCGTGTGGGAACGCTTTCCATCATCAAGGCTCTAAACTCACTGGGCACCGAAGAACTCATACAGGGTGCAGGGGGGCAACTGCATCTTTCATTTTAATTCAGAAAAGCTATACAAGTACATGTAGATTTTGTCTTTTTCAACCATTCCCAGAGAAGGGCTGAGCCTGGGAGGCATTTGATAGCTGGGGAAATTGCCAGTGAGAAATACTTAGTAAGATCAAAACTCCCCTCAATAATCCTAGGTAATGCAATCAACCGGTGTGGGAAAGGCTGTTGCGAGAAGTCACAATAATTGATGACATTTGACTAAGTGACTGAATGAAGTACTTCAAAGAGCCAGCGTGCTCTTATTTTTTTACTTCTTTGTTCCCCCAATGCTGGAAGGCTAGGCTACTTCTAGTTTGTTTCAGGAAGCCACCCTGAGCTGTAATTATGAGCACTGTGTAGAAATGTGGAGAACACCCATAATGCACTGAGAGGTGCAGAAACGTGGCTGTGTGACCCTGTGTGTGCACCTGGAAAGGGCTTAGAGGGAAACACAGAAGTGAACCTAGCTAAGTTTTAATTATTTATATACATTTTTACACTGTTTTGTTTCTTTTTCATTTCTTTTCTTCTCTTTTGGAACATAGCTAATTTAATAAGAGTCTTAGAATACTGTGTGACTTTTTATGTTTCTCTAAAAATTGCTACAATTTTACAATAAATAAAAAGACAAAGAAGAGAAAGACGTAGATCCAACGTCAGTCTGAGTCATTAGAAATGGGTGCACCAAAGTAGCAAAAGCAAGAAGAAGTGGACAGTTAGTGGCCAACACACGAAATGAGAAAAAGAAAATATTTCTTGGGTGTGCTCACAATATAGTCGGGCCTCATACCCTCCGGGTGGGCAACCCACAAGCTGAAGAACAATTAAGAGAATATTTCTAATCAAAGCAAAATCAAAGACATAATAAAGATAAAAGCAGAAAATACCTGGTAAAAGGTGACTCTGAGAAAAGCAAACTGTATAAATTCCAATCTAAGAAAAATAACACAGATTTGCAACTTTGGGAATGAAAAGGGAAATCAACACAGAAAATTATATCAGAAAGTTTGTACATCTTTGTGTTAATACACTTGAATAACTTAGATGAAAAAGACAGTTTTCTAGGAAAACATAGTACTGACTGAGAAAAACATAGAAAACCTAATAAATATTTCAGCTTAAATTGAAAAAGTTCTCAAGAGAATTACTCCACAAAATTTTAAACCCAAGCTGTTTTACCAGCAAATTATTTACTTGTTCAAGACAGAGAAAACTCTTTGATCAACAACTGTCCCAGAACATGCAGAAAGCTAAATTTTACCTCTTTTGTGAGGTAACTAGTCACTCAAAGCTCAAAGAAAGAAAAATTAAAGGCCAATATCTCTCAGGAATATTAACGCAAAAGTTCCAGCTCAGACATTACAGTGAGGACGCATGGATTTAGGAACAGTCCTTCCAGGAAACGGGGTTCTTTGTTTTGGGAAGTGTACAACTATAGTGCTCCATTTTAATCAACCAGTGGAGAAAAACAAGTCATCTTAATCATCAATGAAAAAATTGATAAAGTTTAGTATTTATTATTTCAGGGGAAAAAAGTGTTTTTATAATATGGTGATATCAGGCTTAATGGCGACACTAGAGCCGAGATTGGCAGACTAGGGCCCACAGTCCAAATCTGGCCCATGTGTTTTTGTAAATAAAGGTTTATTAGAACATATCATGTACTCAGTCGTTTCCTTATTGTCTACGGCTGCTTTATAAGGTAGAGCTAGTAGTTGTGGAAGAGATTGCATGGCCTGAAAAGCCAAAAGAACTTACCAGAAAAGGCTCTGCCAATCCCCGATCTAGGGCCATTCCCATCCCATTCAGGGAGGACCAAGGCTGGGTGGCTCCCCGTCCTTACACATGAGCAGGCAACGGATGAGAGCACAAGTGGTCAGTGAAAACATGGACAAGTGTATGAACTCATCAGTACAAGAGTTGTAAGCAAAAATGGTAAAAATATACACTTGGGCACATGTTATGAGGTAGGTGGTGTCCGAAGCACTCAGTCTGAGTAACCTCATTTAATACAGAAATCCTAGTCAGGAAGTTCTTTTTAGACTGCAGAAAATGCAGTCCCGGGAGGGCAGCTGACAGGTAAAGACTGGCAAAGATTATAAAAGACCGTTGGACGTAGGCAAAACTAGTGGGGACATGGACCCCAGTACTCAGCACACGTGGGTGGTTATATGGCTGCACCTTCTCTATAGGGCGGTCAGGTTAGAAGAGTCCCAGTGTAGAGAACGCCCGTGAGTCGACTCAGCAGCCTCGCCTTGGCAATTCACTCATGGAAGTAACTGCCCAGGTATGAAAGCACGTGGGTGTGGGACCTTCATTATAGCGTGAGTCACAACAGCAAAGTAAGGAGTGCTCACCAGTAGGAGATTGTTTACGTAGTTATGGTGCAAGAATTAAACAGCCTATTACTGGAAGACAAAATTAGGCTCATAATAACACGGATAATCCCAACTCTGTGAAACCATAACGCCCTTCTAGGGGAACTCCCTGGAAGAACGTCACCCACGTGTTGAAACTGATTACCTATGAGCAGTTGTAATACTTCATGCGACTATCAGCCATACGTGAGAATCCTGCTTCCCCACATCCTCAGCATTTGGTATTGTCCATCTCTTCCATTTTGGCCATTCTAGTTATAGCTCATTGTGGTGTGATGACTAATGACACTGAACACTTTTCCATGTGCTTTTTGGCCACCTGTCTTCTTTTGTGAATTATTCAAGCCTTTTACCCATTTTTTTGTTGGGTTATTTGTCTTTTCTATTATTGAGTTGTAGGAGTTGTATATAGATCTTAGATACTAGTCCTTTATCAAATGTATATGTTACAAACATTTTATAAACAAAATTTCAGGAAATTGAATCCAATAAAATGATAATAACATAATAAAAATAATTTTAAAAACATCATGATCAAGTGGGGTTTATCTCAAGACTGCAGAGTTGGGTGTAACAAAAATCAATAAATATGATTCACTGGATTAACAAGCTAAAAAGGAAAAAGTATGATTATCTTAATACATGGAGAAAAAAACCTGACAAAATCCAACATCCATTCCTGATTTAAAAAAAAAAATACAACTTTCATCAAACTTGGAGTAGAAGGAAACGTTCTCAACCTGATAAAAGGCATCTGCAAAAACCCACAGGTAATATCACACCCAATGGCAAAAAACCTGAATGCTTTACCCCTAACATGAGAACAAGGCAAGGATGCCTGATTTCATCACTTCTGTTCAACATCGTAAGGGAGGTTTTAGCTAAGGCAATTGGCAAAGAAATTGAATTAAAGGAATTTATATTGGAAAGGAAGAAGTAAAATCTGATGGAATCAACCAAAAAAAAAAAAGCTATTAGAACTAACAAGTGAGTTTAGTAAGATTGCAGAATACAAGATCAACCTACAAAAATCGATTGGATTTTTATATGCTAGTAATGAACAGCTGGAAATTGAAAATATTAAAAATACCATTCACCACAGCATCAAAAAATATGAAATACTTATGGATAAATATGACAAAAGATGTGAAGAATCTCTACACTAAAAACAAAATATTGCTGAAAGAAATTAAAGAACACCTAAACAAATCGAGAAATATACTTATTTATATGTCAGAGGAGTCAATATTGTTAAGATATCAGTTTTGTCAAATTGATCTATATATTCAGTGCACTCCCAATCAAAATCCCAGCAGGACTTTTGTAGACAGGGAATCATGGAACTGCAAGGAACCTAAAATAATGAAGACAACTCTGAACTGAAGAAAGTTGAAGAGTTAGCACTATCTGATTTCAAGAATTATTATAAAGTGCATAATCAAAGCCTCATGGTATTGGTATAGAGATAGACAAATATGTCAACAGAACAGAATATACAGTCCACAGAGAAGCCCACACATCTGTGGATAGCTGATTTTTCGCAAAGGCATACAGGCAGCGAAGTGGGAAATGGATAGCCTTTTCAACCAATAGTACTGGAACAAGAGGATAGTTATTTCAAACAAAAACAAAAAAACCAAAACTGTGACCCTTACCTCACACCGGCTACAAAAATTAAGTAAAAAAATGGATCAACAATAAAAAAAAAAACCCCAATTTTTGAAAAACAGGAAAAATATTTTCATGAAAGAAAATATACAAATGACAAAGAAGCACAAGAAAAGATGTTCAACATCAGTAGTAATTAGGATATAAATTCAAACCACAGTGAGGTACCAATACACATCTGCTGGAGTTGCAGAAGTCAAAGAGACTGACCACACCAAACATTGGTGAGGATGTGGAGGAGTTGGAACGCTCATACGTGTGGTTGGGAATGTAAAATGGTACAACCACTTTGAAAAATAAAATGACAGTTTCTTTTTTTTTTTTATCACAGATTAGAACAGTTTCTTTTTTTCTTTTTTTTTTTTGACAGTTTCTTAAAATACTGAACTTACACCTACCATGTGACTCAGCCATTCTGCTCCTAGACATTTACCCAGAAGGAAATAGATGCCCATACAAAGATTTGTACCCTATGCTAATGTCATATCCGCTTTATTTATAACAGCCCTGAACTGGAAACAACTCAAATGTCCAACAACGGGTGACTGGGTAAACAAATTGTGGTAGATTCACAAAATGGAGTATTACTGAGCAATAAAATGGAATGTCCCATTGATACATGCAACAACATGGATGAATCTCAAAATAATTATGCTGAGTAAAAGAAACCAGATCCCCCCAAATAAAGAGTATGCAATGTATCGTCCCATGTGTGGAGAGATGGGAGGGAGGAACTTAAAGGGACGTGAAAAAACTGGGGATGATGGTTAGATTCATTCTCTTGATTGTGGTGATGGTTTTACAGGTTTAAACATATCAAAATTTACAAAATTATACACTTTAAATATGTGCAGTTTATCATGTGTCAGTTATACAGCAATTAAGCTGATTAGGAAGTCTTTTAGGAGAAAATACAGGATCTATTTTTAGGACTGAAATGTAGCTGAGATTTTGAAATGAAGACAAAACACAATGGAAACAAAAGATATTAAAAAAATCCTTCTTTTCTTCAAAAGACACCATAAACAAAGTAAAAGATAAGTTACGACTTAGAAGGGATATATTACTAATAAAAGATCAATGTTAAATTTATGTGAAGAACTTTTACAAACCAGCAAGAAAAAGACAAACCAAGAGAAAAATACAGGAATGAAATGAGAAATGAGAAGGTAATTCAGAGAAAACACAAATGGCTAAAAACCATGAAAAAATGCTGAGTCTCATTAGTAAGCGCACACATGTCACAATGAAATACCACTCTGTACCATGCATTTGGCAAACATTTTAAAATCTGACACTACCAAGCATTGGTGAGGATGTGGAGCAGGTGGAACTCCTAGATGTTACTAGTGGAACTATAAAAAGACGCAATCCTTTTGGAAACTGGGTGACATTTCTACCAGTTGTGGACATACTCACACCAGAGAAACCCACAAGGAGAAACTATAAGGAGACCTATACGTGAATGTTCATAGCAACATCATTTATAGGAGCAAAAACTGGAAGCCCTTTGCTTGCAAAGGTGCAAGCAGATGTCTGAATGGCTGGCTTCCTCCCTGTGTTCAGATCTTTGCTTCTCAGTAAGGCCTTCCCTGATCCTCCAGCCTCCCCTGTCACCTTTCCCTCCTTGGCTTTTAGCAGTTATCCCATCAGATATGTTACATGTTCTACATGTTACAGTTACTTCTTTACTGCTTATTCCCCTCTAGAACGTAAGCTCGATTTTTTTTCCACTACTTTATTCCCAGTTTTTTGCTTTAATGAGTATTTTTGAATGAATCCAAGTGGCTATCAAAAGTAGAGACGATGTGGGGAGGGTATAGCTCAGGTGGTAGAATGCATGCTTTAGCATGCATGAGGTCCTAGGTTCAATCTCCAGTACTTCCTTGAATAAGTAAACAAGTAAACCCAATTACCTCACCGCACACACACACACAGAAGTAGAGAGGATAAACATTGTGGTAAACTCATTCAATGGGAAACTATACAGCAGTGAAAATAAATGAAATACAGCTTCACATACCAAAAAGGATAAATACACGGAGCAAACAATGTAAGTTGCAAATGAAATCTTATGGTATCGATAGCATCTCTGTGAATGCAAAACATGCTTTGTATTGCTCTGGAATACAGACGCCTTGTAGTTTCAGGAAACACGTGGAGCGACCCACATCTCATTCAGGATAGTGGCTGCCTCTGGAGGAACCTGCGGTTTCTGTTGGAGAGGGGGAACACAGGGGTTTCAACCTGTGGGTTGATTTTTTTTCTTTTTCAGCTTAGTGTGTTCACAGGGTTTCACTGAGTTTCTTACAAGTTTATTGTTCTACATATTTTTCTTAGAAGCAAAATGAGCAGACTTCTAACATTAAATTACAGGGATGTGAGAAATTGGAGGCTGAATACTGAGCTGGTGGCAAAGAGCCGTGGAAGGCGGGGCTTCTGCGTGGTTATCAACAGTAGACAAGCATCGGGACTTTCACGTGGGGAACCCACTCCCATCGACTGTTGACCTTAGTGACTCTTGGACTCTTGGCTGGAGGAGACGAATTAATTCTAGGATTTGAGAGCGTAAGGTAACTGTGAGCTAGCTAATTTGTGCTAGTTATTTTACTATTGGTGACCCTACAAACGAGTTCATAAAATGCCCTAGGTGTTCCAGTTAACGCCTCCTGGACTCCCTCTCCCTTTACCTTTCATTCTCATCTGACTATGAGGAAGTGGAACCAGCTGGAGCCCTTCATGCGGCATGGGGTGGCCACACTTTGGGCGTCTCCCAGAGGAAGGGCATGTCCACAGAGAACCTAGATTCTCCTACTCCTCTGGTCTTTTCCCACTCAGAAAGCTCAGTAACAGCTCAGATCCCCTAATAGGGACATCCAAGACGGCTGTCCAGCCCAGCCTTTGCCACCTCGTAGCACAGAGCATAAGGTACCATCCAGCAAGCTGGGGTAGCTGAAGTAGGAGAGGGCCTGGGTAGGAGGGAAGCCAATCACTACACACCTGTAACCGTTCCCAGCCACCCTGGGTGAGCAGCTCCGCACGGAGAGGCCTCCTCTATGCCCCCCCCCCCTTTTTCTGGGTATTACAGGCTGGACTGCAGCCCATGACGCAGAACCTTGAATACACTGTCTGTTGGCTCTACTTTTAATTAAAATACTAACATGTCCACAATCTGACGGCTGATCACCACCCCCTTGGCTACTGCGTTGGTTCATGGGTCACCCCGGCCTTTCCCTCCCGGGCTCGGTCTGCTCTCTACGGAAGCCGGAGAGCTCTGGCGAGGCCGGAGCCCAGGTCTGCTCGGCCCACCTCGCTCAGGGCCGGAGCAGTGACGGCTCCCTGCAGTCGGACACTCTGTGACCACCGTGCTGTTCCCTCAGCTGACAGTCGCAACTAAGGTGAAGTGAACGGGCACGGCGAGCACGGAGCAAGGAGAAGGCGGCGGGGGCGCGGGAAGCCAGGGCCTGGGCAGGGGTGGGAGAGAGGCCTCGGTCCAGGACTCAGTTCGACTCGGTAACAAGCCACGTGGCTTCATACGTGAGGGGAAGCTCAAAGTCAGGCTCCTCATCCGAAAACAGGGCATCATAACAGCCACTTCCTTACAATCTCGCAACTGTTAAGCGACGGAGAGCGCTCGGACTCCCCCACGTTCCTCCAGCTCAGCGCGGCGACGCGAGCCGCCATCTTACGGACGGCGGGCTGATGCTCGCGAGCCGCGATCACCCAGGCGCCCCACGTCGGCCAGCGGCGGCGGGGGAGCGCGGTCCGCCGCTGGGACAGAGCCGCCCGCCCTGCCGCGGCTTCGAACACGGCGACCCGGGTCAGCGCGTCGGAGGGCGCGTTGGAGGCGGCGCAGCCCCAGCAACTTACCGTGGAGGCACTTTCGGCCCCACCGGAAGCGCGCTGCCTGGAACTACCACTCCCAGCAGCCCGCGCGGCGCGCGTCCCGGCCGACGCCGGGGGAGCGGCCGCCATTGTCCGCGGCCGAGGTGAGGCGGTCGCCCGGACGGTCTGGCTGCTGCTGCTGCTGCTGCTGCTGCGTTCGCCGCTGCCGCCGGCCGGGAGGGTCGGGAGAGGCGGCGCCTACGCTCGCGGCGGGCGCGGCGCCAGGGCGGGTCCTCGGCCCGCCTTCGGTCTGGAGGCCGCGCCGGACCAGCTAGGCGGGCCCCGGTGAACCCTGCTTGTCGGGCTTTTGTCCCCCGGGCGGGAACCGCGAGCGTACGGCCGGGCCGGGCCGAGCGCTCCCCGTGAAGCGCGAGCGAGCTTGCTCAGTCGTTCTCGAAGAGCGGCGGCGCCGGCCCGCGAGGTGGGAGGCCTGTGGCTCGCAGGACGGGCGGTGAGCATCACTTCCGAGCCGGGGTGCGGAGGAAATCTGGGGCGGGAGGCCGGGAGGCTTGAGGTGAGGACCCCTCCGAGGCCTCTCCGGGAATCCACCTTTCCATTTCTCCTGCGAGCCCGTCCTCCTCTGGCCCGGAGGGAAGTCAGAAGTGGGCTGGGGATAGCCCGGGGCGCCTGCAGACGTGCCGTGACCGGAGGACTTTGTCCAGTTGCAGACAGCGGTGCAGAATACTCAGTGTTCCGCCTCGGCGTTTGGGCGCAGATCTCGGGTCTCCCGGAGCCCAGTGGGTGTCCCAGTGCTTTGTAGACGCTCCCAGGAAGTCGCGAAGCCCTGCCAGTTGGCGTTGGTACACTCAGAGGTTGCATAAAGACCTAGAACCTGGGGAATGGGAGGAGGACGGGGTTTGGGCTCCAAATTCGGCTTTCCGTTGGCCTCTGCACCAGGAGAAAGAGGCTTGGGCCTGGCAGGTCTTTCAGGTGGTTTTTTTTGGTTTTTAAGCTAAGATTTATGTGACATGAAATTAACCATATTAGCGTACAAATCAGTGGTTTTGTTGTACGTTGAGAACGTTATGCGGTCCTCACCACTATATAACTCCAGAACATTTTCATCACCCCCTCGCAAAAAAAAAAAAAATCCAACCGTGAACCTATTAAGCGGCCACTTCCCGTTCCTCTCTCCCTCTCAGCTCCAGGCAACCATTTACATACGAAGGTTGTAGGTAGATTTTACATTAATTTTTGTTAAGTCAACAGAAAGTTACCTCTCTTGGGAACCAGAGACAAATTTCCGCTGTCTCCTCCTGGACTGTTCCCTTTTTCAGCTTATTCAAGTCACCCTTCATTTCTTTTCAGGAATTCTGTTATGTTTTGACACGTACATTCTATTTTCTTATAATGCTCCCTAGGAGTCTTTTGTTGCTTCTGTAGTTGTGTTCTCTTTATTCCCACAGGATCGTCTGTGAGAAAACC
Organism: Camelus bactrianus; assembly: GCF_048773025.1. NCBI lineage: Eukaryota > Metazoa > Chordata > Mammalia > Artiodactyla > Camelidae > Camelus > Camelus bactrianus. The sequence continues at coordinate 412,519 of NC_133547.1, forward strand.
ACTTTTGTCTTTTTCCACTTTTGTGACTAGGTGGGTATTGGAGCTGCTTTCTGTAATCACCCAGATCCACTGCTCCTGGGCAAGTGCCTGGTGGATTAATCCTGCAGGATGGCTGCCATCAACCCTTGGGCCTCCTGGGGTGAGTCTAAATCCCTGTTTCTTCTGGGCCTCCCCAGCAATGCCCTGCTGTAGCCAGGGGTCAGAGCTGAAGGGAGGTTGGGCTGAGGGCTTTTGGGGATTGGAAGGGATCTCTCTGACTTGGTACAGAATTAGAACTGAGTGAGATTTTTAAAAAATTGTCTGTTCATATAAAAGACAAGTGTAATTTTTGTGTATTTTATAGTCATTTCCTGAGACATTAGTTCTAAGAGATGTTTCTGGTGATTTGTGGGATTTTTTGGAAAACAGTCATACCTACAACTAAAAATTCTCTACTATTTTCATGTTTTTTTACTTTTATTATTGTTTATTATTTATATAGTATTGGTTTATAATTTAAGAACATATTTTTCAAAATTAGGTGATGTTAATTTTATCAGCTACTTTTCCAGCCATTTAAAGGGATCTATTCTGTCATATCAATAAATTTCCTGCAAGTGACCCACCTGTGCATTTCCACTATAAATTTAGCTTATGTTGGATTTTTTTTTACATGTCCCTGGGCTCTGTTTATGGAATTCTGTTATGCCCATTAGTGAGACAGGTCTCCTCTTCCGTTTTGTTGCCTTCAGTCACTAGAATTGATATCACAATTCTTTCTTTTCCTTGTCCTAACCTGATCCTCTGGTGCAGGTTTCCTTACGGACCAGTCCTGGGGGATGGCGGCTGTTGACCCGTGGGCTTCCTGGGGTGAGTCCAGAACCCATATCCTCATCAGCCACGTTGGCTGCCATGTCATGGCCTCTCCCAGCAGTAACCTGCCATTACTGGGGCTCAGAGCTTAGGAGCCAGGTCTTAGGACAGGGACGGTGGTCCAGATCTGTCTCTGTGCAGAGCTGAAGCAGGAAAGGATCAGAAGATTCCACGAGGGATTTCAGAGTGGTGACATTTCCAGGACAGGATGTATGAGAATGAATGTGTGGCCATTTAGGCCCCAGGCCCAGAAAGGCTGTAAACAGACACTGCTTCTCTGAGACAGTGCCTTGGAGCAGAGGGAGATGGTCCATGGTTTCTGTGTTGAGTCACATTCTTTAACTTCTCTGGCCCCATGTCCTTCATCTGTACCATGAGGAGGTGGGTCTTTTCCCTTGCCCGAAGGGGCGGGCCAGGATCCAGAGGTAGGATTTCTGTGGGCACACTTCAGCAGGGAGAGCTGCCTCTGTGACTTCACTTTCCTCCCCCAGCTCTGTGTCCTCAGGACGCTGCCTGGCGCATGGAGGAGACCCCTGAGGAGAGGAGGAGGGCCCCCGGGTTCCCGACAGCCCAGGCCCAGGTGAGATGGGGCTTCTGCTTTTTCCTGAGGGGTTACCCTGTTCCCTAAGGTGTTCAGGGTATCCCCAGCCATCCCAGTCAACATGGTTCCTCAGTTTACCATGGCTAGGGTTTAGGTAGAGAAGGAATCAGCCAGAATTTGATTGATTCTTGAGCGTGGGTAGGGGGAATTCAGTTTTCCATGACTGGGAGCCTTATTGTCAACCAGCCTGTTCAGAGTCCTGAGCCCCAGCTGTGCTATGGGCTGTTTGGTAGGTAAGGGACACCCCCTTTGGCTAGCAGCCCCTCCTCTCCCACCTTCGCACACGTATTCAGTGCCGGATGCAGGTTGATGCAGGGATGCTGTCCATTAAGCTCTGTGCTTGCCGGGGGTGGGTACCCCCATCCCAAGGAGCTCCCAGGCCCCTCTGCAGGGTTGGTCAGTCGGCTCCTGAGGCCTCACGAGCTGCCTGGTGCTACACACGTGGTCAGGCCCCAAAGAGCCAGAGATGCTTAGGGAGGCGCTGAGCCTGGAAGTAGCGAGCACACCTGGTGCCCTGGGAGGTGGGCAGGTCTGTATGGAGGTTGTGTGCCCAAACATCTGGGGCCCCTCTGCTGTGGAGGGGGAGGCGCCTGGGAGACGGGACACTCCTGAGCAGGGAGGTAGCTGGGACACACCAGCCTGGCGAGCAGGAAATCGGTTCCTGCGGCACCACAGGGACACACTGCATGACCAGCATCTGTGTGAAGGCTGACTGGAGTGAGATTTTAGGCCAAGGAGGCCGGGCCTGACTCAACCATGTCCTGAATGCCTGCTGCAGAGCCAGGGCACCATCCTGGTGGTAATAAAGAGCCTCAGAAGTCTTGGGAGCAGGAGACATCAGGGTCTGGAATGGGGCTGGAAAGATGCCCCTGGCAGGGGAGTGGAAAGAAGAGGGAGGTGGGAAGCAGATTCAGGCTTCAATCTGACCAGCACCCAGAAGCAAGGTGTGAGGTATGAGGGAGTCAGTCAAAGCAGGAGGACTTTGTGACTGTAAGGCCATGACGGTGGCTCCAGAGAGAAGTAGGGCAGCAGAGCTAATGGTGTTGGAGAGGTGTAGTCTCCCTCCTCCCTCCTGCCACACCCCCTGCTAGAGGCAGCCACTTAGAAAAAAACATTTTTTGTAGCAGCTTTATTAAAGTATAACTCAGATACCATAAAGTTCAACCTTTTAAAGCATATAGTTGGGTGACTTTCAGTATATTCACAGAGCTGTGCAGCCATCACCAGTATTTAATTCTAGAACATTTTCATCAAGCGAAAAAGAAGCCCCATACCCATTAGTAGTTACCCCCGTTTCCTCAGCCCCCAGCCCCCGGCAAGCACTAATCTGCTTTCTTTCTCGACATTTCATATAAAGGGAATCAGACAATACATGGCCTCTGGTGTCTGGCGACTGTCACTGTAGCAAGTTTTCAAGGCTCATCTATGTTTTATCATGTTACCATTTTTCTTCTTTCCATGGCTCAGAAGTAGCCATTTTTAACTTCTTCAGTTTCTTAGGGTTATTTCTAAATTAGGGATTTTTATCCTAATTCATCAAATTTACATAGTCTGTAATGATTCTCTGCTATGAAAGACAAAGAATAGTTTCATTACTATATTTAGGGTTTTTGTTTCTAAGTTAAAACAATGAATCATGCACATGTGAGATACTGTGATATAAAAATATTAACATCTCTGTTCAACTTTATGCCTTCTACTAAATTAAAAAATAAAAGGACCCCTCCCACAGTTTGAAAGCTGACTGGTGAAGTCCATCGTAGTAACTGCCACCACCCATGGCAGCGCTGCTGTCTCAGGGAGACAGAAAGGCCTGAACCTCAGGATGCAGGGAGGTGGCTGTCAGGCGTCAGAACCTGGGCGGCTGTGGTGTTAGCTGCTGTTACAGGGTGCAATTGGTTTTAGATTCTGTAACAGTTAATAGGGAAGCTAGACTAGGCTGAAGGATGAGCCCTGATCAGTCGCTGGGGATCAGAAGTTAGCTGTAGTGAACTGACATGAAGTTCTGAAAACCACTGTGCTGTACTCTGCTGTCAGTTTATGTGAGGGTTTCTGAGAATTACTAGCCAAGAAATGGCAAGAGAATAAAAATGGAGAATTAAAATAACATCGCCCTGCAGTGTCTGAAGAGTTGTGATTCCTAAGCACATATTCCTGGCCCCATCCCCGCACTCACTTTGGATCTCTCCCTGGAAACTCAAGAGCTGATTATGTGAATTTTGTGTTAAGTGAGGTCTTCAGGAACACAAGTGAGTGCCCCTTATCCCTCTATTGTCCCCTCCGAATTAAGCATTGAAATAAAGCATTCATCTGGTGAAAAACGTCAAATGCTGTCATCCCTTGTTACCTGAACAGTCTGATCTTAGAAACAGTTTGGATAGTGAAGTTTCAGCTAGTTGGAGCACAGGTCCCATTATGTTGATGAATGGGGGAATAATAATATCCCAGCCCATGTAAACCCCCCGCCAGCCTCCCCAAATGTGAAAACTCTCAAGGCCCTCTAACCACCAAAGATTTGTACACAGTAAACATTCACAGAGAACACCAGTAGTTGAATACTCTGCCCCTATCCTTGATTGTCTCTAGGATGAGCACGATCTAGTTATGTTTTTCTTCTCTGCAAAGTTTGCCCTAAAACCTTAATAAATAAGGAAATTGTGGAGATGCCAGAGTCCATCTGAATGTACCCAGGTTCCATGAAGGGGCAAATTGTCAGAGAATTCAGGTAATGCAGGAGCAGGCAGATGAGATCTTGTCAGCAAGCAGCCAAGACCCAGCTTGGCACCCCTGTACCCTCCGTTAAGCCCTCCTGTGTGCCAGCGGATTGCTCATAAAGTGCTTTAGAATGCCTGGGCAAATGTTCATATGTGTGTACAAAGCAGTACATCTAAAAATGTTTACAAGAATGTGGGTGAAACATCTTTGCAACTCATAGCAGATGGTATTTGGAAAGTGGGAGTTCAGGTGAGGGGGTTACAGGGGAAGTGGAAGGGCTCACTGGTACCCCAGACTGGGCCCTCAGTCCTGCCACCTTGCCCTGAGCATTAGGTCGCAGTGATACCGGCATCTCGTCTCCCAGCCCCACCTCTTGTCTCCACAGCCTGTCTTCTGCCATCTCTCCTGTTCCTCACCAGCCTCAGTTTTGCATTCTTCTCTGTATCCCTAAGGCCTCCATGATTTGTGGGCCCCAGCAGAGGGCATGTTCCTCTGGGAGTCTTTTTTCTTGCTGTTTGGCAGTCCGTGGGCCCTTCAGTTTTTGGTGACATCTCAATTCTGGAAATCTTTCTTTTTAAAATTTTTATTTTGACAAATCCCATAATTGCAGAAAAGTACAAGAAGTGATTAAACATCCCCATCACTCCAAATGAACAGTGCTCAGTGTCTGCCACGTCTGCTTTGCTTTCCTTTTTAGTCCCCAGTAACATTCCCTCCCCACCCTCCTCAGGGTGACCCCTCAAGATGGCGCGCACAGCTGGTCCATTTTCACACAAGTAGGCAGTAAATCACGTAGGCATTGCAAGTTGAATAACCTCTTCTTTTTAGACAATGCTTTTTCTACATGGAACTTTTCTACACCTCTCTGCTCACTCGGGCAGGTTTGAGGCCCATCCATGTGAAGGTAGAGGTCAAGCACGTTTCTTTTGTCCCATCAGAGAAGTGGGCTTGGTTCGTTTCTTCTGTCCTCCCTCCCTCCACCGTTTTTCCTGTTGCAGACGGCCGGTAGGACATTCTTGGAGTTCTGTGTGCATACGTGCATGTGCCCCAGAAGCAGATTTCTGCTGAATTTCATGGGGCGTGTGTGTTTCAGTATGACTAGTGCGGCCTCGTGGCTCTGAAGAGGTAAAGCCCTTCTCAGTCTCACACTCTGGGAGGAGGTGCCTGTTTCCCCACATTTCTGCTGATACTTGACAGTATTGGGTGTTTTAATTTTTGCTTACCTCAAGACTGAAAAAGTTTTATTTTAATTTGTATTTCCTTGATTGCCAGTGAGGTTGAATACCTTTGCATGTAGTTACTGCCCATCTGTGTTTCCTTCTCTCTGTGTGCCTCCCCATCCCTAGGTTTCTGTAGACTCTGACTTCCTGTTAAAGGGACATTTCATGCTTTCTGGCTCCTGCCTTTGGATTGTGTGTATGGGTTGTCTTCTAATCTATAGCTTGTCCTCACTTTGGTGTCTTATCAGAGAGGTGTTTTTTGGTGAGTTTTTGTCAGAAATACCTGTTTATGGCTGGTGTTTGTGTCTTTTTAAAAGAAGTCCTATATTTTTAAAAAAATTCCCTCCCGTCCTTGTCTTTTATATTTTTATGAGGTCAGCTGTTACATGGCCTCCTGACCTGATTACTGTGTCTTCTTCATATTCTGTGAATTCTTTCCTGTGTTCTGAGCCTCTCACGTCCTGTCCTGTTTTATACGGAGACTCCAATCCAGGAGTTAGAATTACAGCTCATTGAAAGTTGGATGCAACCGCTGCCTGGATTCTGTCTTGGCCGCCACGTTCGGTCTCCAGCTGAGCAGCAGGTGTCCTTGCGTGCGCAGGGGCCCTCTGGTCCATCCGTGTTTCCCAAAGAAGAGCTGTGAGGCTGTGTCTGACAGTTGTGCTTGGTGCAGCTGAGCTGATCTGGTGCCTTATCAATTTGCCTCCCTCCCTCCCTGTGTCTGTCTGTTTGCGTCTCTCTGTCTCCTGACAAGTCTCACTCTAAACTCCATGGGCCTGGGTGGGCCGAGATCACCAGGTCGGTTCTGCTTCCAGTTTTGTGAGTGCACAGCTGGCTGTCAGGCAGAGACCTCACTCTTCTCCCTGTGTTGGGCTGAAGAGGGCTCAGCTCAGGGGTGGTCACTCACCTGGGCAGCGAGACCCTCCCACACTCTTGAGTCTCAGAGGGTCCGGGGAGTTTTGCCCACAGGGTGGAATGGCTGGCAGGGAGGTGGGGCAGCTGGTAAAGCCCACCTGAGTGTGGACCTGACTGTCACTCTGCCTTCATTTTAGCTCAGAGCCCAGAGCCTCTCCTGGTCCTTCTCCTGCAACCCCTTCTAATGTGCAGCTGGGGCCTCTGCTCTGCTGCTTCGGTTGGCCGTGCTGCCACCTGCCCCCTGTCCTGCAGGAGTGTGCAGACTGCTACATGCCAGCAGCCTCATCTCTTCATTGGTGCAGTGTCTTTTACTTTCTTAAAAAACTTTAGATTTTTAAACCCTACATTAGCTTCCTGTTGCTGCTATAACAGATTACCACAAACTTAATGGCTTAGAGCAGCATGAATTTATTCCCTAGTTCTGGAGCTGAGTCTGTGTTCCTTCTGGAGGCTCAGGGAGAATCTTCCTCCCTTCTTCGCTGGCTCCTAGAGGTGCCTGCATTTCCTGGCTCATGGCCCCTCCACTTTCATTGTGCATCACATTGACCTCTGCTTCCACCCTGTCATTTTCTCTGATGCAGGCCCTCCTGCCTGTCACTGGTCCAGACCCTTGTGATTACATTGAGCCCAGCGGGTCATCCAGGATCATCTCCCCATCTCAGCGTCCTTAGTGGAACCACATCTCTGCAACATGATCTCTTTTGTTAGATTAAAGTAGCAGTTACTAGGATGGTTACGTCTTTGGCAGGACCATTAGTCAGCTGACCACAGGCACCCGTATTCACCAGCCTTAGCAACTGTCACCTTTCAGCTTTCTGCCTTTTCATCTATTCTGGCACAACCTTTTTATTTTTATATAAAAAAAAAAAGTATTTTAAAGCAAACCTCAGATACTGTATCATTTTACCCGTAAACAGTTCTGTGTGTATATCTGAGACATACATACCTTTTAGAAGATAAACATTGCTTTCATCACACCCAGCAAAATTAACGGCGGTTCCTTAGTGTCACCTAATACCCAGCCCACGTTCGGTTTTCCCCACTTGTCCCCAGTGTCTTTTGCAGTTGGTTCATTCAGATCAGGACCCCAGGGAGGACCACACATTGCATGTGCTTCGTAGGCTGGAGAAAGCAGGTCGCCTGTCTTAGGGTTTCCCTGATTTTTGCCCCTGTGGCGTCATTGAATGTTCCTCCATCCCTCCGACTCCTGTTGTCTGGCAGTTGGGCTGCAGCAGATTCAGACTTTGTATTTTGGGTGTGCGTGCTTGATGGGTGGTGCTGGGTCCTTCCTACTGTGTGATGCCAGTGGGCTCGGGATGTCTGGTTGCCCCACTGCAAGATGCTGTGACGGATTATTGGGTGCCGGTGTTGTCGGCCTGACCCCTCCATCGTAAATTCCCCTGCGGGCCGTTCACCCGTGGTTTCACAGTCATTGATGTTCATGGCCAGTGTGCACTTTCTTTTAGGGTTTGCAGAATCTCTGATGATTTCATTCCTTCTGAGATTCTTAGGTGTAGTTCTTTTGTTCCTTTTTAAGTGTGTGTGTGGGGGGGGTCCGTCGGGGTCTTGGGAGGGCTGGGAGGTGAACGTGTGGTCCGTCCCCCAGCTTGACAGCTGCCGGGGTGTGGGTTTGGAGCCGACCGAGTAGATGGCGCCCTCCAGGGAGGTTAGGTGGCAGGAGAGGAGCCCCCGGGAGGAGCGCGGGGGCAGGAACAGGGCCCTCTCCCAGCTGGTGCACTGCTCTACCGGTTAAGTGTTACATTTAAGTAAAAAGTTTACGTTACCCCAAAACGTAGACGCAGCAGCCGTCACAGAAACGGAGGCCCGGGCCGGTCTGTGAGAGGGAACCCAAGAAATCGGCGTAAAGGAGTCCGAGGCGGGGGAGGGCTTCCCCGCGGGAGGTTGGGGCGCGCAGTTTCCAGTGGTTTTTGGAGTAAGGGACTCGCTGGAGCAGAGCCAGCGGTGTGGACGGGAGGGGGGCGGCTCCGACGCGCGGAGTCGGAGTCGGTGCTGGAAGACCCAGCACGGGGCGGCCCGGCTCAGAGATGCCGGGCTGCAGGGGCCCGGAGAGGAAGGCGGTAGGCTGGGGGGGGGGGGGGCGGGGCAGAGGCGAGACGGGCGGGGCGCGCTGCACGCGTGCGGTTCCGCGGGCGCTCGTCCCGTGGGTCTGCGCCGACGTGGAGGGGGCACCGAGCGCGCAGGCAGGCCAGGAGGGGCCCGAGAAAGGAGGAGGGGATGTGGGGTTTGTAGCTCACCCGCCACCCGCACCTCGAGGGAGGGCGCGACCCCACCCCACCTCGGAAAAGCCCAGATCCCCGGGCTCACGTTGACTGCTTCACAGGACTGTAAGGGTTAGGATTCACTGCAAAAATCAGACTTCCCTTTGTTTTTCTGTGGGTATTCCCGGTTTTCCTTTTCCTAAAAGCACCAGTTTGAACTTGTAAAAACTCAGAGTGCTTTGACAGCAACTGTAAGTGATTCTCCTTGACTTGGGCTGCTCTGCACAGGCAATCCTGTCTCACAACCCACCTCTAGTTCTCCGGCTGGAGACAATCTGGGAGTGGAAACTTCTCCGCTGTGCCCGGGAAGACAGGCTCTGAGTGTTTGGATCACCCTTCCAGGTCCGCGATCCCTGTGGAGCATATGCCACCCCCAGGTTCTCTGGTCTGTGACCAGGGCTCATTATCTGTGTCCACTCTGGTCCAGGTCTTGTCAAGTGTCTGCAGCTCCAGAGAAGCAGGGGGCTTGCCCTGGTGGGAATCCTGCCCACACTCGCCAGTGTTACCAGAATTGCGCAAGGCGCTTAGGAGAGACCTGCTCATCTTTACTGTCGTCATTGTGGGCCCAGATACCTGATTCCCTAAGTGTACATCCCAGATGCAGGGTCCCCAGGGCTCCCAGTGAGACCTGAGCCAGGCCAGGAATATGGAACGCTTCCAGGGCAGACAGTTCCTCTACATCCTGTCCCCTCCCCAGGGCTATCAGCCTCATTCCACCCCCAGAAAACACGGGAAGGGGTAACTCCGGGCTGAGGAGGAACATGTGTGTCTTTTAGGAAACTGTGACCTTTAAGGACGTGGCTGTGGACTTCACCCAGGAGGAGTGGGGGCAGCTGGACCCTGTTCAGAGAACCCTGTACCGTGACGTGATGCTGGAGACCTATGGGCACCTGCTCTCTGTGGGTAAGGCGGGCGCTGCACAAGTAAACGAGGCTGCCGCCCTGCAGTACCTTCTGCTGTGTGTTTACAGCTCGCGGGGGCCTCACAAGGGCTGAGGTGGTGATGAAATCCCTAGTGCTCATAAGGCATGTCGTGAAGTCTTTCACGAGGAACAGACAGGAGGGTTACTGGCCACACTTATCCGTGCTTTTCCTCCACGTGCAGGGAATCAGATCGCCAAGCCCGAGGTCATCTCCCTGCTGGAGCAAGGAGAAGAGCCGTGGTCCATGGACCGGGTGTATCCCCCTCAACGCACCTGTCCAGGTGAGAGCAGGCCCCAGGTGGGAGTGGGGAGCCTTCCTCCAGGCCTCCTTGTTGGAGACACAGGTGAGACCATGAGGACGCCACTGCCTCGGAGACAGCCGCAGCCACTCCCGAGGAGCTGTGTCCCTCGTACTGACTGTTTTCCTGCCGTTGAGTCAGAGCAAGGTGCCCCTCTTTCTACCAGGGTAACTGTCTGTAAGGGTTCCCTCCTCACCCCTACTCTCCCTTCCGCTCCAGTGCCTCTCATCCTGTCTTCTCTCCCTTTCTCCTGGGTGACTTCTCCTCATTTACCTGCTTTTTAATTTTTTATTGTTAAACTTACAGCCTATAGTCACAGACTGTTCTTTAAAAAAAAAAACCAAAAACGGTTTTTTTGTATAGATACTGTATTCACATGGTTAAAAAAGCTCAAAGCTGTATAAAATGTGTAAACTGATAAAAACCCATACTCCCTCCTCTTGCCCACATTATCTTTATCCCCCAGACACACACACACACACACACACACACACACACACACACACGTACACACAGGTGGCCACTTTCTTTTTACAAAAATCTTGGGTTGTTTTATTAGTGATTGTCCTGGGAATTGTAATTAACATCCTAATTTATAACAATCTAGCTTGGATTACTATTAGTTTAATTTTGATAGTGTATAAAAACTTTGCTTCTGTGTAGCTCAGTCCTCCCCCTTTTGTGCTATTATTGTCACAGATTACATTGTACATTTGTGTCCCTTAACACAGGTTTATAATGATTGTTTTCTGTAGTTGTATATTAAATCAGATAGGAAACAAACAAAAAATGCCTTTGCGCAGTCTTGCTGTGTTACCTGTGTAGTTACCTGTATTGGTGGTCTGTATTTCAAGTTACGTCTAGTGCCCTTTTATCTCAGCTAAAGAATTTGCAGCATTTCTTGTAGGGCAGGTTTACTAGCAGCAAACCAGAGTTTTCTTTATCTGGGAATGTCTTGATCACTCCATTTTTGAGGGATAGCTTTGCCAGATATGTATTTGATGATTGACACTTTTTTCTCTCCGGCCACTGTGGTCTCTGATGAGGAGGAGGCTGGTGGTCTGGGTGAGGGTCTCTGGTGTGCGATGACTTGCTTCTCCTGCTGCTTTCAGGATTCTCTCTTTGGCTCTGGGAGTTTGAGAGCGGTGTACGCAGGTGGCCGTCTAGATTGCTGGGAGCAGGGCAGAACTTCTCACAGCTCCTCTGGGCATCCCACTCCTCCACTTCTCTTTTCACTGTTTTGGTTTGTGCATTTGGTTTGCTCCAACTGTCTTCCATCATCTCAGACAGTAGCGCCTGTAAGTGTTTGACAAATACCTACTTCCTAGAGGTTTTTAGGACTGTGCAAGTTCCCAGCAAGCCTTTCGAGTGGGGTCTCCCGGGGACCCACCAAGCAGGTCAGATGGTGACTGCCCTTTGGGGCGAGGCTTTGGGGAAGCTCTAACTCGGTCTGCTCCTGCAGCACCAGAGACGCGGGCTGCTGTTTTCTAGTTGCTGCTGCTGAGCTCAGGAGTCAGAGATGGGTTTAGGGTGAGTTAGAATACCACAGAACTCAGCTGTTTTCCTTGAATAAATTCCCCTTGGGTTGCTGCAAGGCTTTGTTAATTTATAGAATTCTGAAGAAATTTATTCTGTCAGTTTTTGCCAGCTTTATGGTTGCTTTTCCAGAAGGGTGAGATTTCAGAGGTCCTTACTTTGCCATTTTCGCTGAGGTTTTGCCCAGGTTAGTTACTTTCAGTGATTTCTATTGTTTGTTTCCAGAGTCTCTTTATTCAGCTGCAGGCACATAGGTGTGCGTGGTTACTGTTCACCTTGCCAAAAGTGGGACAGAGCACATCGTTCTGCGTCATGCTGCTTTTAACTTGACGGTGTGCCATGGCCTCCTTGAGTCCTGAAGGTGGACGTCTTCCCGTCCAGTCTACCAAAGTGGGCTTTTGTGGAGTCTTCCCCATTGCCCCCATTTAGATCTGAAACCTCCCACCAAGGACTCGTGAATTCCAGTAGCTTTAACTGTCCCACCATCTTGCTGGCCAGTCTCTGTAACCATCCTGGGCCCTGCAGCTCCACCGCTGCCATCGTTACACTTGTACTGCCCTGCACATCATTCGGCTGCCTCCTTGATCTCAACAGAACCAGGAACCCCAGCTCCTCCTGAGATGTGCGTCCATTGTGCTGGCCGTCTGTGAGTCCTGCGTGCTGGACATTTGGAAGCTGCCCTGACTTCCTGCCCTTTCTTCTCTGAGGAGTAGTCTCCCTTCTGCCTTCCGAGGCTTTCTTCCTCTGAAGTGCCCACTGTGTCATTCTTCCTCCACCGACATCCCCGCCACGTGCTTCCCCATAAAATCCTAGCTCAGGTTGATGAGTGCATTGTTATTTGTTACTAGCTTCCTCAGATGTTAACTCTGGATTTATGCCCCTGGAGTCGTCCATTACGAGGGCTCTGCCAGTAAACCTACAGTGACTTGAGTTGCCTTTTAAATAACTCAGCTGAGATTTGAAGACCTTCCAGTTTTTTGTTATTTTTCTCTTTTCCTGACTAGCTCCTACAGTTCACTCAGCTGGCTTCCTGAAGGCCCCCCTCACATTTCAGTCGCATCGCCCAGGCCTTTGCTCATGCCCCGCTAGCAGGCTGCCTGTGCCGGAGCCACGCTCAGAGACTGAGCTCATGCCATTTCTCTCATGTGAAACCTGCCTTGATTGTTTCTGTCGGTGCTGGTCTCCTCCGACCTCCCACGTACTTAGCGTCTGCAACCCCACAGTCTGTTCATAGCTGTTCAGATTGTTCTTTCATCACATAGATTATAAGTTACAGGTGGAGGAGACACTCTAGCTGTGAGTACTGAGTATAAAGCTGGACAGGAATTGCTTATTTGGTCACTGACTTGGTCAAGTACCATTTTTGAAAGTTTCTACTGGAAGAATTCAAAAGCTGTGTGAAAATCATTCCCTGACATCTAGGGGCTAAGCTTGGGATTGGTAATAAATGCCAGTTCTTCAGCAGAGAAGGATCCCTGTTGTAATGGATTTGGGTAGTAAAAAGGGGGCGGTGGTGTATAGAGAAGAAAGAAGACAAGGGTCTAGGTCCTGCTGGGTACTGCAGCTTTAGCCCCTGTGGTGTGCTGAACAACGACCCCCCACCAAAAATGTCCGCTTCCTGTACTTGTGCATAGGGTGCCTTATGTGGCAAAGGGGGTTTTCAGATGTGAATGAAACCCTGGGTCCTGAGATGGAGAGATTGTCTTGGATTATATGGGTGGGCTCATTGTAATCGTGAGGCCCTCACGAGAGTGAGTCAGGAGTATCAGACGCAGGTATAACTGACAGGAGCAGAGGTTGGAATGATATTCTTTGAAGATGGGAGAGGAGCGACAAGCCAAAGAATGCAGGCAGCTTCTAATGCTGGAAAAGGCATCAATGAGGATTCTCCCCTGGAGCCTGCAGAAGAAAGCTAGCTTGATTTTAACCCAGTAAAAAGCCATCGAGGACTTCTGACCTCCAGCCTGTAAGACAGTGAATTTGTGTGCTCATCAGGCGCTGCATGTGTGGTATGTGTCACAGCAGCGAGAGGGCACTGATTCAGACCCCTCCCACTGTTGAGGGGCCGACACTCAGCAGTGATGAGAGGTGGCTCCCACGTAATGGATTTGCCAGACCTTTCGCTGGATTCTCAGTCCCATGTAATCCTGGGAAGGGTCCTCTAAGGATAGTGGCAGAGCGGGGGCTTCCGCGAGCTGCAGCCTGACAGCCCGTGTGTGTCTGTCTCACTGCGTCCTCCCAGCCTGCAGGTGGCGCTGGTGTGGGAAGCACTGTAGCGGTGCCCTTAAAGCCTGTGGTGGCTGCCCTGGGGCAGATGAGTTCTGTGTTACTGACGGCACCGTCTGTGGCGTGGGAAATGCTGTGACAGCTCGAAGCTTCTGTTGGTGATGCTTTCTCTTATCCCAACCCCTCCTTTTTCTGGCAGGTGTCACAGTAGTGGAGCAGTAAGGACCTTATAGCACAGAAATGAATTAGCACACTTGAGTAACTTAAACGTTAGTTGCTGAGGGGCTGGTTGTACATCTTTCTTTTTTTCAAGCCAGTTAATTTCTTAGTTTTCACCTGAATTGTGTTGGGACCCTCCAGACCACCCCCAGGTTCAGCGATTCACTAGAGGGACTCCCTGGACTCAAACATTATACTCAAGATGATGGTTTATGACCTTTGTGAAAGGACACAAGGCAGCATCAGCCAGGGGAAGGTGCAGGGAGCAGGTCCAAAGGGGACCGGGTGCAGGCTTTCTGCAGTCCTTTCCCAGTCCCTTTGCACAGGACACGCTTAGTTCCTTCAGCAAGGAGCTGTGACAGTGTGTGTGGCGTGTCATCGACTAGGGCAGCGTGCCTGAGCCTTGGAGCCAGGTGTTTCCCGGGGGGTTGGCCATTTAGGCACACATGGCTGACTGTAATCACGGAGGCTGCAGAACCCTGGAAGGAAAGCAAGTGTTCATAAATGACGTTGTTTGTACAGACCGTCTAGAGAAATTGGCTCAGTGTGCTTCAAGGCCTTACGCAGGCAAAACTCTCACATGAGTTAGAACATTCCAAGGTCTCAGTTCCTAGGAGTTGGCCCAGGGAGTCATGAAACAGGCCTTTTTAGCAATGTGCAAAGTTTGAGCAACTCAGGTGTGCAGAGTTAACTCCTTCCTGCACACCCTTATTCTGGTCCTCTTTTCCTGGGAAAATACTCCTATATGGGTTTTATTCGTATTCAGCGCACACTGTAGTCTGGTAACCACTTTGATTCACTTTTTACTCACTATTACAATCTTTCTCTGGGTTGCAAGTCTATTTGGAAACAAGTTCCCACTTGCCTTCTCAGTAAATTGGACAATAAATCTTACCTTTTCCATTTTGCTCTTAGAGGTTCTTTCTCTGTGCTCTCATGAGGTTTTTTTCTGTTTATTTCAGAGTGGATGAGAAATCTTGAAAGCAAAGCATTGATCCCAACACAGAGCATTTTTGAGGAGGAACGGTCCCATAGCCTGAAGCTGGAGAGACACATATGGGATGACCCCTGGCTCTCCAGGTTAGAAGTTCTGGGATGTAAGGACCAGTTAGGAATGTGTCACATGAACCGGAGTACAGCTGTGAGGCAGACGGTCTTCATGCAGAAGCAAGTGCTGTCTCAGAGAAGCTCTGAGTTCTGTGAACTTGGGGCTGGGTGTAGCCAGAGCTTAAACATTGTTCCATCTCAGAAAGTTTCTCAAGTAGAACATTTCTATAAGCCTGATACAAATGCTGGAAGTTGGAGATGTAACTCAGCCATAATGTTCACAGATAAGATTACCTGTGAAAACAGTGAGTGTGACGGAGCCTTCTGCCAGTCCGTGCAGCCTGCTCAGCCTGCAGGGCTGCACGCTGGAGACAGCCATCTCACGTGTACGGATGCCGTTAAATCTTTGAATCATATACTGCATTTTGGTGACCATGTGGGAATGCATACAGGAGAAAAGCTCTATGAATATAAGGAATGCCATCAAATCTTCAACCAGGGCCCATCATTCAGTGAACATCCAAGACTTCATATTGGAGGAAACCAGTATGATTACAAAGAATATGAGAATATCTTTTACTTCTCATCCTTTATGGAACACCAGAAAATCGGTACTGTTGAGAGAGCATGTAAGTACAACGAATGGGAGAAAGTCTTTGGGTACGATGCGTTCCTTACACAGCACACGAGCACTTACACTGCAGAGCAACCCTACGAATATAATGAGTGTGGGACGTCTTTCATCTGGAGCTCCTACCTTATCCAACATAAGAAAACTCATACTGGAGAGAAACCCTACGAATGTGATAAATGTGGAAAAGTTTTTCGGAATCGTTCGGCCCTTACTAAACATGAACGGACTCACGCTGGAATAAAACCCTACGAATGTAATAAATGTGGAAAAGCCTTCAGCTGGAATTCTCATCTTATTGTACACAAGAGAATTCATACGGGGGAGAAACCTTACGTGTGTAACGAGTGCGGAAAGTCTTTTAACTGGAACTCCCATCTCCTCGGGCACCAGAGAACTCACACTGGAGAGAAGCCGTTCGAGTGTACCGAGTGTGGGAAGTCTTTCAGCTGGAGCTCGCATCTCATTGCCCATATGCGAATGCATACCGGAGAGAAGCCCTTTAAATGTGACGAGTGTGAAAAAGCTTTTAGGGATTACTCAGCCCTCAGTAAACACGAGAGAACTCACTCTGGAGCAAAACCATACAAGTGTACCGAGTGTGGGAAATCCTTCAGCTGGAGCTCCCACCTTATTGCCCACCAGAGAACTCACACGGGAGAGAAGCCCTATAACTGTCAGGAATGTGGCAAAGCCTTTAGAGAGCGTTCAGCCCTCACTAAACATGAAATAATTCATTCTGGAATTAAGCCCTATGAATGTAATAAATGCGGCAAATCCTGCAGCCAGATGGCTCACCTCGTTAGACATCAGAGGACTCACACTGGAGAAAAGCCCTATGAGTGCAACAAATGTGGAAAGTCCTTCAGCCAGAGCTGTCACCTTGTCGCGCATCGGAGAATCCACACTGGCGAGAAGCCCTACAAATGCACCCAGTGTGAACGGTCCTTTAACTGTAGTTCTCATCTCATTGCGCACCGGAGAACTCATACTGGAGAGAAGCCATACAGGTGCAACGAGTGTGGGAAAGCATTTAACGAGAGCTCTTCCCTTATCGTGCACCTGAGGAACCACACTGGAGAAAAGCCCTACAAGTGCAACCACTGCGAGAAAGCCTTCTGTAAGAACTCCTCGCTCATCATTCACCAGAGAATGCACAGCGGAGAGAAGCGCTTCATCTGCAGCGACTGCGGGAAGGCCTTCAGCGGCCACTCAGCCCTGCTGCAGCACCAGAGGAACCACAGTGAAGAGAAGCTCTGTGCGTTGAATTGATGCGAGATGCTCCTTTTACTGTACATGTGATAACACATTCGGAAGCCCTCTAAGCCTAATCAAGAGGGGTGTTTTCAGTAAGACTTGACCCCTCACTTATCAGTAGAAGTTTCCTTTGTAGAAGAAACCTGTGAATGAAAAGAACAGGCAGTGGCCTTCCACCAGGCCTTATTCTTACTTAAAAGCAAACAGTTGCAGAGAACAAGTCCCCAGACTCCCCTCATGACCTGCGGAGGTCCTGCCTGAGGAGCACGGACGTAGGGAGTGAGACGCCGGCTAGTGAGAGATCTCTGCCCCTTGTGGGTCAGAGTGTGCTGTTAAGGGAGGAACTTTCTCCTAGGGAGCGTTTCAACTAGAAATGCACTGTTTTGTGTCAGGCTGCGGTATTGGATGGAAGCATCACAATAACGTTTTGTCATTATGGAAACAGATTTTCCTCTGAAAAGGGGTAGGTTCTGGGTGCCCTTTAGCGAATAGAATATGGAAAACTAAATCTGAATTTAAGAAAAAATAATATTGAATGGGATGTTTACTGATGATCAAGATTAACCTTAGAAAAGCTTAGTGGATGAGATTACTAATGATGGAAATGTCATTGCCCAGAAGGATGAAACTGATGCTGTTGAAACAGGAGGTGGTGCTTCGTAGCTCACTGTGTCAGTGTCCTCGGTTTGTGACTCACTCCTGCGTTGCTGGACAGGTAGTTTGTCATTTGTTCCAGGCAATCACTGTGAGTTATGATTATGGACGCTGCATCAGTATCCGTGACACGAAGGAATAAAAAGGACACAAAATTGTTTATAAATATCTACTATAACATCCAAAAAGTGTATATGGAAAAGGGCTGGAAAGACCCATGGATAAATTAACCCAGTTAATTTAAGATTTTTTTTAAAGTTTTACAAACACAGCACTTACCACGTGCTAGGCTTTGTTTTAAATGCTCTTCAAATATTAACTTGTTTGGTCCCCTTAGTTCTCTGAGACAGGTACTGTCACTATCCCAGCTTTGCAAATGGAGCAACCGAGGCAGAGATGATGAGAAACCTAGCGAGGGACACCCAGGAAGGAGTGGAGCCGAGATCGTTTGGCTCCAGAGCTCATGTTTTAACCACTATGTTATGCTGCCTCTGCAGTGATTGTTTTTTCCCCTAATGTTTTTAAAAAAAAAAAAAATTTGTTCAGTGTTTCTATAGTAGATATTTGATAATAAAAATCAAATTCCTAAACAATGTGAAATAAAGGTACCTGGCTCTCTGTCCTGCTGGATTTCTGCTAAAGACGAGAGCTGAGCTCCTTTTGGAAAATGAAGTCTGGATTGGACGTTCGGAATCACTGCATTTCTGAGACCTGGGTCTCACCACCTACACCCTGAGGATTACAGCAGAGCCAGGGCTGGAGGACTCACCAAAGGTTTGGGCAAGTCAGAGGAGTGCCCCTCGTGAGGCAGAGGGCAGGAGACACCTCTGCCGGGGCGGGGGGGTGGGGGGGTGGGGGTGGGGTACCGTTTCTCAAGGTCTCCCTTGAATTCAGTGTTTATGTTTTCTTTAACTTCTCCAGTTGAAAAGATCGCTTGATAGTAAGGAGGATTCAGAAAGGGAGGGAGCTGATGGGTCCATAACAAAGTGAGGAAGTTTCTCTGAGTGCTCAGAGGGGAGCGGGGATAGGAGAGGATGGACAGCGAACCCAGGTTGTCTGATTTGGGGGCCCCGGAGGACCTTGTAAGCCGTGCAGTGCCCACAGGCATCCCGGCAAGTTCCTGTGTGACTGTATTACCAGGCCTACTGTCTTTTAAGAAGCATTTCTGAAGGGGCCTCCTGGATTTCTACAGGGCCTTTCTAAAAGGGTCCGGGACCCTGCTGCTTCCAGGGGTGTTCCCTGCCTCCTGCCTCCTGGCTCACAGCCTTGTATGTGTCCAGGACTCCCGGGTCCCCTCTGACTCCCTGACTTGAACCCACATGTGCTCAGTTCATTGCCTTCTGACCCCCGTTCCACCCTCCCTGACTCTGAACCTGCCGGGCGGGGTGGGCCCTCTCCGTTCAGCCGTCAGGACTCTGCCTTGACCTTCCTGCTGTGGCTGGAAGCTGGGTCTCCCCTCTGCAAGGCACCGCTTAACGATCCTTCCAGGGAGGGGCTGCCTTCTACCTGTCTTCTTCACTTGCTGCTTCTGGACTGTTCTTCCTCCCTCCCCTGGAGCTCAGTCCTGACCCAGGGGACACCGGGCCCTCTCGTCACTCCTGCTCCCCCTGTCGCAGTCACCCTGTGAGTGGGTCACTCGCCCACGAAGGGTTCAGCTCCTGCTCTGCGGGACCTGCAGCGACCCCCATCATAATGCTTCCTGATCCCTGTGTCCATGTGGACACTTTCCCCGTGTTCTGCCCTCACAGCTCTTTGACCTCCCTGCGTGTGGTTTTGTGACCCGCCCCGCAGCGGCCCGTCACTCCCAGGGCCATCCCTAGGGCCATTCCATTACCCGTGACGACACCCGCGCCCCCGTCTGTTTCCAGCACCTCTTCCTGAGCTAGTCGGCTGCTTAATACCAACGTTCCAGCAGTCCCTTGGCTGAACCTCTCACACTCAACCCCAGTGGATGGCTTTGCTTCCTGTTTCCCCGGGACAGCGGACGCTGTCAGCGGAGGCCTTCCGTAGCATCCTTCCTCCGCCTCCCCTGGCCTCCCGTGATGCCCATGCCCTCCCGCCAATGCCTGTGTGTGGAGCGGCTGGGTCGGCACCAGAGCCCTGACCGCTGCCCCCGGACGCCCTCCCGCAGGCGTCCCTTATCTCTCATATCATCGGGCTTTCCCTGTACTGCATTCTTCCCATCGACAAGCGCACATACTTAAAAAGAAAAACAACCTCTTGTTCCTATGTCATTCTCTGCTTGGTTTCAGAAAGCAGGACGTCTCAAGGGCTGTGTGTCCTTGCTGTCCCCACTCCCTTTCCATTCTTTCCTGAATCCCGTGGTTGATTCTGTCTTCTTCCCAGACGCCGTCATCAGCATCTCAGACTCTCAGACAGTGGATCATGTCCTCCTTGAAATACGTTCACCTGGCCTTGGGGACTTGCCTCCTGCCCCTCTGGCCTTCATTTCAAGTCCCCTTTGCTGTTTCCTCCCACCGCCCTTAGCTCTTAACTGTCAGGCTGCCCGTTTCCCATCTGCTCACACTGCCTTTACCTCATCCCGTCTTGAGGCTCTGCACGCACCACTGGTAGCTGACGACTCTCCCTGTCAGGCTGCAGTTCCAGGAGTTTTGAAAAAGTGCCTACATCCTTGTAACCACCACTACAATAAAAATAGAGACTATTTGCACTTCTCCAAAGAGCTCCCTCGTGTCTCTTCACAGGTAATCCCCAGCCCTACCCGGCAACCACGCGGCTGCCTTGTCAGTGCATCTCAGAGCTTTATGAAAACAACCGTACAACATTCTGTGCACATGCGACCTTTCGTGTCCAGTTCTTTTGCAGAACTTGGGGGCTCATCCTCGCTGTCGGGTGTGGTTTACCTTTTCTTTGCTGAGCAGCAGTCCGCCAGGTGGGCGGGCCACCGCAGGCCGTCCTCCCGCGCGCCTGGGGGTGGGCAGCCCTGGGCTGCTGTAAACACAGCTGCTGTGGGCATCCTTCAGGCCTTCACTTACCTTGGGTAAAAACCTAGGTGTGGACTAGCTGGGTTGTGTGGTAAGTATGTGTTTAACTTTGTAGACGTTTCTATGGGCCTTTTAATCTTGCGTCTTTATTCTGTTTTACATTCCAGGAAATTCATCTTTTTAATATTTCATCCTTTCCATTTAAAACCTGTCTCTTTTTAGGACTCCTATCATTTAGGTGTTAGTGTGTTTATGTCGGTTGTTCATGTCTCTCACCTTTGCTTGTCTGCTCTCTCATTCCTTGTCCTTTCTTCCTTTTGTCTGGACTTTCCCTCAGTTTGCTCCTTGTTTCCTCTGTTGTGTCTGCAGCGACTGTCTTATGTACATAGTATTTCTGCTTGGTCCTTTTATGTGTAGTTCTCATTTCCTGTTGCTAATACCATGCCTTCTCTTTAAATGTACTTGATTGACTGACTTAAAATTTTGGTCTGTCTGTTCTAATATACGTGCTTCTGATGGAATCTGTAATCCAGTGTGTTGTTTTTCTTTTGAAATAGTTATGCTCAGAAAATTGCTTATTTCTTGGCCCGTGAGCACATTTGTTTCTCTCGGGGTCATTGCTGCTCCATCAGTGTGTGTGCATACACAGGACAGGATCAGATCCTGGCCCCTATAAACCCCACTGAACTGAGGGCTGGAGGGACGGAAGCTGGGTTGGGGAGGTGAAGGCTCCACCTCACAAGATAACGAGGTTCCTCTGAAATGGGTTCACCAGCCCAGGGCTGAGGAGGCAGGGTGGAGAAACGTGTGGAGAAACGTGTGGAGAAACATGTCCTGCTGTGAGGTAGTCTCTGCGTGTTTCTCAGCTGCTCCTAAGCGCAGGCCGCCGCCCTGCCTTGACTCCACGCCTCAGGGAGCCTGGGCTGCAGCTGGGGACAGACACTGTCTGTGTCAAGGCAAAGGCCATGGAGAAGCAGGGCAAACTCCAGAGGCTTCTTTCCTGTTCTTAGAGCCAAGCCGTGTGCTGCCTCCTGCCTCAGCCACCCAGCCCCGCACTCCAGTTCAAATCAGAGGTCAACCCGGGTCTTTCTAACAGTTTCTGATATTCCCTCCTCTTTTGCCTCTTAAGTTACGCATGGCTTTATCTCAGCTGCCTGTGATTGAGCTGGCTTGTGGCACCCAGAACTGGAAACCCGGTTGTGAATCCTTTTTAAGTGAAGGTCTGTAGGAAGGTACTGGAGTCCCCGTCCCAGCGACCTCTCCTTGTGCTCAGCTTCTCCACAGAAGCAGCAAGCGCCACAGGCAGGCCCAAGGCCAAGGGGCTCCGGTCCAAACGGCCGCTCCCTGCTATTCTTGACCGCCTCCCCTGCGCTGCTCATCTGCTGTAAGTGCTCATGGCACGTAGCAACTGCAGGCGTGCTGTTTAATCTGACTTACTTAGCATGTTTCTCTTTATTGCTTGTTGCTCTTACTAGACGCGACCTCCAGGAGGGCAGCGATTCTCACTCGTCTGGGACCTGGAACTGCTGGCCCACAGCGGGTTCAGTTCTCAATGAGCATGGGGTGGACAAATGGCCAGACCAGCATTACAGTTATTCCCAAGGCACCAAACTCAGTCTCTAAAGACCCTCCCGTGTTATTAGGACAACAGAGGGGGCCTGATAGAGTCCAGGGAGGGCAACCCAGGCGAAGGGAAGAAGGTGGGGCTTGGATTTGTGTAGCGCACACAAGGGAATCGTGGGTGAGGTTGATCTGGACTTTGAATAACTGGAAAAACAAGCCTCCGTGTTAATGAACTTCGTGGGTGCTGTGCTTCCTCCAGTTTATTTACTGGATATTATTCTCGTCCAGTGAATAAAGCAGCTGGACTAGGAGGCCTTGACTCATGCTTTTGAAACTTGGTGTAAATTGGATGGGGACTGCCGTGTGGCCACTCATAGCCTCAGTGGGTCTTCTGGTGTCTCAGCGCGGCCAGGGGTGCAAACATCCTGATAGAGGGCAGCGGGGGAGAACTTCCACAGTTAACATTCTAGGTAAATGCTTGTAAGCAAGTCTTTCACAGTCCTGATGTGAACAGCCCAGTTGTAATCATCCTAACATGGGACATTGTCATTTCTAGTTCTTTCGCAGGGTCGGGTTCACTACTCAGCACAGAAGTTGAGTGTGTACCATCACAGTGCATAGCTCACTGATATAAGAAATAGTGATGGGGGTTTGTGGGGGTCGGGGAGGGTCATGGACTCCAGGCCCTTTCAGAAACCAGCTATGAGGACAGCAAAGACTTGGAGCTGATGCCACCAGACAGTGATTTCATCTCACGGCTGCAACTTGGGGATAAGTCCAGAAGCAGGTAAGTTCTGCAGTGTGAACGGCTACACCTGGTTCACCAGCGGGAGGAAAGAGCATCGGGAAACTGCGCTCCAGCACGTGTTCGCTGGTCCGTCTGTGCCTTCAGAAAACCCTCCTGGAGGGTCTGGGGTAAGGAGTCCTGGGCCAGGCCCTGCGGATGCCCTCAAGGAGCCACAGTCCCATAGGTGAGACATTGGGTACACTGGTGGGGACAGGTCGCGGTGTCTGGACCACGGCAGGGGCTTCAGCAGGGGTGATGGCAGCACCCGTGCAGGCACTGCAGTCAGACCAGGGGGTCAAGGAGGGCCTTCCGGGGAGGTGAAGCCACTCCTTACTCCTGTCCATGGCCATAGACTAGCAATGAAACCACCAGCCATTTCCACTGTTCTGGGATTTTCCAGAGAGAAAAAAACACATTTGCATGAACATGAGACATTGCAGAACATCAGACTCAAGGCTTTGTTCAGCAGAAAGAGGCGAGTACAGTTGTCCACTCTGGACCCTGCTATGGAGACGGCAAAGGGTGGGGTGATGCTAATCAGGAGAACAGGGAGAAAGCTGGGGAGACGCTTGGGTCAGGGAGCAGGAGAGCAGCGAGCTAGCTCTGTCCCTGGCTTGGGGACTCGCCCCGCCAGCTTCAGTTCCAGCCCGCAATGGAAACGCCGCCTTCTGCAGCCGCAGGGGCCACCCACGTGCTGGAGTCTTGCTTCCTCCCTGCCCTCCCCCTCCTCCAGCCTACTGTCTCGGCCCCTGCTTTCCCTCCACAGCCACTCTGCCCAACTGGGACTTCCAGCAGGAAGGATGGCCGCTGCTCCCTGCTGTGGGACAGACGGGGTTCATCACTTGTTTGCTCAACACATGTTTACAAAATGCCCGGATTGCGCCAGGTGTTGTGGGGAGACTAGGACACAGCAGCAACAAAGCAGCACCCTGCCTTCGTGCAGCTGGGACTCTGGTGAGGGCAGTCAGACAGTGGCACGTACGTACACGCGATGCTGTGAGTGAAGAGAAAACAGGGAGAGCACGTCGGGGTGGGGGTGTAGCTCGGTGGTGGAGTGCATGCTTGGTGTGCACGAGGTCCTGAGCTCAATTCCTAGTGCCTCCGCTAAGGGGAGAAATAAATAATAAATAAAAGATTAAAATATGTAAAAAAGAAAAAATATATAAAGATGTACGGGGGTGGGAGGCGGCGGTCAGTGGTAGAGCATGTGCTCAGCATGCACAAGGTCCTGGGTTCAATCCCCAGTGCCTCCATTTAAAAAAAATTAAAAATGAAAATATATATTTAAAAAAATAGGGAAATACATTAAGAAAGAGATGGAGCAATGCCAGTGGGAAGAAGAGTAAAACAGAGAAAGATGAGATTCCACAGAAAGACTGTCCCCTAGAGGCATTAGCAGAGTTGCAAAGTGGGGGCTGGTACTTGGAATGCAAGACAAGAGTGGTATCCTCAACAGGGAATGGGATACTGATTTAAAGAGGAGCCTGGCATCTCTGAGACTAAGGGCAGTGAAAGAGAAGATGGTGGGGAAATCGAAAGCCTTGAAAACCCTGAGGTGGGCCCCACAAAAGGGGTTGGCCTTGTCCTCAGAAGAAGGGGCTCTGAAGAGAACATTGGACCTCAGTGTCTAAAGACCCAGCCCTCATAAGCAACATATGAGGAAAGAATGGCTGGAAATTGCTCTGAAGTGATGACAGACACCAACTACAGCAACACATCTGATCAGCCCCACCTGGTCAGGTCACAGACAAGCTGCTGCAGCCAGTGAGATGGCCCTGAAAACACTCACAGGAAAAGACACCTTAACCTTAAAGAAGTGACATGGCAGCTGACTTCCCATAGGAAAGGATGGAAGCCAGCTGGCGATGGGGTGACACTGAAGGAAAACAAATGCCGTCTTCACCAAATATGATGATGAAGAAGAGATTCAGATGGACCAAAGTGGTGGGGTTTTTGCCAGCGGATCAACACTAATAAATACTGAAGGTGGTTCTCTGGGCAAAGGAAGGTCATTGAGACAGAAACAGGAAAATGCAAGAAGCATGAAGAGGAAAAGCACATACCTTCATTACCAACAATCTCACAGTGCCTGGCAGGGCTGGCCCTTCCTCCTCTTCTCAACATTTGGGTCTCTGCTCCTAGATAATATCCTGAGACCCACCCTCCCCGCCCCACACTCCAGACCTACAGTCAGTGCATCCTTCCCTTCGCGGTCCGTCTCATTGCACACGCCACTGACGTCGCCTGTCTACTTGTCTCCTTCCTCATTGTCCACACCTCCTTCCAATACCGCACTCGGCTGTGAGCCCCATGGGGGTGGGGATGACGCTGGCCCTGGTCATGCTGAGTCCCTGTGCCCACACGGCACCTATGGCACGGAGAGTACTTGAGACACACCAGCATGTTGTTGACTGAGCTTCCCAACAGCCCAGCCTCATCAGGTGGGGCGGCTGTGAGTTCTCCTCATCCAGGGTCTCCCGACCATGGGGAGGAGACAGGCTGACTGTGAGGTGGGGCCCACGGGGAGAAGGGCTCTGCACGTGGAGGCAGGTGGTCCACAAACCCTGTGTGTGGGAGAAGGATGAGTCAGAATGCTCAACTGTAGAGTGGGGCGTGGGGGGTGGAAGTCAAGGAGTCGGTTAATCAGAGAGGCAACAAGTCAGCCTCACCTGTGGACAGCGGAGAGCGGAGGAAGGGGTGTGGGCAGTGCAGAGGGGCCCCAGCAACACAGAGACTGAGTCATGAAGGTCAGGGCTCAGCCTGGGTTTCTCTGCAGGTGCTGATCTGTTTCCCCTGGCAACGCCTCCCTTGTGACATCACAGAGACAAAATCCCTCTCAGGCGGAGCCAGTAGTGCTCAGTGAGCAGCGCCCTTGCTCAAGGTGGGTCCTCGTGGTGGGAGTATTTACGCTCCAAAGAGGGAGGGTCTCAAAGGTGGAGAACTGGGGGCAGGGAACATGATCAGATTTGCCAACCAGAAATCTCTACGTTTGGCCTTGCTTCCCAAACTCCAGAGCCTAAAAGTTACTTGGGGTGTTCTTAAAAATACAGACAACCCCCTCACCGTGGCCCCAACCCCGATCCACTAGACCCAGAAATCTGTATTGTCGGCTGAGCTCTGGGGATTCTTGTCATCCTGGGAGCAGACATCCAGTGGGACCCGGCATGGTTTCCACCACAGGGAAGGAAGCCAGCATGACTTGGGGTCATTTTAAGGCCACCTTGGGCAGGGCCAAGCAAGGTGCTGGGGACTCTAACCTGGCCCCGTGTGACAGTGACACTGTTGGAGGAAAAGGTGATGGTCTAGGCTTCATGTGGCCGTGGGAGGCCATCCTAAGGTCCTCTCCAGAGGACTCGGGGATAAAGGAGACCTGAAACCTGGAGGTGAGAGGTGACGACGTTGAGCTTCAGGCTCCTGGAACACAGAGGCAGTTAAATCCCTCTGACCTTTTGTGTTCCAGGAAATGGCTCGCTGCCAAGGACCATCCTTCCCCACAGGACTGATAAGGCTCTCAGGGACCCCTCTTCTGCACAGGGCAAGGCCAGATCCAGACTCCAGATTTCTGTTGTCTTTCTTGGAAGTGATTAGCAAGACTGTCCACTCTGATCAATCAGAACAAAAGTCTGTAATCTCGACTTCACCAAACTTTAGTTCAGCTTCTTTCCTCCCCAAAGACCCTTGAACTTTGACTCACTCCTGAGGTTAAACAAGTATTAGGGTGCAGAACAGCGGCCGCCTCTAGAACTGGCCAACAGCAGGCGTCTCCTCTGATCTCCCACTCCCCACACCCGGTTCTTTGTAGCCTTGTTCATGCCTCCCCGTGAAGGCATGTTCCTCTCTGCCCAGCCTTGGAGGTGCTGGCAGACAGCCCCCTTTCCTTACAGGACTCATATTTCTGAATAAAGTCTTTCCTGACCGAAGACTGGTTTTGTTTTCCATTTGGCAGAAGTTGGCTCCAAGCCCTGGTGCTGAGTCTGCTCAGAATCCAAAGCTGGAGGAATGAGTTCTCAGAGCCCTGCTGAGCAGCCCAAAGACTTGCCCGAAGGCTGGGTTTCTGCACCGGCACCACTGAGCATCTACCCAGGAAGGACAGAAGATGCTTTTGTGTTTGAAGAGGCCTGGTGGCTGCTGGGCGGGCAGTGAGCGGGCGGAAGCAGCTGCTACCACGGGAAGACAGGTGTGGAGACCTCTGGTCACTCAGCGAGAGATGGCCGCTTGGACCAGTGTGGTGCAGGGGCTGTGCAGAGAGGTGATGAAAAGGTGCTCGGTGAACCTCGGAGCAGAGAAACACGAAGAAACCGCAGTGTTACAGAGAAAGTACTGAAGCCCAAGAGAAAAGGTCGCAGTCATGGTGGAGAAGCTTGGATCTGATTTGTGTTCCTTCTGGTAATAATTTAAAATTCCTAACCTTGAGCAAAAAAATTAAGGCACCTGGAGAACAGCCAGAGCAGGGAGAGACTGGTGGACCCCATCCTTGAAGAAGGAAACTGTCCCAGGTGAGATCCACGCAGGAGGTCGGCTGCCCCGGAGGTGTGCCTTCTGGGCTTGTAGTCCATGGGCGACACTTAAGAGCATCCAAATTCAGTGGCTTTTTCCATTTAAAAAAAAATAATACCTTTGATAGGGAGGGGAAAGTTAGGGGTACTGGATTAAGAGGGACAAACTACTATGTGTAGAATAAATGAGCTGCAAGGATACATTGCACATTGCAAGGGATGCAGCCAATATTTTATAATTGGTGTCTTTGTTTTCTATTTTAAAAATAACTTTAAATGGAGGTATAATCTATAAAAAATGTGAATCACTGTGGTCTACACCTGAAACTACTGTAATATTGTAAACCAACTATTCCTTAATTTTTTTGGGGGGGAGGGAGGATAAATTAGGTTTTTATTTATTTATCTTAATGGAGGTACCGAGGATTGAACCCAGGACCTCGTGCATGCTAAGAACACACTGCACCACTGAGCTATATATACCCTTCCCCCCAAACCTTTATTTAAAAAAAGCTTGAGTTGCCAAGCCATGAAAAGACACGGAGGAACATATTACTATGGGTCATGTTAAATATGTATTAATTAGTGAAAGAAGCCAGTCTGAAAAGGCTACGTGCTGTATGAGCCCAACTCTCTGATGTTCTGGAAGAGGGAAAACCCATGAGGGCAGTAAAAATACCAGTGGCTGCCAGAGGGTGGGGGGAGGAGGGCGGAAGGAAGAGGTGGCACAGAGGATGCTTCCAGCAGAGGAGCTGTGCTATGTGACGTTTTATAAGATTGGGATTCATGTCATGGCGCCTTTATCAAACCCCACAGAATGTCTAATGCCGAGAGTCAGCCCAGCAGAGGCTAGGGACTTTGACCATGATGTGTCGGTGTGGGCGCAGCAGCCGTGACAATCTCCCTGTCTGGTGCGGGGTGTTGATAATGGGGGTGGCTGCGTGTGCGTGCGTGTGTGTGTGATTGTGCGTGAGGGGCAGGGCATGTGGGATCTCTGCTGTGAACAAAAGCTACTCTTAAAAATAGTCTGTTCTGAAAAATCAGTAGCTTTCTTGAGACAGTCGCAGACCATGACGTTAACCGTTTTGCAGTGGTTTTCGGTGCGTTCACATGTGCCGGATCATGACTGTCTAAGTGCAGAACATCCACCACCACGGAAGGAGCCCGTTAGCAGTTACTCCACCCCCTGCCCCTCCTCCCCCGGCCCTCGGCAGCCTGGCGGTCCACATTCTGTCGCTGTGGATTTGCCTGTTTCGGGCCTTTCACAGAAATGGGAGGACGTGCCGTGTGGCCTTAGCACAGTGTTTGCACGCAGTTCATCAGCACTGCAGCACGTACGGTGGGTGAGCAATCTTCCATCACACGGTCATACCACACTGTGCTTGTCCATTCATTGGTTGCGGGAACTTCGGGTTTATAATAACTTCTTGTGTACTATAAATAACGCCATGAACACCACTCTGTGTTCTCTCAGGTGATGGTCCATCAGGTGCCCTGAGAAGAGGAGCCACAGGGGAGGAGCACCCAGGGAGGGGCTCAGCCCAGCAGGTGGGGAGCAGAGAGTGAGGGCAAGCCCACAGGTGAGTGCTTCTATTAGGGGACCGGGGAGTCCCCAGGAGTGGCCCGTGGCGTGGCCACTGCTGCATCCGAATGTCGCTAGGTCACATTTACAGGAGAGCAAAAGGGGGACCCTTGTGACAGCCGGTCAGCCTCATCACTTGGGCCTAGGTTTCTGAGTGTAGGTACCCCAGAGGTTGGAGGTGCACTGAATTGCGAATTTTTTGCAAATATTGTAGTCTCGCATATTACAGCGAGAACTCATATTCAGTGCCCACACTGGTTTTGAGCTTTGTGTGGGTTCCGTTACTCAGCCATCGCTGTGACCCCGTGAAGCAGATATTACTTCTTCCTCCTGTTTCACCAAGGAGGATACTGGTGCTTGGAGAGGTTAAGTAACTGGATTGGCTCCAGCACCTGGGAAGCCAGAGATGAGGATCTTTTCAGGTGTTTGACCACAGAGCCCGACTGCGTTCTGTTTGTGTCACAAGGACTGATAATTGACTTCCTCTGCCTCCTCACTGATCCGTGCACTTTCTGAGGGCAGGGACCCGGTCATATTCATAGCTGTACCCAAAACCTTAGCCTGACTCCCAGCACCGGCCCCCACATTCTGTGTCTCCCCATTGGCCGACTCGGTTCCATGAGAGAATTCCCCATGGCAGCGTGTGCTGACCTCACACTGGTGGCTCCAAGTCAGGACCCAGACATTCTGTAGGTAGAAGACCTTCGTTCCTCAGAGAAACACAGGACTGATGCTGGAAAATGTCTAAATACTTCCTCTCCCCCATATGGTAAAATAATGAACAATTTGGGGATGATGGACAAGGTTCAAAATTCTTTCATCTTTTTATTTTTATTTTTAATGGAATGCCCCCTTCATTTGTGCTTGCCTTATGCAGGTGAGTTCAAACCAGCCGACTAAGCAGTGGGTTTAAGGGGTG
This sequence comes from Camelus bactrianus, assembly GCF_048773025.1. Taxonomy (NCBI): domain Eukaryota; kingdom Metazoa; phylum Chordata; class Mammalia; order Artiodactyla; family Camelidae; genus Camelus; species Camelus bactrianus. The sequence goes on from NC_133547.1 coordinate 442,184, forward strand.
GCTCCCACCGTGGTTTTCATTTCCATCAGGGGGAGTAGAGTGGGGTCATTGCATTTCACTGCTACAGGTTCTCTCTTCAAGGCTATCGACAGGCACAGGCACCCACAAAAGTCACCCAGCGGCCCACGCTGCCCTTTACGGAGATTCTCCTATCTCAGGTTCAAGGGCCTTTGGTCCAGTTCCGAGGTGAGTCCTTGTGGTTCCTCATCCAGTTCAGTGAGAACGCTAGTCTGGGGCCCTCTCTCCTGCTAGACCACTGTCTCCTAAGCCTGGCAGTAGCCCGGCCACAACATAATATGGTGAGGGAAGCACTGCTTCGAAGTGAGTTGCTCTGTTCTTCACTCTGTCAGCTGGCAGATCGCAGAGCTGTCTGCCTCTCTGCCCTGATGGGAGCCCAGCCCCGCCACTCTGTGCTGACTTCCTCCAGGCCCTCAGCTTGGGAGGGATAGGGGTGCTTCCCAGCGACTGCAAAACCAGGCCAGGAACCAAGTGCATTATGTTCTTAAGGGTGCATATTCCTGAAAGGAGACACTGGGTGCCGGCAGAGCTCCGTGCTCCTGCAAATTAAGCCCCATGTTTCTACCAGGCATTGGAATAAGTTTATTAACAACATTTACCATCTTAGCTGTTTGGGTTTTTTTACTTTGACAATTACTTTCTATTTTTATTTTTAGTTATTTTTGGGGGGGTGAGGTAATTAGGTTTATTTATCTACTTATTTATTTAATGGAGGTACTGGGGGTTGAACCCAGGACGAGCTATATACCCTCCCCCAAATATATTTTTCTTAATTATTAAATTTTTAAAAAGTTATTATTTTTTTATTTGGGGGTAATTAGGCTTATTTATTTATTTTAGTGGAGGTACAGGGGACTGAACCAGGACCTCCTTGTGCTAAGCATGTGCTCTACCACTGAGCTTTATCCCCCTTAACATTTACCATCTTAACTACTTGTTTTTTTTATGTTGACAATTACTTTTTTTTATTTTTAAAATTATTAATTTATTTATTTTGGTGGGGGAGGTAATTAGGTTTATTTATCTGTTTATTTAATGGAGGTACTGGGGATCGAACCCAGGACCTAGCACATGCTAAGCACGCGCTCTGCCACTGAGCTGCACCTCGCAGCCTCATCTTGCCCATCTGGAACGGCCCCTCTCGTCTGACACCAGGGCAGATCCTTATTTCCCTACATCTGTCTTAGACCCCTCTCTTCTTCCTGGTCCCCTTCTACTTACAGCACGAACCGCGACTGCGCCCACGCGTTCCCCGCAGCCTGAGGGTGAGTCAGGGGATCGGGCGGGGCGGGGCGGTCGCCGACGCTCCCAGCGCTGTCGTGGGTGTAGCTCCCGGCACCTGCACAGCCCCTCCCCGTGGTCGGATCAGTAACGCTGCTGCTTCGGGCAGATCAGACAATAGCGCGAGATGTCAAAGCGCCGGGAATACAGAGAGAAACAGAGGCAGACGGTTAATACACCCATCCACCCCAAAGATACTACGACTCTTCCTAAAGCTCAGCGATGGGGTTTCGCCCCCCGCCCCAGCCCCACAACCACGAAGCCCAGCGGGGTCCAGGCCATGGTGTCCGAAGGTCCACATTCTTTGGCCCTTTTAGAAAATTTATCATTGAAGTGTAGTTGACTTACAGTGTTAATTTCAGGTGTACGGCAAAGCGACTCAGTGATACATAAGTATTTTTTCAGATTCTTTTCCATTATACGTCATTACAAGAAATTGAATGTAGTTCCCTGTGCTGTACAGCAGGTCCTTGTTGTTTACTTTGCATACAGTAATGTGTGTCTGTTAATCCCCAGCGCCCAAATTATCGTTATCAAAGTATTTTTCAGCTCAGCCGCTGAACTCCTCATCCTGTACCAGTGAAGAGACAAAGTGCAGGAAGGTCGAGTGTGGGTCAGGGTTCACACGTGGCTGGGTAACCTCGTTGCTTTGCCCTTTGCTCCCTCGTTCGGTTTGCACGGTCACTCTGGTTGTTTATTTTTTTGATTCAGGTAATGGGAAGACGGACACCCCTGAGGCTACAAAGCTCCGTGGTTTTGTGGGGCATTCAGTGGTCCCGAACACCAACACCTGGAACACAGGTCTGTGAAACTGCATCCTGAAGTGCCCTGTGATGTCCGTTCATAACAGCAGTTCACAGCCTGAGGCTATCCGGGCAGCACCTGATTGGAAAACAAAGGATCCTCCCCTTTCAGCCCCCTCGATGGCGGGCGCTGCCTGCCGTGCTGAGTCGGGGACCAGTCTCTGCGGGGCATCAGAGGGGCTTGGACCAAAGACAGGAGGCAGATGGAAAAGGAGTCAGGGCTTAGGTGGGAATTCAAAGTATATTTGTTCACTCAGGCTGTGCAGTCTAGTCTCCATATGTTTTAGAATTAAGAATGTTATTTTTAAGGGTATTCCTGGTTTTCTCTGGAAAACAATATGAGTAACATACTCACTGATAGTCACAGCTAAAACAGGATTTAGTGAGAACGTCTGTTCTTTCCATTTTTAGCACTGATTCCTCATAGACCTGCTCTTGTTCAAGTAGTTACAGTCGCGGGGGTAGCCTTCAGCATCGCCCTGGTGTGTGGCATCGCTATTTCCTATATGATCTAGTAAGTATGTTCTGGGTAACCTTCACCACCCTTACGTAAGACGTAACTAGTTAAGTAGGTTATTATTTTGTGATGGTAATGATAATAATAATGACAGTTCTTATAATCACGAACTCATTATAGTCATTATATATGATAGACAGTGTCTTTTAGAATACGGACTGTGTTCATGTTGGGTCATGATATAAAAGAAAAATATAAAAAGAAACAGGATAGAGTACAATTTAGTAGAATAGAAAATATTACAAAGCATTACATGTATTAAAGTAAATACTGATTCTCAATCTTTTCAGACACACGATTGTGAGGTAAAGCTTATTTCTTACTTGAGACCATGATCAGAAATGTTTGAGGGGTCGGGTAGAGCTCAGTGGTAGCATGCCTGCTTAGCATGCCTGAGGTCCTGGGTTCAACCCCCAGTCCCTCCATTAAAAAAAATATTTGAATGCCACTATCTGAGATGCTGGCATCCCCCCAAAATGTGAACTTGATACTTTGGGAGGAATCTTAACATTGCAAAGCAGAGAAGAGTGACCACTCCCTCTTTCACTAGAAACTTATCATCAAGGCTCTCTGGGGTAATACTAGCGTTTGGGGAAGACATTTCATCTTGTTCGCACCGATAAAACTTACAGTCAAGTTCTGTGATCATTGTTTTTGTTTTGTTTTTTGTTTTTGTTGGTGGAGGAAAGGTAATTAGGTTTATCTATTTATTTTTAAGTTTTTAAAAAACAACTTTATTGTGGTACAATTTCTATATTGTAAACTACACATATTTCAGATGTACAATTTGATGAATTTTGATAGGTGTGCACACCCATGAAACCACCACCACCACAATCAAGATAACTAACATTTCCATCACTCCCCAAGAGATGCAGATTTTGAATTCCCAACTTATCCCTTGCCACCCCATTTACCCCCTGGTAACCATAAATTTGTTCTGTATGTCTGTGAGTCTGTTTCTCTTTTGTAAATAAGTTCATTTGTGTCTTTTTTTTTAGGTTCCACATATAAGCAATATCATATGGTATTTTTCTTTCTCTTTCTGGCTTACTTCACTTAGAATTACAATCTCCAGGTCCATCCATGTTGCTGCAAATGGCCTTATTTTATTCTTTTTTATGGTTGAGTAGTATTCCGTTGTATAATTATACCACAACTTCTTTATTCAGTCATCTGTTGATGAACACTTAGGTTAATTTTATTTAAATGGAGGTACTGGGGATTGAACCCAGGACCTCATGCATGTGGAGCACACACCCTACCACTGAGCTACACCCTCCCTACTCTGCGATCACTTTGAAGTTAGTATTAGACAAAAGTGAGCCGCACTGTGACATTGTGCTGCTCTGATCAGTGCCAACATGTTGATTCCTAGTCTAGGATTTAGTTCTGGGATTCCACTGTATCCCATCAAACTGAGGAAGTACTAAATTATTTACTCTATTAGAATTAAGTATGTCCATGGGGAATATACTGCCATGTGTGGGATGTTTTTTAAGGTAGCCATTTTAGGATCACCTTGGTGTACATCAAATGAAGGCAAAATTAAAAGTAAAATTGAAGAAATTTTGCTAATGAGAGTGTGTCACCAGCATGTCTGGCTCCAGAATACCTAATGTGGTGATCTCCTTTGACTCAGTTTATGTAATTGCAATTTCAGTTTATTTCTTTAGTATTGACAAAGATGTTAACAGATAGAAAAATTTCTAAAATAACTCGCTGAATTGTGTCTTCCTGGACTTTCAGTGCCCAATTAAGTTACTGAACTAATGTCAACATTTACAGCTTTTGCATTTGTGTTACCCTTGGTGCCATGGGAGAGCTTAGGGCAAAAGGAAAAATGTGTGCCCAAAGTACATGTCTTCATGTAATTTTTAGCGGTTCATTTTTCCCAGAAGCAGATTTTGAAAATATATTGGTGAGTGTGATTTCATTTAAACCAGGAAAGTAAAATTATAATAAATTTTGTTTCTGATATAAAGTATGTCAACTTAAAGTAATGGTGTGAGTTTTGATTATGCATTTTTAAATTTTTTCATATATTCTCAACTATATTCATAAAGTTTCAGAAAAGAATAACCATAAAATAATACATAAAAACATGTATATAGAGACTCATATTTTCCCCTTTGCCTCAGGCTTTTGTGTGGTTAATCACAGCACTGTTGGATCCTGTCTTTAAAATTTTGATATTTGGTTTATCATGGATTTTTCCCATTCCTTTCAATTTTAAAAAATATTAAGTCAAAATATTTATCATCATTACTGAGGTTTTGGCACCCCCTTAAATACTGCACCTAAAGGGAGCACCTCACTCTCCTCACCCAAATCCTGCTCCTGCACCAACCTCCTGATTACAGTCAGGCCAGTTCCCCCCGCTGCACAGTATGATTCTGGACTATTCCTCCTGTCCCTTCCCTCCATCCCAGCCCCTGAGAGCACAGATACACTAGCCCTAAAATTACTAGTTACTACACGAGTCAAGCACAGTCAGGAATGTAAGCGTGTTAGGAAAAGGTAAAACACTATTGCCCATTTCCACTTCAAACAGAGATCCATGTCCAAGGTTGGACCCAGGGTGAGGTGGGTGAGGCGCTCACCTCAGGTGCAAAATGTAAGGGGGTGGGTGTGTGCCAAAAATTTGATAATCAAGATAAATAATAATTTAATACAGTATTTTTAAAAAAATCTAAATTCATGCCTTCAAAAATCCATAATAAACAAAATATCAATATTTTAAATACAGGCTCAGGAATGCTGCTGAGGCAAATCATATTGGAAACTGAACCAAAGGAAAAGCCAGTAACACCTATACTGTCTTTCCTGAAAATGTTGACCTTCTGTTCATTGTGGATTTCTTGGCATTAATTATTCTTTTGTAAAATACTGCACTAAGATCTTCAACTTGATTGTGGCGTTTTGTACCCAACATGAGTGCCTCATTCATCCCACCCTGGTCTTGGCTCCGATCCAACTTGGCATCATCAGTTACTCCTTTTCTGCTCGTCAGCACAAATCTGAGATCTGTGAAAACTTTGGTTTCACAGTCTATTTCTGCCTCCCTCCCCCAACTACCACCGTGTACTAGTGACCCTTTTCCATCAAAAAGTCACAGAATTTAAGATGTGAGGATTTATCGTGAAAATTGGGCTTTTAAATTCATCTGCATTGTTCTCCAGTCGACTGGCACAGGCTGAGGAGAGACAACAGCTGGCATTGCTTTATAAAAATATCAGGGTACCATCAGCAGACGAGGAGGAGAGCCCCGAGGATGACAGCCTGGACGAGTCCACGTATCTGCTTCCCGAGAATGAGAAGGAACTGGAAAAGTTCATTCATTCAGGTAGAGGGGCAGCCAGTTTTTTTGTCAGGTCCAGAGTTGCATGAAAGCTGAGCTGGCCATGATGGTCTGGTTTTCAAAGGCAGAGCTAAGTGGGAGTTGATGGAGTCTGAGGTAAGCAAGATAGATGTTTACGGCCACACCTACAGAAATGACCTGTCCCATCAGATTACACAGAAGGACAAACAGCTGTGGTTGCTTGGTTCCTTCTGCAGGGCAATTCGAGGACTGAAAATAGTTTGGGAAACAAAACCTTTCCCATACTAAACATTTCCCTTAAATGTACCATTTGTGCAGCGTTATTGCTGAGTTTTGAACACAGTCAGGTCGATGTCCCTCCTGCACCATCTGCCTCGATCTGACGTGGAAATGGGATCCAGGCCCGCAAAGTGGAGGTTACTGCCCCCGGGTCAAAAGCCCCCGGGAGCCCACCACACCTGCAAGTCCCTGTGAGGAGAGAACAGTGTATATGCGCACATAAACCTGCTTTTTGTAGAAGTTCTGAGATTCTTGGATACTTGCTTAAAAAAATTCTAGAGCAAAAATACATACAATGTCTGATTCAATCACACTGACGTCCCCTGCGTGGACCTCCCCTCTAAGAAGCCCAGAGTTGGACCGTCAGAGCTGAGAGGTCAAGGAATAGAAGTCACTGGTGCTCCCCGAGGCAGACGGCCCTTGTACCCTTAGAGGATAGTTTTTCAGTGTCTTTTCATTACATTGAATTATAACTTCTCTAATTTTTTAAAACTTTATGTATGTATTTGTTTTACAATATCATTTTAAAAATTGAAGTATAGTTGATGTACAGTGTTATATGTTACAGGTATACAGTATGGTGAGTCATACTTTTTAAAGGTTATACTCCATTGATAGTTATTATAAATTATATATTTTTTAACTGGGTATTTATAAAGCTTGACCACAGAAAGTGGGGAACTGATTTAAAAATGCAATATTCACCATCCTTACCAGACAAATAACATTGCTTATAGCCTGAAAATGCCATTGTTGTTACCTTTATTTTTCCATATTTTTCTCACTTTTGTCCCCATTTCTAGTCCTCATTTATTAGTTGTTATCTCAATAACATTATGTCTATATTTAGTTATTAGATCGAAAAGAAGAAAACACATTGAAAAGAAATTGAATCAAGAGCAAAAGTTAGTAAAGGAAGTGAAGATAAAGGATGCTCTGCACACTTCAGAGATGGAGAATATGTGAAAGCAGACGAAGCAGGTGCAGGAGGTGCTGGCTAGTGTGGAGGAGCCCCCGCAGGGGTTTCAGGTGACTGAGGGTGTGCCATGACGTTCCCCGGAGAAGCTTGTGCAAGAGCACTCGAAAGAAAGCAAGCTAGATGTATATAAGAGAAAATAAATTCATATGATACAGAAATTCTTGCTGCTTAGCTGTCACGGTTTATGAATACATAGAACTTAATTGGAAAAGAAAAGAAAAAAGTCCAGCTTCCTAAGTGTGAAAGAGAAATTGTCGGGACGTTCTTTTCTCACTCCTAACCAGGAATTTCTCCAGGCAGTCTCCCAAACCGGGCCAGGGAACCACCTGCATTAAACAAAGCTTCCCCGGGGACACTAATATCAATTTCAGTAGCTTGCTTCCATTTTACATGCAAGGAGACTGAGTGTCAAAATAAATATGACACCAGATTAAGATATAGTAATCCTTGTTTTTAAGGTGCTGGGACCTGGTGAGGGAAATGGGTCTGCAAGCCAAGAGCTATAAAAGATTGCCAGGTGTTCCGAGAGCTGTAAGCCGGGAGCCACCAAGGCTGTGGGAACACAAAAGAGACAAGATTTAATCTAGACGGTGCTTTTGATTTGGGCAAACAGTCTGATGGTTCATCAGAAAGTTAAATATAGAGACGCTACATGTCCCAGCAATTCCACTCCTAGGTATATATCCAAAAGAATTGAAAATATGAGAAACCTGCACACAAATGTTCAAAGCAGCATTTTTTATAGGAGCAAAAAGGTGGAAACATCATATATGCCCATCAACTGATAAACAACCAAACATAATGCATTCTGTCCATACAACAGGATATTATTAAGCAAGGAAAAAGACAGAAGTGCTGCCACGTGCTACAAAATAGATGATCCTTCAAAATACACAAAGAGGTTAGACACAAAAGGTTACACGTTGTATGATTCCATTTATATGCAATACCCAGAACAGGCAATTCCATAGAGGCTGAAAGTAGGTAAGTGGTTCTAGGTGCTGGGGGAGGGGAGAAAAGGGAAGGATGGTTCGTGGGTGTAGGGCTTTCTTTGGGGGGCAATGAAAATGTTAAAAAAAAGAAAAAAGGACTGTAACCAGACAAAGCTGGTACCAACCCCAAGTTCAGCTGCTAACCACTAGAAAGGCCAATACTCGGGAGACAAGTGTTGGTGATAAAGTTACTTTGGTCAAGAAGCCATCCACCTGGGAAGATGGTGGACTAATGTCCTGGGACCATCTCCAAGTGCTGGTTAGAGGACAGAGTTTTAAAGAGGAGTTTCGGGGGTTCACAGGTGGGTGGCAACGTGCAGAACAGCACAGGCAGCTCCGATGATCATCCTGAGACTGGCCGCGGGGCAGTCTGAGTAGCATCCTCTTTGATGGTCTCATGTGCAATCAGTCTTCTACTCCAAGGTCCGTCTGCTACCCCCTCCTTAAAGCCATCCCTGGAATTCTCAAGCAAGATTAATTCTCCCTTCGCTAGCCAGCCATTATTTGTAACTCTAAGCAGGAAAGAGGAATGTATGTAGGTTTCAGAGTCTCTGCTGCTCAAGGTGGAGCAGCTTATGCTGTGGCTACCATAGCGGTGATGGCTGTACAAACCTGTGAGTGGTCCAGAAACCACGGAGTTGTACTCTTTAAAAGAGTTATTGTTGTGGTATGTGAATTCGATCTCAATCGAGCTGTTTAAAAAATTAGTCTAATTTGGGGATGAACTGAAGCCAGGTCCAAGTCTCCTGACTCAGTTTCCACCTTTCTTAAATTAAAAACTGTATAACAGACAATGTGACAAAGGAGTAATGGGACTATAGATTAGAAATGGGACATCCCAGAGGCTGCCTCAGCCAATAATTTGCACCTGCCTGCACATTGCAGCCAGGAAGGGTTACAGGTGGGATGAGTGGCCCAGCTCACAGGGAAAGTAGCTGTCAGTGTGCTGCCCTGGCTCATGAGTCTCAGAGCCTGGGTGGGCCTTCAGTGTCCCTTTGTGTGGCTTCTTACCCTTAGACAAGGCCATGCCCAGACCCTCTGAGACAAGACCTAACTCGGGAGACACTAACATGCCACACTGCTGTCTTAGTCGGCCGTAAAAAGTACCATTGACTGGACAGCTTAAATAACAGTTCTGGACTTGAAGTCCAAGATCAGGACGCTAGCGTGGTCGGGTCCTGGTGTAGGTCCTGTTGTAAGGTCAATAATCCCATTCATGAGGGTGCTACCCTCATGATCTGATTTTTCCCAAAGGCCCTGCCTCTAAATACCATCCTACTGGGGTGTGATGACTGAATTTGGGGAAGGAGTGAGCACAAACATTCAGCCCATGGCAACTGATTTTAAAAACATTTTCCTAATCAGCAAATAATTGTTGGGCCAGCAGCTGGTTCATCTGCCAGCCAACAAGGCAAAGCAAGTTTGAATATTTCCCAACAAATATTATGACCTCTGGATTACCTATAGTGGATATAACATGTCTGAAGGGGCAGGTACTAACTCTTAAAAAAAACTCGGCCAGTGCCAGTTGGTTATGCCCCACAATTCAAAACTTTCCTGGGAGCTAGGTGGTACCAGAAGAAGCCAGGCAGAAATCCATTCGATCGTCGATAATTCTCAGAGTGATTATATTCCAGGATTCCAAACCAGGTGGGGGCCCAGAAAGATGGGAGGCCAGGCTGCAGCACACCTTCGTGCCTCTGGAGTCCACTGAGGTCTGCGGTGAGGCCCTCTGGTCATTGGTAGCCAGTGTGGTCCCTCCTCCAGGGTTAGTTCTGCTGGCAAAGTGCTACATACCATATAGGGATGCTGGCATGGAGAGGCTGGACTGTTTTTTATCAAGAATATAGCAAGCATAAGTCTTCTTGGGCAGGTGTCTCTTAGCAAAATCCACTGCAGCAGGTGGAATTATAAGATGGCCCCCAAGACTCCTGCCTCCTGATGCACAAGGCTCTATAACTCCCTTCCCTTGAGCATGCGTCTTAAGAGGGATGTCATACTTGTGATTAGGCAAAGGTGATGTGACCATTATTCCCTTAGTTGTCACATTAAGCCACCTCTCCAAGCCTCTAGGGACTGGCTCCACGCAGAGAAAAATCTTTACTAACCAACCCATTGTGGAGGCTAAAGGCTTTGTCAGAACTTCTCTGGACCTGCCTCTTCCCTCCAGTGTGTGCCAGTGTGGGTTCCCCAAGTTCTGCCTACACAGTATGCAGCATTTAGTGTCTTAATTTCCCTAATAGTCCCACCCTCCCCTCATTTTACTCAGCATTAAACATTCTACTGCATTCCTCTGCCATAACCTTTTTGTCCCCAGGCACCTGCAGGCAGGACTGCAGTTCCTGGCAGCTGTCCCAAGGCTTGGAATCTGCTAGTCCCTGACTGGTCTCCATCCTGACTTTCAAACTGTTGCCGCCCTTACCATCAGCGCTGAGACAGGCAATGCAGAAACCAGAACGTTGGTCAGGCTTCAGACACACCAGAAGATTGCAATCAAGTCCTTCACTTTTCCTTTCTTTCCCAGAGCAGAACTGAGAATTGGGCCACTTCCACCTGCCTGTTTGGTGTCAGGGAGGAGGGCATGGGGCTAGGGCCAGCGAAAATACCCTCAGATTCCTTATCATTTTAATTGTGGATTTTTTTTTTTTGGTTGGGGTGTTTGCTTGGTTTCTGCAGACCCTCAACTGGTTTCTGTAGTACTCACAAAGCTATTTTGATTAGCATGTTGTTGTTTACTCAGTGTTTTTAGAAGGAGCAAGGGCTGTTAGTTTCCCAGTCTGCCATTCACTGAGGTCATTCTGATTTAAGGTTCGACTTTCAAAGTCTTTCTTCTTATTGATATGGTTGGCTTTTTGGAATTCTTGTCATCTATAAAAAACGGTTTTAATTCTTTTGAGATGACTTCTATCTAATTAATTTGTAGGACTTATTTATTACATAAATTTACTATTTATAGACCAGCTCTTAAACAATTATAAATAATTCAAATGTCTTCTCAACTCTGTGGCCGGTTATTTCAATTTTCTTGGTATTTTATTATAATCGACCCTCTCTTTCAATGTAGTTGGCTCTATTTGGATACATACTCCCTGTCATGTTTTTGAGTCTGTTTTGAGAAATCCTTCTTTGTGTACATCTGATCTGCATTCTCTTCAATCAGCTTATAAAAACAATCATTTCTGTCATTCCAAGTAAGCCTTATCTACCTGCAGCTAATATTTGTGTCCAGTTTGAAGAAGTCTAAAGTCGCATTTTAACCATTTGCATACTTCAGTACTCCAGAACATCCTTAAAAGCTTGTATTTCCCACTGCTATCTGGTGCCACTATACCCATAAATCAAGGATAAAATCATACACATATATCTTTGTGTGTGCCCGATATTCTGTTCTGTTACATTTATGACCTAAATTATATGCCCCTATACCAATACCACAGTGTGTTGGGGGTTTTTTTTGCAATTTTTTTCCCTTAGAATTGTCTCAGTTTCTTTCAGAGCCATTATTATTATTTTTGCATATGACTGTGAAAGATAGTTTCTTGAATTCCTAAACATGGTTGAATTTTAATCATTCTGACATTTGAATTGCAGGACGATCATTTTTGAGTGTCCTCTACCAGTCACACCTTTTGTGACTGGATAACTCTGTGGAGCAACAGAGACTTTGGAAGCATCTGAAAGGATACGTTTAGCCTGTGAGAGCATGTTAAACCTCAGAGCGTCTCAACTAAGGTCTCCAAACACCTGCGTGATCCATCAACTGCTGACGGGCTCCCGAGAAATTTGAGCGCGGCCTCTTTAAGAAGGAGCTAAGTCCCTCCTCCGCCCGGGAAACCAGCGGCGCCCTTTCCTGGCGCCCCTGGCGGCGGAGCCACGCCTTCTTTACTGGAGGTCGGCTGGGCGCCTGTGGCTCTAATGGAAATACATTACCCAGAATGCGCCTCGACAGGCCGCTGCGTCACTCAGCCAACCAAAAACCTCATGAAGAGAGCGTTTCCGTCTGAGGCACGAGTGGTAGAGGAGGGACTTCCTGTCGCCGCCTCTTGGCGGCCATTTTAACTGCTGTGGGGCTGTGGCTCCGGAGCGTTGGGCAGGGACTGAGGAGACGGGATTGAGAAGGTCCGAGAAGAGTCGTGGTCCACGCGGCACAGAAGCGGGTCCGAGGCTCGGCGACGCCGCCCGGGGAGCCCCGCGCCGGGTCCGGGATACGGACCCCCGCGCCCGCGTTCCCCTCCTCCCCCGCCGCTCCTGCCCTCAGACCCCGATGGCGGCGGCCGCGCTGAGGGACCCGCCTCAGGTAAACGCGCGTCCTCCGTGCCCGCACCGCCCTCTCCCGCCGGACACTAGAGCCCGAGTGCGGGGCGCCTGCTCGCGTGCCTGCGGCCCGGGCCCCGGGGTCCAGGCCGGGGAGGCGGCCGCGGGTGGGGCCGTGTTTCTGACAGACGGCGTGACGGCGCGGGGACGGGCCCCCAGGCGGGGGGAAGCCTGGTAAAGGGCGAACTGAGCGCTGAGCAGAGTCGTTAAACAGCTACCCCAGGCTTGAGGGCCAGGCGAGGGTACAGGGAGGCCTGAGCCCATCGAACCCCCCCCCCCCAAACGCATCACTTTCCCCACATTCCCACGGCTGCAGAAGCGCGTGTGAACCGACACAGCCAAGTAGAGGGTGTCCATTCGGTCACCGGCCCTGACTCCGAACCACATGTTCTCTGGATTATTGTGTCTTTAGTCTGTTAAGTGTACCCCCCCCCCCCCAGTCCTTGGGTCCCACCTTGAGGGGTGGGAAAGGAGTTGGGGAGGCTCTCAGACATGATGCTGGAGAACCCGGTACTTGTAACTTCGTTAAGACCCTCAGAGACAGTATTGTCTGGCAGGTGGCCAAGGCTCCCAAGAGATGAGTGGACATGAGATGGATGCAGGGTCATAGTAATTGAGGTGCGAACGACGCTCAGGCCGCAGCTGGTGCTCATTTACCACTCCGTACACACCAGGGTTGTGTGAGGACTTTGGTGGGGCTTGTTTTCCATTCAGCGTGGAGGATGAGGTCAGGAGCAGATGTGGTCTTCTGTGAGAGTCACTAGGCCCAGGGAGGCCAACAGGGGCTGGACCTGGAATGAGGGATAGGTGGACAGAGGAAGACTGCGCGTGGCAAGGGGACAGCAAGTGAAGCACAGAAGTGGAAGAGGGCCGCTGCTGTCTCAGCCACACATGATTCTGTGTGACAAAGTCTGAGGCAAGGAGCAGAGCCAGGCAGGGAAACCTGGATAGAAAGTTGTGAGGCTGTGCTGCTAGTGAAAGCCATGGGATGTCTGGGGTAACACTGGGTCGAGTTTGAATGTGTCCAGCATAATCTGGATGTCATCTGCCTTGTTACAGCATAGGCCCATTATGGGCAGCCTTAAGATGGGTGATGAAAATGGGATGGTTTAAGTGGCCGGAGTGCAAGTTACTGAGTGTGAGTTTTTCAAGATCAGAGCAGTTCCTGTTTATCCCTTTGTAGTGGGATTCAGTTCCTACCAATCCTCCCTTGGGAGCCAAGGAACACCTCTCTCTCGATACTACAAAGCTTATGTCCTACAGCCTCTGGTGGTTTACTCTCTTCTGGAGTAAAACCTCCATGTGGCCCTGTGTGGTGTGGTGTGTCCTTGTCTCCCAGGCTGTGAGTATATGTGATTTAATAAATGTGTGTCATCTGTTCAGTGTCAGGTGTCAGGTATTTGGCTGTCTCCATAACCATAGGGCAGGAATTCTACCCTCAACAGTGGGGTGAAGAGATACTAATTAAGTCACGTATGGGGAGACCAGGGACAAGGGGGTGGCAGCCAAGAGCATGTGGCTGTGGAATCCAGAGGTGTGAGCGACGTGCATTGTAAAGACTGATGTGTACTTGGAGAGGGAGTTTACCTGATGGTTCCAGGGTCTAGTTTTGAGACCTTGGCCATACCAGTGTAATAGGAGCAGCTGGATCCACTATGCCAGGCCCATGGCTTGGATTTACAGTTGAGCCTTGAACAACAAGGGTTAGGGTAAAAAACAAAACAAAAACAAAAACAAGGGTTAGGGCACCAACCTTGCACACACTTAAAAAATTCACATAAAAATTTACAGTGAGGCCCTCTGTGTCTGTGGTTCCACATCTGCTGATTCAACCAACCTATACACAGATCATCTAGTACTGTAATATGTATGTATTGAAAAAAATCCAAGTATACGTGGACCCTTGCAGTTCAAATCTGTGTTGCTCAAAGGTCAACTGTCCATTTGTTCACCTGCCTCTTGTTGCTGATGTCTGGATCCAGCGATTAGTAGGCTCATGTAGACACAATGGCATCAGTAGTGCCAAGGCCTGGTTTCTTAAAACGCTGAGTTAGGAAGCTTGGGAGGAGGGTGGGTGTGGGATAGATGTGTAAGGGGAGGGATTGTGACTCAGAAGTGGACTGTTTGTGGTTCATCTGTCACCATCCTGGCAGGGCAGTGTGACCTTTGAGGATGTTGCTGTGTACTCTCTGAAGGAGTGGGGTCTCCTTGATGAGGCTCAGAAACGCCTGCACCATGGCGTGGTGCTGGAGAACCTGGCACTTGTAACCTTGCTGGGTGAGGCCCTCACACCCACCCCTGTGCCCAGAGATAGTCTCTGCCCCTCGCCTTTCCCCAGGGCCAGCTGTGTCCGTCTCACTTGGGCATTGCTTCCTTAGTTTGCTGGGTAGGTGCTGTGGCTGGTAGGACTGCCCTCCTGTCTTTGAGCAGGCCCAACACCTGCCTTCCTGCAGACTCCCGGGTGGGCGCAGGCGCAGGAGCCTTACACTCATCCTAACGAGTCCCACATTACTTGCCCTCTCCCTGGCCAGGTGACTTTCTCTGGATCCAAGGCACCTGTGTGACCCAGGTTTAACTTTCTTTCTCTACCAGACATTTCCTCATGCCTCTCTGCCAGGAATTACCCACACTGACATCATTATTACTTACGTGGGTCGTGGTCTGTTGTTGTAAGACCCTCCTCCGAAGTTCTCTCTGTAACAGTTTTCTTTCCTGTGAGCTCTCATTGTTCTGGGCTAAACCGAGATGCCGTCTGTCCTTTCTTTCCCTTAATACTTATATCACCTAAGTCCCATATAGTTGCTCATTGTGGGGACAGAGTCGAGAGCCCTTGGTGGGACACAGGAAATAAGCTGTCTTAGTTCATGCTGCTCTAACAAACTACCATGGCTGCATGGTTAAGTAAACATTTATTTCTCACTCTTCTGGAGGCTGGGAAGTTGAAGACCAAGGCACTGGACTCACCGAAAGAGCCTCCTCTTTGTTTAGGGAAGGAATAGGTATATGGTTTCTACTCCCCAGGGATGGTCTACGCCTTTGACAGCATTTCAGGACATGGACACCATTCCATGAGGACATACTACACAAAGTCCTCTCCTGGAGTCTCTGGTGAAGAGTTGGGTCTTGCTTCACAGAGTGATTCTATCCATAGCCTCCACCCAGTCCTAGTTCTGAACATGACCCCTCAGCAGAGAAGCCAAGCATAGATTTGAGGGTCCTTTATGGGAAAAATGGTTAATAATCAGGAAGCTGGCTCTCACACAGAAGCAGCTTGTCCAAAGACCTATGACCTCAACCCCCACAAAGCCCATTAGGGACTTCAGGGTTCCCCTTCCTGCCTTAGCACTTCCAGCCTGGAATGTTCTAATGAGTAACAAGCCTCTTTCTCCTTTAGATCTATGGAGCACAGTAATCTTCAGACTATAGGAACTACATCCTGAACACTGTAAATTTTTAAACTTTTGTAACAGCTTTATTGAAGAACGATCAGTTGTCATTCATTATAGTCATGTTCTAAGAGTCGCTGTGAACACTGAATTAGTGAATCTGGATCCCTGGTCACAACATATTTGTCAGCCAATCAATACATAACTTTGTTTTCCATGTTTGTTTAAAGACGTTCATTTACTATTTATTCATTGATTTGTTTAACATTGAAATCTTGGCCGACAGCACTATGAGTCATGCCTGAGCAGTGCTTATAACAAGAATTTTCTAGGCACACCCCTTGTGCTTAGGAACACTAGACAGCATGTAAACACCAGGTCTGGAGGCTGTCTTGGACCACAGAATCACCAAAAAATGCACAAATGGGGCACTCAATAGATCATGGCAAGAACACTTGTTTACGTTGTTGAGAGCCGAAATGAGAAGGCAGAGCGTCACCTTGTCTGTCTCACACACATTTTTGTGTCTCTGCATGTGTTTGTCAGTGAGTATAAAAGTGTAAGTATTGCTTGGAGGGGTTTCCAATTTTGGTAAGTAGGAAAATTTATAGTAGGCGTAAGTAGGCGGAACCCATGAAAAACAAGGTCTGACTAATTGTGTTGCCATAAATTGTGCATATTTAAACATACTCAGGCTGAAATAGGTGCGTTTTTACCACCCTATGGTATCAACCAAGATTTTGTGAGGACTCTGGGGGAGTCTGGGGTGTTCCTTTCACCTGGGTGGATATGGTCAGGGAAACTCAGTAACCTGTGAGTCACCAGACCTGGGTGGGTCGTCAGTGGGACTGGGCTCTGCTTGAGGGTTGGGTGGATGGAGGAAGGCTGTAAGTGCTGAGAGCTCAGTAAGTGTATGACCATGGCTGTGTGAGGTCCACATGTGGTTCTGTGTAGCTAAGTCTGAGGCGAGGAGTCCAATGAGACCTTCACACAGTGTTGGGGCTGCCATTGCTGTTGGGAACCATACCTGTACCACGTCTGTGGTCATACTGGATCTTGTTTGAATTTGTGAAGCATATTCTGGAAGCTGTCTGCCCAGCTGTGTTGTTAAGTTCTAAAATTCTGGCCAGTAGATGTGCTGCCTTGACATCTGGTGAAAAAAGGGTGCCCTCCAGTGCCGGAGTCCAGCTTTCCCTCCATCCTCTCCTTTCACAGGTGATGCCTCCTAGCCTCACAGCCCTTTGTCTCAACAGAGTAGGTGCAGTTCCTGTGTATCCCTTTGGGGTGGGTTTCAGTCCCTACCAACGTGCAGCCAATCACATTCTCCTGGAGGAAGTGGGGCGCCCTGCCCTCCTGATCCCACAGCCCTTGGTTGGTCACTTTCCTGGGGTCCACCCTGCACGTGGCCTTTGTTTGGTGTGTGTCCTCTCCCACTTACTAATACCTGATTAATAAATGGCTGTTGACTGCATCTGGCCAGTGTCAGGTGGTGTCTGGCCACAGACTTGGGGTGGGAATTAAACCCTCACCAGTGGTGGTATGAAGGGGAGACTGAAGTACAAGTAACATGAGAAGGGCAACGAGACACCTGTGTGGGCATGGCTTGTGGCTGTGGGATCTGGAGGCGAGGACCATGCATTCTGTAGTGATGTTTGGTCAGACAGAGAGCATGTCTGGTGGCCTAAGGCGCTGCACTGAGAATTACATGGTGACAGCCATTCCAGGGGAGTTGCCTGTGGATGTGTGGGTCCTACTGGGCTAGTCCCACCGCTCAAATCTCTGCCTGCCTGCCTGCCTCTCGCTGCTGATGGCTTTACCCAGTGATCAGTGGACCCAAGAGGAGAAAGTGGCACCAGTAGTACTGGGGCCTGATTTCTCCTCTGAGTTGAGGAGCTTTGGGGTGGGAAGGAATGGATTGTGGCTCCTTGGGAGTGGGCTGTTTGTGGCTTCATCTGTCACCATCATAGCAGGATGGCGTGACCTTTGAAGATGTAGCTGTGAACTTTTTCTGGAGGAACAGGTTCTCCTTGATGAGGCTCAGATGCCTGTACCGTGCTGTGATGCTGGCGAACTTGGCACTTGCCACCTCCCTGGGTAAGAGCCTCAAACCCGCCCCTGTTCCCTGAGCTGGTCTCTGCCCTTCCCCTTTCCCAGTGGCAGCGCTGTCCTCACATCAGGACCATGGACACCGCTTCCTTCAGTTCCCTGGGGGAGGTGCTGGGGTTGGTACTGTAAGGTCTGAGCACTGCCCTCTATTCTCCCTGAGCAGCCCCGACACCTGCTCCCTGCAGCATCACAGGAAGGTGTCAGACGCAGACCTTTTGCAGTTGTCTTAATGGATCGCACCTTATTTGCCCTCGCCGTGGCTAGGTAACCTTGTCCAGCTTGTGTACTGCAGGGTCTGTTTCCTCTAGCTGACGTTTCCTCATGCCTGCTTGTGTCAGGAGCTGTCATCACTGAAATGGTCACTGTTCACGTGGACCATGGTCTGTTCTTGAGGAACACCTCTGAAATTCTCTATTTTTATTTTATTTTTATTGGGGTATAGTTGATTTACAGTACCATGTTAGTTTCTGGTGTATAGCAAAGTGACTTAGTTATACATATATGAATTCTTTTTCATTATAGGTTATTACGAGATATTGAATATGGTTCCCTGGGCTGTACAGTAGGTCCTTGTTGTTTATGTATAGTAGTCTATCTGGTAATCTCAAACTTCTAATTTATCCCTCCCCACTCACTTTCCCCTTTGGTAACCAGAAGCTTGTTTTCTATGTTTGTGAGTCTGTGTTTTGTAAACAAGTTCATCTGTATTTTTTTTTTTTTTAGATTCCATGTGTGATATAGTATTTGTCTTTCTCTGACTGACTTTACTTGGTATGATAATCTCTAGGTCCATCCATGTTACTGCATGTCTTGGCTGTGGTAAATAGTGCTGCTGTGAACACTGGGGTGCGTGTATCTTTTTGGATTGCAGCTATTGCCTTTTCTGGATATATGCTCAGGAGTAGGATTGCTGCATTCTGTGCTTGCTCTAACTTCAGTTTTTTAAGGCACCTCCATACTGTTGTCCATAGTGGCTGCACCAGTTTTTATTCCCCTCAACAATGTAGGACAGTTCCCTTTACTCCACACCCTCTCCAGCATGTTTTATTTGTAGACTCTTTGATGATGGCCATGCTGACCAGCGTGAAATGATAATGTATTGTAGTTTTGATCTTCATTTCTCTAATAATTAACAATGTTGAGCATCTTTTCATATGCCTATTGGCCATGTATATGTCTTCTTTGGGGAAATGTCTATTCAGGATTTCTGCCCATTTTTTGATTGGGTGATTTGTATGTTTTTATTGAGCTGTATGAGCTGTTTGTATATTTAGGAAATAAACCCCTTGTTGGTCACATCATTTGCAAACATTTTTTTCCCATTCTGTAAGTTGTCTTCGTTTTCTTTATGGTTTCCTTAGCTGTGCAAAAGCTTGTGAGTTTAATTGGGTCCCATTTATTTATTTTTGCTTTTACTTCTTTTGCCTTGGGAGACTGATATAAGAAAATATTGGTATGATTTATCTCAGTGTTTTGCTTATGTTTTCTAGGAGTTTTGTGGTATCACGTCTTACATTTAGGTCTTTATAAATCGTTTTGAGTTCAATTTTGCTGCATCATGTATGCATGTGGAGGTGCTCTAACAACAAATTAGAGCTCCCACATGATGCAGTGTGGTGTGAGGAGGGAGTGTTCTGACCACATTGGTCTACATGAGACTGGCCAGCTGTGCCAGTACCACTTGCTGAAGAGACTAGACTGTCTCTTCTCCATTGTGTGTTCTTGCCTCCTGTGTTGAGGATGGACTGACTGTAGGTCTGTGGGCTCTCTGTTCTGATCCACTGACCCACATGTCTGTCTTTGTGCTGGCAGGTATCTGTCCCTGCAGTTCTAGAGTAAAAGCCTCTCCCCACCACTCACCCCGCAGTGTGCTGGGGAAACACATGGTGGTGTCCTCCACTTGCTGGAGGGAACAGTGAGCACCTGGGCACTCATTGCTTCCTCTTTGATGCATCAGGCCGAGGAGCTGGCCCACTTTTGGCTCAGGACTTTGCTGGTGACTTGAAAAGATGGCTTACTTTTTCAGTAATACTCTTGGTCTCACGTGAGTCCTGTGATGGAATGTTCCATCCTCCAATCGTGAACCTGAGAACAGCCTGCCCCCTATTGCTCTGGTTTGTGATTCTGAAGGAAGGCCTTGCTGCTTACTCATGGGAATTTTATTCCTTGTATGGGGGTGGTTTGAAAATAAGTGGCCTCTGCTAACATAAAGGGATGAACGGTTTTTGTTGGGATCCCAAACTTTATGTGCCTCAGAGGGGACAAAGTGATGGCCTAGTTTGCATTGCTACCCAGAGTCAGTTTGTAGTCTGAGTGCCATGATTTTGTGAAGGGCACACCTATGACAACTTCTTTTGCTTCTTGAGAAACATGAACTTGTACAGTTCACAGGAGAAGTTGCATTGCTCAGTATTAATGAGGTAAATCTGTTCTCCAGGTCCTGCAGAGGGGCCACAGGTCCTGCTGCCCATTAACTCCTTAGAGTAGTATCCCTGGTTGTAAGAGTACAGTAGGAATCATATTTGTGACAAAAACATTAGGTTTAAAGGAATCGGAGGAAGGAGACTCAGCAGACTGGTTGGAATGTCCCTCTATCAAAATGGCATCCACGTGTTTAGTCACTGGCCGTGAAGGATGAGCAGGCGCAGAAATCCTCTGGCCTCCTGGGCCGTGTACCTCGTGTGAGTAAGGGCCACGGCTGTGAAAAAAAGCCCTTGTGGAATACTGGAGCCCATCTGGGCTTTTCCTTTCACATCTTTGCTGTACACAAAGATGAGCAGGATGAGGAGGAGGGGGATGTGTTAACGCAGCCTGCATTTCTCTTAACTCAGGTGGAAACGGCCCCCCGCGGCTCACCAGCGTTGCTACCAGTGAGGCAAGGCACCTCCACCAGGGCATGAGGAGAGAGATGGGGGATCAGCATACTCAACCTGACTTCCAAAGACAGAAGGAATTGCAGATTTTTATTTCGAACCATATTTTAAAGCTTTAAGAAGATATAAATCATGTGAAATAAACTGCACATACTTGAATTTTACAATTTGGTAAGTTTTTTCCTTTAGTTTTTTATACAATTTTTAAGGTTACTTTCTTTACAGTTATGACAAAGGGCGGACTGTATTCCCTGTGTTGTACACTGCAGCTTTGAGCCTGTCTTACACCCAGTAGTTTGTACCCTCACACCCCCAACCCTACACTTCCCACCCCCTCCTCTCCCTAGAGGTAACCACGACTTTGTTCTCTGTATG
The DNA here is from genome assembly GCF_048773025.1 of Camelus bactrianus. Taxonomy (NCBI): domain Eukaryota; kingdom Metazoa; phylum Chordata; class Mammalia; order Artiodactyla; family Camelidae; genus Camelus; species Camelus bactrianus. The sequence goes on from NC_133547.1 coordinate 463,429, forward strand.
TGTGAGTCTGCTGCTTTTTTGTTATCTTCAATATTTTGTTGTACTTTTTAGATTCCACATTACAAGTGATATCATACACTATTTGTCTTTCTCTGTCTCACTTGTTTCACTTAGCGTAATGCCCTCCAAGTCCATGCATGTAGCTGCAAATGCCATTACCTCATTCTGTTTTATGTCTGAGCAGTGTTCCATTGTATAAGTACACCAACACTTCTTTATCCAGTCATCTGTCGACGGACGTTTAGGTTGCTTCTACATCATGGGAATTGTAAATGATGCTGATGTGAACGCTGGGGTGCGTGTACCTTTTTGAACTAGTATCTTCATTTCCTTTGGATATATGCACAGGAATGAAATTGCTGGATCATATGGTAAGCCTGTTTTTAGTCTTTTTTCACAAACATCCATTCTGTTTTCCACAGTGGCTGGACCAATATACATTCCCACCAACAGCGTACAAGCGTCCCCTATTCTCCATAGTTTGCGAACATTTGTTATTTGTGCTATTTTGAAGATAGGCATTCTGACAGGTGTGAGGTGATACTGTGTTTTTCACTTTCATTTGCTTGATGACTGATGTTAAGCATCTTTTCATGTGCCTACTGAAAATCAGCATTTCCTCTTTGGAAAATTGTTCAGATCTTCTGCCCATTTTTAAATTGATTTGTTTCTTTGATGTTGAATTGTATGCATTGTTTATATATATTAGACATTAATCCATTATCGGTCATACCATGTCCAAATATTTCCTCTGTTTCGGGACACTGTCTTCTCATTTTGTCAATGGTTTCCTTTCTTCAGAAAAAGCTTTTAAGTTTAATTATGTCGCATTTGTTTATTTTTGCCTTTATTTCCTTCATTTTAGGAGACGGATCCAAAAAAATACTGCTGTGATTTATGTCAAAGTGTGTTTTGCCTGTGTTTTCCTCTAGTTTTATAGTATCTGGTCTTACATTTAGGTTGTACTCCATCTTGTTTACTTTTGTATATGGTGTCTGAGAATGTCCTGATTGCATTCTTTTACATGTAGCTGCCCGGTTTTCCCAGAACCACTTACTGAGAGAGACTGTCTTTTGTTCATCGTATGTTCTTGACCCTGTGTCGTAGAGTAAACTGACCCCAAGTGTGCGGGTTTATTTCTGGGCTCTCTGTTCGGTTCTGTTGATCTGTGTGTCTGTTTTCAGGCTGACATCATACTTTCTGATTACTCTAGCTCTGTAGTATAGTCTGATGTCAGGGAGTGATTCCTCCAGCTCCATTCTTTCTCTAGATTGTTGTGGCTGTTTGGGGTCATTTTTTGTTCCATTTATGTGAAAAATGCCATTGGTAATTTGATAGGGGTTGCACTGAAATCTGTAGATTGCCTTGGGTAGTGTGATCGTTTTAACAATACTGAATCTTGCAGTCCAAGGACACGGTATATCTTTCCACCTGTCTGTGTCATCTTCAGTTTCTGTCATCGGTGTCTTAATAGTTTTCCAAGGACAGGCCTTTTACCTCCTGAGATAGATTGATTGCTCGGTATTTTATTATTTTTGATGTGGTAATTGGGCTCGTCTCCTTAATTTTCCTTTCTGACAGTTCACTGTTACTATACAGAAATGAAACAAATTTCTACATGTTAATTTTGGATCCTGCAGCGGTACCTAATTCATTGATGAGCTCAATGGATTTTTCTGGGGGCGTCTTCAAGATTTTCTACGTATAGTGCCATGTCATCTGCAAACAGTGACAGTTTTACTTCTTCCTTTCCAATTTGGATTATTTTTCTTTCGCTTTTCTGATTGCTGTGGCTAGGACTTCCAAAATTATGTTGACTGCAAGTGGTGAGAAAGAAGTAAAGCATCTGAAAGACAAATATACGATATCACATGTGGAGTAAAAAAAAAATGATACAAATGAACTTACTTACAAAGCAGAAATAGACTCACAGACACAGAAAACAAATTATGGTTACCAAAGGGGAAGGGTCAGGGGCAGAGAAATTAAGAAGCTGGGGATTAACATATACACACTACGATGTGGAAAACAGAGAAACAACAAGGACCTGCTGTATAGCATGGGGAACTATACTCAGTATCTTGTCATAACCTATAATGGGAGAGAATCTGAAAAAGAATATATGTCTCTGAATCCCTTTGCTGTACACCTGAAACTGACACAACAATGGTGGGGACATTAAAACCCCACTCCCAGAGAAAGAAGTAAGGAGACAGACACTGGCCACACAGGACACATCCCACTAGATGGACTTTACTGACTGATGGAGACAGCATTCCATCTGACACCAGCAGAGGACACATGCCTTTCAAGTGCACGTGGAGCATTCTCCAGGACAGGTCACATGCTAAGCCACGAAACAGGCCTCAGTAATAAGAAAACTGAAATCATATTAAGCACCTTCTCTGATCACAATGCTATGTGATTTGAAATCAAATACATGAAAAAAACTACAAAAAATAGAAACACATGGAGGCTAAACAATATGCTATTAAACAACCAATGGGTCACTGAAGAAATCAAAGGAAACCTGAAACAAATACAGAGAGGTAATAGAAAGGAAAATCCGATGACCCCAAACCTAGGGGCCACACCAAAAGCACTTCTAAGAAGGAAGTTGATTTCGATACAAGCTTAGCTCAGGAAACAAGAACTCAAACCACCGAACCTAATGCCTAAGCGAACTACAAAAAGAAGAACCAACAAAACGAAAGTTAGTAGAAGGAAAGAAATCAAAGATTAGAGCAGAAACAAAACAGAGTCTTAAAAAAAAAAAATAGAAAAGATCAATGGAACCAAAGGCTGGGTCTTGGAAAAGACAGTTGATAAACCTTTTAGCCAGACTCTTGAAGAACATATATGAAAGAATCCAAAACAAAATCAGCAGCTGCATCTCTAGGTCTCTTAACATGTAGGGTCCACTTACCTTTTAAAATTCGTATTATCTGTTTTTTTTATAATTTTCTGTCATTTGTTCATCACAATTTGGCACACTCTAGATGTGGCTTTTTGAGTCTCTGATGCTGTTTCACTGTTCACCCTTCCCCCTGTTTCCTGTACATTAGGTGTTGATGTGATGAGTGGTGAGGTTTGATCCCTGCAGACAGATGAGTGATTGTGACTGGGAAGTAAAAACAAAAATTTCTCCCAACCTAGAAACCCTCTTCACAAAGGTAGAGACAAAACCAATCTTATTCTTAAATAAACATTAAACCAAAATAGATGTGCATCAAAGGCAGTCCACTAGGAAGTAGCAAGGAGAGAAAAAAATCTCTCAAATAGCTAAGCAGTACAACCCACTGGACACGCATATTCAAGATAAACAATAACAGGTCTTCAAGAAAGAGGAGCCGACAGCACCGTTTGTCTGAGGTGAGTATCTGTGTCAGCTTACTGGCTTTATCCATAGGAAAAACAAACTTCTCACCTCTCTATCGGAGACAGTTTTCATGTTGGAGCAAGGTGTCCACTACAGTGAGACTCCTGTCCTCCCACAGGAACTGACAAGCAAGCTGTCTCCCTTGATGTCTGCAGTTTGAAAGGATGGCTCCAAGGTTCTTGAGAAAGACATCTTCGAATCCTAAAACTGGAAGGAAAAAAAAAGCCAGCTGAAAAAAGGCTTGTGTAGTATCCAAAGACATGAATTTTAAAGAGATGTGACAGTTAGAAATGTCCTAAAGTAAATGCTCTGAAGGAGAAGGAAATCTCCCCATTTTCAAAAGGGAGAATTAAAATCTCTCAATTTTAAAATGTGTATCTGTCAAATAAAATAGTTTGTATGTGACACACCTAGAAACACAAGGAGTCTAACTGTCTTGCCACCACACCATGACAGCCTGGAAACAAACATTTCAGGCCTTGGATATGAGCTGCACACACACTGGGGACCCTGTGCGGCAGGTCTGTGACACTGACATTTATCAGCCCAGCCTGGGGCACCTCACATACCCCCGGGGATGCAGTGACAAATCTGGGAGGCCATTATCCTGTCACTGTGACAAGTGCAGGATTTATAAGGGGGCCAGACCTCATCTAGCCCATGTAGGGAAAGGCAGTCAAGGTCAGTTCCCTAGGAGAGCGCCAGAACTTTCTTAGGGATTAGCAGTTTCATTCATTGGTTTGCTTTGTACCTAGAGGGGTGGGAAGGAGCAGTCAGGGCTAGAGTCATCGGCTAGAGAGGGTGAGAGGAAGGGCCAGGGAGACAGGGACGGTTGAGGGTCACATCAGACATTCTTGGTCTTTAGCATGTCTTCCAATGTCCACAATAGTGACATAATTCCTAGGTGACAGCTGAGTGCTGGGGCACTGATTGGAGGAGACTCCCTGGGGCAGTATTAGGAGGAAGACCAACAACCCTGGGGTGACTCACGTGTGGCAGCAAGGGCCAGTCATGTGTCCAGGGTGACACCAGGGAAGACACTGCATGCCCGAGAGGGAGGGGAGCATGGAGGCCCTGGGCCAGGGGTGGGGTTCGTTATGTGATGGCTCAGTGTTCAGCAGATGGTCTCACTGGAGTGGAGTCCAGTGGAGTTCAGGGTCTGGATGGCTATTTCTGTCAGGAGAGGATGTGAGGGAAGTAGGTAAGCTGACCCAGAGTAGAGTGTAGGGATAATCTTCCCCAATTCAGATGTCTGGTGGCTGTGTGCCCTTGTGGAAGTCACTCACCCTCTCTGAGCTGCAGATCCCTCCATTGAGAAGTGGAAATAAATAGCTCCTCTGCTGGATACTTCTGGGGTTGTTAAATGATGTAATTCTCAGGAGAGCGCCTCGTTAACTGCCTGTGAAAAGATGGGTGGGGCTGTTATGGGCAGAATTGTGTCCCCCAAATTCATACACTGAAGTACTAAACCCCCAACACCTCAGAATGGGACTGAATATGGAGATAGGGTCTTTAAAGTGGTAAAATGGCATTATCAGGATGGTTGCTATTCCAGTGTGACCAGTGTCCTTATACACAGAGGAAAACAGGACACAGATGCACACACAGGGAAGACCACATGAAGACACAGGAAGGGGACAGCCACTTACAACTGTAGCCTCAAAAGAAGCCACTGTTAGGTTAACCCCTTGATCTCAGGCTTCCACCCCCCGGAATTGTGCAGAGATAACTTTCTGTTTAAAGCACCCGGACTGTGGTGCCCTGGTCTGGCAACCTTAGCAAACTAACTGAGGGACCACCAGCATCCGGGAGGAGGTCTGCAGGGCACCAGTGGGGAGGGTGAGAAGGACCCTAAGAGGAGCCTGAGGGAAGCAGAAGGGACTTTTTGTGGGGAACCAGGCTGGAGGGGAGGAGGACGCAGTGGGCGAGCCTGGTGTGGATTTCTGCATCCCTGCCTCTCCTGGGGTCACAGCAAGATACACACCCTCCAGCCCACACATCCTCAGTCCCCCAGTGCAAAACGGGGCTAAGATGGAGCCGGCTCAGGAGCTCCTGGGGGATGTGTAGGGCGAGGCCGAGAGGGAGGCCGCAGGGCAGCAGCTGTTAGGGTCCTGATACCTGCAGGGTGCTGCAGTGCCCCGGGGAGCCTGCGATGACCTCCGAGGGTTTCGTGGACTGCAGGGCTCCAGTGCCAACAGGGGGCTCTTCCCAGAACAGCTCTGACCCCTACTTGGGGTCCTACTCAGAGGCTGCAGCTAAGTCTTCATCCGGTGGGGAGCTGCCCAGGTCAGCTGTCTCCCCAGGAGGCACCCTGAGACACTTCTGCCGTGGGGTTCGGGTCTCTGCTCTGCCTTTTCCCAGCAGCAGGACTGTCTGCTCGTGCCGGAGCCTCTTGTGTCCCCATCTGTGGGATGGGGGTGCTCACAGAGCCCTTTCTTGGAGGCCCTGGGGAGAGGGTCAGCAGGCGGGCTGTGAGCAGCTCTGGGCACTGTGCCCAGTATAAGTGAGCTGTGCCTCGAGGACTATTTTCCAGGTCCAGGGAGAGGGAAATGGGGCTTCTAACCCTGACCCACAACTTCCACGTGGACAAAGCACTAAGGAGCAGCTGGGGTGGCAGAGCCCGCAGACTCTGGAATGGATGCATGCAGGTTTTCAGCCTGACCAGGGGTGCTGATGGCTGGGTCTGTGTTTGTAGGTGGTACACTGTCAGTCTGGGGCTTGAGGCCTGAAGTGTACACACATCTGCGTGTACCATCACCTAAATCTACCAGGAATAATCTTGTGCTTCTTATACAGACTCATTAGAATCTGAATTCTTGCATCTATCTTTATAAATGGCATAATTTCAGCAAAGATGATTTAGACCTTCAGTGGCCATGCTGGGGAACATTCTGTTTGAAAAAAAAAAAAAAAGTACTTTAAGAGGTACTTTAAGTTCTGATAAGCTCAATGGGCAGTTTTTTGTTTTTTGCTATGCAGAGGTCTCTGAAGAAAATTTGGAATTAAAAATTATTTCACTAAAAGATTCTTTGACCAAAAAACTATGAGAACTCATCAATGAATTCAGTAAAGTTGCAGGATACAAAATTAATATACCAAGACATGTTGCATTTCTGTACACTCACAACAAAATTATCACAAAGAGAAATTAAGACAGTAGTCCCATTTGCAGTTGCATCAGAAAGAATAAAATACGTAGGAATAAATCTAACCAAGGAGGTAAAAGACCTATATTTGGAAAACTACAGGACATTGGTGAAAGAAACTGAAGATGACACAGACAGATGGGAAGATACACTATGTTCATAGACTGAAAGAATTAATACTACTAAAGCGATCACACTCTCCAAGGCAGTCTACAGATTCAATGCAATCCCTATCAAGATACTAATGACATTTTTCACAGAACTAGAGCAAATAATTATAAAATTTGCACGGAAATACAAAAGACTCCAAATGGCCAAAACAATCCTGAGAAATAAGAACAAACCTGGAGTTATCACATGCCCTGATTTTAAACTATACTGCAAAGCTACAGGAATCAAAATAGCACAGTACTGGCACAAAAACAAACACCTAGGTCAATGGAACAAACAGAGATCCCAGAAATTACCTCACAAGTATGTGGTCAATTAATCTACAACAAAGGAGAAAAGAAGAAACAATGCACAAAAGACAATCTCAAAAATAAATGGTGTTGGGAAAAATGGACAGCTATATGCAAAAGAATCAAACTGTAAGTTTCTCATACCACTTACAAAAAATAAACTCAAAATAGTTTAAAGAATTAAATTTAAGACCTGAAACCGTAAGACTCCTAGAAGAAAACATAGGCGGTATGCTCTCTGACATCAGTCTTAACATTTTTTTGGATACGTCTTCAAGGGAAACAAAAACAAAAATGAAGCAATGGGACTGCATCAAACTAAAAAGCTTTTGCACAGTGGAGAACACTACCAACAAAATGAAAAGGCAGCCTACTGAATGAGAGAAGATATTGTAAATGATACATCTGATAAGGGGTTAACCTGATGAAAAAATGGGCAGAGGGCCTGTCAAAAACAACAAATAACAAGTGTTGGTGAGAATATGGAGAAAAGGGAACTCTTGTGCACTGTGGTGGGAATGTAAATTGGTGCAGCCATTATGGAAAATATTATGGAGATCCCTCAAAAAATTAAAAATAGAAATAACATAAGATCCAGTAATTCCACTTCTGGGTATTTTTTTGGGAAAAAAAAAAACTAATTTGGAAAGAGAGCGAACTTCCCATATTCCAAGGGTAATGGCTCATCAAAACAAAACAGCAAATGAAATGTTGAGAACAGAAGCCGCTAACCCAAACAAAATGAGAAACGAAATGCTAGAGGCCCCTCAAACAAAATGGGAAGCAAAATCCCAGAGGACAGAAGCCAGCAACAGAGGACACCCAAATAAACTAGAACTTCTACGAAGGTAGGTGGCTTAGGTACAGGAGGACTCACCAGCACGACCTGGGATCACCAAGGAGATGGTAAAGCACAGTGGTCTCTCGTAGGCACCTTACTCGAATCCATGGAGGTGTTAAAGTTTGCAGATCATGCTGTATCCCACTTCTGACAGATGTAACGCCAACCAAAAAATAAGGCAGGAGGCTGTAAGTAAAAAGAGAGTTTATCCAGGGTCTTAGGACTGCAATTCAGGAGGCATAAATTCAGGTAACCCCACGAGTGTTCCAGGGAAAGAGAGTCAGGGGTTTACAAAGACAAGAAGCCATGAAGTTGTTGAAGTTGCCTGGCAAGAATTGTGATCGACTGATGCAACAAATACTTAGGAAGTATTTGTCCTTAAGGAATCAGGAGTTATTTTAGGGTAGCGGTCCAATAAGTAGATAGTCTGTCACAAGTTATTTTAGGGTAAGGGTCTGATATGTATCTTGAGTTTCTTGCAGAAATTCTAGATGACTTCATTGGGACAATAGGTGTTCAAAAGATCAGATTCCATCCAGGCTGAGAGGTACATTAAGCCACACTTCCTTAGTAGCTTCCTGGCTCAAATTTAGAGTGTTCTTAGGAACATCGACTTCATTTTGATTTTCCTTTCACAAAAATCATGCCCATTGCCCGAAAAATTTAGGAAGAACTATGCGTCACAAATGGAGCAATCAAATTCTCCTGACTGTGTGTGTGTGTGTGTGTGTGCGTTTTCAGGGCTTATTTCTTACTTTTCGGCTAGACCTACTTTGATGGTTTTAAAATAAGAATGAGATGGAAGTTTCAGAAACTAAGAGACCTACCAAAGGATTATTCTGCTGCCTCTTTGCTCTGCCCAAACCATATTTAAAATTATTCATAGATTATCCCTGATTTCAGTTCTGGGCAGCCATGCAAGTATGCTACTCAGTTCTCCCTTCACGATGGATTTTGTTCTCAAAGTGCAGCTGGCCAACAGCCCCTCATTGTGCTGCCTTGGGAGCCACCACACATCCCAGAAGCCACACTCTCGGCAGGCGGCTCTCAGCCAGTGACTAAGCATGGAACAGGTAATAGCGCTAGGCAACTAGTTACTGTTTATCTTCAAAACATGTAATGGGTTGTATCTGCTTTGCAACATAGAGCGGAGTTTTTTTCAGGTTTTGTAATGTCTTAGCATGTGCCCTGTGATACATACCAAATTCTGGTTTAATGCTTACTCAGTTAAAATAAAAAGTGTTTTCTGTCACTACTACCTTTGAGGAGAGGATTTCTGAGTCCAGAGATTTTATTTTTATTTACCAGTCACCATCACACACTGGTCTGCTGGGACCAAACTTAAATCACCCATCTCATCAATATCTGGTGTACAGGGTTATGGGGGAAGGGTCATCAGTTAAACAGTATCAGAGATCCTCAATAAGCCACATCTAGAATCTGCCAAATTCTGATGAACAAATAAGAATACAAATGATGAGACTTGAATATTGAGAGACTTAATGAGGCACAGCTACTGAAAACCATAAGAATACATTTTGAATCTTGACTGCGATTAATCTGCCTTAAAGAAACATGCTTTTGAGACAATTACAATAACTGAGCATTCACAACACATTTCCATCTTTAAATGTTTTAAGTGATAGTCATTGGGGTTATGAAGGAACACTCAATTTCTAAAAATGCATTCTGAGGCAGTTATGCTTAAATGTTATGTCTGGGATTAAAAGCAAAGTAACCCACTAGTGTACATGAAGGTGGATGAAACAAGAATGGCCATGAAATGCCAGTAATGATGGTAGATTAGGAAAGGGTTCGTCCAGGTTCTTAACATAGTCTTTTCCATTTCTGTGGCTACTGGAAATAGCCATAAGAGATAAGTCACTGTATCAGTAATTCTATGTTGTGAAGGATGAGTCAAAATGAGTAGTAGTAAAGTTTTGGTTTCAGATGGAAGCATTTGTCAAACCATTAAAATGTACATTTGAAATATGTGCAGTTCACTTTATGCAATTTTACGACAACTGAACTGTTTAAAAATATGTAAAAACTTCTGACTTCCTAATCATTTCACTATTTTTTTCCTGTGTTCTCAGTGGCACATTTTCCCACCATCATTAAGGTGGAATATATATTAGCGTGCTACTAGCAACTTTCAAACTCTGTGTTCAGTGATGTCACATTGGAAGTTTTGAATTGACCACAGTGGGAATACTTACACTGGGAAAATTGCGAACAGTACAAATCTTGGCTTGATGATTTTATTGTTTAATAAAATCTACACTTATGAAAGTGATGGAGAATATGTCAGTAATACAGATTAAACTTAAAAGTATATTCTGTATGTAGCCACTGCGTGCAGCAGAATTTAGGAAACAGCATTTCAGTATTCAGTAATAATTATTTCTCACAGCAGGAGTCACATCTCTAAAGAATGGAATTTCAAATAAGTCTTCATTGTTTCATTATCTTATTTGTTAATAAAGAGAGAAACAGTCAATTCATTTTAAAAAATGGACAAAAAGCAGGGGAGGGTATCGCTCAGTGGTAGAGTGGACACCTAGCATGCATGAGGTCCTAGGTTCAATCCCCAGTACCTCCATTAACAAACAAGCAAATTACCCTGCCTCCTAAGTGGACAAGAATTATAAAAAGACATTTTACTAAAGAGAACATACAAGTGGGAAATGAAAAAATGCTCCACATCAAAAAACATCTAAGAAATACAACTAAAACCACAGTGAGATACTGCTACGTATTTATTTAAAAGGTCAAAAGTATAAGAAGACTGAACATATTGGCAAGGATAAGGAAGATCTGGAAGTCCCAAACTGTTCTGGTAGGAATACCAAAGAACACAAACATTTCAGATCATAGTATGGAGTTCTATAAAAAGTTACACATTCACTAACCCTGTGTCCCAAGCACTGAACCCCAAAGTATTAAAACAGAAAGAGTGAGACGTAACCACATGAAGAAGTGGATTCACATGCCCACAGCAGTTTTACTTAAAACTGTCAGAAACTGGAAACAACTCAAATATGCATAAACAGACAAAGGAATAAACCCACAGAACATCGTACTTCTCATCAATATAAAAAGAGTGAATTAATATAAGCATCACTGACAAATCTCAAAATAAATGTTACATGGGGCCATCTGGGGGGAAAAGAGTAAACACTTCCTACCTGATTCAACAGGAATACTGGCTGGGTCACAGAGTCCATTATTCGATGAAGCGATATCCCTCCTCCGTATCCTCGTTCTTCTGCCTGCACAGAAATGGCCTTGAGGACGATGGCCCAGAGAGGCTATGGAAATCCACAGAACCTTCAGATTATTTTCTCTCATAACACCCTCTGCTCTACAAGATTCCCAGCTCAGAAGTCTGAGAATTTCTGCACCTGCTCATCCTTCACAGCCACAGTGACTGAACATTGTGAATGCCTCTTTAAGAGACACATTCCAAACAGCTTTTAAGTGTCCTCCTCCCACTATTAATCCAGTGTTTCTGTAACAATTATTTCCCCTATAATCTTACAACCAGTGATGCTGCCCTACAGAATTCTGCACATCAGGGCAACTGGCTCCACTGCAGAACCTGGGAGAAGATTCTCATCAGTGCTGAGCACCAGGTAATGTCTCCTGTGAACAAGACAATTGGATGTTGCTCTCAGAAGCACCGAAGGTTGTTACAACAACTGCTCCTTCCTCCTGTTGACTCCTGAACCTAGAAAAAATCGTGGCATTCAGGCTACAAATGAAGGACCATAAAGTTCTGTAGTCTTTATTTGGAGGCCTTGGGCAACAACTCAAACAAGGCCAAAATGGAGAGAGATGTATTCTGCCATCACACTGTGCCCTTGAAGCACACAGTTTGGAACTCCCAACAGAAGTTGTTCACTCCTTTATGGTGGCAGAACCCAACCATTTTCAAATCGCCTCCCACAGTGAATGGAACCTCAAAATTAAAGGCGGCTTAAACAATAAGGCTTTTATTATTGCATAAACCAGAGCAATGGGAGGCAGGCTGTTCCTGGGCTTGAGCTGAGGGCTAGATAATTCCATCACAGGAGTCACGGTGACAGGAACAATATCCCTGAATAAAGGTAGTCCATTTTTGCAGGCCACAAGCAGAGTCCTCTGGGCCAAAAATGGGTCAGGTCAGTGACTTAACTCATCAAAGCAACAGGAAAGGAGTAAGCGCTCTGGCTTCTCGCGAACCCCTCCTGAGAATGGGAAAACACCAGTGTTTCCCTGAACACACTGGGGCGGGTGAATGCTCTACACTGTGAGCACCAGCTAGGCAGCAGAGGTGAAATGGCTTGAGCCACAGAAACTGTCAGTGACAGAAATCTGGCAAAGGGCCTGGGCAGATTTAAAAGTACAATGTAGCTCCCAGATACCTGGGATGTTTGCAGATACTTGGATTTAAGAGGTTCAATTCAGACAGCACCATCACGAGGGATCCCAAGTGTCGATACACTGAAAAAGGAAACTGTACATCCCTGCACACGTAAGGTGTTTTTTCCCTTGTGAAATGTGTGGTATCCAAAGAGTGAAGACCTTGGGCTAATACCCTTACGACATTCACTGCATTCATAAGGCCTTGATCCAGTGTAAACAGTGATTTAGGACACTGGAGCTGTAGGTAGAGAATTGAGCATATTCCCCAGATTTTAAGGCCTTTTTCCAGTGTGAATTCTTCGATGTGTGATGAGGTTAGAGCTTTGGCTAAAGGATCTCCCACATTCACTGCACTTATAAGGCCTCTCTCCAGTGTGAACCCTCCGATGAGCAGTGAGGTTGGAGATATATCTAAATGACTTCCCACATTCACTGCACTGGTAAGGCCTTTCTCCAGTGTGAACTCTCCGATGTTGAAGCAGCACAACATTTTGGCGAAATGATTTTCCACATTCGCTACATTCATAAGGCCTTTTCCCAGTGTGAACCCTCTGATGTTGAAGGAGTGAAGAGCTTTTCTTAAAGGACTTCCCACACTCACTGCACTCATAAGGCTTTTCTCCAGTGTGAACTCTCCGATGTGTAATGAAGTTAGAGATGTATCTAAAGGACTTCCCACACTCACTGCACTCATAAGGCTTTTCTCCAGTATGAACTCTCTGATGCTGAAGGAGTGCAGAGCTTTGACGGAAAGATTTCCTACATTCACTGCACTCATAGGGACTTTCTCCAGTGTGAACCCTCTGATGTTGAAGGAGCACAGAGTTTTGGGAAAATGATTTCCCACATTGGCTACATTCATAAGGCCTTTTCCCAGTATGAACACTCCGATGGTGACTGAGGCTGTGGCTTCTGCTAAAAGATTTCCCACATTCTTTACATTCACAAGACCTTCTTCCAGTGTGAACTCTCCCATGTTGAATGAGATGTGATCTTTGGATAAAGGCTTTTCCACATTCACTGCACTTGTAAGGTCTTTCTCCAGTGTGAACTCTCCGATGTTGAATGAGATTTGAGCTTTGGCTGAAAGATTTCCCACATTCACTGCACTCATAAGGCCTTTCTCCAGTGTGAATACTCCAATGTCGAATGAGGTGGGAGCTTTTGCTAAATGATTTCCCACATTCACTGCACATGTAACATCTTCCCCTCATGACGACTCTCTGGTGCTGAACAAGTGTGTGTTTGCAGCTCAAAGTCTTTGTGCAGTCTCCCTGGTTATGACAAATTTTTTTCCCTGAAAATGCAGCCTCACACTCAGCTCCACTATTTGACTTCTCCCAGGTGTTTGTGGCCTGTTGGTGAAGAAATTCTGAGTCGCCCAGGAAGTCCTTCTCAACTGCCCCAGAGGTAAAGGGCTTCCTTGATATGTAGAATTTGCAGTTGTTCACAAACAAGTATCTCCTCACATGATTTCTCAAAGGTTCCTCTCCAGTGTGGTGCTTGTGGTGCTGATGGAAGTTTGCTCTGAAACAGAATGGTTTCTCACATGGCCCCAATGTGTGTAGTTTCTGCCCACAATGTGTTCCCTGGTACTTAGCCAGGTGAAAAATGTCACTGAAGACTGGGCTGCACACCTCATAGGGGTTGGCCTTCTGGGGAAACAGACCTGCCTTGACAGTGCTGATCTGTGACCCTCCTTGAATTTTCTGCTCAGAAACTGCCTCATCTGCTCCATGCCAACAACCTGAAAGCAGAAAAATGCTGGTGAAGTGCATGTTGACTCGTGTGAGGAGAAAGCCCCATTACATATGTGTGTCTCACAAACCCAAGAATGAGTCCTCGGGACTGTCTACAAGACAAGTTGGTTAGGTTCAAGTTGAGGATGGGGATGCTTTGCAGTACTGGCCCTTTAAAGATCACAGAAAGGGGAGGCCTAACAAAGTGAAAGACACAACCACAGGAAGCAACAAAGAGAAGAGGCAGGGTCCACAGCTCATTCTGCTGCAAACAACATTCAGCAGGACCCTGTCTGATGGTGACACATGAGTGCTCTGCAGTAGGCTGAATCCAGGCCCAGGAAAATCCAACTGCAACAGAGCAGCTGGTATTCAAAAATTAAGAATGTGAAAAAAAACAAAAACAAAAACAAAAATTAAGAATGTGCACACCCCATGACACAAAAGGTACAAGCCAATGCTGGGCAACCCTCCAGACAGACCAGTGTTACAAAGCACTGAGACATGTATTCCAGGGAGGTAAGACTTATCTTTGAGCTGCTAGTAAGAAGTGACATGTAACAGAGCTGAGAAGGTGGCTAACTGAAGAATGCAGAAGGACAGGCAGAAATGAGGTGTGGATACCACTGTGACTGGCACCAAAAGGCTAGTCAAAAAGGAAAGATTTCTGCTATGATTTGTATACAGACCTGACATCATGCCCTCCCTCAGGAGCCACTTCTCAGGGCCAGGCCATGTTTGAATTCCTCCTGCTGTAGTTGGATTTCTTTCCTCTCCACCCGACCCCACTGATGAGCAACTAAAAAGAACCTGAATGATTTAAGTACTAAGGTAAAAAGAGGACAAGTGAACATTCAGGACTAGCCAAAAATAACTCAGCACGTGATAGATCACAAGAAAGAAAACTAAATATTACAAAACAAAACAAAACAAAAAAGAAAAGAAACAAACAAAAAAAAACCCAGAGGAGTGTCTTTCAAGAATACTTCACGGTCCACATAAGAGTGACCAGGTCATACTATAAAACCCCTAGAGGAACACACAGAACACTGTGGCATAAATTGCAGCACTACTTTTTTGGATCTGTCTCCTAAAGGAAATAAAAGCAAAAATAAACATATGGGACCTATTTAAACCTAAAAGCTTTTGCACAGCAAAGGAAACCATCGACAAAAAAGATAACCTACTGAATGGGAGAAAATATTTGCAAATGATATGACTGATGAGGCATTAATATCCAACATATATAAGCAGCTCAGACAACTTAACATCATATAACCAAACAACTCAATTTAAAAATGGGTAAAAGAACTGAACATACATTTTTCCAAAGAGGAAATGCAGACGGACAACAAGCACATGAAAAGATGCTCAGCATCGCTAATCATCAGGGAAACTCAAATCAAAACCAGAATTAGGTATCACCTCAAAGCTGTCAGAATTGCTGTCATCAAAAAGAACACAAATAGCAAATGATGGCAAGCATGTGGACAAAAGAACCTCATGCATTGTTGGTGGGAATGTAATTTGGTGCAGCCACTGTAGAAAACAGTATGGAGGTTTCTCACAAACCAAAAAACAGAGCTCCCACCCCTGGGTATATATCCGATAAAAGCAAAAACACTAATTTGAAAAAATACATGCATCCCAATGTTTATAGGTGCATTATTTACAACTGGCAAGATGTGGAACCAACCCAAGTGTCCATCAACAGATGAGTGGATAAAGAAGTGGGGGGTGTGTGTGTGTGTGTGTATACATTACTTATATTATATTATTATATAATACTACTCAGTCATGAAGAATGAAATTTTGCCATTTGCAGCAATGTGGATGGACTTGGAAGGCATTATGCTAAGTGAAGTAAGTCAGACAAAGACAGACAAATACTTTATGATACCATTTATACATGGAGTCTAAAAGATAAAACAAAATAGTGAACAAAAAAAAGGAGACTCACAGATATAGAGACCAAATTAGCGGTTACCAGTGGGAGAAGGAGAGGGGCAGTACAGAGGTGAGGAGTGGGAGGTACAAACTACTGGGTGTATGACCGGCTCGAGGATGTACTGTACAGCACAGGGAATATAGCCAATATTTTATAGTAAATGTGTACAGAAATAACTTTTAAAAATTGCATACAATTTTGAAAAATAAAATAAAAAAATATGGAATCACTATGCTGTACACCTAAAACCAATACAACAGTACAAATCAACTATACTTAAAAAAAAAAGTGATCAAGTTAGTGATGGCAATTTCTGGCACAAGTAAGAATGAGGAAATGTTAGCTCGAGGAATACTGTAGAACCTATGGTACACAAGTGCCTTGGATCTGGAAAATGCACCTGGCTAAGCTGAGAGGGTAAACAAGGTAGGATTCATGACTGCAAGACTCTTGACTCTGGACCCATCCCTGTGAGGTGACAGGTAGCCGGAGTAGGGGCTGCTCAAGAAGAGAAGTGCTCCCACCTCAGCCCCACCACAAAGCAGCACCCAAAGTCCTGATGTGAGAAGGGCAGATGTGCCAATGGATAGAGGGGCAGAGACTAGCTCAGGGCACAGGGGTGGGTGCGAGGGCCTTACCCAGGGAGGTTATAAGTGCCAGGTTCTCCAGCATCACGTTGTGGTACAGGCATCTCTGAGCCTCATCAAGGAGACCCCATTCCTCCCAGGAAAAGTTCACGGCCACATCTTCAAAAGTCACACTGCCCTGTCATGATTAGGACAGATGAGACCACAAACAAGCCCATCTCCTGAGGACCTATGATCCATTCCTCCAGGTATCTATTCTATGCCCATCCTCCTCCCAATCTCCCCAATTAGAGGAAGAACTAGGCCCTGGTGCTACTGGTGCTACTGTCTCCCTATGGACCCCCTGACTACTAGATTCAGCCATCAGCAACAAGAGTTAGGTGCACAGACATCCAAACTGTGGGCCTGACACAGAGGCATCAGCGCCTCTGCCAGGCAATACCCCTGGTATGATCAAGGTCATGTAAGTCCCAACAGCAGGGGCCTGGGGCCACCAGACATACTCCTCCTCCAAGTACACATCACTCTTTAAACTGCACATCCCTCACATCTCTAGATGCCACAGCCACATGCCCATGGCCACCACCACCTCACTGTCCCAATCCAGAAGCATCTCCCTAGCCTCCCCACTGCTGAAGTATTTTGATCACCTCTTTTGCACTTCACTGGTGAGGGTGAAATTGTGCCTAGAGGTATGGGGATGGCCAAACACAGGGCAGCTGACACTGGACAGATGCAATCAGTAGCATCTTACTAATCTATACCCACAGTCTGGAATAGGAGGACATTACACACCACATAAGGCTACATGGAGTTACTCTGGAAAAGATGAACAACTAAGGGCTGTGGGTAAGCTTTGTAGTATCAAGAGGGTAAGATGCCCTTGGTTCCCACGGGAGGATACAGTTTCCTTTCCTGAATAATTCCAAGGGCTGACAGGGAACTGAAACCCACTACAAAAGGATAAGCAGCAATTATACCTGGTCTCCTCATACAATCCCCTTTATAAAAACAGGTTGTTTGGTTAGGAGACCTTATCCATTGGAGTAGAGTGAGGTGAGAACTGGTGCTCAGACCACATGAGGTCCTCTCAGTTTCAGCACATGGCATGGCAGCATATAACACTGGGACTTAATTTTGGGCCTTACAACAAAATTCAGCAGAGAGTACCTAGAATATGCTTGGCAGATTCATACAGGATCCTTTATTTCCCTAGACTTCCCACAAATCCCACTAGCAGGGACAGCACCACAATCTTCTATGAAGGCCTCCCTGCCAGGCTCCATTCCTTACTTCAGACTGAGCCACACAGAATCTCCTGTAATTTCAGACCCCATGGCCTATTCCACTTCCATGCTGTACCTGCTGTTCCCTAACCAGTCACAACCTTCCTCTGTCCACTTAACCCTCATGCAAATCCCAGCCCATTGGTGGCCCACTCAGGCCTACTGTTGCTCATAAATGACCACATTTCACCCTGATCTTGTTCATTCAGGGTGAATGAAACATGCCAGAGCACACCAAAGTCATCAAAAAAACCCCTGCAGAGTCCATAGGGAGGTAAGCACCAGCTCCAGCCTGAGTGTCAACTTGCCTCAACTACTTCTAGACCTCATCATCTCAGGTCCATTTTCCCCTTAGAATGGTCACCAGCCACTCTATCTTGTCTCCAAAACATCCTCCTCTGTGGCCACTTACCTTCCTCATTTTGGCTTGTTAAGCCCAACACCATGGCCCAGGTACTCAAGCAAGAGATCCCGTCCACAGCCCCACTGACCCTTTCCCAGCTGCCTAACAGTTTTTCACCTGATCCTGAAGATTGTCCCTCCTAAATGTTACCACAGCTTATTAAACCTGGTCTACACAGTGCCATCCACATTTTAGATGTCTCCATCCTGTACCACCTCCCAACATTTCCAGACTTATGTGTTCAGCTGCCCCTTTCATGCCTCCACTCAGTAATCTCCGATACACCTCAGACTTCAAATATGGCTAAAACAAAGCTCTTGCTACCCCCATTGAATATCACTTACTTAAATCCTTCTCATCCCAGATGGAGTTTCCATCCCTACTGCTGCTAAGACTGAAAACCCTGGAGCCATCTCTGACTTCTTTTTTGTGTGTGAAGCTTTAGAATATTACAATGCCATCATAAAAGTAAAAATATATGTATCTCATTACTCTTTCAGTGGTTCAAGTAATAAGTACAAGTAACAAAATAGATTGTTTAGTGTACAAACTGGGAGTTCGTGGGTACAGAGCAACATCAGCCCCAGCTCCACCCCAAAGTGAGGTCCTGGCCAGGGTGCAGACCCTCAGCCAACCAAGGCCTGTTGGCAGATGTCAGCTCTGGTCTCAAGAATGCAGTCAGTCTCACCCTACCCCCGAATGCAGAGTCCAGGCCCTCTACTGTGGGGAGGCAGCAGCTCCCACACTCCAGCTTCTGTTCTGCCACCAGGCCTGAGCTCCAGGGTCCCCTCTCCGGCTGGCCTGGGGCCCCTCTTGTCACGGTGGCCGCCGCTGGTGCTTTGTTTTACTCCCTCCCTGTTCATATTAGAAAAAAAATCTCACTGTTTCTTTTAAAACATGATCAGAATCCAACCACTTTCCCTAAGCCACCAGTATGGTCCATTAACCCTCACTTAGATGAAGACAGTAGCCTCTACCCTGATTTCCACCCCCCTCCCCCATGCCCGTCTGTTCTCCACTCTACAGCCAGATGGAGCCTGTTAAGACCTTGGTAAGATCACCTGCCCACTTTGATTCAAACCTCCCGTCACCTCTTGAAGAGACACCCATCTTTTCAGGCAACCGTTTCTGTACTGACTCCTGACGCCGCTCTTTGTTTTCACCTAAAAAAAAGGAGATCTATGGTTTCCTAAACAATCCCTGCTCAGTTTTACCTCTAAGCGTTTAGAAATCTTGGAACTGGTGCCTGCAAGAACACTCCACACCTGTTTACACTGGTTGCCAGTAATGGAAACACCTCTGTATAAAGCACGACATGTACTTAGGACCCTGGGTTTGAGGTTTCTCCAGGGACCCCAGACTCAAAAATTGGAGGACTAGCATTAAGAATCTGAGGAAACCACAATTCAGAGAACACAGGAGTGGGGTGTGGAGCCGGGACACCCTCCACGTACCTGTGCAAATTCCGTAAACGCTCTGCAGCCATCGGAAACTATGCTAAGAGGCAGGCCTCAGAGGAACGAATCCATGGTGGAGTTCCTTGTGCTCACTGCCTCCCTGTACCCTTCCCTGACCCTGGAGACAGGTGACCCAGGCTGCCTGTCTGATCTCAATGATCAGTGTCTGCCCTTACTAGCTGTGTGACCCTGAACAAAGATTCAACCTCCCAGCGCCTCAATGTCCTCATCCCCCACTCCACTGTTCTTCCTTTAAAGAGCCCGTGGGAACGCTTTAACCTGTACGTAGATCGTGCCCCTCCTTTCTTAAAACTCCCCATGGCTTCTACAGTTCTCACAGTAATGAACAACCTGTTTCCCCGGTTTAACTCCGCCTCACGTTGTTTTTTCCCGGCCGAAAGAAGACCGACCCCAGGTTTCCCGAATCCTCCCGCCTCAGCCCGGCCTCCAGGCCTCCGCACCTGCGGGTCCCCCCGCCTGGGGGCCCCTCCCCGCGCCGTCACGCCGTCTGTCAGACACACGGCCCCACCCGCGGCCGCCTCCCCGGCCTGGACCCCGGGGCCCGGGCCGCAGGCACGCGGGCAGGCGCCCCGCACTCGGGGCTCTAGTGTCCGGCGGGAGAGGGCGGTGCGGGCCCGGAGGACGCGCGTTTACCTGAGGCGGGTCCCTCAGCGCGGCCGCCATCGGGGTCTGACGGCGGAGTGCGGCGGGGAGAAGAGTGGGACGCGGGGGCCCCTCCGGGGAGTCGCAGAGCCTCGAACCCGCCTCGGTGCAGCGGGGCCAGCGTCTCCCCTCAGACCTTCACCGTACCGTCACCTCAGCCCGGACTCAGCGTTCTGGAGGCGGAGCGGACCCAGAGCAGTTAACATGGCTGCTAGGAGGAGGAGCCAGGAAGTCCCGCCCAACCCCCGTGCCCAAACGGAAACACCTTTTCTTCTGAGTATTGGCTCAAAAGCCCTGGGTCCCACGCAAGGCATTCTGGGTCATGTAGTTCTCAATTCCAGGAGAAAAGGCCAAGATGACCGGGGAAGTTGCACAGAGACATGCCGTGCAAGATGTCCAAGGGCCATTTTGAAAATGGCTAAGGAGAGCGAAGGAAGCATGCATTTTCTTTACTTTGATGTTCAGAGTGCACTTTACAGTAAACAAATAGAAAATTAGGAAAATTTCTTCTCTATAAATTATTTCTAGATAATATATTCATAAGTTCTGATAAAATTAGGTAGAATACATTTTTCCAGCATAAAAAAAATCACATGGAAAAGACAAAGAAAACTGAGGCATTAATCCATTGGAGAGGTCTAAAATGGAAGAAACTACAGAGCAATCTGATACGAAGAGAAGATTATCGCTAGGAGCCCAGAACAACTTTTGGTTAACTTGAGGATTGGTAATTTTATGTTTAAAAAAAAGAAAAAGAAAACCTGTAAGCTCAGGGGAAAAAAATAGGTAGAATACAGATAGATCTAAAGCTCATAAAATAATGAATTTAATCAATGATCACCAACCAATTACTTCAATCAAATAACTTCAAAGGACAGCTAGCACAACAGATAAAATTCCAGTGGAGAAAAAAATGACGCTGGATGAAAAACAAACCCTAACAACAGTTGGACCCAGTATGCAAAGTGTTGACAAAAATTAATCAGTCTATCTAAGGAAGAAATGGAAATTTTTATTTGAGACACATTGTTATAACCTGGGAAGCACCTCTCAGAAAGCTCTGAGGACTGTTCTGCCCGTTAGAAGTCAAAGCATAGTTATATAATAGGTTTTGGAGACAGAGGGCTATACATTAAATGCAGTGAGTATTTCGCACGAGCCAAAACTGCAAGTACAAAGTGGTGGGTCATTATGACCCCTTACAAGATCAAGAAGGCATGTTATCTTTGAAGGAGTCATCTTGTTGGTGCTAGGAAAATGTTGCTCTTTATAGCTGAACAGGTATTTCTGCCGATGGGGAGGTTTGGTGGATGCATAATGCAGATACACAATGCACGGTAGAAGGGAAAGAGGAAGCCAAAGTGCAGAGAAAATTTTTTGTTTAAATTTCCTTGACTTGCCCTAGGATACAAATTTTTATTGCATCAACCATTTACTTCGAAAAACAGAAGACATCCAGACTTCAGACTATGTTAGTGTTGAAAACAGAAGTCTCAGCCCTGCCTGTGGAGCACTGTGACCAGAGTGAATATGATTAATGCCTCTGGCTCTAATTATACTTTTATTGGAAGCAATGGAGGACATGTTGAGGCCATCAAAGAGACACAATTACCTTAGAAGATGTAATTATACCAGACAGATGACCTAGTCCCACCATCATATAAGACAAACACAAGAATGTAGGACAAACCTATGAAATAAAAAAGAACTAAGATGCAGAATATGAACATAAAATGGGAGCATACTGTTTATGATTTAATGATTATGAAAAACAAATCTTAGAAAAGGGGAAAATTGAATTCTAAATTATTAGTATTTCTGCTGGTGTGAAAATGCTATTGCAATTATAATGAAAGAGAACTTGTACTTTAGAGATATATTTGAAAGATTTATAGGTGAGATGTGTCTGGCATTTTCTTTTTTTGGAGGGTATTTTGTTTATTTGTTTTGCAGGCAGGTACTGGGAATTGATGGCATTTTCAATGCTATAAGATTAGGAAAATATTTATGAATTATATTTAGAGATAATGAAGAAGTAATATTCATACCAAAAGTTGATCTATGCATAGCTGAGAATCCTTTAAAAAATCATTTGAAATATTATAATTAACAAGAAATTATGGGTATGTATATAAAAATTTTAAAAATTTAAAATAAATTAATAAAATAAAATTTAAAATCAATAGTAATTCTGTAAGGAGCAATAAAAATTAAAAATCAATAGTTATTCTGTAAGGAGCTTCCTCCTATTTAAAAATTTAAAGCAAACATGTTACTAACATATAAACAAAAATTTGAAAACCAGCAAAAGTAAGAAATGTGACAATTGAAAAAAACTTTTAAAACTTGGAAATTAAACCAGAAATTATAAAAACCACCTCTAAATAAAAATAGGTATAAGCCAAGTTTCTATGTAGAAAGATCATTATGAATAAAAATACAAGAGATCATTTACTTAATGTATTTCAAATAAAATGCTAATGTTTCAGAGCTTATTAGTTAAAACTTATTTAAAGGATAATAAAAAGTTTATATAAAGAACTTATAAATATATCCAACAGCTTATTCTGGCAAAAAAATAAAACAACATAGTTGGGTTAATAGTACATAGTAGTGAGCCTGGAAACATGTTACTATATTTACATACTGAATTAATTTATAGGAGCATATGTATTAAACTTGATTATCAACTTGAAGAGAAAATAGGTAATGCAATAAAATATTAAAATGGATTGTAAATTGAGATGCAAAAACATCTTGATTTATACCTCTTCTCAAACTGAAAAATAATTTAATCAAACTTATGCATGAAAACATCATATATGTATCGGCTGGGTAAGAATGTTCTCAGTGAGTGTATTGATTTATATAGCATTCCACAAGATTGAACAAAATTAGGTAATTGGTAGTACAATAAAAATACCAAGAAATTAAAAAAAAACAAATAACAAAAAAAATCAAAAACAAAGAAGAAAAAAAATACCAAGAAATTAAAGTGAATTATAAGAAGGAAAAAAATGTAGTTTATATAAAACCTCTGAAATGAAATTAAGTCATATACAAGTAGCACTACTGATTTCCTATGAGGATTAACAGAAATTGTTTTAATTAGAGACAAGTAGGGCCTGAAAATTCTGGACTTGCTCTCATTATTGAACACTTGGCCCTTGAGAAACTGCAGTTTTTTGAGAAAATAAAGGCCATTAAATTTCCCCTAATTACAGAGGTTCTATGTGAGCACAATTATGGTGTAATCAAGAAAATTTCACTCTCCACAAAGGGATTGAAAGGTACTTTTGTCAGTGTGTGTGATCCTGATGTGATTTGTTAGAACAAGCCATCTCATGACTTCTACATGACACACTAGAAACCTACTGAATCACAAGTGGATCATCAGAGCTCTTTGCAGAGAGAAGAGAGCAAAATGTTAATGATAGTGAAGATATTATATCCATATAAAACATGATGTCATATAGGATAAGCTTTAGCTTTGAGATTCTTTACCTCCCTGCTTATCTTGCTGTTTGTATTTTGCAATCTTCTAGTCACATTATTTTTTGTGTCTTGCTTTCACTAGATCTGACAGGATGTTTTAACTCTTCCATGCATCAAAGCCATCTTAGTAAAATACTACTATAGATTCCATTTGCAAATCGTTCTCCCAAAACATAAAAAATGCATATCCTGAGTTCTAATATGTGAGAGAATTAAGCTGAGCCCATGGCTATGCTGGAAACTTGATTTGGGCCCTCTCTTTTTTTTTCTGGATTTGTCTGGCTAAATGTTTGTCAATTTTGTTTTATCTTTTCAAAAATCCTTCTCTAACCACAACTCTTCATACTTTTCAAGCACCTTTTCTAACCTCAACACTATGAGAGTAGAAATCAACTACATGAAAAAAAACTGCAAAAAATACAAACACATGGAGGCTAAACAACCAACTGGTCACTGATCACTGAAGAAGTCAAGAAGAAATTAAAAAATACCTGGAGAGAAATAAAAAATCAAAAACAAAAACATAATGATCCAGCAGAGATCATCACCTCAGACCTGCATTGTCAGGAAGTACAGACCATTCTGTTTTCACACATGAACCCATTTAGACAAACAATAATGCTGTGACATAGATACCATACTACCCCATTTTGTGAAGGATGAACCTGAGCCACAGAAAGGTTCAGAAACTTGCCTGAGGCCGCACAGCCTGTGAGCGGCAGGTTTGGGAGTCTCACCGGAAGCTCTGGCTCCAGGAGGAAACAGCTCACAGCCCCGTGTGGGATCAGCATTCTTGGAGAAGGTAACCATGAAGTGAGAGGGAGGTGGTCTGGAGTATTTAATCATCAGGGAATGGGAATCTGCGTGAGGGGATGACTTGGTCATTCCCAGATTTTGATATTTCATGGACTTCTGAAATTTTTTAAAAATCAAAAAACCCACACAGTGATTTGGTCCAGTAAAGACACAAATTATCATCTATAGTCACTCCTATTTCATTTTAAAAAAAGGACTTCTAGCGGGTAAGAAAGCACAGGTTGGCACCTCATAATAAAGGCACATATTCTACATTGAGTAAGCTGAGGTTCCTGAGGGACTCGCTCAGTGGCTGTATTTTCCTTACTTTGCCGAGGACAATAAGATGTTGGAATCCAATGAGTGGAACTTGGACAATACCTGCAACAGACCTGACACCTGGTCTGTGCTTAGGGGACCTTAGCTGTGGCCAATGTTATAATTCTATTTAAAATGACCTACATTTTATTTTTCTTATATAGATTATAGCTAAAATGTCTATTTGTATTGCTCTGCTAATGGGAAAACCAGTTTGACTTCTGACAAATGGAAATTTACCACAAAAATACGATGAAATCAAAAGAATGCTCTGAAGTCCCAGAGACTTCCTGAGGCCTGCTCTCTGTTGAAAAGGGATTTTAGTGACAGTGGGTGGGGATGGGGCAAGAGAGATCAGCTCTATTCCAAGACTTTCTCCTGACAGCAGCAAGGGAACAAAACGAGCAGGGGAAAGCATCAGCTTACTCAAGGTGTCCTGGCATGCCATCTGATGTCAGATCGGTGGACTCTCTAAAATAATCTCCTGAACCAGCACAGGAGCGTGGCTCAGGCCTTAAGAAACAAGGGGTGATGGTGCAGCCTTCAGGAGACCATTTTAACTGCAACAGTATTGCTTAGGAAGATACCCTGGGTGGACTCATGGCAAGTGGCTTCAAAAAGTACTGCCTGACTCACCCTCTTCTCTTACCCTGCCCACCACCCATGACCCTGATAACTGGGCCAAGAGGACACCTAACCCAACTAGGCTGGGCCAGTGAGCTCCCCGCCTGTGGAATCTGGAATGGTGATCTCAGATGTGGCCACAGTGCTGGGCAGTGGGGTAAGGATTTATGTTTAGAAGGTCTATTTTTTTTTTTTTAACCAAAAGATCCTTGGTGCAGACACAGGGAGATAAGAACAGAGGATATGGGTCCAGAACTTGGTGAGGACTGCAGGGAAAGATGGTATATGCCACCGGTCTTCCCAACCAGCCGTCCTGGACTAGAGGACAGGATCAAGTGGCAGCAGGTGCCCTGAATGGAGCAGAGGTGAGCCCTTACCCAGTGAGGCCAGGAGCCCAGATGTCTCCATTACCACCTCCTGGTAATGGGTCCTCTGGGCTGGGCTGTTTCTGACACTCCAGGGTGAAGATCAAACACCTGAAAAGGCAAACAGGCTTCACAGTGGGTTGTTGGATGGGATCAGAGCCTGTCACTTAGCCGCTGATGAAGGTGCAGAGATCTGCCCCAAGCTGCCGATTCTTGAGGGCTGAGTCCTGTGCTGTGCTCGAAGGGGAAGGTGTGGCCTTTGGACATAATGCAATTTCAACTGAGAGAAAAGCCTCCTGTGGGGGAAGCCACTTGAGATGACAGACAGGGGCACTCCCATGAGGACTGAGAGGGCAGGCTTAAGTGGGGACATGCCGACAGGTCCAACAACGGTAATAGCAGCAGCAGCCGAGACCCCTTGGTCCGCGCCACGTGCCTATCCTGGGCTGAGGGCTCACATGCTGAGGTAAAGGGCTTAAACATCCCCAGCTCTAACCTAGACTCGGGGTCTGAATCCAGCATCTTCAATCAGACACTTGTCCACTGTGTGACCTCGGGGAACCCACTTCATCGTTCTGACCCTCGATTCCCCCAGCATTCTCAGGGGTGAGAATGAAAGAGAATATGCTCATAAAGCAAAGGGGGCCTGGCCAGGGAATTTCACTGAAGGCGGAGGCTAGAGCTGCCAAGGCCCCAGGAGGCCTGGTGCAGTGGTGGGTGCAGCAAAGGGGCCCCTCAGCTCGTCACCTCCTCCCACAGCTCAAGGGTAGAGTCACACCTTATACCTCTTTTACAAAGGGGGAAACTGAGTCCCAGAGTCGGTGGAGGGTCATTTAACTGTGAGTCACAGTGGTATTTCAGAATCAGGATTCAAACCCAGTCTGCCTGACCCGGGGCCTGGGGAGTCAGATCACTGCCCTACTTCCCTCCCTACTTGGCTCTGGGACTCAAAAAACACTGTGTCCATCCTGACGCAATGTGGTCCCCCTGAGGTATCTGCTTCAACTGACTAACCCCCAGATGATAGACCAGGAAAAGGGGTGTACTCTACCAAGCAAGGGTTTGTGGTATTATTAAATGCCTACACTTTAAAAAGCGATGGAGAATATGTAAGTAATACAGACTAAAATTAAGTGTCTGGTATATGTGTCCATTACATTGCACACAGCATATGAAAACTGAAAAAATTATAGACCATATTATTCCAGCATTAAAAACAACTAACCACAAAGTAAAAAGTCACAAAACGAGTGAAATTCCAATACATCTTTGTCTCACTGTTCTTTTGTTAAAGAAAAAAATTAGCCAAAATCCACAGAATAGGCAGAAGATATGAACATTTCATTACAGATATAGAGATAGCAAATACACATCTGAAAAATGCTCAACATGAATCCTTAGAGAAATCCAAGTAAAAAAGTCAGATAGCATGACAAACTTACAAAAAGGGTCAGAATTAAGAACGACTGACCAAGTATTCACTAAGATGTGGAACTCTCATATACTGCTGGTAAAAATGCAAAAAGGTAAAATTGGTTCAGATCACAATTTGCTAGTTTGTTTAAGCTAAACACTCACCTACCCTAGGACTCAGACTTTGCACTGCGTTACTGACAAAAGATAAATGAAACATATATCCATACAAAGAATTACACACAAATGTTTGTAACAGCTTTTTCCCAATATTCAAATACTAGAAATACCACATGTCCATAAGCAAATGAATGGATAAACTAATAGTGGGATATATAA
The DNA here is from genome assembly GCF_048773025.1 of Camelus bactrianus. Taxonomy (NCBI): domain Eukaryota; kingdom Metazoa; phylum Chordata; class Mammalia; order Artiodactyla; family Camelidae; genus Camelus; species Camelus bactrianus. The sequence goes on from NC_133547.1 coordinate 491,095, forward strand.
AGAGAAGAGTATTTCTTAGAGGAAAAAAAAAAGTATGAGCCACTCAAGTATCATTGATGAATCTCCAAGTATTTATGCAACATAAATAAAGGCATGAACAAGAGTAAATATCTTGATGTCCACCATATGAACTCTAGAAAATGCAAAGTACCTGTTCTAATGGAAAGTAAGTCGACGGTTCCTTGGAGGGCTGTGCAGGGCAGGGAAAGATTATAAAAAGTCATGAGATAAATATACGTGACAGATGTGGTCGTTACCAAAACTATGATGATGGTTTCAGTTTCATACACATGTCAGAACTTATCAAATAGCTTTTTAAAATGGTTCAAGATAAAAACTCTATGTCAAACTCGTTTTGGAAAAGAGGTTTGGCAATCCAACATTCATGCCACCTTCTCATGCCTTCTGGAGGTCAGTCTTCCCTCAATAACAGCAAGTAGAGTGGGCAATGAAGGACCTGCCACTCAAGTCAACAGAAATGCTGCCTGGGTCACAAGAGACACATCTGCGGACCACAGCTTTTCCCCCTCTCTCTCTTTTTCTAAACCTGCCTGTGCAGTAATAACCTTGAGATGAGTATCAATGAGAGGGTACAGGAATCTACAAAACCTTTTGATTATTGTCAATGACAATGACTTAAGCTACACAAGACAATTATGCCTAGAGGACCTCAGATTTATGTACATACTGATCTTGCCCAACCATTGTCACAGACATTCCTGGACGCACGTTGAAAACAGGTATTTTCCATCTACTCGGCTGCAGTCGCCTAGAATCCCTTTAATAAGCCGGTGTTTCTGTAGTAATCCTGGTTTGCCCTTAGCCCTGAGCCCTAGTGACTATCACCCACTGAACTGTGGACACATGGCTCTTTGCAGGACCTGGGGAAACAATTCCCCTCAACAGTGCTGACATCTCCTGTGAACAAGGGAAAGAATTCATGCTGCTCCCAGAAGCTCCTGAGGTTGTCACACTTGGCCTCTCCTCAGGGTGATCACTGAGCCTCCTAAAACTCATAGCATCCTGGCCTCAAATGAGGGCAAGAAAGCCCTGCAGTCTTTTAGGAGGCCATGGGCAGCAACACAAATTTGGCAGAAACTGGTAAGCCTCTGTAATGTCTCCTCTGAGGCACAGAAAGTTTGAGACCTCCATAAAAGTTGCTCACCCCTTCATGCCTGTAGAGCCCACCTCACATGGTAAACGGAACGTCCAAGATGAAAGAGGACTTAAACAATAAGGCCTTTGTTACTGGACAAACCAAAGCAATGTGGGGCTGGCAGTTCTTTAGCTGGTGACTTGGGAGCTGGAAAAATTCATCACAACTATCTTGAGACCAACAGGTCCCTGAAAATGGTAGTCCTTCTCTGCAAGCTGCCAGGTGAACTCATACGATGTTCTCTGGGCCAGTACTGGGTCAGGCCCAAGCTCAAGCTGGTCAGAGAGAAGGGAATGAGGACATCTGAAGGGCTCAAGCTATTCCTAATTTCCTCCAACAAATGAGAGAAGTCAGCACCCCTGAGCAGACTGGGCTAGTGACTGATGCACACTGTGGGGACCTGCCAGATTACAGAGATGAGATGGACCTGGCTGAAGAAACCAGCAATAATAAATCTGCCAAGAGCCCTGGGCAGGTAAGAAACTGCGACACAGCCACACATGCATCCCACATAACTGAAGGTCATGAGCTATCTCCCTACTATTATGTTTGAATTCAGTTCAATTAGAGCCTCAGTTTCCTTCAGTGCCATTGCACTGAACAAGGAAATTACATATTTCTTACACATCTAAGTCCTTTCTCCAGTGTGAATTCTCTGGTGCTGAGAGAGATTAGATTTTCGGCTAAAAGATTTCCCACATTTGCTGCAGTCATAAGGCTTTTCTCCAGTGTGAACTCTCTGATGATAATGGAGGGTGGAACGAGAGGTAAAAGATTTCCCACATTCACTGCACTCGTACGGTCTTTCTCCTGTATGAACTCTCCGGTGAATTACGAGGTGAATTCTCTGGGTAAAGGACTTCCCACAGTCACTGCACTCATGAGGCCTTTCTCCTGTGTGAACTCTGCGATGTCGAATGAGTATCGAGCTATTGGTAAAAGATTTCCCACATTCACTGCACTTATAAGGCCGCTCTCCAGTGTGAACTCTCTGATGATAGCCAAGCGCAGAAACAGAAGTAAAAGATTTCTCACATTCACTGCACTCATAAGGCCTTTCTCCAGTATGAACTCTCCGGTGTTTAGAGAGGTATGAATTCTGGCTAAAGGATCTTCCACAATCACTACATTCATAAGGCTTTTCTCCAGTGTGAACTCTCTGGTGTTGATTCAGTTGGGAACTATCCCTAAAACATTTCCCACATTCACTGCACTCAAAAGGCCTTTCTCCTGTGTGAACTCTCTGATGACAACGGAGGGCAGAGCTACAGGTAAAAGACTTTTCACATTCCTTGCATTCATAAGGCCTTTCTCCAACGTGAATTTTCTGATGATAACGAAGGGCAGAGCCAGAGGTAAAAGATTTCCCACATTCGCTGCATTCGTAAGGCCTTTCTCCTGTATGAACTCTCTTGTGTATATTAAGATGATTTCTTTGAGTAAAAGATTTCCCACACTGATTGCATTCATAAGGTCTTTCTCCTGTGTGAATTCTACGGTGTCGAATGAGTATCGGTCCATTGGTAAATGATTTCCCACATTCACTGCACTCATACGGTTTTTCTCCTGTGTGAACTCTCTGATGATAACAGAGGGCAGAACCAGAGGTGAAAGATTTCCCACATTCACAGCACTCATAAGGCCTTTCTCCAGTGTGAACTCTCTGGTGTTGAGAGAGGTAAGATTTGTGGCTAAAGGATTTCCCACATTCGCTGCACTTATAAGGCCTTTCTCCTGTGTGAACTCTTTGGTGTATAATGAGGTGATTTATTTGGGTAAAAGATTTCCCACAATCAGTACATTCATATGGCCTTTCTCCTGTGTGAACTCTCTGATGATAACGTAGGCCAGAGCTAGACGTAAAAGATTTCCCACAGTCCCTACATTTATAAGGCTTTTCTCCAGTGTGAACTCTCTGATGATAACGGAGGGCGGAGCTAGAAGTAAAAGATTTCCCACATTCACTGCACTCATAAGGCCTTTCTCCTGTGTGAACCCTCCAGTGCTCAATGAGGTCAGATTTTCGTCTAAAGGACTTCCCACATTCAGTGCACTCATAACTCATGTCTCCAGTGTGAACTGTCTGTTGTTGAATGAAGATGGAGCTGTGGCTAAAAGATTGTGCACATTTGTGGCACGCATGATGATCTTCTCCAGTGTGACTCCTCTGAGGATAAATGAGGACAAATTCTTGGCTAAAGGATTTCCCACATTTGCTGCACTTGTACTGCCTTGCCCCAGTGTGAATTTTTTGATGTTGATTGAGGGCTGAGCTTCCCCTAAAGGATTTTCCATAGTCACCACAGACATAAAGCCTGTCACCAGTGTGAACTCTCTGGTGCACGAGAAATGACGATTTGTACCTGAATGTTTTCCCACATTCACTGCACACAAAACACTGTCTTTTAGTGTAGACACCCTGGTCCTGAACAAGTGTGTCTTTGGCGCCAAAAGCTTTCTTGCATTCTCCCCCAGTGCTTTGTAAAGTTTCATTGCTCTGGGTGATTGTGTTTGGCTTCTCCCTGGTGTGAATGGCCTGCTTCCCTGTTTCTCCCTGCTTCAGATGTCCCGAGGTGGTCAGGAAGTCCTTATCCACCTCTTCATAGGTAAAAGCCTTCTCTGACACATGCAAATTGCAGCTCTTCACAAATAAGGCCTTGTCCATGCTGCTTACGAACGGTTTTTCTCCCATGTGCTGCTCCTGGTGCTGTTGAAGGTTTGTACTGAAATAAAATCCTTTTGTACATGCCCCACACTTGAACAGTTTCTTGCTGTGTTGTGTTCCCAGCTGCTCAGCCAAATGAAGAATGGACTCAGCTCTCAAGACTGGACTACACATCTCACAGGGGTGAGTCTTCTGGGAAGATAAAGGTTCTTTGGAAGTCCTGGCCTGTGACATTACTACAGAAACACTCTGCTCAAAGGGTGCCTTAACATCCTCTTCTCCACTCCAGAAACCTGAATGCAAAGAAATGCTGGTGAAGTACACATTCACTTTCTTGGAAGAAACAACAGAACCACAAATGTGTAAGCGAAACCAAAAAAGAACAGGGATAACTATACTATGTCAGGCAAAATAGACTTTTAAGTAAGTAACTGTCACAAGAGACAAAGAAGGTCATTGCACAGTGATAAAGCAGTCAATTCATCAAGAGGAAATAACAATTATAAGCATATGCACCCAACACTGGAGCACCTAACCACATTAAGCAAATAGTAACAAAACTTAAGTCAGAAATAGACGGCAATGCAGTAATAGTATGGAGTCAAACACCATTTTCAACAATGGATGATAGATGAGAAAAAAACGGTAAGAAAATGTTGGAGCTGCACTGCACCTAAGACCAAATGGACCTAATGACATGTACAAACGATGCCACCCACCTGCAGCAGAATACATATTCTTCTCAAGTGCACACAGAACATTCTCTAGGATACACCAAAGTTAGGTCACAAAACAAGTCTTAACAAAATTAAGAAGGCAGAAATCATATTGAGTATCTTTTCCAACCACAATGGTATGAAACTACAAATCACTAATAGATTTAGATGAGAGCTATAAAATTCACAAATACGTGGAACTTAAATGACACACTCCTGAACAACCAATGGGTCAAAGAAAACAATTTCAAATATACTCAAACGAAAATGAAAACATAACACGCCAAAACTTATGGGGTGCACAAAAGCAATCGTAAGAGGAAAGTTTATGCCAATAAATGCCTACATTAACAAAAGAGAATGCTCTCAAATAAACAACATATCTCTATACCTCAAGGTACCAGAAAAAGCACAAACTAAGGTTAAAGTTAGTAGAAGGAGGCAAATAACAAAGATCAGAAAAGAAATAAATGAAACAGAGACTAGAAAAATGGTAGAAAACACCAATGAAACTAAGAGTTGCTTTTTTTTTGAAAAGATAAATTGACAAAACTTTCCCTAACTATGAAAGAAAGAAGATTCAAAATCAAAAATAAAAGAGGAAACATCACAACTGACACTGCAGGAATAAAATCAATCACAAGAAACTACAATGGACAATTCTTTGCCAACAAACTGGATAACCTAACCTAGAAGAAATGGACAAACACCTAAAAACATACAACCTACCAAAAGGGAATCATGAAGAAATAGGAAATCTGAATAGATCTATAACTGGTAAGGAGATTAAATCACTAATTTAAAAATCTCCCAACAAAGAAAAGCCCAAGACTAGGGAGAATCACTGGGAATTCTATTAAATATTTAAGAATTAACATCAATCCTTCTCAAAGTCTTCCAAAAGATTGAAGAGGGACAACTTCCAAGCTCATATTATGAGACCAGCATTATCCTGATATCAAAATCATGTAAGACTAATGCAACACAAGAAAATTACAGGTCAATATTCCTGATGAATAAAGACGCAAAAATTCTTAACAAAATACTTGCAAACCAAATACAATAGCACATTAAAAGGATCATACATCACAATCAACTAGGATATATCCCTGGGATGAAAGGACGGTTGAACATCATGTGCAAATCAATAAATGTGACACATGAGATTAATAAAATGAAGGATAAAAATAATAGTCATATCAACAGATGCCAAAAAAAGCATTTAACAAAATTTAATATCCTTTCATGGTAAGTACCCTCAACAAGTTAGGTATAGAAGGTATGTACCTTAACACATCTGAGAAGTCCACAGCTAACATCCTATTCAACAATCAAAAGCTAAAAGCTTTTCCTCTAACATCAGGAACAAGACAAGGATCATTATTCTCCCCACTTTTATTCAACATAGTACTGGAAGTCCGAGACAAATTACAGAAGAAAAAGAAAAAAAAAGGCATCCAAATCAGAATGAAAAGTAAAACTATCTGTTTGTAGATCATATACTTTTATATGCAACCCCCCCCCCATATTCCACCCTAATAAATGAATTCAGTAAAGTTGCAGGATAAAAAAATATATATACAAAATTCAGTTGCATTTACATACGCTGTTAATAAACTGTCTGAAAAGAAAACTAAGAAAACAATCTCATTTAAAATAGCATCACAAAGAATAAAATACTCAGGAGTAAATTTAATCTAGGAGGTGAAAGACCTGTATTCTGAAAATTCTAAGACAATGATGAAAAAAATTGAAGAAGAAACAAATAAATGGAAAGATATCTAGTGTTCTTGGATTAGAAGAATTAACATTGTTAATTTTACCAAGAGCAATTTACAGATTCAAAACAATCCGTATCAAAATTCCAAAGACATTTTCACAGAAATAGAAAAAATAATCCTAAAATTCATATGGTCCCACAAAAAAATCCCAAATAGTTAAAGCAATCTTCAGAAAGAAGAAAAAAGCTAGAGGCATGACACTTCCTGATTTCAAAATATCACAAAGCTATGGTAATCAACACAGTGCGGTACTAGCATAAAATCAAACATATAGACCAATGGAACAGAACAGAGAGCCCAGGAATAAAACCCACATATATATGATCAACTAATCTTTGATAGGCACAAGAAGAACACGCAATGGAGAAAGGATAGTCTCGTCTATAAATGGTGATGGGAAAACTGGATATCCATATGCAAAAGAAAAAAAAAAGAGAGAGAGAGAAACTAGCCCCTTATTTATACTACTCACAAAAATTAACTTGAAATGGATTAGAAACTTAAAACATAAGACCTGAAATTATAAAATGTTTAGAAGAAAAGAGAGAAAAAGCTCCTTGACACTAATATTGGAAAATATAAAGAATTCATACAACCCAATAATAAAAAACTAAAGAATCCAATTAAAAATGGGCAAAGGCTCTGAACAGACATTTATCCAAAGATATATAAATGGTCAACAAGTACATAAAAAGATGGTCAATATCACTAACATCTGGGAAATGCAAATCCAAACCACAATGAGATATCACTTCACACCTGTGAAGAACACTATTATCAAAAAGACAAGTGATATGTGTTCATGAGGATATGAAGAAAAAGAAACCCTCATACACTGTTGGTAGGAATGTAAACAGGTACAGCCATTATGGAAAACAGTATGGAAGTGCTTCATAAATTAAAAAAAGAAAGAGAAAAAATTAAAAATAGAACTACTACACATCCTGTATATTTCTAAAGGAAACAAAATCAGTATCTCAGAGAGATATTTGCACACCCATGTTCACTGCAGCATTATTCACAATAGCCAAGGTATAGAAACAACACAAGAACAAGGTATACCTCATTTTACTGTGCTTTATGGATAAGGCATTTTTTTACAAATTGAAGGTCTGTGGTAACCTATGTCAAGCAAGTCTAATGGTACCATTTTTTCAACAGCATCTGCTCACTTCATGTCTTTGTGGCACATTTGGGTAATTTTTGCAATATTTCAACTTTTTCATAATTATTATCTTTGGTGTGACTACTATAATTGTTGGCGGTGCCAAAAACTGCACCCATATAAAAGAGAAACTTAATCAATAAACATTATATGTGTTCTGACTGTTCAACCAATTGGTGATTCCTGTGTCTCTCTCCCTCTCCTGAAGCGTCCCTGTTTCCTGAGATACAACAATATTAAAATTAGGCCAATTAAGAATCTTACAATGGCCTCTAAGTGCTCAAGTGAAAGGAAGAGTCACATGTCTCTCATTTTAAATCAAAAGCTAGAAATGATTAACATTAGTGAGAAAAGAGATCTAAACACTGCAAACAGAACCATACAGGATAGCCTTAAAAAACAGCCCATGGTCCAGGTAATGGCCACGACAACGCCTTCAATTCCTGCCATAGGCAGGCACAAGGAAATGTCAGATAATAAAAGGGAACAAACCCCCGGGACACACGAGTGCCAGGGACCTGGATATACGACCTGGCTAGGGAAAGTGCAAGCATGGTGCAATCCATTAGCCTCACTGCAAGACTACTGACCTCAAATCCATTTCAATGAGGGTTGAGTATGGACCGTACCCAGGATGCAGGGAGAGACAAGAGCAGCGCAAACAAAACAACCCTAGTTACCACAGCAGTTACCCAGAAAGCTGGGGAAACAAGCAGTGACCAGGTCCACATGTGAGAAGGTTGGAGCAACCCTTGGGGAAAGGGGAGTGAGGCAGGATACAGAGCCTAGACTAGGGCAGTGGGGAGGTGAGGGTCTTACCCAGTGAGGATATAAGTGCATAGTTCTCCAGCATCACACTGAAGTATAGGTGTCTCTGAGCCTCATCAAGGAGGCACCATTCCTCCCAGGAGAAGTGCACGGCAATGTCCTCAAAGGTCACACCACCCTGTCATGAATGGAATAGATGAAACTGTAAACATTCTCTCTGAGAACCCAGAATCCATCTGCTCACACATGTACCCCACAGTTATCCTCCTCCAGAGCTCCCGCCTCAGAGAAGATACCAGGCCCTGGTGACACAGATGCCCACTCTCTCCTCACTGTCCCTTACTCACTGTAGTCAGCGCTCAGCAACGACAGACAGGGGCTAAACTCCATCTAAGTTATGGCCTGGTCTGCAGGAGCCAGTCCCTCCCGCCAAGCAGTTCCCTTAAGGTGTCCCACAATGTGCCTCCAAGATACAGCCAAACACGGGCTCCTCTTTACCCTTAAGTCACGAATACCAGAGCCCTGGGCCCTTGACTCACACTTCCTCTTGGTGTGCATATCATTCAGTTGACCAAACCTTCGTTCTCACATCTTCAGATCCCATAGTTACACTCCTCGGCTCTGCCATCTCCCTGCCCCGCGCCACAGGCATCTCTCAGGACTCACACAGGTACTTGAATTAAGGCACCCAGAGTGCTTGACAAAAATCAAACATGACCTACTACAACCCCAGTTCTCTGTATGACGGGTCCCATAGCCAGGGAAATCCTTGATTGGTCTTTTGAAGGACAGTCCGCCTTGCCTCTGATCTTTGTTTCAATGTTAGCCACCTAGAACCAGTGAGGGACTGGGGCCATCCCCGCGTCTTGTGTAGGATCCCTAAGCGCTTTTTCAACGTTCAGCACCTGTAGGTAGAGGAAAGCAACCATCGCTGGGCTCCCGTGTGCAGGGCTCTCCTGTATCCACACCCAGCCCTGAAATCTAGTGACCTCGGGGTGACTGACCCCTGCGTCTCAGTCCTCAGTGTTGTGACCCTGGACGAGGACTCAACTCCCTGTGCCTCTCTGTCCTTGTCATCGCCTTTCCAGTCTGTTCGCTCTTTGAGCAACTTTTCGAAAACTTAAAGCCCTAACGCAGACTATCCCTCTTCTGTTCACAACCTTCCGCGGCTCCCAGGTCTCTCAGAACGAATGGAAAACCTCTCTGACGGCCAGTCAGGCGTGATACCGCCTCACACCGTGTCCCGCAGACCTAAGACTGACCCAGGTTTCCCGACCCCCCGCCTCAGCCCGGCCTCCAGGCCTCCGCACCTGCGGGTCCCCCCGCCTGGGGGCCCGTCCCCGCGCCGTCACGCCGTCTGTCAGAAACACGGCCCCACCCTCCACCACCTCCCTGGCCTGGACCCCGGCGCCCGGGCCGCAGGCACGCGAGCAGGCGCCCCGCACTCGGGCTCTAGTGTCCGGCGGGAGAGGGCGGTGCGGGCCCGGAGGACGCGCGTTCACCTGCGGCGGGTCCCTCAGCGCGGCCGCCGCCATCGGGGTCTGAGAGCGGAGCGCGGCGGGAGCGGAGAGGGACGCGGGCACGGCGGTCTGTATCCCGGGCCTGTCGCGGGGTCCCCAGGCAGCGTCGCGGAGCCTCGAACCCGCCTCAGTGCAGCGAGGACAACGGCTCCTATCGGACCTTCCCAGTCACGTCACCTCAGTCCTGACACAGCGTTCCGGAACCGGAGCCGACCCGAGAGGAGCAAAAGCAACGGCCGCAATGAGGACGCCAGAAGTCCGGCCCCGGCGCGCTGCGCACGCATGGAAGTCCCGCCTCCTGATCCGTCGTTGGCCCGTAACTGCCGTCTCTTGTCCCGGGGTCTTCTGGGTAATGTAGTTCCCAGCGCTCCAGCGGCCGCAGGAAAGGGTGTTCGCGCTGCTCACGCGGAGCATTAGCTTTGAGGCGCTCGGAGGAGCGATGGACCGGGTGTTCCTACCTCAGAAGTGGAAGGGGCTTTGCTCGTTGTCAAAAGCGCTGAAGAGACATCATTTCAGACTCCATGAAACTCAGCCGGCTCCCAATTCTACTGATCCAAACGGCCGTATCATTTACATAGTCACTCGGACATAAAGTGAGGCCACATAGCTGGAAATGTTGTGTTGTTGCATTTCAAATGTATGTAGCCTCAAGTGTTACTCCGTTTTGTCCGTTTTGTGAGTTCAGTATGTTTGGTCAGGAAGAAGGGAAAAGACTCCATACAGGTCCATGACAGAAAAGCAAGTAGAGGTATGTTAGGCTGCCCTGAAGCAGGTGGAAAAGCAGGAGCTCTGCCTCGGGTTCCCAGAGAAAACGTCTCCCTTGCCTGTATTATCAGTCATTTTCAGAAGTGGAAGGAAAAATCAACAGAATGAACAGAAGTGGAAGCAAAATAGGAAGTGACAAACTAAATCCCCTAAATTTTATGAAAGCTAGTTTTTTTGGGGGGGGGTTGTTTTTGTTTTTTTTAGTCTTATAGCCTTTTTAGAATTGTAACAATTGTGTCTGCTAACTATGTATTTTGGGATGTTGAGTTCATTTATTTATTTGGTGAGGAGAAAATATTAAATAAGAGCTGTGTTAGTCTGCTAGGACTGCCAAAACATCTAAATACTATTGAAACCGAGGGTAGTCATCAATAAACCAATAAACTGTAACCTGCCTTCACTGATCAAGCTCACTTTGTTTTTACAAAAATTCACATGTACTCCAAGCACCATATAGCCTAAAAAATAAGATCTTTGCCCAAGTAACAAGTGTTTTAGAAACTTTGAGTTAGCTGTATCCAGATTGAGCTGGAGCCGGTAAAGACTGGTTAAGACCACTGACCCTCCATCTGGGCATGTGCAAGTGTCTGCTCAGTGACCTTTTGACATCAGAGGGCCAAAAACTCCACCCTCAGAACATGGTAAGGCTGCCATTTTCTGAACAAGTGTCCCATGAAGAAGTCTGTAGTTTACTTTCACCTGTACATAATGACAATTACTGCACCTTTTCCTTTTTTTTAATTTTTTATTGAAGTGTAGTCAATTTACAATATTTCAGGTGTACAGCTAAGTGATTCAATTATATATACATTTTTTTCAGTTTATTTTCCATTACAGCTCATTACAAGAAATTGAACTTAGTTCCCTGTGCTATACTGTAGATCCTTGTTGTTTATCTATTTGATATACAGTAGTGTGTATCTGTTACTCACAAACTCCTAATCTATTCCTCCTCCCTCTCCCCCACCCAATAACCAGTTTGTTTTCTATGTCCATGAGTCTATTTCTGGTTTCTAAATAAAATTTTGGGGATTTTTTAGATTCAACATATAAGCAACATCATATTTTTCTTTCTCTGTCTGACCTACTTCACTTAATATAATCTCTAGGTCAATCCATGTTGCTGCAAATGCCATTATTTCATTCTTTTTATGGCTAATATTCCAACACACACACACACACACACACACCCCTTCTTGATCCAGTCATCTGTTGATGGACAGTTAGGTTGTTTCCATGTCTCAGCTATTGTAAACTGTAAAAAAGGTGCTGCACCTTTTTCTTATCTTCAGTGACAGCCCCCTCCCAACCCCAGTTTATCCCATAAATATCCCTAGCCCCTCGCCTTTGGGGAGGTGCCTTGTGAATAAACATTCTCTGTTGCAGACCTCAGGGTCTCAGCCTTTGGCTTGCTGTGCAACAGGCAAAGGAAACTGGTTTGACAAAGGTATGGAGTAGGCGACTCAAACAAGAGAAAGTTATTTTCTCAGTTCCGAATGCTCAGGTCTAAGAGGAAGGTGTCAACAGGTTTAGTTTCTCCTGTGGCTTCTGGATTTGGCTCTTGGGTAGCCAACTTCTTCCTGTGTCCTCACATGGCCTTTTCTCCCTGTAGGCATACTCCTGGTGTCTATCCCTCTTCTTATAAGTGATGACATACAATTTATATTTTAAGGCAGGACGAGAAAATTTAAACATAAAATTTTGTTTTGGCCCCTCCTTCCCTCCCTAGTGTGCATGGTGCATCTGCATCACACATTAGCCAGACATCCTCAAAGATAGAAATGCTTTCTTGACTGCAAAGATCAATTTTTTTCCTTTTGATGCTAGCAATGTTAACTTCTTAAAATATTAGTGTTCCTTCCTAGCTTTGTTGGGGGTCATGGTGACTTGCTGCTCACTTTGGACATGCTTACTTGGTCTGTGTAACTTTGATGAACTTTATGTAAAATGTCAATGTCATTTTGACTTACGATCTTTTGTCTCATAAATGTATATGACTGTGCCTTCAACTTCTAACAGGCAGAACAGATCTCAGAGCTTCTGAGTCTCTCTTCTGGATTATAATCCTCAATTTGGCTCAAATAAAATTCCCTTCTTTCTTCTTGATTGTTAATTTTTGTCGACGTAGGGAAACCTTTATGGAGTATGGGCACACAGTTAACTTTAATCACCTCTGTAAATGCCCTGTCTCCAAATACAGTCACATTGTAGGTTAGGGCTTCAACATACGACAAGTATTATGTTAAAAATAGTGGTAACAAAAGGCAAGTGACTTACTAAAGTTAGGTAATAAAGAAGAAAAGAGCAGTCAACTTTTCAAAGTATCCTCCAGGTGCCAATGGATCACAGTAATTTCTAAAGCTGACTTTCGTAAAAGCTTAATTTCCAAAAGCTGCCCATTAAATACTGTAAATCCATCGGTTCTAAGAACAATTGCCAACAAAAAAAGCTTTAGATTAAAATAAATATCAAAATAATAAAAACAAAAATAAACACACAAAAAAGAAAAAAAAACAAAAAGGAAAAATGAAAAAAGAAAAAAACAAATCTCAAATAGTGCTAAAATTTAGAATTTAATAAAGTAAATTTTGAATTGAATGCTTAGACTTTTTATCATTTATGATACTGATTACTACCCCAATTAAGCCCCTATACACCCATCACCTCCCCTACAGAAAGTTCTGATCATTCTGATCATTGAGATTTCCTCTGATTCCTGGCAAAAGAAGCCTTCACCTACTTTCTCTGCTTCTTTCCTCAACACTCTTCTCATCACACACTATGCCAAAGCACAGTAGTCTTCCTTCAGTTCTCTAAATCCCACATGTGACTTTATACCTCAGGGTATTCCCAGGTCTTTTTCTCTCCAAGTGAAACATCTTTTTCCCCCACAATGCTTTGTAAATTCAAATAAATCTTTTAAGTGTCAGCCTAAAATTTAAGTTAAAGTGCTTTTATACCCCAAACTCCTAAATCCAGAACATTCTCTATACTATCATAAAATTCCCTGAACCTCTAGTGAACATTATAAAATTATAGAAAATTATTTTTGAATAATTATGAGTAGCTTTCATGTTTTTATACTCTAGATGCGATATGAAGCAGTTATAATCACTGTTCCTCAGTCTTTAATAAAAATATTCCAGAAGATGAATGACATGGAATGTAAGCCTACAAATACACAAAGTTGGTTAAATAAATGGTGGGATGTTCTAGAGAGAACTTACGGCCCAGGAGCTTAATTTGTCTTGTAGGCAAAGCAAAACTGAGGAGGGACCTGGGTATCACCACCAAAGGGAGGAAGGGATGAAGCCTGAAAACATGTGTGCAGAGGCGTTCACCAGACCACAGTGTGGGTTCATAACCAGGGTTATCCAAAAAGATAAAATAGAAGGGAGAAGGTAAAAGGAGACAACATATTCATCAGGATGAGAAGGCTACTTCGGTCTCATGGGGAAGTCTAGGGGAAAGGCTATTTCTGTGAACCTGCTGGATTCTCTGCTTGTGCCTGTATGGGAGAACCACGGAGCCACTGGCAGACCATGAGGCCATAACACTGAATGTCAATGAAGAACAACATGAATGCACCATGTTGTTCTGAAATAACTGAAAAAATAGTATATATGCAATTTTTTCAGTAGTTGTTTTTCCCCTTTCTTGGTCCAGTCTATTCATAGCAATGAAAGGTATTTATCAGGAGTTGCAGTACCCAGCAGAGGAAGGAGAAGAATCCAATGCATTTTGGGGATGTCAGTCTGAGCACCACCCACCTTGAAATACTAGGGCAAAGTTTAATGGCCTGGAAGCCACTTAAGAGCAGGGAGTGCTGACACAAATCCTTCAGCCCGCTCTGTGAAGATACATTTATATTCAACATCATCTAGAAAGTATTTCCTTCCAGAGCTGCCATTGTCTTTAAAAACCCTTGGTGAAGACAAGCTGTTTTATCAAATCTCTTAACAAATAATCTCCCCATCATTGTTACTCAGTCTCTTTGAATCTCTTAAAAATAACTATAAATATTGCACACCTTCAAACAATTATGCTTCACTTTTTCATCCAGAACAGTTCCTGATTCTACCATTTCTCACACCCTTTACAACTCAACTTTTTTAAAAGCTGTTTTCCTCTCTAATTCTATTATCTGAACTCTTACATAATTCTTCACTCATTCCATACGCAGTTTTAGCCTCACAAATTCAATATCACGAAAAACTCCCAAACATATTGTGAAGGAAAAGCCCAGCTGGGCTAACGAGCTAAGTCACAAATCTAAGTGTGGTAAGTGTCGGTTTACTGATCTGAGTTCTGCCGGGCTAACTTGTAAATCTGAAGTTTAGTGTCAGTTTACTGGGCTAACGAGCTAACTCGTAAATCCAAGCTCAGCAAGTGTCAGTAACGTGATCTGTTCCGAATTGATAAGCTCCAGTGTACTGATTCCTTAATTTTTGTTGTTTGAGCCTTATTGGCTAATAACCCCTACTTGTAATTAACCCTATGAAACCTCCTGTGCACGTCTTGGAGGTGCTCAGAGCTTCGGAGCGGAAGCCCCTCTGAGCCCGCCGGCGGCGTAATACATCTGAGTGCTCCCGCCCTCCGAGTGGTGCCTGTTTCTGGCTGGCCTGTCGTTTCCGTAACAGCTCAGTCCTGTGTAAAATTTTGGTTAAATTTCTCAGTAGCTCTTGACAGCATTGATAATTTTTGTGTTAAAAGTTTTTGGTTTACTTTGGGCGGGAAGAATGAGATTTCTTCCTTTCTTTTCTTTCCTGCAGGTACTGGGGATTGAACCCAGGACCTCGCGCATGCTAACCGTGCACTCTACCACTGAGCTAGGCCCTCTTCCCTTAATTTCTGTATTTCTAACTTAAATTTGCTGATTCTTCATTTTTTCCCACTTAGTAATGGAATTCCTGAGGGCTCAATCATTAGTCACCTGTCTTCACAATCTACACACATTTTATTGGTGATCTCGTCCAATGTCCTGGCATAAATTCCACGATAAACCCAAACTTCCCAAATTCCTATCTGTGAGGATTTCTAATGATACTGCCCCACTCGTTCTTTGAGCAGTGATAACTTGGGCTCATTCTGACCTCCAAAATTTAAGCCACAGAGCTGTGAGGTAGGGATTTTCCTGCCACTTCCCCTGAAACTAAGATGTGCCTAATTTACTCCCTAACTGTCCTTCCACAGAAACCACTCTGGAAAAGACAGGAGACAGGCTAGATTTTTTTCCTGAATGACTGGAGTTTTTAATGGGGGTGAGACATGTGACTACAACTGGCCCAGGATTCAAAGATATTTTGTGGTCTCCATTAATTACCCAAATTTTGTGATTCTCATTTAAATGATATGTCTGGTTATTATTTAAATTAACTTATATAATTTCTCTTTATTACAATTCCCCTATATCTTTCTATTTGCATGTATTGATTAATTTCATACACACACACACACAAACTTTTTAAACTTTGGTTTATCAGTATTTTCCTAATTGTTTCCTCAATGTGTACTATAAAACCTAAACTTCTTGTTCAGAAAATTCTGAGATTTAAGTGCATATACATAAAATAAATGTTATTTCCTCATTCTTCTATTCCACTCCCCATCCTCTGTAATACACAAGTTGTGTTATCAATTATTGTGTATCCTTCCAGAAATATTTTTTGTTAGCATAAATTCATGGTAACTAATCTGTACTTTATCAACAGTCGGGTACTCCTTAAACTCTAGCCCCAATAAATCATTTATTGTTATTTAATAATTTATTGACTATTAATGTAAAGTAAAATATTATTATAAACTTGAAGTATGTGATGCTATGATGAATCTTAATTTGAATTCTCTAGGAGCAACTAAATTTTAGGTGGTTTAAAAAATTTCTCTTAACTTAAATGGGCTAATAAATCTGTTCTGTTTTTGTTCTTTTATATAACCATTAACAGACACCTTACGAAAGAACATATACAAACAGAAAACAGCATATGCAGAGATGCTCAGTATCATTTGTTATCAGGGATTTTTTTAATTAAAACAATGAGATATCACTACACACCTGTTAGAAATGGCCAAAATTCAGAATACTGTCAGCACCAAATGCTGGTGAGAATATGGAGCAACAGAAACTCTCATTCATTGCTGGTGGGAATGTAAAATTGTACGGCCACTTTGGAAGACAGTTTGGCAGCTTCCTATAAAACTCATCACGCTCGTCATGTAATCTAGCACAGAGCTCCATGGTATTTACCCAAAGCAGTTAAAGACATGTCTGCACAAAAACCTTCAGATGGATGTTTATGGCACCTTTATGTTTATGGCAGCTCTAACCCTGTGCTCAGTTTCCTGTGCTTAGTCATGCTGGTTCTGCATCTTTTGTAAAAGAATGTTGCCTAGAGCCTGAAATATACAGGAGAGCCCATTATCAAGGCTCTGACCTTTAAGGATATAACACTTTTCCATTCATATAGATAAAAAGTTGCAGAACAGAGAATAACATTTGTCTTATTTACAGGAACATCATGGACACTACCTGGACACTGCAAGAACAAAGGATTCTGACACCAAGATGTTTGCAACAACCAACCACATTCCTCCCCTTTTTAGTATAAAAGAAGCCTGAATTCTGACTTGGGGAAGATGGTTCTCCAGGACATTAGTCTGCCATCTTCTCAGTCTGATGTCTTTCCAAATAAAGTCTTAATGCCTTGCCCCAACAATTCGTCTCCCAATTTATTGGCCTGTGGTGTGGAGAGCAGAACGTGTTTGGACTCCGTCACAACCCCAGGTTTCCAGACCCCTCTAGCCTCAATGTGACCTCCAAGCCTTTGCACCTACAGGGCCCTCCTCCACCTGTAACCCTCTCTCTCTTTCTCACACACGCACACCATTATACTGTCAGAAACAGGACCCCACCAGCAGCCGCCTCCCTGGCCTGGACCCCGGGGCCCGGGCCGCAGGCACGCAAGCAGGCGCCTCGCACTCGGGGCTCTAGTGTCCGGTGGGAGAGGGCGGTGCAGGCCCGGAGGACGTGCGTTCACCTGAGGCAGGTCCCTCAGCGCAGCCACTGCCACTGGAGTCTGTGTACACACACACACACACACACACACACACACACACACACACACACCCATAAGCATAAGCATAAGCATAAGCATATATAGTGGAATATATTACTGATATTATTTGGAACAAATTTTCTCTGTGAGATCAAGCAGTGACTCAGAAGGTCCTTCCTGAATCTCCACAGGGTGCAGACACATGGTAGATGTCCCCTGCAGTCCCTGTACTCTGCCAGCGAGCATTGCGGGTCTGACATCCCCTACTGTGGTCCTCCACCATCCCCACACCTGTACTCCACCTGGTTCAGCCCCTTCCTCTGTGTCCCTTTTCAGATGCAACCTTTGATCCCAGGTGTCCCCACTGACTTGACACGTGCATCTGGGAGGAAAGATGTAATCAGGTTCCCTCTTTAGGTGTGGAGCTGAGAAAGAATTACCCAGAACTCTGCCCTGCACACTCCCTAGCCCCAGTTCTTCTAAGACCCTGCCCCAACCGGGAAGGCAGGCAATGGCCCCACATCCAGCATGTGGTCCTAGAGTCCAGCTGTCTGATAAAGCAGCCTAAATTGGTGGCAAAATCTATAGAAGGTAAATACAATTGCAAACAGTCAACACTTACAGAAAGGGAGATGAAAAGAACTTGGAGAGTTCAGAGGGTGAGACTCCCTTGCAAGGTAACACGTGGAATCAGAGGAGGCAGCTCAGAATAGTGTGACTGCTCTGATACCTTCTCACTAACAAGGCCAACTAGGGTCTCCACTAACCACTTCCAGGGTCTTCAGGGACTTGCGTTCTCTCTGGCCAATCAGAATTACAACTCTCACCTGTGAGGCTTCTGCACCTCCACCTGGCTCACAGCCCTGCAGCTACTGTCTGCCTGGCCTGGGAAAGTCTCCTCCTGTTCACACCAAGCAGAGTTTCCTACCTGAGGGACCTCGAGTAGATTTTTTCAGCTCCTCTGAGTGCTTTCCAAATTAGTGGTGGGAGAATTTACACTTCAGAAATTGGCAAACACTACAAAGCAGGGCTACATTTACTGTATTACTGAATGCCTGGACTTAAGTGACAAAAATTATGTTAACAATGCAGACTTAACGTAAACGTACATGGGGTCTATGGTCATGACATTGTGGATGACACAAAAAATTTAAGGAAAAATAATGAGGAAATATCCTACCTGTATTAAAAACAATTATTCCATACAGCAAATGTTATTCACTCCATTTAAGAATGAGTAAAATCCCACATATGTCTTTGTTTCAGTCTTATTTGTAAATGAAAAAGAAAACAGCCATAATGCACATTTAAAAAATAAGCAAATAACAAAAATCGAAATAGCACAAGAAAATGATATACAGGTATCAAATAAAGACATGAAAAATGCTCAAGATCATGAATCATTAGAAAAATGAAAGTAAAACACACTGAGACAGCACTATACACTTAAGAAAAGCTGATATAAAAGACTGACCACATCAAGCACAGGCAGGGATGTGGAATAAATGGAGCTTAACACTGCTGGTTAATATGCAAAAGAGTACAATCATTTCAGATCTACCCTGTGACTCAGACATTCCACTCTAAGTTATGGACAAAAGATAAAACAAACATATATCCATATAAACTGACACAAATGTTTGTAACAGGTTTATTTCCAGTAGTCACAACCTAGAAATAACCTCAAGACCCATAAAGAGATGGATAATTAAAACAACAGCAGCATATCCAAAGATAAGAATATTACTCAGGGGGGAAAAAAAAGGTGAGTTACCCAAATAACACCTCAAAATCACAAAATACAAAGGAAATCAGAAAGAAAACAATAAACCGTTTATGATTCAAACTGCATGAATAAAAGAAAATGCAAAGGTTATCTCTTGTAAGGGAAAGTGAATCAGTGGTTATCTGGTGAGGTGGGAAAGGCAAGGAGAGATTCTAAAAGGACATGACATACATCCACTGTGACAGGGATGGTCATTATCAGGATGAGGATAATGTTTTCACAGGTTCATATACCTACATCAGAACTTCTCAAATGGTGTAATTTCAATATAAGCTGTTGAGTACATGTAAACCATACTTCAATAAAGCTTTAAAAACTGGCTCAAGATTTAAAAAAACTTCTGTGTCCCACTCTTTATGGAAAATAGGTTTGGCAGCCCTGTTCTGACTCCACCCTCTCTCTCCTTGTGCCCTCTGGGGGTTGGTCTTGGCTCAGTGGCAACAGATATGGGGAAAATGAAAATCTCCATGCAAGTCAGGAGGAAGGCTGCGTGGACCCAGAGGGTCACCTCCTCAGAATATAAGTTCCCTTTTCTCTTTTCTTTCCTGCCTGGGCAGTAAGGGCCGTGAGGCTACAGCAATCCACAAAACTTCCTGGGTAACCTCTCTGACCGTGTCTTCAGCTACACAAGACAAACATGCCTACAGGCCCTAAGACTTGTGCACACACTCATCTTGCACAGTCATCGTCAAACAGACATTTGTGGATGAACTTTAAGAAGAGGCACATTCCATCTAGCTGGCTGCAGTCTCCTCCACTACCTACTAAAGCAGAGGTTCTGTAGCAATTACAGCTTCCTCTGGAACCAGTGAAACTACCCAATGAACCGTGGATGCCAGGGAGCACAGCTGTCAACCTCTAGAAGACATCCCCTCAACAGTGCTGGAACACTCTGTGATCTCTACTCTGGAAAAAGGAATTCATGCTGCTCTCAGAAGCACTATTTTAAGATTCTAACACCTGCCCCTCCACAGAGTCACCCGAGTTTCCTTAAAAACCTCAAAGGAGGAACAGAAAGCCCTGCAGTTTCTCCTAAGAGGCTCTGGGCAGCAATACAAATTTGGTCAAAAGTGTCAAGTTATTTTCTGCAATCATACTGTCCCTCCTCAGGCACAGAGTGTGAGACCCGTAAAACAGAGCACAAATCTGTTTAGAAACTACCCTACACAGGAACAGAGCTCCCAAGATGAATAAGGACTTAGAAGAATAAGGCCATTGTTATCGTTCAAGCCAAAGGAACGTGTGGCAGAGAGTTCTGGAGTTCAGGACTTGCAAGACAGAAAAACTCATCGCAAGTATCACATGACCCAACATGTCCCTGAAAATTGTTTTCCTTGTTGGAAAGCTGCCAGCAAAGTCATATGATGTTCTACGGACCAACACTGGGTCAGGTCCCTGCTCGAGGTATTCAAAAGCGAAGGGAAGGATCTGCTAGGGCTCAAGTGACTCCTAATTTGGCCAATACATGGGAGAAGAGGAATCAGCTTCCTTGAGTGCACTGGGAAGTGACTGATGCACACTGTGTGGGCTTGCCAGGTGGTACAGGTGAAATGGCCTTGACTACAGAGATGTCAGTGACATAAATCTTCGAAGCGCCATGGGCATGTTCCAAAGTGTAACACAGCCATACACACTTCCCACATAACTGAAACTCACAGGGAACCTCCCCACTCTGCATGCTCACATGTATGAGATTCAATTCAGACAGATGGCTCCTCCTCAGGTTTCCTCCAGGACCCTTACACTGTACAAGGAAACTGCACATCTATGCCTTTGAGTAGTGGGAACTCTCTGATGTTGAAAGAGGTTAGACTTCCTTGTAAAATTTCCCTCATTCAGTGCACTCTTAAGGCCTTTCTCCAGCGTGGCTTCTCTGATGACAACGCAGTTTGGAGGTGGTAATAAAAGATTTCCCACATTCACTGCACACATAAGGCCTTTCTCCAGTGTGAACTCTCTGATGATAATGGAGGGTAGAACCACAGGTAAAAGATTTCCCACATTCGGTGCACTCATACGGTCTTTCTCCTGTGTGAATTCTCTGGTGTATTATGAGGTTATTTCTTTGGATAAAGGATTTCCCACAGTCATTACATTCATAGGGCCTTTCTCCAGAATGAACTCTCTGATGATAATGGAGGTCAGACCTTGAGATAAAAGACTTCCCACATTCACTGCACTCATAGGGCCTTTCTCCAGTGTGAGATCTCTGGTGATAACGGAGGCTGGAACTAAAGGTAAAAGATTTCCCACATTCACTGCACTCATAAGGCCGTTCTCCTGTGTGAATTCTCTGGTGTAAAACGAGGTTATTTCTTCGATTAAAGGATTTTCCACATTCACTGCACTCAAAAGGCCTTTCTCCTGTGTGAACTCTCCAGTGCTGGATGAGTGTCCACCTATTGTTAAAACATTTCCCACATTCAGTGCACTTAAATGGCTTCTCTCCAGTGTGAGCTTTCTGGTGTTGATTCAACTGGGATCCGTATTTAAACAATTTCCCACACTCAGTACACTCATAAGGCCTTTCTCCTGTGTGAACTCTCTGGTGTTGAATGAGAACCCACCTATTGTTAAAAGATTTCCCACATTCACTGCATTTATAAGGCCTTTCTCCCGTGTGAACTCTTTGATGATAATGGAGGTTAGAGCTAGTGGTAAAGGATTTCCCACAGTCACTGCACTCATAAGGCCTTTCTCCCGTGTGAGATCTCTGATGATATCTGAGGGCAGGCCTAGAGATAAAAGATTTCCCACAGTCACTGCACTCATAAGGCCTTTCTCCTGTGTGAGATCTTTGATGATAACTGAGGGCTGAGCCAGAGGAAAAAGATTTCGAACATTCACTACACACGTAACTGTTTTCTCCACTGCACCATGTGTGGGGATGAATGAACACAGATTTGTGATTTAAGGACTTCCCACAATTGCTGCACTTGTACTGCCTTGCCCCAGGATGAATGCTTTGATGTTGACTGAGGGTTGAGCTTTGCTTAAAGGATTTTCCACATTCACCACACACATGAAGGCTTTTTGCAGGGTGGACTCTCTGGTGCACAACAAACGAGGATTTGTACCTGAATGCTTTCCCACATTCACTGCACACAAAACACCGTCTTCCAGTGTGGACACCCTGGTCCTGAACAAGTGTGTCTTTGGGGCTGAGGGTTTTCTTGCACTCTCCCCAGGCATGATGACTTATCTGGCTTTTTAAAGTTGACCCACACTGGGAGATTGGGTTTGGCTTCTCCACACTTTGAGGGGTCTGTTGCTGTAGATGTCCCACGATGGCAGGGAAGTCCTTTTCAAACGTCCCCCAAGTAAATGGCTTCTGCGACACATGGAATCTGCAGCTCTTCACAAACAATGCCTTGTCTATGCTGCTTCTGAAGGTCTTCTCTCCCATGTGTTGCTCCTGGTGCTGCTGAAAGTCTGCACTAAAATCAAAGTGTTTCGCACACACCCCACACCTCAATAGTTTCTGGCTGTGTCGTGTTTCCTGGTGCTCAGCCAAGTGGAAAATGTCTCTCAAGACTGGACCACACATCTCGCAGGGATGGGTCTTCTGGGAAGACAAAGCTGCCTTGGGAGTCCTGGCCTGTGACCCTCCCAGAGGAGCCATCTGTTCAAAAGGTGCCTCTGCATCCCCTGCTCCACAGCAGCAACCTGAACAGAAAGAGATGCTGGTCAAGTACCTGTTGATACACGGACGGACCAACTCACCACAAATGTGCATCTGTCTCATCTAGGTCTGAGTCTACGGGATGCTTTTCAAGACAAGACGGTTGGAATTCAGTTGAGGGAACAGCTGATTGTTGTGCATTACTGGGTCTCAAGGTCACAGCATAGTGGAGACCTCACCAGGGGAAGGACACAGAGGGTATGATACAAGGAAGAGAGGCAGAGTCTACAACTCACTTCTTTCTCTCCCAACGGCTTCCTGCAGGACCTTTTCTGCTGTTTACTTGGGGCTGTACAGAAGTCTACATCCATGCCCATAAAAACCCAACTGCAATCGATCTGTCTTCAAGGTCATTTTAAGGATATGTGAACATCTCATGGCACAAGTGAAGGCCAGTGCTGAAAAGTATTACAGAAAGAGCAGTGAGAGAAACAGGTGAGATGTGGAGTCCACAGGGGTGGAGAGCTTCCCTGGGATGAGAGTCACAGTAAACAGCAGAAATGATAAGTCAGCAGAGTGTGAACAATGGAGAAGGAAAGATAGAAATGGTATGTGGTCACTGGTTACGGCACCAAAACTCTGGTTAAACAGGTTCCTGGTATGCTCTAAATATAGCTGATGTCACACTTCCACAGCTACCATGCATCAGGGCTAGGCTCCTCTGAGTCTACCCGGCTACGGCTGGCGTCACATCCATTCTGTGATATACGAAGGACTCATCCCCATAAACCCTAGTTCAGCAGCTAAATGGGACAACAGGATGCAAGTACTGAATGAAAAATAGGACAAGTGAATGCTAGCACTGTTCCAAAGCAACTGCACACAGAGGACCAAGAAACGAGCAAAAGGCAAGCGATGTCCACAAGAGAGCAGAACAGGAGACACCACCATTAACACCCAACACAATCGGCTCAAATTCCGTGAGTGAAATTAGCCTTGGAGGGCTCAATTAAGAACCGAATCCAACTCGGTGGAGCGTAAGAGAATAAGCACACAGACAGGATTGCTGGAGACTGTTTTGGCAAAGACACTTGGAGGGGGCTGGGAAACAGGGGCTGGGCTATCTCTCTCTGCCACAGGGCGGGTACCGCTGCAGTCCCCGGTTGCCTGCTTCCAGAGGACACTGGAGCTTTTGCTACTGCGCTAACTAAAAGCCATCACTATGGCTCATGCCCTGGTGAATACGAGGTTACTGCGCCCGACCCCTAGAAGGAGCTGCTGTTGTGCCGATCCAGGATGAGGGCCGCCACATCCCCCAAACCTGTGCATATCCTCACCCCCAGAGCTGTGCCTGCTCCATGTGTGCCTGCATCCCAGACCCTGACTCCACTGCTGCATTGTGCACACAGTGGTCACAGACACCAGACACCCTCACTGTAGGCCAGCCAAATCCCAAAAACTAGTGTCTCGACACAAGCACCCTGACACAGATGTCATGGTCACTGGACGTGCAGCCACATCTCACAAACCAAAGCCGAGAGCACTGGGAGCCATCGAGCCATCCAATGTCCCAGAACCAGAACCGCTGTCAGACTACAAGGATCCTCACACAACACCCCACTACTCCACAGGTGCCCGCGCGTCAGACGCCAGCGCCACCATAACCAACAGGGAGCCCAAGAGCCACTGGGCAACAAGAGGAATCCCTTTGGCCACAAGGTCCTCCTTCCATGGGAGGAAAGAGATCAGGAGTTCCCCTTCAGCCTTCTCCACCGTTGCAGACACCCTCAGCCTCATGTATTGAAGACCCCCACTACCTTCACCGAGGCTGACATCAGGTGCAGAAGCGGTACGGATTCCACACGGTTGGCCTCCACTGGAGCCAGTTTGGCCACAGCCCACCAAGCTGCTGCATAAACCACAGGTGGAGGTCTTTTCCCACCAAAACTGTACCATGAAATTTGGAAGAAATGACTACACCATCAAATCAGCAGACATCAATGCAAGGCTACAGGAAACACAAGAAAATTAAGGAAGATAAAACCATCAAAGAACTACAATAATTTATCAGAAACAAATTCCAAAGCAATAGAAATCAGTGAAGAGCTAGACAAAGAAATCAATTGTTTTAACAGAGTTCACTGAGCTGCAAGGAAACACAGTCAGGCAATTAAATAGACTAACAAGTTATTCAACAAAGAGATAGAAATCATAAAGAACAACAAAACAGGCTGGCTGAGGGCATGTATGCAATACCGAAAACCACAGAACTCCTAGAAAAAAAAATGGGCAGTACATTCTTTGATGTTGGTCTTAGCAATACCTTTCTAGATATGTCTATTCAGGCAAAGGAAACAAAAGAAAAAAATAAACAAATGGGATTACATCAAACCAAAAAGCTGCGTGGCAAAGGAAACCATTAACAAAATGAAAAGACATCCTACTGAATGGAAGAAGGTATCTGTAAATGATATCTCTAACAATGGGTTAATATCCAAAATATATAAAGAACTCATGGGCAGGGGGGAGTATAGTTCAGTGGTACATGCATGCTTAGCATGCACCAGGTCCTGGGTTCAATCAGTACTTCCATTAAAATAATAAAGACATAAACAAGTAAATAAACATAATTACCCCCCCAAATTGATACAATTCAACAACAACAACAAAAAACAATCCAATTAAAAAATGGGCAGAGGAGTTGAACAGAAATCTTTCAAAAGACATACAGATGGCCAAAATGCACACTAGTGATGTTCAACATCACTACTTATTAGGAAAATGCAAATCAAAACCACAATGATCAAAACTCATCTGTGTTATAATTGCTATTATCAAAAGGCAAGAAATAATAAATGTTGATGAGAATGTGGAGAAAAAGGAACTCTCATACACTGTTTGTTTTAGTACTTCCTATGCCTTTTAAAAATATTTTTATTTATTAACTATTGTATTATTGAATTATTTTATTTTGTTGGGGGGGTGTGATTAGGTTTATTTATTTTTAGAGGAAGTACTGGGGATTCAACCTGGACCTCATGCATGTTAAGCATGTGCTCTAGCACTTGAGCTATACCCTTCCCCATCTCATACACTGTTGGTGGCAATGAAAATTGGTGCAGTCAATACAGAAAAAGGAATAAAGATTCTTCAAAAAATTTAAGAATAGAACTACTATATGAACTAGCTATTCCACTAGTTGGTATATATTCCAAGAATACAAAAACAGTAATTTGAAAAAAAAATGCACCCTTATGTTCACTGCAGCATTATTTACATTAGCCAAGATATGGAAACAAGAGTGCCACCAACGGATGAATGGATAAAGATGTGTCAATCACATGCGCACATGCACGCACACAGACACAATAAACACAATGGAGTACCACTCGGTCATTAAAAAAAAAGAAATTTTACCATTTGTGACAACATGGATGGACCCTGAGGGTGGTATGCTAAGTGAAATAAATCAGATGTAGAAAGACAAATACTGTATGATGCACTCATATAGGGAATATAAAAACAAACAAACCAAACTAAATACAGGGATACAGAGAACAGAGTAGTGATCACCACAAGGTTAAATGAATCAACCATATGGTAAGAATGAATGAAAAATAAATTTTCTGTAAGGTATACAGAAGGAGAAATATAATGTACATATAAAACTTATATAATGTTATAAACCAATGGTAGCTTAATAAAAAAATAAATCTAAACAAATAAAATGATAAATCAACAAGCAAAACAATTCAAAAACTCAAAAAAACTAATTAAATTTATACCTTAAGGAACTAGAAAAAGAACAAATTTAATAGAAGAAAGGAAATAAAAAAAGATCAATGAAGAAATAAATGAAATAGTGGGGAGGGTATAGGTAAAGTGGTAGAGTGCATGCTTAGCAAGCAAGGGGTCCAGGGTTCAATCCCAAGTATTTCCTCTAAAAGTAAATAAATAAATAAACCTAATTAACCTCCCTGCCGAAAAAAACCTAATAAATAAACAAATGAAATAGATCTAGAAAAATAGAAAAGATAAAGGACATAAAAAGCATATTTTTTGAAAAGATAAACTATTGACAAACCTTAAGAAACACTAAGAAAAAAAGAGAAGACTAAAATAAAATCAGAAATGAAAAAGAGATATTACAACTGATACCACAGAAACAAAAAAGACCATGAGACTACTATGAACATTTAAATGTCAACAAATTTCGATAACCTAGAAGAAATGGATACATTTCTACAAAGACGCAAGTTCTCAAGACTGATAGAACACCGAAAATATGAATAAACATAAAACTAGTAAGGAGATGCAATCAGTAACCAAAAATCTGCCAACAGTGAAAAGTCTGGGACCAGATACATTCACCAGTGAATTCTATCAAACATTTCAGGAAGAATTAACACTAATCATCCACAAACTCCCAAAATTAAAGAGGACGAGCCACTTCCAAACTCATTTTATGAGGCCAGCATTAACCTGCTGCCTCACACTACAAAGACTACGAGGACACTACAAGAAAAAAAATTGCAGCCCAACATCCATGATGAACACATAAACAGAAATCCTCAAGACAATATTGTGCTTCAAAGCACAATAAAAAAATAATATACCTTAATCAAGTCAGATTTATCCCGGAGATGCAAGAATGCCTCAACATACACAATTCAACGTGATATACTGCCTTAACAGATGGAATATAAAAACCGTATGATTATCACAATAGATATGGAAAAAGCATTTTAAAAAGTTCAGCATACTTTCATGATAAAAACTCTCAACAAATTAGCTACAGAAGGAATGCATTTTACCATAATATGCACCGTATATGACAAGTCACAGCCTACAAAGTTTGCAATGGTGAAAGCTAAAAGCTTATCCTCTAAGATCAGGAACAAGGCCACTTCTTTATCACTTCTATTCAGCATTGCTGAATAGAAAACAGAAAGAAAGTAAGAAGATATCCAAATCTGAAATGAATAAGTAAAGTTATCTATACCAATGATATGGTCATATGTATAGAAGACCCTGAAGACTCCTCCACCAAACTAGAATACAAATTCAAAAAGTTGCAGGATACAAATCAACAGAAAAATCACCTGTGGAACACAGTATGGAGATTCCTCAAAACACTAAAAATACTTACCATATGATTCAGCAATCCCACCCTGGGCATATATCCAGAGGGAACCTTAATTCAAAAAGATACATGCACCTCAATGTTCAAAGCAGCACTATTTACAGTAGCCAAGACATGGGAACAACCTAAATGTCCCATCAGTAGAGGACTGGATAAAGAAGATGTGGTATATTTATACAGTGGAATACTACTCAGCCATAAAAAGAACAAAACAATGCCACTTGCAGCAACATGGATGAACCTAGAGATCATCATTCTAAGTGAAGTAAGCCAGAAAGAGAAAGAAAAATACCATATGATGTTACTCATATGTAGAATTAAAAAAAAAAAAAGACAAATGAACTTCTTTATAAAACAGAAATAGACTCACAGGCATAGAAAACAAACCTATGGTTAAGAGGTGGTGGGGGGAGAGGGTGGTAAGGGATAAATTAGGAGTTTGAGATTTGCAGATACTAATATATATAAAATACAGAAACAACAAATTCATACTGAATAGCACAGGGAACTATATTCAATACCTTGTAGTAACTTATGGTGAAAAAGAATATGAAAACAAATGTATGTATGTTCATGTATGACTGAAGCTCTACACCAGAAATTGACACAACACTGTAAACTGACTATACGTCAATAAAAATATATAAAGAAAAACATCATGCGTTTCAGCACAGTAACAATGAACTATTTGAGAAGAAAATAATCCCAGTTATAACAGCATCAAGACTGATAAAATACTTAGGAATAAAACCAAGGAGCAGAAAGATGTGTACAGTGAAAACTATGAAACACTGATGAAGGGAAATGGAGAAGATGGAAATATGTGGCAAGATATCTGTATACATGATTGGAAAATTAATATTGTTAAAATGATATAATACCCAAAGTAATCTACAGTTTGTATGCAATTCCTATTAAAATTCCAAATTTTTCACAGAAATAGAAAAAACATACCTAAAATCTGCATAGAAGCACAAAAGAGCCTGAATAGCCAAAGCAATCTTGAGAGAGAAGATCAAAATGAAAAACACTGCTATCCTAATTTCAAATTATATTACAAAGCTATAGTATTCAAAACAGTATAGTACTGGTATAAAAATGGACAGAACTATGGAACAGAAGAGACAGCCCAGAAGCAAACCCACGCATAGACAGTCAACTAATCTTTCACAAGTGCACAGAGAACACACAATAGAGAAAAGAGAGTGTCCTCAATAGATAGTGTTGGGAAAGCTGGATATCCACATGCAAAAAAAAGGAACTGGATCCCCATCTTACAGAACTTGACATGAATTAAAGACAAATAGAAGACCTGAAACCTTAAACTCCTAGAATAAAACATAGGGAAAAGTCTTCATGACTTTATTCCTGACAGTAATTTTTTTTCAATATGACATGAAAAGCCAAAATAAACAACTGGAACTCAACAAATTAAAAAATTAGTAAACAGCAAAAGAAACACTTACTGGAGTGAAAGGAGCTACAAATGGTCAACAGGTGCTCACAATCACTAACCATCAAAGGGAATGCAAATTAAAACCACAAGATGTCACGTCACACCTGTTAGAATGGCTATTATCAAAACGAGGTAACATGTTGGCAAGGATATGGAGAAAAGGGAACCCTTGAACACCATTGCTGGGAACATAAATTAGTGCAGTCATGGAAAATATCATGGATATTCCTCAAAAAATTGGGAAAAAAAACTACCATATGATCCACCATACGCACTTATGGGTATATATGCCAAGGAACTAAATCAGTATCTCCATAAAATATGTGCATGTACATAGTCACTGCAGCATTATTCAGAATAGCCAAGATATGGAAACTTTCTAAGGCGTTCACCAGTGATGAATTGATAAAGAAAATACAGCATACACACACACACGCATGCACACACACACGTAACTCCCCCATGCACATGCATGCAGGAACATTCAGCCATGAAAAAAGAAAAACTGCCACTTGCAACAACAAGGATGGAACTAAAGGACATTATGCTAAATTAAATAAGTCACAGAGAGAAAAACAAATACTGTATAATATTACTTATATATAGAATCTACAAAAAAAGACAAACTTAGAGAACCATAAAGTAGAATGCCAGATACTGAGGGCTGGAGAAATGGGGAGATGTTGGCCAAAACACTTTCAGTTATAATGCAAGTAAGTTCTGAGGATCTAATGTGCACCACAGTGACTATAGATATTAATACTGTATTGTAAACTTGAAATTTGCTAAAGGAATAGATCCTAAGTGTCCTCACTGAAAAAAAAAGAAAGAAAAGAAAAAAAGTAACTATGTCAGGTAAGAGGTGTGTTAATTAACTCTATGGTGGTAATTATTTCATTAAGTATATGTATATCAAATCATAACATTATATATATTAAATACATATAATCGTGTTAGTTGTATCTCAATAAAGTTGGGTCAAGATGAAACAGGGAGAGAAGTCCAAACACCACAAAAAGAACTATACAGGATAGAGCTGAACAGTAACCCACAGCCCATGAAAGTATCCCTCATGACAATGGCTGCAATTCCACACACAGGCAAGCACAAGGAATTGTCAGTTAAAGGAGGGGCCACAGAAATTACATGGATCTGGACACACTGCCCCATCCAGGGAAGGGGCAAGCAAGGTGCATCCATCAGCCTTACTGCACGACTGCTGACCTTGAATCCTTCTAATCCAGCCTTCTACGTGCCACAACAACTTCCCAGAAAGCTGGGGAAGCAAGCAGTGCCTACACACGTGATTAGGATGGAGCACCTCCCTCGGAAAGGAGGGTGAGGCAGGATACAGAGCCTAGACCAGGGCACTGGGGAGAAGAAAGGTCTTACCCAGTGAGGATACAAGTGCATAGTTCTCCAGCATCACATCAAGGTACAGGTGTCTCTGAGCCTCATCAAGGAGCCTCCATTCTTCCCAGGAGAAGCGCACAGCAACATCCAGAAAGGTCACACCACCCTGTCATGAAGGAGACAGACGAAATCTTGAACGTTCTCCCTCTGACAACCCACAATCCAACTCCCCACACATCTATGCCATTCCCACCCTCCACCAGACCTCCCACCTGACAGAGGATGCCAGGCCCTGGTGCCACTGATGCCCGCAGTCTGCTCACTGCCCGTTAATCACTGTGTTCAGTCCTCAGCAACAACAGACAGGGGCACACAGATGCCATCTCAGCTCTGGGCCTGGCCTGCAATGTCTTGTCCCTCCAGCCAAGCAATTCCCCTGGGATCTCCCCAACTGTGGGAATCCAGACACAGCCCAGTGTAAATATAGACTCATGCTTCATCTGTAAATCTTCAATACCTTGGCCCTGGGGCCATCAGCTCACATTTCCTCTTGATGTGCACATCCTCTGTAGACCGAATCTCTCAGAATTTCATAGCCTTCCACCTCCTTGCACCATACTATAGGACTCTCCCTGAACATACCCTCACATTTGGCACTCCGCATCCAGAGAATGCTTGAGAAATTCAAGTAAGATTTGGTACAACCCCAGCTCTCTGATGGATCCAATGCCAGAGAAAGCCACAAATGCTGCTTAGATCTCCCCACCTACCTCTAATCCTTGCTTCAATATTATCCACCCAGAACCACAGGTGAATTTACTGCCAGTTTTGTCCTTTCAGTAGCCACAACACTCCTCTCTTCACTCAACCTTCGTTTAAAAGAAAAACAAACAAACAAATAAAAAAACAGCCCTAAAGATCTCCCTGCCAAGCAAATTCTGGAGAAGACATTCAGTGCTAAATAAGCAGCACTCCCAGCCTCCCTGCCATCTTGTCTCAGTTCCCGCTACGTCTCCCCAGCCATCTCTCGTCCACTCATCCCATGGAAGCCTTGGCCACCTGCCCGATCAACCTCTCTCCCACACCGTTCCCACTGCCACTTCTCCACCTCGCTTGCGTTTGCACTGCCCAGCAAACCCAACCAGGCACTCAGCGAGAGAGCCACTACATAGCACACACCAATCTTTTCCACCTACTAATAGCATTGCCACAGTAACCTGCGTTCCCCTCCTAAATGTGATCCACAGCTTCACCCTGGTGCACATAACGGCCATCATTTTTGAAAGTCTCCATCCTCAACGCCTTCCCCAGCTGTCCAGACCTGCCTGTCCAGCTGCCCGCTTGTTGCCTACACTCACTCTTCTCTGAAACATCTCAGACTCTTAAGAGCGGAAATAAACTTACAGAATCGCCAAGGAAAATTAACCTACTACTAACGTCCCCATCCAGAGGATGGGCCTTCCATCCGTCGCCTACTAGGACCCAGAACCCTGGGGTCATCCCTCACTACTTCCCTTCTCTCACCAAGAGCAACACCCCCAATTCCGACAGGCCCTTCTCCAAAAATGGATCCAGAATTCAACCACTTCTCACACATCCAGGGCGGTCACTCTGGTCCATCAACATTCACTACGACTCTTGCAATTAATCCTCCTGTGCTGCCTGCTTCCTCCCTTATCCCAGTAGTTTGTTCCCTTCTTTGCAAGCCAGAGGGATATTATGCCTGGTTAAGACTACCTCCCAACTGGGATTCAAACCTCATATTACCTGTATAATAGTTGGCCAACTTTTCATGCAACAACACTGCACGCCTGACTCTCACCCTGCTGCATCTTGCTCCTAGCATTAAGAATGGAGAATTGCTACACCCCAGATCTGGCTCAGCCCGCCCTCCACGCCTCCGCACCTGCGGGTCCCCCGCCTGGGGGCCTCTCCCCGCGCCGTCACGCCGTCTGTCAGAAACACGGCCCCACCCGCGGCCGCCTCCCCGGCCTGGACCCCGGCGCCCGGGCCGCAGGCACGCGAGCAGGCGCCCCGCACTCAGGGCTCTCGTGTCCGGCGGGAGAGGGCGGTGCGGGCCCGGAGGACGCGCGTTCACCTGCGGCGGCTCCCTCAGCGCGGCCGCCGCCATCGGGGTCTGAGGACGCAGCGAGGCGGGCAGCAGCGGGAGAAGAGAGGAGACCGCGAGCGGCGGTCCGTATTCCAGGCCTGGGGCGGGGTCCCTGGGCGGCGTCGCGGAGCTTCGAACCCGCCTCGGTGCAGCGGTGACAGCGCCTCCTCTCGGACCTCCTCAGTCCTGTCACCTCTTCCCGGTATCTGAAGCTTTTGAATTGAGAAAACGCCCCACAGCACGTTCAAAATGACGCCCACTACGTGGAGGCCGGAAGTCCCGCCCCAACGCTATTACCTCACACGGAGGCGCGTCTTCTCTTGACTGAATTGGCTGATCGTCGCAGCCACCCATTGCACAGCCTTCTGGGTAATGTATTTCCCACAGAGCCACAGGCATAGGTCCCAGATGTTCCGCGTCTGACGTCCAGGAGAAAGCCACACCGTGAAGGTTGCTGGGAAACATCAACGCTAAGGCCACAGACTGAGGATAGGCGTTTCTTCTTAAAGAGGGTGCACTCACAGATGTTTGAGGTGTATTATCTGTAACTGATTACCCAAGGGTTTGAAGACGTGAATTTCAGACCCTGTGAAGCTCAGTGTGTCCCAGAGCCTGAAAGTACCTTTCGAGATGCTCTCAAATCCACCAATCCAAAGGTACCTACTACATAACTCTTAACCTAAAAAAAAAAAAAAAACACTAAAGGTACCTACCACTGCAGAGTCATTTAGACACACAATGGGGACACTGGAAACTGAAGCTTTATAAACAGTTCTGTACTGTCAGCCTGCGTATGCTTGGTCAACACAGAACAAATACCCAAGATAGTGTTGTGATAAGGAAGATAGAAGGATGCTGGCCACCTTAAAGGAGTACAAAGATGGGTCTCTGACAGTGGTCTTCACGGAGAACATCTCCTGTCTGTATAGTTAAATATACTGTCCAATTTTGAGCAACACTTTTAACTATTTAATATATCTTACTTCATATCCTGACATATGTTTAATTCCTATCTGAATCTGAATCAATCTCAAAAAGAGAACAGCAGAACAAATGCCATTTTGGCATGGGAATGACTGCAGTGTTTTGCAATATTCCATCATTATTTATCATTTCATGGT
This sequence comes from Camelus bactrianus, assembly GCF_048773025.1. Lineage (NCBI taxonomy): Eukaryota > Metazoa > Chordata > Mammalia > Artiodactyla > Camelidae > Camelus > Camelus bactrianus. Next base: position 525,277 of record NC_133547.1, read on the forward strand.
TGGTCTTGATTCATCTACCCCCCCACATTAGTATATTATTTAACCTGTAATCCAGACATCATGTATTTCAATGTATAATCTCTTCAGAATGTGTTTCTAAAATATAAGGGTTCTTTCATAAGTCCAATAACTTTGGCATAAAAAATCATATTTAAAATTAATGTAAACATGTTATCAGTGCTGAGTTTTCTCAGTTGTAGTATTGGTTATTTAGGGCAGATTGCAATCTGCATACAAAATACATCTTCAGCCAATTATTAAGTGCATCTTGTTAGTCTGTTAACCTATACGTACCCATTCCATGTGAGCACACTAGAGCCAAGTAGGAGAAAGGCACTGCAGCCTGTAGACTGTCAGGGACCCACTGCCTCAGCCAGTGGGAGTCTTCTGTAATCTCTCTAGGGACCTGGGTGGCTACAGAGCCCTGAGGTTGTGGTGGCTCTGTCCTTCAGCCCCAACCCACTCTTGGCTTCTACTGGGAGAGGAACGATTTGTATCAGGTAAGAGTCAGGCTCTGAGATACAACTGCTGAGGCTTAACACATTGGTTATCATCGCATGGGTAGTGCATCACTCTGTGACTCTGGAAGAGTTGTAAAATGTCTTTGTACCTCAAGATATAAGTTAGCCCAAGTTAAAATTAGCTTATTTCACAAATGTACAGCATCTCAATGGTTTATCAGAGGATGAGCTTTTCTCATTCATAGATACGTTCCTGTGTATAGGCAGTGAGCTCTGCACCACACAGTGATTCAGGGACCAAAATGCCTTCTATGGTCAATATATGGCTCTAAGGCTCCCCTGGCACTGTCTAGGTGACCAAGAGGAAACAAGAGGAAGTGGAGAAGTCACACCCACTTCCACATATATGACTTCTAGTCACATTCTGTTGACAAGGACTGGTCTTTGGGCCAACCCTGTGTGCATGGGCAGGAAAATGAGGCTGAGCTCTGTGCCCAAGAGAAGACCCAGTGAGTTTGGTGAACATATATGTTGGCTGCACTCAGCCTACTCTTGAAAAATGATATCTCTTGAAAAATGACAGCCATAATGGTTTCTATGCCATGTAAGCAGATAACGAGTAGCTCAACAAAAGTTATTTATTAATATTATTCGTGTAATGTAGTCATAATGAATACTACTATCTCAAAGTTACTTGTGGACACGCTTGAAAAGTCACACTTCCTAGCTTAATATACCCATGAATATCATCCCACCCTTTCTACCTTCACTGTATCTGCTGACCCTCCTCTTTTATTAGTCAGATACTGAAAAAGTCTTTCCCCCCATGTCCTCCTGTTCTCGCTGTCCTGTACAACCTCAAGAGGTAACCTGCTCTTTCATATCGGGGCTGATGTGGGCAGCTGGAGTCGTTAAGCATATTGATGGCTATGACACAGAGTCACAGTCTCTTCCTTCTGGTTGCTTCTCTAGCTGGCCAGATTCTCCACTGTTCCTCCAAAACTGTTCTAAATCTTCACCTCTCCTCAATCCCATGCATCAACTTCAATACAAAAATACTAAGAAGGGCCCATGATCTTGCCCAGACCCCCAAATTTCCCTGTTTTAGTGGGTGGCACTGCCTGCCAACATTTTGAGAAGGCTGGAACCTCAGATCCCTCAGTCCTTTCTCTATCAAACCCATCATGCAGCCACCCACACATCCTGTCCATCTTCCATTATTTTCACCCCCTGGATTTACCACCTTGACCAAGTCAGTGAGCTCCGACACTACTCTCCTATTCCAAGTTATCAACTCTTGCCTGAATGTTGTTCCCCAAATCCTAACTGGTTTCCTCATATTTGCTCTGTGCCACTGGTCAGCTCTGACTCCTGCACCCGTTCCCAAATCCACTCAGACCTTTCCCACTTTCTACACAGCTGCTCACTCATCGTAAGTCCATACTTCTGTTTTTGCTCCTTTCCCCTTGCCTACTCATAAGCAGCTATATCCTACTGCCTTCTTCCTTTCTCACCTCTGCATAAGTGGTCCTGACTCTGGCTAAAGCTATTATCTGCATCTGAATCTAAATGTCATCTTCAATTTTCTCAAGGAACTTACTTCACTTATTTCCTGCTTATGATAACTTCATTCTCTCTATGATCAATGTTAAAAAACGCTCATGCTGTTGAGAATGGGGAAAATTAACAAACATAAAAATGCTCTCAGATATATAATAACTGGCCTCTAGATGGTGTTGACTGTATTTCACGTGCCCAAACACACTTTCTGGAGAGGTTGTCTCAGTCTAGGAATGGATCAGGATGGTCAAAAGTTTTCACACATTCATAAATTCACTTTAGAGAGAAACTGCTTACAAATGTATTGCATAAATAAACACTTTCCCCAGTGGGGCTTTCTGCAAAGGTCATGGTCACTGGTCAGGAATGTTTACCTGCTTTCCATACTGCCCATCCGACTGCACCAGATATTACGAGTCCCTGTCAAACTTGGAGCATTTGAGATACTAACTTTATAATTTTTGTTACTAAACTTTGGGATGAATTGTTTGGATAACTACTGTCCTGTGTTAATACTCATTGATTTTCCATCTTTTTTTTCCCCATCTTTCTATCTTTTCCAGCTCCAACCTGAAATATATCAATAAAGCAAATCATTACCCTTTCCCCTATATTTTTCTCTTTAAAAAAAATTGAATTATAGTCTATTTACCATGTTAATTTCTGGTATATAGCATAATGATTCAGTTATACATATATACAAATTCCTTTTCATATTCTTTTTCATTATAGGCTATTGTAAGGTACTGAATATAGTTCCATGTGCTATACAGTAGCTCCTTGTTGTGTACCTATTTTATATACAGTAGTGTGTATCTGCAAATCCCAAAAGCCCTATTTATCCCTCCCGACTCCCTTTCCCTCTGGTAACCATAAGTTTGTTTTCTACATCTGTGAGTCTGCTTCTGTTTTGAAAATAAATTCATTTGTGTTATTTTTTTAAGATTCCACATATAAGTGATATCATATGGTATTTTTTTCTCTTTCTGGCTTGCTTCATTTAGTATGATGATCTCCAGGTCCACTTGTGTTGCTGCAAATGGCATTATGTTATTATTTTTTATGGCTGAGTAGTATTCCATTGCATATACATACCACAACTTCTTCATCCAATCATCTGTCAATTGACATTTAGGTTGCTTCCATGTCTTGGCTATTGTAAATACTGCTACTCTGAACATTTGGGTACATTTATCTTTTCAAATTAGAGTTTCCTCTGGATATATGCCCAGGAATGGGACTGCTGGGTCACATGGTAAGTCTATTTTTAATTTTTTAAGGCATTGCCATACTGTTTTCATAATGACCACAGCATCACCTATATGTCTCAAAAATAAACTTCTATGCTGGAAGTTAGAGAATGGAACAAATACAAAGCCCTCTTCCACTCAGATATTTCAATGATTTCTGAACACACCAGAGAGAATAGAGTCCAACCACAGAGGCATAAACAGAGTGATAGGGGAATATGTTAAATATAAGCATTTAGTATGTGAAAAATGGTAGAATCAGAAAAAAATTGAGAAAGGCATTCTGGATTCAAAGGCATCATTTTGAGCCTATATTCATATGAAAAGACTACATTTTGTCTTGGTTCTCCAAACTATAATTAACATAAAACTACAAGGTCCTACTGTATGGCACAGGGAACTATATTCAATATCTTGTAATAACCTATTATAAAAAAAGAATATATATACACACACACACATATACACACACACAGGTATAACTGAATCACTATGCTGTACACCAGAAACTAACAGAACATTGTAAATCAACTATGCTTTAGTTTTTAAAAAACCCATGAATTTACTGCCATTTTAATCTGCTTAAAATGGGCAATGTATGGTACTATATTAAGGAAAAATAATAGGAATGCCAACAAAATAATTTTAATGTAAGTGCTCCTAGGGAAAACGAAGATTTAGATGTCCAGCTTTTATGCAGGGTCTGTGACTACATTCAGTCATTTATAGAACATTGGCAATGTTGTTCCTAGAAACCATCTTGTGTGCTCTATGTTTCCTGTAATACTTATGTTCATATCTGGTCTTTGAAGCTCAGCTTTAGAAGAAAATTATTTTTCAACCTAATTGACAGATTTTCTTAGCCAAAACCCCGTAGTATATTTTCCTCAAGTGGACTTGAGAATAATTTGCCTTACCCTCAAAAAAAAAAAACCCACAAAAATTTAATTAATTAAAAAAATAATACTTTGCCACTTAAATAAAATATCTATTTGAATTATGATGGTAAATACTTCCACCTTAGAGTAGATGCCATGACAGATACAGACATATAGTAAATGGAGACGGAGGGATGGTCCTTTTGGTATCTATGCTGAAGATCTCTCAACTTCCTTTTCATCTGGGATCCTAGAATAGAGTAGCTAAAATATCCTAAAATGTCTCCACAATTCCTACAAGGATCTTTTCTACAAAGACTTCTTTGGGCTAATTCACCACAACTAAGCTGGAAACATACCTTCTGACAGGTTTTTTTCTACCAGCATCTAAGGCTCTTTCCCTTCCTCCAGTAGGATGGTCACATCTTCCTTACTGTCACAAAGCTATAGTCCTCAGGGAGGAGAGGCCACCACAAGAAGGATTAGAGGGAAAATTGATAGATGTTGTTGAAATGGGAAGATAAGCATCAGAAATAGCACAGTAGAGCTGCTCGTTTCCTTGGCAACATGGACCAGAAATTTAGGCATTTACTGAGGAGGGTCCCTGGCAATAGAGAGTGGCACAACATTAGAAATGACAGGTTCTCATAATACTACACAATCACTTTCATATATAAATCTCTTTGAGTAGAATCTAGCCACTGACACTGTTCATGAGAGAAGTCTACCAAGTCCCTCTCTTCAGATGCCAATCTCAAGTAGTAGGTCCCCAGCTACTTCTCTCCAACTTCTCTGCAACTTGGCTACAAATCGGAAGTTCTAATGACCTCCTCCCCCTTGGATCCAATTACTTGCTAGAGTGGCTCACAGGAGACAGAGAAATATTACCTATTTTACCACTTTATTAAAGGATACGATATAGAATACTGATGAAGAGCCAGATGGAAGAAATGCATGGGGCAAGGTACGGGTAAGGGGCAAAGAGCTTCCATGCCCTCTCCAAGTGTGCCACTCTCCCAGAATTTCTGTATGTTCACCAATATGAAAGCTTTCCAAACTGTCCTTTCAGGGTTTTTGGAGGCTTCAGAGCATAGGGACAGCTGATTGAATCATTGGTCACCAGTGGCTGAACTCAATTTCCAGCCCCTCTACCCCCCCCAGTGCTCAGGACTGGGAATGAAAATTCAAACTCTCTGATCACGTGGTTGGCTCCACCACCAGCCCACCAACCCCATCCTTAGGTGCCTTCCAAAAGTCACCTCATTAAGATAACAAAAGACACCTTCATCGCTCTTAGAGGGAATATTTCAATGGTTTTAGGAGCTCTGTGTCAGAAAGGGGATGAAGACCAAATATATATTTCTTATTGTAAATTATCATATCACTCCTGGGCTTTTTGCCATTAAGCCCAGTCTACATTCCACACAGCTCTAGCCGACAGAGAATTTGTCCCTAACAACACTCCAGCATCTACTCCACACTGTGTGAGCTAATGCAATCTTACTGGTTCCCTTTACCATGTCCAATTACCATTGTTTGAAGGGTGGATTTACATGCCTTCTTTTATATAATACTTGGTAGTGGAAACATTCCCTGATCAGATAAATTTCCATCCGCACAATGCAATCGGATTGTTCACACATACCAATTTTCCTACCAACTTTTATCTCAATTCAATCAACTTTTATATCCCTAGGTTATTAACCAAAGCAAAACACCCAACCCCAAAAAACAATCAAACAAAACCACCACAACAACAAAACAATGCAGAAGACTGCAGATAAGAAAAGAGTTCATCTGGGGTCCTAAGAATTGCAAATTAGGATACACAGATTCTGGTAAAACCAAAAGAGTGAAACTAAGCAGGACCCTGTGGGACCTTCCAGGGTACAAATCCTTTCCATGTCTCCCTGCCCCTTTTGTTCCTTGTTTGTAAGAAATTGGCTTCTTTCAGCCTTTCACTGTTGGCAAGGATATGAAAGAACTGTGTGCCTCATACACTACTAGCAGGAATACAAAAGACCATAATCTGCAATTTCTTAAAAAGTTATCTACCCACCTACCCTGTAACTCAGGCACTGCACTGCCCCGCCCCAAGTTAACACAAATTAAATGAAACATATGTATATGAAGAACTAAGTTCAAATAACTTAGCAGGTTTATTTGCAAGAATCAAAAACTGGAAACCATTCACAAAACATGCATAAAAAGATAGAAGAACAAAGGAACAGTGGTACACCCACAGACTTCTCAGCAATACAAAAAGAACAAACTACTCATTAAGCACCATTGATGACTCTCAAAATGAGTGAGCCACATGAAGCTACTCAAAGGAAAAAACAGTAGACACTTTATGAGAAGAATTATATACAATTCTAAAATGGAAGCTAATCTATTATAATGGAAAATAAACCAATGGTTGCCTGGAGGGCAGAGACAGTAGACAGAGACCCTATTAGATGGAACGAGTAAACCAAGAGAGGGAGAGGTTCATTATTATGATTGTGATGGTGGTTTCATGGATTTATATGATTGCCAAAACTTACCAAGTTGTCAAGTTTAAATATCAGCAGTTTGCTGCATGTCACTTATACCTTACTAAAACTCTAAAAGTATGATTTAAAATAAGAATTTCGATTTTCTACAATTCTGGACCATCAGTTTGGCAAACCTATATTGACTCTACCATTTCTTCCCTCATGCCCTAGGAAGGACACCTTGCCTTAGTGGTGGCAAATATCAGAAGCAATGAGGCAATTTCCATCAGAATCGATGGGAAGGCAGGCTGAGTTACAAAGGGCCTTCACTATCCTCATTTTCCTGCACAGCAACAGATCTGAGGTGAACACTCAGAGATGCTATAGGAATTCACAAAACATTTAGAATTATTTCCTCCCACAAAGACCTCCCTATACAAGAGACTTAGTTCTAGAGGCCATGAGAATTTCTGCACCTGCTCATCCTTCACAACAGTAGTGACTGGATCATTGTGGAGCCCCCTTCAAAGAAGGCACACTCCAAAAAGCTTGTGATGGTCTCTTCCCCTCCCTATAAATCCAGTGTTTCTGTAACAAATAGGATTTCCTTGCCCATACAATCACAAAACCTATGATACCGCTATCTGGAATTCTGAACATTCAGGTACATGGCTCCACTGCAGGACCTGGGGAACAGATTTCCCTCACCAGCTGGACACAGTGCAACATACCCCATAAACAAGACAATTTCTTCGTGCCTTTGGAAACACTGAAGGTTATCACAACTGCTCCTCCACAGGCTGACCTCTGAACCAACAAAATACCAATGCATCCAGGCTACAGATAAGGACCACAAATCCCCAGTCTTTTCTTGGAGGCCTCGGACAGCAAGGCCAACTAGGCCAACACTACAGAGAGGTATATTCTGCCATCATACTGTCCCTTCTGAGGCAGAGTTTGGGATCCCTGAGGAAAGCTGTTCAGCCCTGATTGTTGGCAGAACCCAGTTGTCTTCAAATCACCACAGTGCACAGAACCCCAAGATTAAAGGAGTTTAAAGAGTAAGGCCTCCATTTTCACACAAACCAGTAAAATGAGAAGCAGGCTGTTCCTGGGCTGGAGACGTAAAGGGAGGAAAATCCCATCACAGGAGTCACGCGAGACCAACAATATCCCTGAAAAGAGCAGTCCCAGTTGCAAGTCACCAGCAGAGTCCTCTAGGCCAAAAACTGGTCAGGTCAGTGATGTAACCCATCACAGAAATTAGAAAGAAAGGAGTGAGTGCTCAGGCTTCTTACAAAGGCTCCCACAAATGGGACATCAAGGTTTCCTTCCCTGGTTCAGTGATGCATGTCATGGGCACCTGCCACGCGGTGGGGGTAAACTGGCAGTGATGTAAATCTGGTAAGTGTCCTGGGCAGGTTAAGAAGTGCAATGCAGCTCCCATATACCTGAAATTTAAGTGGTTTATTACATGTATGAATTCAACACAGCAGACAGCACCCTCATAAGGAATCTCCCTAGTGTTTTAGTAAGCCATAACCCATCCCTGCACAACTATTCTTTTTCTGAAGTGAACTTTGTGGTATCCAATAAAAGACTGAAGGCTGTGAACTCTCCAGTGTGTAATGAGGTTAGAGTTTTCACTAAAGGCTTCCCACATTCATCATATCCACAAGGCCATTATCCAGAACATTATGGTGTTCTATGAAACTGGGGTTGTAGGTAAAAGACTTTCAACATTTCCTACATTAGGAATTCCTGTAGTGTGACTACTCCTGTGTTTAATGAGCCTGGAGTTCTTAGCAAAAGACTTCCCACATTCACTGCACTCCTGCAGCTTTGATCCAGGTGAGTTCTCTGATGTTGATGGTTAGCTTCAGCTAACCAATTTCCCAAATTTTCTTTACTTAAAAGGCCTTTCTCCAGTGAACTCTGATGTCGAAGGAGTGAAGAATTTTGGGTAAATGCTTTTCCATATTTGTTGCACTCATAAGGCCTTTCTCCAGTGTGAACTCTCCTTTGTTTAATGAAGGTAGAATTATCAGCAAAGAATTTCCCACATTCATTGTACTCATAGGCCTTGAACCAGAGGGAAGTCTCTGATGCTGAGAGAGCAGAGTTTTGGCTAAATGATTTCCCACATTCACTGCATTTATATGGCCTTTCCCTGGTGTGAACTCTCCAGAGTATGATGAGGTGAGACTTCTTGCTAAAGAATTTCTTACATTCCCCACACTCATAAGGCCTTTCTCCAGTGTGAACTTTCCAGTGTTGAAGGAGGGCAGAGCTTTGGCTAAACGATTCTGCACATACATCACACTCATATGGCTTTTGTTTCAGGTGAACTCTCCTATGTGTAATGAGGTTGAAGCACTGGGTAAATGATTTCCCACAGTCCATACACTCATAAGGCCTACTTCTAGTGTTACCTCTCTGGTGTTCAATGAGGTTGGAATCTTTGTTAAATACCCCACATTCCCCAGGTTCAAAAGTTCTTTCTCCACTGTAAACTTTCCAATGTTGACTGAGGTTATAGCTTCTCTCAAGTTCACCGCATATAAAACATGTTTCTCTAGTGAGAAGTCGCTGGAGCTGAACAAGTGTGTGTTTGGGGCTGAGGCATTTGTGCATTCTCCCCATTTATGATAAGTTTCTCCCTTCTGAAAGGCCGCCCCACACTTGGTTCTGCTGTTTCCCCTCTCCCAGGAGTGAGTGGCCTGTTGCTGGAGGAATTGAGAGCTGGCCAAGAAGTCCTTCCCAACCACCCTAAAGAGTAACGGCTTCCTGACCCATGTCATTTGCAGCTCTTCACAAATGAGGTTGTGGGCACATCACCTCTGGGGATTTCTCCCCAGTGCACTACTTCTGATGCTGATGAATGTTTGCAGTGACATTAATGGTTGTTTCTGACATGTCTCATATCTGTATAGTTTCTTGTTTGACTGCATTCCTTGATATTCATCCAAGAGCAAAATGTCTCTTAATATCAGGACACAGATGTCACAGGGGTGGGCCTTTTTGGAAGACAGATCTGTCTTGGGAGTCCTGACCTGTGACACTCTGAACAGAAATACTCTGCTCAAAAGAAGCCTTCTCATTCTCCGCTTCATGGCAACAACCTGAAAGCAAGAAATGTCGATGAAGTACACGTTGACTTTAGTGGGAGGGGCAGCCCTCACACAAGTGTGTGTTTGACAAACTCATCAACGAGTTTGTGTGAGTATTTACAAGAACAGTGAGTTGGGTTCAGGTGGCTGAATGATGTGGCTGTTTAGCAATATTGGGCTATAAGGACCACAGGACAGGGAAGGCCATATGAAGGAAAAGACACAATTATGTGGTATGTCACAGGGAAGGGAAGCAGGGTGTAAAATTACTTTCTCTGCAAACAACTCTCAGCAAGATCTTGTCTGCCAGTAACACATGACTGCAATGTAGATGGGTATTTCCAGGCCCAAGAAAATATGACTGCAACAGAGCAACTGTCAGTCAGGGATGTTTTAAGAATGGGTACATGTTTGATTACAGAAAATACCTGGGCCAATGTGAGAGACAGCACAGATACAGCCCTGAGAAAAGTGAGTGATACAGGGAGTGCAGAGATGTGAGGATTAGCCACAGGCTGAATTAACAGTGGAAGAACCTCAGGAGAGAAATGACAAGTCAGCACTGTCAAGAATGGGGCAAAAAATTCAGAAGTAAGGTATGGCCTCTGGACATAGCATCAAAATACTAGTCAAACAAAATAAACTTCTGGTATCACTTGAACACAGGATTGACATCATGCACCCCCACAGGGTACTACTGCACAGAAGCAAGTTCCCTTGGAGCCATTTTGGCTAAAAGTCTGAACTCATATCCGTCCTGTGAACAACCAAGGGCTCGCCACCCCACTTCTGAAATGAACAAGTGTATGGGACCTGGATGATGCAAGTACCAGGGGAAAGACACAACATACAAGCAGCTGACCCATACTCATCACATCATAGCCCAGAGGAAACAAATCTAAATATTTTTAATAGAACTTTGGGTCTTGCAAGAACAGTCCATGGTCCACATCAGAGATGTAACTCCTGGCACAGGCAGTCGAGAGGAAATGTCAATGAGAAGAAGGAAGCAGAATCTGAGGCACACACAGGCCTTGGATCTGGACAAGGTCATCCAGCCAAGAGGAGGGCAAGTATAGTGGGATATATCAGGCTGAATTCAAGACTCCTGACTCTGGATCCTTCCAGGGAAAGCTGCAGGGAAGCAGATACTGGCTCTTAAAGGAGAACAGATGGCAGTGCAAACACCTCAGCCCAACCAACCACAGCAGCTACCCAGGGAACTGGGGACAAAAGCAATGACCATGGTCCTGATGTGAGAAGGACAGACTTGTTACTGGGGAAAAGGAAAGGGCAGAGAATAGCTCAGGGCATGGGGAAAGGTTTGAGGTTCTTACCTAGGGAGGTTCTAAGTGCCAAGTTATCCAGAATCACATCACAGTACAGGCATCTCTGAGCCTCATCAAGGAGACCCCATTCCTCCCAGGAAAAGGTCACAGCTACATCTTTAAAGTTCACATCTTTAAAGCTCACAGTGACAAATGAAACCACAAACAGTCTACATCTACGGAGTCAATCCATTTCACCACACATCTACCCTATGACCACCAAATGCCCAAGCCTCAAAACTCAGAGGAACAACCAGGCCCTGGCACCACTGGTGTGCTTGTCTCCCCAGGGGCCCATTGATCACTGGGTATTCGGTGGAAGGATATATATACCTCATCTAAAGGCCTGGCAAAAAGGGATCCATTTCCTCTTGCCAAGCAAATCCCCTGCTATGGCCACTGTCATGTAATTATCAATGCAATGCCCTAGACCATCAGACACGCTTCCTCTCCAAGCACACATCACTCTTTAGACTGCACATCCCTCTGTCTCTGTATCCCACAGCCACATGACTATGGCCACCACCACCTCACTGCTGCACACCATAGGCATCCCCTATGTTACTTCCCACATGTTACTTGTAATTAAATCAGCCTCCTAACCCCACCATAGGGTTATGATGGTGGCCTAACACAAGACACCTGAGACTGAAGAGATGAGCCCAAAAGCAGTTTACTAATCACATAAATTCACACCTCTGAGAACAGGACACCACTCACCACACAAAGCCGCAAGAGAGCTGCACTCCAGAAGAGTAAACAAACAAGGGCTGTGCGATGCAACCTTTGTAGGATGAAGAGGTTGGGATATCCATGGTTCCCACAGCAGGATGTGACTGGCTTACATAATAATTCTGGAGGCTGTTGGGGAACTGATACCTGCTACAAAGAGGTAAGCAGGAACTGTACCTGGTTTCCTTTGTAAAAAACGGTTGTTAGGTTAGGAGACACTACCCACAGGAACACAGTGGGGAGAGAAACCTGCATGCACACTATCTGAGGGCACCCAGGTTTCACCCAGTGTCAAGGAAGCACATCATACTGGGTTTAGGCCTTACACCAGAAGTTGGCAGACAGCACCCACAATATAATTGACAAAGTCAAACAGGATCCGATATGACCACAGACCTCCCACAAGTCCCAGTAGCAGTGTCAGAAATCATTTATAAAGGCCTTACTGCATAGCTCTGATCCTTGCCTCAGATTCAGACAAACAGAAGCACAAGTGGATCTCAGATACCCAGAGTACCGTGCTACTTCTGTGCCACATGAGCTGTCCTTCAGCGGTGGCCTTTCTCCTCTCCTTTACCTTCATTCAAACCCTAGCCCCGTTAATGGCCCACCCCAAGCCTAGTGATTCTCATAGACAATGTTACTTGCTCACGACCATATACATCAGGTTGAGTGAAACACCCCAGGCACCATCAAAGTCCTCACAAATCTTGGTGAGCCTATCAAGTGGTTGAATGAGCACCAGCTCTGCCTGAGTGAATATGCGTGAATTATCCTTGCTTCTACATCCACCTTATGTCCATTCTTCTCTGGGAAGCCCTGGTCACCTGCCAGACTATCTCATACACCAAAATTTCATTGCCGTTTACCTACGTTTATGAAGGCTGACACCATCAGCCAGGTATCTAAGCCAGAGTCTCAATCCTTTGCCCCCACCCCCCACACCTCTCCCTCTACAAGTTTTGCCACCACAACCTTAAGTTTGCTTCTCCTAAATGTGACCCACTGCTCCCTCATCTTGGGCCACCCTGTAATCATACTTTGGATATCATACCTGAATCACTACCAAGAATTCCAAAACTGTATGTTAGCTGCTCATTTGATGCCTCCACTCAGTGGTGTCCGAAATACCTCAGATTCTTAAACATGGTCAAAACAAAGCTCCTGTTAAACCCAGCGAATGTTATACCTGCAACCAGCTTGCTCATCTTAACTGATGCAGCTTCCATCCTACAGTTGCAAAGCCAAGGTCATCAGTAACTTCTGTTTCACTCCCTCGCTATCCACCAAGTTAGAAAATCTAGTGGTCTCTTTTAAAAATATGCAGCCAGAATACAACCATTTCCCAGGGCATACCCTGCTCCATTAACCCGCACGTGGACTATGGTAGTGGCCTCCACAATGATGGTCTTTCCTCTCTCAAGCCCACGGTCTATTTTCTACTTTAAAGCCAAATGAAGCCTGTTAAGGCTTTGGTCCTTCACTTCCCTCCTGTGAACCAAACCTCTACTTACCTCTACAGCACACACCTAGTATCTCAGGCAGTCATTCCTCTCTTGACTCCTACTCACCTGCTATTTATCTGTACCTGAAAGAGAGGAGAGCTGTGGTTCCAGAACATTCCTGAGCTCAATTTCACCTCTAGGTATGTGCACATCCTGGAACCACCTCTTGCGTTAACCTTCCACATCTGTTTACAATGGTTGTCAGAAATGGGAGCACCTCCATATAACCTCTGGCATGGACTTGGAGACCTGGGTTTGGATCTGAGGATCGCCAGACTAAAGGAGGCAGGGGAAATCGCATGAAGCATCTCAGGACACAATCAATTCCAAAGGACCTGGAGGTGGGAGTCCGGCCAGTGAGGCAGGGGGACACCCTCTACTTCCCTGTGCAGGTCCCATAAGCCGTGAGAACCTGAGTCGAGAGGTAGGCCCTGAAGGAATGCGTCCATGCTGGGATTCTGTGGGCCCCTGCATGTACTCCGATCTGGCCCTGAAGCCAGGTGACCGAAGGCTGGCTGACTGACCTCCGGGCCTCAATGCTCAGTGTCCGCTGTTACCAGCTGTGTGGCCTCTAACCGAGGTTCAACCTCCCAGCGCCTAAACGTCTTCATCACCCCCCTCCACCTTGTTCTATCTTTAAACAGCTCGTGGGAACGCTTTGACCTCTGACGTATCCCCCCTTTATTCAAAACTCCCCGTGGCCTCTAGAATCCTCACAACTGGGTACAACCTGCGACGGCTTTCTAGGATTAATCCCGCTAACACTCTGTTCCCTGGGAGCAGAAGGCGGACCCCAGGTTTCCCGACCCCCCGCCTCAGCCCGGCCTCCAGGCCTCTGCACCTGCGGGTCCCCCCGCCGGGGGGCCCGTCCCCGCGCCGTCACGCCGCCTGTCAGAAACGGCCCCGCCGGCGGCCGCCTCCCCGGCCTGGACCCCGGGGCCCGGGCCGCAGGCACGCGAGCAGGCGCCCCGCACTCGTGGCTCTAGTGTCCGGCGGGAGAGGGCGGTGCGGGCCCGGAGGACGCGCGTCCACCTGCGGCGGGTCCCTCAGCGCGGCCGCCGCCATCGGGGTCTGAGGGCGGGCGCGGGGTGCCCGGGCGGCGTGGCTCCTGTGCACGGGAACAGCGCCTCCTCTCGGACCTTCTCAGTACCGCCACCTCAGAATCCACCTGGCGCCCGGAGCAGGAACAGACGCAGAGCAGTTAAAATGGCCGCCACCGTGAGGAGGCGGGAACCTTGTGCCCAAACGGAAATGCCTTTTCCCGCGGCTTTGTCGGCTCAGTGACGCGGCCGCCGCGCAGGGCACTCTGGGTCTTGTAACTCCCACTTTCCAGCAGAAAAGGCCAGGGTCGCCGTCAAAGGGCGCCGGGAAACGACTCCTCCCTATCCAAGGCCAGCGCAGGCACTGGCCCCTTTCTAAAGGCGTCAAACCTAAATTGGTACTGATTACCCAGACATTCAGGCTAAGAATTAGGATATCAAAAAATAAAAAATTAATAAATAAATTAGGATTTTTTTCCCTTATTTTTTTTAGATATCAAATCTTTCCGCCATGAATTAGGATGACAAATCTCTTCCCAGAGGCCAAGGGCAGCAATGCAAATTTGCACACATTTTGTTAATTTCATCCTGAGTATCTGTAAGTTGTTTTGCTTTTAATGCAAAATTTTTTAAAAGGTCCTTAATACCCTTGTGCTTCTATTTTGTGGAATTGTAATTTATTTCTGGATATTGATCTTAAATATGGCAAATTGATGAAGTGTCGTAAACACAGCATTCATGACATCTTATTTTTTTAAATTCTTATATGTATTTAATCAGACAATGAGATTAAAGATCTGTAAGTGGTTTTCCAACTATTTTAATTCTTTATTGTCTGTGTCATAGAACCAGGTAGAATGTCTAGTAAGCACTAATACTGACAGGCTTGTTTGCTTGCTAATCTCAAACCAAAACTTGATTTTATTGCTAAAATTCTGGCTTATTGTAGTGTATTCTTTGATAAAATTTGAACAGTTAATGATACAGATTTCTCTGCATGGTTGTGTTGTTTTCTGATGTGAATAGATTTTTTTTTTTTTGCATTTAAGCTAAACATGTTTATAATTCATTAATATGTTGAATGCTATTAGATGTATTTTCTAATAATAAACCATTCCTGAATTACTGAGATGCTTTCAACTCGTACTACATTCAGGAAGCATAGCAGAATTTATTTTATAAATAAAACTTACTTATTTATAAGTTTTGAGAATGCTATTCTAGCACCATAAAATGAGTTGGGGAATACAAATCTCTGACAGATTTTGAGTAAGTTTGGATTCATCATGTCAGTGAACACTTTTTGGAACTCCATTTCTATAAGTCAGGGTCTTTCTACAAATCTGTCAGATAATTTAAAAATACGAAGCATCAGATAGATTTGATATTTGTTAGTTTGATCAAGAAAGGCATGTCTGGGGGGTTTGACTTATTTATGGTTTTATTTTTTAATCAGCTTTACTGACTTATAATTGACTTAAAACTGTAAGATATCAATATGAACATAGTGCTGATTTAATATATGTATACACTGTGAAATGATTCCCATCTAGTTAACACATGATCACTTCACATATCTTGTGGGTGTGTGAGAGAACATTTAAGTTCTACTCTCTTACATACTTCAATTATACAATACACTGTTATCAATCATACTCATATTTTACATTAGATCCTCAGGTCTTATTCATTTTATGCCTGAGTTTCTTTCCTTTCACCAACCTTACCCTATTTCGTCCACCCCGCATCACCCCAACAACATTTATATGTTGTAAGTTTGACTTTTTAAGATTCTGCATGTAAGTGATACTATACAGTATTTGTCTTCCTGTTTCACTTATTTCACAGCACAATGCCTTAAAGGTCCATTGATGTTGTCACAAATGGCAAGAGTTCCTTCTTTCTCATGGCTGGGCAGTATTCCGTTATATATGTTTAAAACATCGTCTTTATCCATTCATCCGCTGATGGACACAGATTGTTTCCATCTTGGGTATGGTGAACAATGCTGTAATGAATATAGGAGAGCACTTATCACTTCAATATCCTGTTTTCATTTCCTTTGGAATTACACCCATATGTGGAAATGCTGGATAGTATGGTAGTTCTATTTTTTTTTTTTTTTGAGGAAACTCCCTACTTTTTCCCATAGTGGCTGCACTAATTTACATTCCCAGAATGAGTACACAAGTGTTCACATTTCTCAGCATCCTCACTAACACTTGTTAGCACTTGTCTTTTTGATGATAGCCATTCTAACATGTGTGATGTTATCACCTTGTTTGCATATTTAGTAATGTTAAACATATTTTCATATACTTGTTGCCCCTTTGTATGTTTAATGGAAAATGTCCACTGCCCATTTTAAAATTGAATTATTACTTTGCTATCAAGTTGTATGAGTTCTTTGTATATTTTAGATATTAACCCATTGCAAGTATTTCATCCCGTTATGTCCATTCCCTTTTCATTTTGCTGATGGTTTCTGTTGCTGCATAGAAGCTTTTTAAGATGGATGTAATCCCACTTGTTTACTTTTACTTTTATTACCTTTGCCTTTGGTTATCAAATCAAAAAAACAAAAAAACAATACCAAGACAAATGACAAGGAGCTTTCCCCTATATTTTCTTTTAGGAGTTTTAAGAGTTCCAGGTCACATGTTCAAGTCTTTCACCAATTTAGGATTGATTTTTGTGTAAGGTGTAAGATAATCATTCTTTTGTGTCTGTCCAGTTTTCCCCACCACCATTAATTGAAGAGACAATCCTTTCCTCCTTGTGTATTCTTGACTCCTTTGGTGTGAGTAAATTGACCATATATGCACATGTTTATTTCTGGGCTCTATATTCTGTTCTGTTGATCTACGTAGTTGTTTCTATGCCAATGGTGGGATTTAAAAGCATGTTTAGGGGGAGGGTATAGCTCAGCAGTAGAGTGTGTGCTTAGCTAGCACAAGGTCCTGGGTTCAATCTCCAATACCTCCGTTAAAAAAAAAAAAAAGTAAATAAATAAAAATAGACCTAATTACTTCCCCCAACCAAAAGAAGACAATGTTAAAAATTTTTTAAAGCATGTTTAATTCCAAACCCTCATATTATACTGAGAGTATTATTGCACATTTCTAAAATTCAGTACGCTCTGTAAATATTTATTGGGATTAAAGCTCATGCAATAAGCTGTAATGAGGCTGTGTCCTTCCCATAGCTCCATTCACAGAATCTATACAATCAGGTCAAGCGTGTTTTGGTAAACAAAGACCTAAATGATTTCCAATTAGCTAAATAGCTCACCAACTAACTTTTGCCCCAGTAGTTAGTCATAAGGCCATTTCTAACCCAGTCATAAACTGAATAATTTCATGATTAAACATGAATATAACATTCCTTGGTATGGCGACAACAGCTAATCGATATTGTTAAGCAGTGAAGCCACAGCAAATGAGTGTTTACTTAACACACTGACCTGACTCCACCACGTCACATAGTTAGAAACTTCAAAGTGAGTGCTCTCTGACTTGGTTACGCAAACCTTGCCTTCCTCAATTATTTCATTTCTTTGCATTTGTCCCTCTTCATTTTCTATTGCCCTGCAACAAATTATTATAAAATTAGAGGCTTAAGACAGTTTCTATAGACAACACATAGCAGGATCTCAGCTTTTATCTCCTCTGAAAATCTTTTGTAATTACTCCTTCCTGTTCAAAGGGTTTATCGATATACTGGGATTAATATCTCCCATATTTGTTACTAATTTGTATTTGTTGCCCTTGTTTTTTGTTCCAATTTTTGTCTTCCACTTTTTCCTTTTCTGCTTTTCTTAGTTTATGATTCCATTTTCTCTTGTTAGAGTATCAGTTATACTTCTTTTTTTATCTTTTGAATTATTGCCCAGGAGTCTGCAGTAAACTTTTGACAACTAATCCAAGTCCATTTTCTTTTATTTTACTTTTTGCAGGGAGGAGGTAATTTTGTTTAATTATTTACTTACTTTTTTGATGGAGGTACTACTGGGAGTTAAACCCAGGACCTCGTGCATACTGAAAATATGCTCTGTCATTTGAGCTGTGCCCTCCCCTCTAGTCTACTTTCAAATAACACCTTTCTGCTTCACAGTGTACCTCATAATAACAAGTAATCCCAATTCTTCCCTCTAGTCCCTTTAATCATAGATGTCATTCATTCCACTTACATAAGAGCGTAAACATATACACAAAAGGTAAGCATGCACATAAGCATACATAACAGACTATCTTCTTGGTATTACTATTTTGAACAAATTGTTATCTGTTAGATCAATTAAGAACAAGAATACTACTTTTTTTGAGACATACTTTTTATTTTACCTTCATTTATTCCTTATTCGATCCTCTTCCTCATATAGATTGAACTTTCTGACCTATATCATTTTTTTGGCATCTGTAAAGCTTTTTAAACATTTCTTGCAAGGCAAGTTCTATGGTCTGAATATTTGTGTTGTCCTTCCAAAATTTTGTGTGTGTTGAAAGCATGACTCCCAAAGATGACAGTATTAGGAGGTGGAGTCCTTGAGAGATGCTTCGGTCATAGCAAGTACAGAGCACTCCTGAGTGGGAACAGTGCCTTTGTAAGAGGCTCCAGAGAGACCCCTAACGCCTTCCCTAACATGAGGATACAGCAAGGCACGGACATGAACCAGGAAGAGGGTCATAGAGGGTTTTGGGTTTTTTCATAGAAAGTATTATACCATGAGGATATTTCTATATTTAAGATCTATTTACTTTAAAGAATTTTTTTTTGCAAGTAGCAAAGTCCCTCCATTTCCCCCCAGCTTTATACATGAATATGAAAAGCTCCTGATTTCCACATTGCCCGCCCCACCCCACCACAATTCACCCACAGGCGCAGCTTGACCTGGTACAACACAGCCACCGAATCAGAGAGAAATACTTACATTGATAAACAAATCTATGGTATTTTGTTACAGCACCTCAAATAGACTAACATGGCAGGTTTACTGGCAACAAATGCCCTTGGTTTTTGTTTTGTTTTGGTCTGTTAAAGGGTTTGATTTCCTTGCACTATTGAAGGATAATTTTGATAGTACAGAATTCCAGGTTGATTTTTTTTCAAATCAGCACTTTAAATACGTCACACCTCTCCTTGCTTCCATAGTTTCTGAGGAGATATTAGATAAAAAAATTCTTAAATTTGTTCCTCAATGAGTATTTTCCCCCTCTGGCTTCTTTCAGGATTTCTTATCATTGATTTTCCGTAATTTCAAAATGTCTACAGGTAGTTTTTGTACATTTCTCCTGCTAAGTCTCCTGGATCTGTGCTTCTTTGTCTGACATTAATTTTCCTCTTAACAATATGTCTTGGACAACACAATCGCTACAGACATTCAGTCTTTACTTTGCTCCAAAGACTGAATCTCTGATTCTTCCCTCAGAGGCTGACACCTGACTTTTCACTTCACTGAGGGAATCCCAGTGTTTACACCATGCACGTTGAGGGCAGGAGGTGGGGAGTCGTCAGCAGGTCACCAAGCCTATAGGTTGGAAGAACTGTTCAGCAGTGCTGAGGGAACGCCAAGGGCAAGAGGGACTAGAATTCTGGGCAGGGCATCGCCTTAGGGATGAATGGTAGAAAGTTTACCCACAGAGGGAGAATTGGTTACACACTCAGAAGGGTCCTATCTAAACTGCCTTCGCAGGCCGCCAGACACTTCTCCGTTTCCTAGGTTCCGGCCTTACTCCTAACCTATTACTGCCCCACCACTACCAAGGTCACACTCCAACCAGACTCCATATACCTGACTAGGATCACCACTTCCTCACTGTCACCTCTAAGATGCGACCTTCAATCAGACATGGCTCATGTAGGCCTTGATAGAAAAAACCTCACTAGGTTTCCTCAGGATCCAGAGGCCCTTCCACCTGATGTTTCTGGACCTGAGTCCTCCTGAGATACCTCAAAAGGGAAAGAGAGGCCCACGGTATTCCCCTTGCCCGATGGGGTGTCTGGAAAAGCAGCCCCAAGTGATGGTGAAGTCCATGAAGGGGAAATACTAGTGGGAAACCATCAGTCAATAATCACAAAAAAAGAAAGATGAAAAGAACTTTGAAGAGTGTTCAGAGGATGAGAATCCCTTACAAGGAATCAGATGAGGCCAGAGGGAATATGGCTGTGCAGGGGATCTTCCCAGCCCCCCACTTCATTCCCACTCTCCTCCCACTGCCCCTCTGGGGAGGCTGCATATCGGCTCCAGCACCAGATGGCTACTGAGATGAGGCCACTCAGGGATTCTACTGCCCCTCCCAGGGTGTGCAGGGAGGTCCCTCCCCTCTGGCTGGTCAGGATTCTCTCTTCAGCATGAGGCCGCTGGCATCTCCAGCCACCTCCCAGTCCGGAAACCTGTTGTCCGCCTGGCCTTTTCAAGTCTCCCCTCACACAGGCTAAGTTTAGTTTTCACCAAGCACCCAGGGGACCCCAAGGAGAATTTCTCAGCTCCTTCTCTGAGTACATCCCACTTACACGGTGGGAGAATTTATACCTTGGAAATTGGCAAAACCTACAAAGTGCAGCTAAATTTATTGCTTTACTGAGTGCTGGGACTTAAATGATGGAAACAGCAAAAACATATTGAAAAAAATTGGGAAATGATATGATCAAAAATTGTACAATAGATGTCTACGTGGTAAACAGCACATTATACAAACATTCAAGGTCACAAATCTCTAGGGAAGTATAATGAAAACCAGAGAGATAGCACTACTCATTGACTCAAAGGGCTGACATTCCAGATTGCCACAGGGAGCTGGGGTGTAGCTCACCGGCAGAACACATGCTCAGCATACATGAGGTCCAATTCCCAGTATCTCCACTTAAAAAAAAAAAACCGCTTATCATGGACTTTGAGGAACTGGAACTCTCCCACAGTGCTGATGGGAACGCAAAAGGGAATAGTTCTTTTCGATCAGTTTCTTATTCTCAAAAAGAGTTAAACATTCACCTGCCCCATGACTCACACATTGCACTGAGTTATCAATGAAAGATAAAGGAATCATACATCCATATAAAGAACTGACACAAATGTTTGTAGCAGCTTTATTTTCCATAGTGAGAACCCAGCAAAATAACACCCAGAAAACACCCAGGAAAAAGATGAATGGATAAACGCCCAGTGATACACTCAAGGAATACTACTCAACAGAAAATAGCTAAGTCACTCATATACATCGCTGATGAATCTCAAGTAACTAGGCAACAACGGAAATAGGAAGAAAAAAAGAGTAAACACTTTATGATTCCAATCAGATAAATTCACGAAAATGCAGAGGTATTTACTGTAAGGGAAAGGAAACCAAATGATAAATGGAGAAGTGAGAAGGGCAAGGGGACATTAGAATAGGACATGAGCTAAACGTACCGCAACAAACATGGGCATGATCAGGACTGTGGTGGTTTCAGAGGCTCATTCCTAGGTGAAAACTTATTAACTTGTATATTTCAAATATATGCAGCTTAGTACATGTACATTATACCTTGATAAAGCTTTAAAAATTGGCTAAAGATGAAAAATTGGTATATCCCACTCTTTGAAAAACAGGTTTGGCAACCCTGTATTGAATCCACCAACTCTCTCCGACTGCCCGCTGGGGGTCACTCGGAGTTCAGTCGCAGCAAATCCAGGGAGCAATGACGTACACTTCTACTGGAGGCAACACAAAGGCAGCCTGGGTCACAACAGCCACAGCCTCCTTCTCCTTTTTGTCTTGCCTCTGCAGTGAGGGCCTTGAGGTCAGATTCACTAGCCCCCACAGAACCCAAAACAAAACCTTCCACATATATTGCATGACAGTGACTCCAGCTACGCATGATAAACACACCTGGAGGTCCCAACATTTGTGTACAAACCGATCCTGCATGCTCAATGTCACAGGAACATCTGGGTGCATTCTTAGAAGAGGCACATTCCATCTAGTTGGCTGCAGCCTCCTCCACTCCCTCTTCGACCATTTCTGCACTGATTATGGTTTCCACTGGACCCAGGGGTCTTACAACTAGCACCATTACCTCTAAGAATTGTGCACATCAGGAAGTATCAGGTTCCTTGTAGACTGGGGGAGCACAGGTCCATCAAAAGTCTCTGAACACCCCGTAATCTCTAATTTGACGAAAGGAAAAAACTCATGCCACTCTCAGAAGCACCTGGAGTGAGAGTCAACCCAGCCCTATGGCCCCCCAGTTTCCCCAGTGTCCTTACACTGAACAAGGAAAATGCACATTCCCTGTACATTCACGGCTTTCTCTACTGAGAAGACCCCAACGTTGAGAAAGATTTGCCCGTTAAGACATTTCCCACATTCAGTGCACTCTTAAGGCCTTTCTCCTGTGTGACTTCTTTGACGATAACTGAGGGTGGAAGTACCGGTAAAAGATTTCCCAGTCAGTGCATCTGAAAGGCCTTTCTGCTGTGAGCCCTCTGGTGATAACGGAGGCTGGAGACAGCGGTAAAGGATTTCCCACATTCACTGCACTTAGGTCCTTCTCCAGTGT
This sequence comes from Camelus bactrianus, assembly GCF_048773025.1. Lineage (NCBI taxonomy): Eukaryota > Metazoa > Chordata > Mammalia > Artiodactyla > Camelidae > Camelus > Camelus bactrianus. The sequence continues at coordinate 548,156 of NC_133547.1, forward strand.
GAGCTTTCTGATGACCACGTAGGAGGTAATTTAAGGGAAAAGATTTCCCACATTCAGTGCATTTGAACGGCCTTTCTCCAGTGTGAGCACTCTGGTGATAACGGAGGTTGGAGCTAGAAGTAAAGGATTTCCCACATTCACCACACTTATAAGGTCTTTCTCCAGTGTGAGTTCTCTGATGAACACGGAGGAGGTAATTGGTGACAAAAGATTTCCCACATTCAATGCATTTGTAAGGCCTTTCTCCAGCATGAGCTCTCTGATGATACTGGAAGCTGTGACTAAAGGCAAAAGATTTTCCACATTCACTGCACTTATAAGGTTTAGTTCCTGTGTGAACATTGTGGTGTTCACTAAGCCTACACTTATTATGGAAGGATTTCCCACACTCACTACACACATAAGGTCTTTGTCCTGTGTGAACACTCTGATGTATTCTGAGACCATTTCTACGGATAAAGGATTTCCCACATTCACTACATCTATAAGGCCTTTCTCCAGAATGAAGTCTATAATGAATACGCAGAGCATCACTAGAGATAAAAGATTTCCCACATTCACTACACTTATATGGCCTTTCTCCTGTGTGAACTCTCTGATGATAACACAGATTGGATTTATTAGTAAAAGACTTCCCACAGTCACTGCACTTATAAGGTCTTTCTCCTGTGTGAGATCTCTGATGATATGTGACAGAAGACTTAGACATAAAAGATTTCCCACAGTCACTGCACTCATAAGGATTTTTCCCAGTGTGAACTTTCTGATGGGAACGGAGGTTGTATCTATTGGTAAAAGATTTCTCACATTCACTGCACTTATAAGGCTTTTCTCCTGTGTGAGATCTCTGATGATACGTGACAGAAGACTTAGACCTAAAACATTTCCCACAGACACTGCACTCATAAGGCCTTTCCCCAGAATGAATTCTCAGATGGTAACGGAGGGCGTTGTTACTGGTAAAACATTTCCCACACTCACTGCACCTTTTATAAGATCTCTTTCCAGAATGAACTTCCTGACGGGAACAAAATCTGGATTTAAAGAGAAAAGGCTTCCCACATTCACTGCACTCAGAAGGCCTTTCTCCAGAGTGAACTCTTAGATGACTAAGGAGGCTAAAACTAGTGGTATAAGATTTCCCACAGTCACTGCACTCATAAGGCTTTCCTCCTCTGTGAGATTTCTGATGGTATCTTAAGGCAGACCTAGAGAAAAAAGACTTCCCACAGTCACTGCACTCATAAGGCCGTTCTCCAGAATGAACTCTCTGATGACAACGGAGGAAGTAGTTAGTCTTAAAGGCTTTCCCACAGTCACTGCACTCATAAGGCCTTTCTCCAGTGTGAGATTTCCGATGATATGTGAAAGAGGACCTAGACGAAAAAGATTTCCAACAGTCAACGCACTCATAAGGCTTTTCTCCAGAATGACTTCTCTGATGGTAACGGAGGTTGGAACTAAAAGTAAAAGACTTCCCACATTCACTGCACTTATACGGCTTTTCTCCTGTGTGAGATCTCTGATGACGTGTGAGGGCAGCCTTAGATGTAAAAGATTTCCCACAGTACCTGCACTCAGAAAGCCTTTCTCCAGAGTGAACTCGTAGATGACAACGGAGGTTAAAACGAGTGGTGTAAGATTTCCCGCAATGACTGCACTTATAAGGCTGTTCTCCTGTGTGAGATCTCTGATGATAAATGAAGGAAGACTTCAAGTTGAAACATTTCCCACAGTCACTACACTCATGAGGCCGTTCTCCAGAATGAACTCTCTGATGACGACGGAGGAAGGAGTTAGTGGTAAAGGCTTTCCCACAGTCACTGCACTCATACGGCTTTTCTCCTGTGTGAGATCTCTGATGATAAATGAGGGCAGACCTACAGCTAAAAGATTTCACACAGTCATTACACTTATAAAACCCTTCTCCAGAGAAAACTCTCTCACGTGGAATCAACTCAGACCTATCGGAAAAAGACCCTGCACAGTCACTGCACACGGAGCTGCTTGCACCATTGTGCAATTTCTGGGGATAAATGAAGTCAGACTTGTGGCTCAGGGATTTCCCACATTTGCTGCACTTGTCCTGTCTTGAACCAGTACACATTTTTCCATGTTGACTGAAGGTTGAGTTTTGCCTAAACGTTTTGCCACATTGGTTAAACACATGAAGCGTTTCTCCAGAGTGGATTCTATGGTGCATAACAAATGAGACTTTGTACCTAAATGTTTTGCCACACTCACTGCACACAAAGCGTGGTCTTTCAGTGTCGACACCCTGGTCCTGAACAAGTGTGTGTTCAGGGCCGAGGGCTTTGTCGCATTCTCCTGAAATGGGAAGACTTCTGCTTTGTAAAGCTGTGGCTGTATTTGGCTTCTCCACAGTAGGTGTGGCCTGTTGCTGCAGAGGTCTGGCATTGGCCACGATTTTCCCGGAAGTAAAAGGATCATGTGACACGTGGAATCTGTGGCTCTTGAGAAACGAAGCCCCTTGCACACTGCTTTCCAAAGGTATATAGAATTGTGTTGCACACGCCCCACACCTCAACAGTTTCTGGCTGTGTCCTGTTCCTTGCTGCTCAGCCACCTGGAAAATGTCTCTCAAAACAGGACCACACATCTCACAGGGGTGGGTCTTCTGGGAAGACGAAGCGGCCTCAGGAGACCCAGCCTGGGTCACCGCTTCGGGAACAGTCTCTTCACAGGATGTCTCATCACCCCCAGCTCCACAGCAGCAACCTGAATGCAAAGTGACAATCGTGAAGGACACGTAGACTTCATGGGTGTGGGGGAGGGGGGCCGAGCTCACCACAAATGTGTGACAGTCTCACGTAAGGATGAGGGTTTTCACGCAGATGGGATGCTTTTCAAGACTAGGGAACTGGAATTGAGTTTGAGCAGCAGCTGCTGTGCATTACTGGGCCCCTAGAGTCTGACAATGGTGGAGACCTTACCCGGGGAAGGACACAGAAACAGGCTGTGACACAAGGATGCGCAGAGTCTAGTACTCACTTCTCCGACCACAGCTTCCTGTGGGGCCTTTTCCACTGCTGATCTGAACCTCAGCAGAAGGGTGGGATCAAGGCCATGAAAGCACAATCACAACACATGCAATGGCACCAAAACCCTGCATGAACAAAGACACAGGCCAGCTGTATTCATAACACAGCCCTGATGCTACACTGTCCCCAGCTGCCGTTTACCAGGATCAGGCCCCTCTGAGACCACCTGCCCATGGCTGCAGTCATGTTCATACCACGATGCACAGAGGACCCTTCTCTCTAAGTCCTATCTGCAACCACCTGGGACATGCAGGACACAAGCAGTGAAGGAAAAACGGGACAAGCGAATGGCCACTGCTGTCCCACAGCAACGCAGCACACAGCAGCCCCGAGAAGGGCACAAGGTGAGTGACCTCACCAAATAGCAGAAAAGAAGACACCATCCTTCACCAGTGACAAAAACAATTCCACGGCTGCCCAGGAAGGAAATCGCTTAGCCTTACAAGGCTCAAGAGTCAAATTAAGAGCTGACTACAACACACTGGAGCATAAAGAAAGGAACCAGCACACAGAAAGGATGGCTGGAGACACTGTGTTAGCACAGACATCTGGAGAACACTAGGAAACAAGGGCTGGGCTGTCACTGGGCTTACTATGTCAGCCACAAGGGGGAGCCACTGCAGCCCTGGTGGCCTGCTCTGCAGGAGACGCCAGCTGCCTGCTCCACAGAGGACACTGGAGCTTGCGCCAGCCAGCTACCCAACAGCCACGGCAACAGCACATGCCCTGGAGTGTCCGAAGCTACAGGGCCACACCTCGGTGAGAGCTGCCGTTGTGACAATCTAGGATGAGGGCTGCCACCCCCTTCCAACCCTGTGCACGTCCTGGAGCCAAAGTGCTGCACCTACTCTGTGGCTGCTGGCATTCCAGAACCTGCCGCCACTCTGTAGCCACCGCTACATCTCGTACTACTGTGTCTCAGGGCCAGAAGACCACTTCGCTACAGAGTCGCCAGCTCTACCGCCCCCTAGCCACTGTGTTCAGGTGTGCGGCCACACACAGACCCCGGGGCTGCTCCCTGCGTGGCCACATCTCACAATCCAAAGGCAAGGCTGCTCAAGACTAGGCAACGACCCACACCCCAGAACTGCTGTCACCCCACAGGTGCCCGCCTGTCAGACACCAGGGCCAGCACAACCAACAGGGAGCCCAAGAGCCAACTGGGCACCAACATGGATGGATCCCTTTGGCCAGAAGCTCCTCCGTCCATGGGAGAATGAGTTCGCGAGTTCCCCAGCAGCCTTCCCCACCGCTGTGGACACGCTCAGCCTCGCTGACTGAGAACTCCTGATACCTTCACCGGGGGTGACTTCAGGTGAAGCTGCTGCACTGACACCAACACACCTGGCTCTTCCCCAGAGTCACAGTGGCCACAGACGATCAAGCTGGCACCGCTGCACCCACCACAGGTGGGGTCTTTCCCCACCAACACGGTAACACCCAGTCTGCAGGAAACAGGCTGCACCAACAAATCAGCACACATTGGCGCAAGGCTACAGAAAACCACCACCGCCCAAAATCAAGGAAACGTGAAACCAATACAGAATACCATAATTTAGCTGAAATCACACCCAAGGAAATGGAGATCTACCAAGTATCAAAGAATTCAACGTAAATGTTTGAACAAAGTTCAGTGAGCAACAACATAACCCAGAGAGACAATTCAACAAAATAATGTAAACAATACACACACACACAACTTGTTCAACACACAGATAGAAATAATACAGAACTAAACGGGCTGACTCAGTGTGCACTGGGTACACCATGCAGAGCAGAGTGAGCACTATGCTCACCTAAGCGCTCACCTGCAGGTGCCTGCACTCACTCACCTCACGAATACTGGCTGCGAGGAACAGCAGGATGCAGGAATCACCCCATAATTTCAACCAGTGCTCCTGAGTTTCTGGCGTACCTGATCCCTAACAGGGCACTCAGATAGGAACAGGTGGGAAATGAATCACTGATGGGATTCTTAATGGGATACAACAGGCCGCTAAGATACATCAACATAAGAAGAAACGCAGTGGGGAGGTGGGGATGGTGTATCCCAGTGGGTACAGCATGGGCTTAACATGCACCATGTCCTGGGTTCAAGCCCCAGTATTTCCACTATCAATCAATCAATTGATCAATGAATCAAGCAATCTAATTACCACGACCCCCCCCCCAAAAAAAGAGAAAATAAACACCTTTATATCTCAAGGAACTGTTGAAAGAAGAAACTAAACCCAAAATTACCAGAAGAAAGGCAGTAAGAATTCTCAGGGCAGAAATAAATGAAAGAGACTACAAGACAAAAGACAAGGAGTTCACTTTTGAAAAGTTAAACAAAATTGACAAATCTTTACGTCCACAAAGAAAAAACACTCAGATAAAATCAGAAATCAAAGAGACATTACAACTATTAACACAGAAACACAAAGGAGTATAAAAGACTACTATGATGAGTTAAATACCAACAAATTGCATAACCCAGAAGAAATGGATACAATCCTACAAACCATTTAACCGAGACTGAATTGTGAAACTGAAAAAACAAACAGACCTAACCAGTAAGGAGATGGAATCAATTATCAAACATCTGCCAACAACCAACAGCCCAGGACCAGACAAATTCGCTGGTCAAGTCCATCAAATATTTCAGAAGAATTAGCCCCATCCTCCACAAGTTTCCAAACATTGAAGAGGATGAACCTCTTCCAAACTCATTTTATGAGCTCAGCATTACCCTGCTACCAAACCTACACAAGGACACTACAAGAAAGCTGCAACCCAACATTCATGATCAACACATAAGCAGAAATATTCAGTAAAATACCACAGAACCAAATTCAGCAGCGCAAGAAAACATACACCCGGAACAACTGGAGTCACCCCTGCGATGTAAGGATGCCTCAAGGTACACAGATCAATGCGATACATGCGATACACCTCTTGAGCAGAATGGAGAATAAAAAGCATATGATCTTTGCAATTGATGCAGAAAAAGCATTCCAAAAACTTCGGCACACTTTTATAGTAAAAACTCTCAACAAACTAAGTACAGGAGAAGCGTACTTCACCATGACACACGCCATATATGACACGTTACAGCCTAGTCCATATTTATAGTAAAAGCTAAAAGTTTTCCCTCTCCAATCTGGAATGACACAAGGATGGACTCTCTCATCACTTCCGTTCAACTACAGGAGTCTACCCAGACCAATTGGGCAACAAAAAGAAGTAAGTGGCCTCTAAATCTGAAAGGAAGAAGCAAAGTCTTCTCTACAGATGACACTTAACGACTCTCCCACAGAACTGGTAAGAGTGCATAAACAAAATCAGAAAGTTGGAGGATACAAAATTAACATACAAAAATCACTTGAACTGCAGCCCAGTAACAATAGACTATCTGAAAAACAAACAAAAAAAAGAGTGACAGTTTCGAAAGGAAGAAACAACTGCAGTTAACAGCATCAACACCAATACATACTTAGGAAGGAAATTAACCAAGGAGCAGAAAAATGTGTATGTGAAAAAGTGTTTAGTCACTGATAAAGGACATTAAAGGTGGAAATAAATGGGAAAATGCCCAGTGTCCAGGGATTGGAAGAGTTAATATTGTGAAAATGGCCGTAATACCCAAAGTCCTCTAGTTTGTATGCAACTCCTACTGAAATTCCAACACTATTTTTCCCAGAAATAGAGAAAAACTACCTGTGCAGACAACCACAAAAGAGCCTGAACAGCCAATGCAATCCTGAGAAGATCAGAGAGAAAAGCATCTCAGTCCTACCCTCGAATCATATTACAAAATGACGGTAATCAAAACAGTATGGTACTGGCATAAAAACGGACAGGCCAGAGAACAGAAGAGACAGCCCAGAACAAGCCCAGGCATCCGCAGGCAGCTGGCCTTCGGTAAGGGCACAAACCGCACACAGGAGCAAAAGCACAGTCTCTTCCGTGAACACTGCTGGGAAAACTGCATATCCACATCAAACGTATGAAACTGGATTCCCATATTCCAGGACTCATGAAAACGAACTCAACAAGGATTAGACACCTCAATGGAAGAGCTGAAACCGTAAACTCCTAGAAAAACATACACAAGAGGGCTCCGTGACACTATCCTTGGTAATCAATTTCAAACTTTGGCACCAAGGAGGGAAGGTATAACTCAGTGGTTAGACTACATACTTAGCATGCACAAGGTTCTGACTTCAATCCCCAGAACCTCCATTTCCATAAATAAGTAAACCTAAATACCTCTGCCCCTCACCCCAGAAAAACATACAAAATATGGCACCAAAAGCACAGGCACCGAAAGCAAAAGCAAACACGTGGGACTACATCAAATTAAAAGGTTGCTGAACAGCAAAAGAAAAATTCAACACAGTGAAAGAGATACAAATGGTTAACCGGTGCTCACAATCACTAATCCTCAGCGGAAATGTAGATCAAAACCATGAACTGTCACCTCAGGCCTGTTAGAATGACTTAGCCAAAAGACAACAGGAAACATGTTGGCGAGGATGTGGAGACAAAAGAGAGCCTTCGAACATTGTTGCTAAAAATGCAAATTAGTGCAGTCACTGTGGAAAGTATTACAGTTATTCCTCAATAACTCTAGGTATATATGAACTAAATCAGTATCTCCATTTTTATTGCAGCATTATCTGCACAGACAAGAGATGGAAACCTTCTAAGGCGTCTATTAGTGGATGAAGTGACCATGAAAATGTGGTATACACACATGCAAATATACGTGAAGAAATATTCAGCCGTGAAAACAAAGAACCCTGTCACTAGCAACAACATAAATAAACCTGGAGGACATTATGCTAAGTCAAAGAAGCCACTCAGACAAAGACACATAAGTATGCTATTACTTATAAGGAGAATCTTCAGAAAACAAAAATAAAGTGAACTCAGAAACAGAAAGAGAAGGCCAGAGGCTGATGACTAGGTAAACTGGGAGATGCTGGTCAAAGGATATACTATCATTTACAAGACCAGAAAGTTCTGAACATCTAATGCACAGTATGGTGACTGTAGTTATTAACACTGCATTGTCAAGCTGCAATTTGCTAAGAAAGTACATCTTAAATGTTCTCACCAAAAGAAAAAGAAAGAACAAATAAATTAAGTTAGCTCACACGTTAACTCCACAGCGATAATTATTTTAAAATAGCTATGGATATCATCCTGTTACATACTTTAAATATATAGAATTTTATTTGTGCATTGTACCACAATAATGGTGGGTGGGTGGGGACAGGGAGAGAGGATGTCTAAACATCACAAAGAGAACAATACAGGAAACAGTTGAACCGTAGCTCAAAGTCCAGGTAAGTACCCACCATGACAATGGCTGCAATTCCATACACAGGACAAATCCAGGCACATGGAATTGTCAGCTCCAGTTGGGGCCACAGAAATTGCATGGATCTGGACACACTCAGGGAAAGGGGAACCAAGGTGCATCCATTAGCCTTACTGCAAGACAGCTGACCTCCAATCCTTCCCCATGAGGGTTCAGTACAGCAGGTACTAAGGCTGCAGGAGAGAGAAGAGCAGTGCAAACACCCCAGCCTTCCACCTGCCACAACTCCCCCAGAAAACTGCGGAAGCAAGCACTGCCTGCAGCACATTTGAGGACAGAGCACCACCTTCACAAAGGGGAGTGAGGCAGGACACAGAGCCTATGCCACTGGGGAGGGGGAAGCGGAGGGGACGGTCTCACCCAGTGAGGATACAAGTGCATAGTTCTTCAGCATCACATCGAGGTACAGGCGTCTCTGAGCCTCATCAAGGAGCCTCCATTCCTTCCCGGAGAAGCGCACGGCAACATCCAGAAAGCTCACACCACCCTGTCATGAAGGGGACAGACGAAATCTTGAACGTTCTCCCTCTGACAACCCACAATCCACCTCCCCACACATCTATGCCATTCCCACCCTCCACCGGACCTCCCACCTGACACAGGATGCCAGGCCCTGGTGCCACTGATGCCCACAGTCTCCTCACTGCCCGTTAATCAGTGTTCAGTCCTCAGCAACAACAGACAGGGGCACACACATGCCATCTCAGCTCTGGGCCTGGCCTGAACGGCCCCAGCCCTCCTGCCAAGCAATTCCTCTTGGATCTCCCAAATCACGCCTGAAAGACACAAGCTCGCGCTTCACCCTTAAGTCTTCAACACCAGGGTCCAGGAGCCATCAGCTCACACCTCCTCTCCACGTGCACATCACAGTGTAGACTGCACCTCTCTCGCATCTTCAGAACCTACCCTTGCACTCCCACAGCCCTGCACACTTCCTGCTCCACGCCACAGGAGTCTCCCGGGACACACCCATGTGCTTGGCACAAGGCCTGCACAGAATGCTTGAAAAATTCAACTACGATTCAGCACAACCATGGTCCTCTAATGCACCGAATGCCAGGGAAAGCGTCCAACATTGCACAGAAGACCTCCCCAGCTGCCTCTAATCCTTGCTTCACTATTAGCCACCGGGAACCAAGAGTCAATTTCATACTCCCATGATCCTGCTGCGTTTCTGTACCGCCAGGCTATCCCTTCAGCAGCCACAACGCTCCTCTCTCCACTCAACCTTTGTGGAAACCCCAGCCCTGAAGATCTCCCTACCAGGAACAGTGACGACCATATTTGCCCCAGACCTCTTCCGTCAGAACAAGACTCAAACTACCTGGACCCCATCAAACCTCACCTTAAAATTCTGGAAAGCTATACACTGCTAAATAAGCAGCACTCCCAGCCTCCCTGCCATCTTGTCTCAGTTCCCGCTACCTCTCCCCAGCCATCTTCCATCCACTCATCCCATGGAAGCCTTGGCCACCTGCCCGATCAACTCCTCTCCCACACCGTTCCCACTGCCACTTCACCTCGCTTGCATTTGCACTGCCCAGCAAACCCAACCAGGCACTCAGCGAGAGCCACTTCTTAGCACACACCCGTCTTTTCGACCTACTAATAGCATTGCCACCGTAACCTACGTTCCCCTCCTAATTGTGTTAAACAGCTTCACCCTCGTGCACATAACGGCCATCATTTTTGAAAAGTCTCCATCCTCAACGACTTCCCTAGCTGTCCAGACCTGCCTGTCCAGCTACCCGCTTGTTGCCTACACTCACTCTTCTCTGAAACATCTCAGACTCTTAAGAGCGGAAATAAACTTACAGTATCGCCAAGGAAAATTAACCTACTGCTAACGTCCCTAACGAACGGATGGGCCTTCCATCTGTCGCCTACTAGGACGAAAGACTAGGTCGTCCCTCACTACTACTTCCCTTCTCTCACCAAGAGCAACACCCCCAATTCCGAGAGGCCCTTCTCCAAAAGTGGATCCAGAATTCAACCACTTCTCACACATCCAGGGCGGTCACTCTGGTCCATCAACATTCACTACGACTCTTGCGATTAATCCTCCTGTGCTGCCTGCCTCCTCCCTTCCCCCCTGCCCCCTGCCGCCAGTCGGCTCTGGTCTCTGCAGCTAGATGGAGCCTGTTTTGGTCTGGGTTGCTGTACCCTGGACCCGACTCAGTCCGAACTCCAGCCTTTACATGTACCCTCCTCTCTGCCTGGGGGCCCGTCCCCGCGCCGTCATGCCGTCCGTCAGAAACACGGCCCCACGCACGGCCGCCTCCCCGGCCTGGACCCCGGCGCCCGGGCCGCAGGCACGCGAGCAGGCGCCCCGCACTCGGGGCTCTAGTGTCCGGCGGGAGAGGGCGGTGCGGGCCCGGAGGACGCGCGTTTACCTGAGGCGGGTCCCTCAGCGCGGCCGCCGCCATCGTGGTCTGAGGGCGGAGCGGGGCCGGGAGCCGTAGGAGAGGAGAGGAGACCGGGAGCGGCGGGACAGGAGGGGTCCCGGGCGTCGGGTCCGTATCCCGGGCCTGGCGCGATGCCCACCGGGGGGCGTCACGGAGCCTCGGACGCGCCTCGGTGCAGCGGGCCAGCGTCTCCTTCGGACCTTTTCGTTCCCGGCCCGCCACGCAACAGGAGAGACGCAGAAATGAAGGCTACAGGTGTGAGGGCACCCTGGCTGGCTAGGCGGGTGCCCCCTTCCTCCCTCACTGCCCCATGAGGAGCCTCGCCCCCGACAGAGGTCAAGGGAACGGCAGCAGCGGGCCGACTCCGCCGCCGGAGCCGCCAAGCAAACTGGCCGCCGGCAGAAGAGGCCGGAAGTCCCGCCCCTGACGCATGCTCAGGCGGGGAAGGCCCGCATCCTGCTCCCGTATTGGCTCATGCCTCGTGTCTGTCTGCCTTGGCCCTACTTCCGTGTGACGTAAGTCCCGGGGCTCTGACGACCTCAGGGAAGAAAGTTCTCCAGCCTGAGGGCAGGGATGGTGGCCACGAGGTTCCCTGAGGAGTGCAGGAAAGTGATGCTCCTCCCGCGCGAGCCGCTTTGCTCCCTGTTCATGGCGAGGAGAGCCGTTGCTTCAGACTCCTCGAAGCTCATCCTGCCTTCAAAGAACAAGTACTATTTTAGACGTTGGTCAGGGAATGCTGTCCGCCTTTCCAGTTCTAAGAGGACGAAGCCCGAAGCCGCTGCCGCCGCACCCCCACGCCCAGGTGTGCCCCGAGCGGAATTCAGGATGGGGCTAAGCAGGAAGAATTCTGGGCTTTGGACAATGGCCTTAGATAGCTAAGATGCATACCTAAAGGCTCATTTCAAGGACCCCAGATTCTTGCATCTTCCTCTACACAAAAAAAAGCACTAAGCACTGAAATCATTAACTTGACTTGTCTGTGCTTTGTGATTACCAACAACCTTTTAATGTTTGAATACCTTTCTTCGTTTTTTCTTTTTCCCAGCAAGAAATCTCCTGTATACTCTGGCTCCACCCTTACCTCTATGAAGCAGATCCTCAGAGCTGAGAAGTTAACTCTAGAGCTATACTACTGAGCAAGGGCGCTAAATAAAACTTTTCTCACAAGTTTTCGGTTGTGCGGTTCTCTTTGGTCCACCATCGAAGGAAGTGGAGCATCATTCCATACAGCTATTCAGACGTGATTAAGTCCATGCATAGCTGGAAACGATGTTATTGCTCTTCAAATAGTTGTAGCCTGTAGCTTTAGAGTCACTTTTGTGAGTTTCAGTGTGATTAGTTAGGAACAATAGAAAAGATTTTATACAGGTCCTAACTGGGAAGAAAGAAGAGGGATGTGGTAACAGAGAAAACAAAATCAACTGAGTAAATTTTAAAGATGTATTTGGCTTTATTGATTGAGTCAGGAATTGAGCGGCATCCCACCTGGCAAAGTGGAGAGCTCCAAAGGGCCCCAGGAAGGGAAAGGTTTTTTAAGGGAAGACATGGAAGTCATCACTAAAACAGATGATTTCAGGCTTAGGTAACCTACCTATGGGGGGACAGATGATTACCTCATCTTCCTTAGGGGACAGAGAGGGCCCATGTGACAGATTACCTCATTGGTGCTGAGCAGCAAATTCCTAACTGACCAGTTAAGGCTGTTTTTCCAGGGAAAGAAGCCGCTTCAGTTCCCTCTGATAGTCAGACCCTGTTTGTTGTCAGGGCCTAGCATAACTCCGTTTGGAACCTGTGATTTTCTTCCACAGATGGTGGGCCACCCTGAACTAGATGAACAACCAGATCTCAGGTTTCGCCCAAAGCCACTCTCTGGCCTGTATACTTAGGGGTTCTCTCACCCACTGAGGAAGACTTTTATCCATATAATATCTTTTTTAACCATACCCTCAGATACACACAAATTTTTTTAGGAATCAAACAAAAAATGACTTAAGATACAATTGTCAGGTACCAGACAGAAGCTGCTATTTTCAGTTGGAATATGCGTGCAAAAGAGAGCAGCTGAACCCTAAAATAAATGGGTATTGGGGGGAGGGTATAATTCAGTCGAAGAGTACATGTCTAGCATGCATTAGGTCCTGGGTTCAACCCCCAGTACCGCCATTAAAATAAATAAATAAACATAATTACCTCACCCCCCCAACAAATGAACAAAAACAAAAAAGGGGTATCTAAACCCCATGATGTCATCTTTCTGCTAGGAAGTGAGTATTATGTCTGCAAGCATTGGCGTGGCATCTTATAGGTGAAGTTGAGACTATCTCAGAAAAACCATTGCACGATGTGCATTTCAGAAAGCAGTTAGTAATGTTTATGTATTTCTTGAAAGATAGTAGCAGGAATAGCTCTGGGGAAACACCGGTGAAAGATGAAAAAAGTTAAGACCTCAAGAAGATTTACAAGATAGATTTCTGAAGTCAGAAAAGATAGAAGAACCGTGGAGAGAAAGTATAGCTCACGTGGTAGAGCACGTGCTTACCATGCATGTGGTCCTGGGTTCAACCCCCAGTTACCCCTCTAGAAAGAAATGACAATAGTTATCTCCCTGCCACACCCCAAAAAATGGTAGAATCAAGTTGGGCATGTGACTGTCCTAAACCTTGGTCATTGTGTGAATTTCGTCTCCCAAATGTGTTTTTTTTTTACCTTTATTATAGTATGATTCCTGTACCAAATGTGATTCATTTTCATTCCTGGAAGCATGGAGCAATACTCCTTTACAGGGAGAGTTACAGAGGACATTTAGTGTACCTAGAATACTAAAAATAAGAGAGAAATTGAGTTGTCATGTTTATTCACTGCCCTAACAAATGTTCCCTGAGCACACACTGAGTTTTCAGGAACTTTTTCTGGGTCCATGGGAGAAATTCCGGCACAAGAGAAGCAAAGAGCACTGCCTTTACGCAGCTTCCATTATGTTTAAGGAAAACACAAGAAATAGGAAATAGGAAATACTATGTTATATAGTATGTTAGAATGTGGCAGGTGCAATGGAAACAAGGAGAAAAGGTAGGTGATTTTGCGGAGCAGGGGGATGGGATGTACTATTACCCCGAGCAGTAAGGAAGCTGAGCAAGAATGAGCCTTGTGGGGTTTTGTGTGGTGGTTGTTTTGTTAAATGACAAGTAAGGTACATAAAAATTTTTTGATCAAATATATATATATATATATATTAGTGAAGTGTACTTGATGTACAACATTAGTTTCAGGTGTACAGCAAAGTGATTTAGCCATACGTATACATACATATACATATATATATATATATATATAATATACATATATATACACATATTTTTTCACATTCTTTGCCATTGTAGCTTATTATAAGAAATTGAATAGTTCCCTGTTCTGTACAGTAGGCCGTTGTCATTTATCTATTTTACTTGCTTTATTTAGTTTTCTTCTAGTTGAAGCATAGGCAGTTTACAATGTGTCACATTCTGGTGTACAGCATACTGTTTCAGTCATACATACACATACACATATTCCTTTTCATATTCTTTTTAATTATGGATTACTATAAGATAGGGAATATAGTTCCATGCGCTATACAATAGGACCTGTTGTTTATCTACTTTGTATATAGTAGTTAGTATCTGCAAATTTCGAAGTCTCATTTATCCCTTCCCAACACCTTTCCTCTCTGTTAACCACAAGTTTGTTCTCTATGTCTGTGAGCCTATTTCTGTTTTATAAATAAATTCATCCATGTCTTTTTTTTTTTTTGATTCTACATATAAGTGATATCATATAGTATTTTTCTTTCTTGAAGAGAGCAAATTTTGAGCAAACACCAATTCAAACTGGGCAGCACCAGGCAAAACTAGGGGAGAAGCTTTTGTAGAGCAATAAGGGAAACAGAGCAAGGACTTATCTGCTTGGCTATAGCTTAAGGCGTTGTTTTATTCAGGAAAGCCTAGTTGACTGTTGGTGATTGGTCGTTCCTAGGTTTCTATTTCTTACCTAGAGGCGTTTACAAGAATATAAACTGGCTCGTTTTCCCCTCCTTTACAAGGCTACTAAAGCATTGGCTCCACCTCAGTCTAAAGGCTTCCTCCTTTAATTACAGTTCCAAGAAAAAGAAGCATGTGGCTAAATGGCTTCCCTGTGTGGTGTTCCCACCGGGGACTGCGCAGTGGAAGTCCGGAGACTCCAGTTCTTACAGCTATTAGTCTGCTTGGCTCCTCGCAGAGACTCTCCGGGAGGTATCCCTGAGAAATCTTAACTCTGCTGTTCTCTGCAGATCTGCATCCCCGTGTACTGGGGCTTGGAGGAAAGCAGCCTGGCCTTCCGTAGACAACTTCTGACAGTTTCATCTCTGCACTGACCGTGTCCTTCAGTATCAAAGAGGGACCCATCAGAAATGCTCATTCTCAGACAAGAACCCAGATCTATTCACACAGACATTTTAGCAGCAAGGCCCAACAATCAGTGATTTAAGGAGGGGAGGGTATAACTGAGTGGTAATGTGTGTACTTACTGTGCATGAAGTCCCGGGTTCATTCCCGAGTACTGCCATTAAATATATACGTATATATAAATGAAAATGAGGGAAGGATATAGCTCAGTGGTAGAGCGCATGCCTAGCATGCACGAGGTCCTGGATTCAATCCCCAGTACCTCCATTTAAAAAATAAATAGTGTGTATGTATGTGTGTGTTTGTGTGTGTGAATGTGTATGTGTATGTGTACGTATATATATATATATATAAACCTAATCACCCCCCCCTCCGAAAATGTATCAGTGATTTAAGAAGACTTCCGGTGATCCAGAGGCACGAGTTAAAAAATAAGTAATAGACCCCAAATGGAGTCATTCACTGCTCATGGCACCAAAACAAGACTGAAGTGCAGTTCTGACCTTCAGAAGAAACTTGATCCACGAGTGTGGAATTTTCTGACTAGGGCCTATGAGGTAATCTGTCACTTTGGCCCTCTCCATCCCCCCAATACAGGAAGAAGAGCAATCTACATGACAAGACCTTTGCGCTTCCCTTCCTTCCCCCAGAAAAGGTGTTCTGGCTTTAAAATAATCCTCCCTTTTCTTTTGCTAATACCTTCTGGGCCCAACCCTTCTTCCTATGAAAAGCTTCCATATGTACAACCCTTCAGAGAGCTCCTTCTGGTTCCTATGTGGATGCTTCCATTGTCACGATTGCCTAATAAAACCAGTTAGGTCTTCCTCATGCTGTGGTTGCTGTGGACAGGGTGCCTGAGATTCTTGCCAGTAAACAAAGTGAGAAGGAAAAGAGAGGCTGGGCTAACAAGCTAACTCATCAATCTAAATTTAACAAGTGTCGGATTACTAATCAGAGTTCTGCTGGGTTAACTCGTCAATCTAAGTTAGTAAGTGTCGGTTTGCTGATTCTCTGCTCATGTTTTTTTTGCTAGCCAGCTAAATTTTCAGAGAGACATTTCTGGCCTTGGAATGTCAGTTTGCTACCTCCCTGCCTCTGCTTTTGTGATAATGATGCTGCTAAAGCTGCTCCATGCCTATTGGCCAAATACCCGAAACTTGTAAGTTTTAACCCTATAAAACCTCGTGCATACTTCTTGGAGGTGCTCAGAGCTTTGGAGCAGAAGCCCCTCTGAGCCTGCCGGCATAATAAATCTAAGTATGCAAACCCTCCAAGTGCTGCTTGTTTCTTGACTGGCCTGTCATTTCCGTAATATTTCTGGAGGCCCCAGTGAGATTCAACCACGCTGGCTCCTTGGTCCGCTGGACTGGTGGCTCCGGCCAACTGGGGGACGGGGCTCCAGCAGTGAACGAGGGGGTACCACCTGATGGTATTCCGGGTTCACTTTCGTGAGGGCGACTCAGTCCCCCCGGGTGACTGGGCTACAACCAGAGCCAGACTCAATGGAGAGACAGACAGACTCACCAGGTGGCCGTCCAGACAAGGTAGGAACCCCCAGGGAGAAATCAGGTCCTGTCCCAGGGGACAGAAGAGGAGGCGGATCCCCTCCTACAGGAAGCAGGATATTCGCATTGGTGGGAGGACTGTTGTTAATGTAATGTAATGTAATGTAATGTAATGTAATGTAATGTAATGTAGTGTGTGTGTGTGTGTGTGTGTGTGTGTGTCACCGGCACTGGCACTGGGGGGAAAGGGACATAAAACAGCGTATAAGTAAACGATCCCTTTACCCTTGGGGACTAAAACGAGACCACTTTAAAATAAAGTTTCAGACGCTACCTTGTCACCCGTCCCCCGGAATATCCTGTTGCGATCAATAAGCCAACCTCAATACTACCCCTCTGTCTAAAATAAAGCCCGCAAGACCTGAGCCAGAGGGAGCCACCCCAGCACTGGCTGGAATCCTCTTTTCAGGTCCCCTTTTTGGTCCATTTATTCTGCCACCGGCCAGCCATCCTGGCCTCATATTTTGTCAATTTACGCTATAGAGAAGGCTTTGTGCAGGGACCCCTAGAGCTCATCCAGGCCCAGGGGAGCCTCAGGGACACCCGCCTATCGTGAAGCCCTAACTCACTGCCACCGCTTGCAGCCAAGCAGACAGATGTTAGGCCCAGCGAGGCAGCGGGGTTTTTGAGAACTGCACTGCCTCGAGGAATGGAAAAGAAAACAGAGCTACTGGGGTCACAGTCCTCGGTGCCAAGAGCAGACCCACACCTACAGGTCATAAAATCAGTGAACTAAAAATAATGGGAGCCTCTAAAACAAGCTGACAGTTCTGGACTGCATGAATCAGAACTTCAAAAAGGGGTTCTCGGGAGACTATGGAGTTTAAATGACCCCTGGCAGGCTCCATACTTTGTGGGAACTTAAATGGTCGACCTTTGGAGTCGGGTGGCCCTCAGGAGGAACTCTGGACCTAGCAAAACTATGAGCAATCAAATAATCACTGGAACCCCAGGTCACCCAGATCGATTCCCGTACACTGACTCCTGGCTCAATATCACCCAGACTCTACCCCCATGGATTTGGTTCGGCTCAAATGGACCTGGAGAATGCAAGATATTAGCAGCTCAGCTGGTCCAGGCCAAAAAAGACAGATAGAAATAAGCCTACTTTCCAGGGAGACACAGAAGACGAGATGTGCCTGCCCCTTCTGTTTGCCCCCGGGTCACAGACATCTCTGGTCCAACTGGAGACACCACCACCCTCTGTGTCAACACCTCCCCAACCTGAGGACCCAAAGGCAGAGCCCTGCCCCCAGCCTGAGCCGGTAGGAAAGAGACTCCGCTCAGCACAAGCTGGGAAGCCAGCAGCACCGGCCCTCCAAATGCCACTGCAGGACACACAAGGGCTGCAACAAGTCAGGGAGGACAGGACTGTTCAGCGCACGCACCCCATACTCTGCGACCAACCCTTTAGCACCAAAGACCTTCTCAATAGGCGCCATCATACTCCCTACTCTGAAAAACTGCAGGCATTTCAATCACATCATGGTCTGACCAGAATTAAGAAGAGCTTCCACAACAATAGTAGATGAAGAGCCACTGGTGAACCGGCCAGGATTTCTGCCTGTCCCCCCCCAAAAAGAAGCAGAAAGTGTCGGAGCTGGCCGTGGATGGCGTTAGGGGTAGCCACGCCTAGCAGGGTCAGCGGACAGAGCATCCCCCACAGCCCTGGCACCGCCTCCACCTCGGCCGCCACTGCCACCGCCACTGCCACCGCCACCATGGGAACTGCCGGGGAGCGCCGGCCCCTGCCCAGTCCTGAAGCAATGCTGGGACAGTCATGGAGTTCTGTCACGAAGACATGCCAATGTTTGGTCTCTGTGCAGCCCACGATGATTTCTACTGGGTGGTATGTGACGACTGTAATCAGACTGTCAAATCGCAGGCTCTTACTGACCTCGTAGAGAATGTCTTTCATTCTCACTGGCCCACCTGGGGAAATGTTCACCAGCTGCTTCTGACTCTTTTCAATACTGAGGAAAAGAGACACATTCTCACTGAAGCACGAAAATGGCTGCAGGGCCAAGCCCCCAGGGACACACTGGATGTTGAGGGGTGGCCATAACACGGGCCCTGACACCAGACCAGACTGGGACTTTCTCTTGGAGTCCTGACTCAGAATGTGGGGCCACGGCAGCGCCCTGTGGCCTATTTGTCTAAAAGACTGGACCCTGTGGCATCAGGATGGCCACCCTGTCTGCGGGCCCTCGCTACCACAGCCACCCTGGTCAACGAGGCAGACAAACTCACGCTGGGACAGACTTGAAATGTAAAAGTGCCCCATTCTGTGGTGGCCGTGATGAACGGCCCAGGTTACACATGGGTAACTAACACAAGGATGACCCACTACCAGGGGCTCCTATGTGAAAGTCCAAGAGTCCGTCCAGAGACTGTGCGAACCTCAAACCCAGCCACATATTTGCCTGAGGGGGAAGGTCAGCCTGACCACGACTGAAAAAAAAAATCATCAAAGAAGTGTATGCAAGCAGGCCTGATCTAACCGACAAGCCCCTGCAAAACCCAGATTTGGAACTTTTCACAGACGGCGGCAGTTACATGCAGAATGGACAACAGCGAGCAGATCATGCTGTAACAACAACCCGAGAGGTAATAAAGGCAGAGTCCCTTCTCCCAGGATGGTCTGCTCAGCGAGCAGAGATCTGGGCACTGGTCCAGGCACTAAGGGAAGGGAAAGGAAAGCAGGTCAATATATACACCGATTCCAAATGTGCATTTGCAACCTTGCATGTGCATGGAGCTATCTATAAGGAGAGAGGACATTTCACTGCTGGGGGAAAAGAAATCAACAACAAAGAAAAAAGTTTACAGTTACTGGAGGCAGTATGGGATCCAAAGCAAGTGGCCCTTATTCACTGCAAGGGACACCAAAAAGGAATTGACCCTGTGAGCCAGGGGAACAGGCTGGCTGATCAAAAGGCAAGAGAGGCAGCCGCCTGGGAACACTCAGTAATTAAAGTTATGGCAGCGCCAGAGCTACCCACTGCCCCAGAATGTAGCCACGACGAAAACAAGTGGGCACAGGCTGAACGAGGAAAGAAAGAAAAGGACGGATGGTGGATCACGACGGATGGAAGGGTTTTCATCCCGGGACGACTAGCTTATCGCATAGTCCAACAACACCACGAAGCCACACACATGGGAAAAATGGGTTTGGAGGCCCTCCTAAAGCAATATTTCCTGGTTTCTCGTCTCCCTACTCTGTGTGCATCAATCTCTCAACGCTGCTTGCTCTGTGCTCAAAACAATCCAAAACAAGGGCTCACTGGGCCAACGGGAGGACAGCGATGCAGATTGGCTCCCTTCAGAGATTTAGAAGTGGACTTTACTGAACTTGGGCCCAGTAAGGGATAAAAGTACCTGCTGGTTTTTGTCTGCACCTTCACAGGGTGGGTAAAAGCCTACCCCACCAGGACAGAGAAAGCAAGAGAGGTAACAAAGGCTCTCCTCACGGGTGTCATCCCTCGGTTTGGAATACCTGCCTCCATCGGGTCTGACAATGGACCCTCCGTCGTGGCAGAGATTGTACAGCAGGTGGCAGAGGCACTGAGCATCCGCTGGAACCTGCACACAGCATACCGGCCTCAAAGCTCAGGGAAGGTAGAACGAATGAACAGAACTCTAAAACAAATGATAGCTAAAATCAGCCAAGAAACCCAGCTCCCCTGGGTGGACATTTTTATCCCTGGCTCTGTTAAGAATTAGATGCACCCCAAGACTTAACATTGGGTACTCTCCGTTTGAAATCCTCTATGGGCGACCACCACCTTTAGTCAGGATGGGAAATCCCACCCCAGAAATAGGAAATTCAGGGCTCCAACAACAACTGTTGGGACTAGGACAAGTACTACGGGAAGTTTGGGGTTGGGTAATGAAGAGAACCCCCATTTCATTAGAAGTCCAAGTGCATCCCCATAAACCAGGTGACCAAGTACGGGTGAAGGATTGGAAAAACGAACCTCTCAAGCCAACGTGGAGGGGACCATATTTAGTGGTATTAACCACTCCTACAGCTGTTAAAGTTGCAGGAATCAACCCTTTAGAACCACCACTCCAGGGTTAAGAGAGCGACTTCACCTCAGAGGGACCATGGAAAATTGAGAGCATACCAGGAGACCCGCTCAAGTTCAAGATCGAGTGACCAGAGAAGGATCGACGAGCCCTGCTCTTGCCACACCTGGAAGCTGGCTAGTCAACGCACGGCCAAAGCCTGAGGAAAGCTCAACGAAGCTGTTAAATGTGTTCCTCTTGTGCTCCCCTGCGTCTTTCTCTGTTTGCTATACTAGCCTGCATATTGGCGGTGGGGCTGCCCAGCACCGCCACACCTGACTGGAATATAGGCCATAGGACACTGGTAGCTATTTTATACCTTGTTATAACTGGTGCCATAACCGCAGCATCATGTCTAAGATAATCCTAAGGCTGACATTACTGATGCTGATGCCCTCACTCCCCTTGGCTGCACAATGCACCTACGCTGAACCGGGTGATAGGTGGTCCATGTACCAACCTGTACTTTCAGCTTATACTTATCCGCCGAGTCAATGCTATGACTCCACCTCAGAGTGCACATATCAGGGCAGATCCTACTGGACTGGCACGATTAAGGCTTATTATGTATCTGGCATCAAGTGCTATGGCACACCGGGCAAGCTAGTGTGCCGGACCAAGCAAACACATTATGGGATGAATGATGGAGGAGGGGTACAGGACCAGGCACGCCGGCAAGCAGTCCAACAAGCAGTTCAGAGGCAACACCAGAAGTTATTACCTACCCGGGAGCCAATAAAGCTTCCATCATTAGCCAAACCTCGGGATCTGGATCCACAAATAAGATTGGCTGTTGGCCGCAGTCCATGGGATTCTCAATCATTCCAATCCAGACCTGGCTAAAGGTTGCTGGCTATGTACCTGGCTTTACCTTTGACAAACCTCACTAAGACTTCCACTATGACTAATAGCGATGTTGCCTCTACCACTAGGAGTTCAAGGCTGAACTGGGTACAGCTTGCAAACAAGGCACCAGAATGCTATTTCAATAATGGAACTAATCCTTTAGAGGGCACTCTAACTATAAAACAATGTATTAAAACCTCTCACTCTATGGGCCAAGTATGCCAGCCCACGCAAAGATGGTGTTCTAATAACGGGACTTACCTTGTGTGTGGCGAACTTGCCTACCGGTGCCTCCCTGCCGGATGGGCAGCTTTATGTGCTTTGGCTTATCGCACTCCCCGAATGGACATTATGCCTAATAATCAAAGTCTACGTATCCCCGTCATAACTCATCAGCATCCGCGAAGAATAAAACGAGCCATACAAGTGAGCCCCTTGCTAGTGGGGCTTGGAGTGGCAGCAGGGGTGGGCACGGGAATCAGTGGCATAGCTTCATCCTATTACTATTATCAGCTTACAGGTGAGTTCAGCCAAGATCTCCAATACCAGAAACCGAGGGAGCTCTGCAAAATCAGGTTCACTCTCTGGCTGAGGTGTTCCTACAAAACAGAAGGGGTCTGGACCTACTCACAGCCAAAGAAGGGGAACTATGCCTCTCCCTAAATAAAAAACGCTGTTCTTATGCCAATCAATCAGGAATTGTCAGAGGGATGGTTCAAGAGTTACAAGACTGAGTGGAAAAGAAAAAACATATTTTAGACAAGAGCCCATGGACAGGCCCCTGGGGCTGGACCTCCTGGCTGGCACCTTTCATAAGTTCCTTGCTTCTGATTTTTCCAGCTCTGCTATTTGGGCCCTCTGTCCTAAACTCCTTGACCCGCTTTGCCAGTGAGCAGACAGAGACTATAAAACTCCAGATGTCAGCCTCCAATTATGAGCCCCTGCAACAGGTGAGTGATGCTGTTTACTCCAACAAGGGTTGTGAGAGCATGAAGAGGGGGGAATGTGAAGGAAGACAGGCTGGGCTAACAAGCTAACTCGTAAATACGCGTGTCATAAGTGTCTGGTTACTGATCTGAGTTCTGCTGGGCTAACTAATAAAACTAAGTTAATAACTGTTGGTTTGCTGATTCCCTGCTCATAATTTTTGCTAGCGAGGTGGACTTTCAGAGAGACATATCTGGCCTTGAAATGCTGGTTTGCTGCCTCTCTGCCTCTACTTTTGTGATAATGATGCTGCTAAAGCTGTTCCATGCCTATTGGCCGAATACCCCAAGCTTGTACTTTACCCTATAAAACCTCGTGCGCACGTCTTGGAGGTGCTCAGAGTGTCGAAGGAGAAGCCCCTCTAAGCCCGCTGCTGTAATACATCTGAGTACTGCAACCCTTCAAGTGGTGCTTGTTTCTTAGCTGGCCTGTCATTTCCATAACAAAACCTCCTGGCCAGCTATAGAATGTTAGAACTGTGGTTGTAAAAGTTTATCGGTACACATGTCTTATTTTAATTTTTAAAAACAATGTGTAGAAGTCAAATTCTCTACTGTTTATTCATGGATTACTTCTCCTTTACAACCAGAGAATGTGAAAATCCTCCCATCCTTATACTTGCTGCAGAAAAACCATATTTACAGCATGACATCCTTGTAGAATGGCTTTGCACATGGGTGAATTGCTGTACGTGGGTTGGTGTGTTCAAATATGTTCCTATTAATATTGTTTTTCTTAGCACAAGAAAATCCTACTTTACCAATCTGCACTCCATTACTTCCTCCATTAACCATGTATCTTGGAAACCCAACTGCTGAGGAGTTTGGCTCTGACTTCCTCCTTCTAAGGCCAGGGGCCAGGAGGCGCCCAACTGGCAGGACCTGGGGGGGATCCAGTGCCCCTGCATTGCAGACCACCACGACCGTGCTGTGTCCTCAAGGGCCGCCCAGGACAAGAATGACCAGGAACTCTGGGCAGGGCATTGTCTTTGCGATGAGTGGTAGAAGCAAGGACATAAAACACCTGGACAAGGCACGGAACCCTCTGTCTCCTGGGCCCCACCCCTGTTCTCCTGACCAGTTATCATCCACCTTCACCTGAACCTGCACCCCACCAGGATCGCCCCTTCCTCGCTGTCCCCTGACGTACCACCTCAGATCAGATGTGTCCTAACAGCTTGGGGCAAGTAGGCCTCAGAGGAGAAAATCTCACCAGTTTCCCTTGGGAACCTTACCCTGTGGCAGCCTGGAGGCCCTTCCACCTGAGTTTCCTGGGCCTGAGTCCTCCTGAGACACCTCACCAGGGACACAGAGGCCCACAGTGTCACCCTCACCCAATGGGTGTGTCTAGAAAAGCAGCCACAAGTGATGGTGAAGTCCATGAAGGGGAAATACTAGTGGGAAACCATCAGTCAATAATCACAAAAAAAGAAAGATGAAAAGAACTTTGAAGAGTGTTCAGAGGATGAGAATCCCTTACAAGGAATCAGATGAGGCCAGAGGGAATATGGCTGTGCAGGGGATCTTCCCAGCCCCCCACTTCATTCCCACTCTCCTCCCACTGCCCCTCTGGGGAGGCTGCATATCGGCTCCAGCACCAGATGGCTACTGAGATGAGGCCACTAAGGGATTCTACTGCCCCTCCCAGGGTGTGCAGGGAGGTCCCTCCCCTCTGGCTGGTCAGGATTCTCTCTTCAGCATGAGGCCGCTGGCATCTCCAGCCACCTCCCAGTCCGGAAACCTGTTGTCTGCCTGGCCTTTTCAACTCTCCTGCTGCACAGGCTAAGTTCAGTTTTCACGAAACACCCAGGGGACCCCAAGGAGAATTTCTCAGCTCCTTCTCTGAGTACATCCCACTTTCACGGTGGGAGAATTTGTACCTTGGAAATAGGCAAAACCTACAAAGTGCAGCTAAATTTATTGCTTTACTGAGTGCTGGGACTTAAATGATGGAAACAGCAAAAACATATTGAAAAAAATTGGGAAATGATATGATCAAAAATTGTACAATAGATGTCTACGTGGTAAACAGCACATTATACAAACGTTCAAGGTCACAAATCTCTAGGGAAGTATAATGAAAACCAGAGAGATAGCACTACTCATTGACTCAAAGGGCTGACATTCGGGATTGCCACAGGGAGCTGGGGTGTAGCTCACCGGCAGAACACACGTTCAGCATATATGAGGTCCAATTCCCAGTATCTCCACTTAAAAAAAAAAAACCGCTTATCATGGACTTTGAGGAACTGGAACTCTCCCACAGTGCTGATGGGAACACAAAAGGGAACCGTTCTTTTCGATCAGTTTCTCACTCTCAAAAGGAGTTAAACATTCACCTGCCCCATGACTCACACATTCCACGGAATTATCAACGAAACATAAAGGAATCATACATCCATATAAAGAACTGACACAAATGTTTGTAGCAGCTTTATTTTCCATAGTGAGAACCCAGCAAAATAACACTCAGAAAACACCCAGAAAAAAGATGAATGCATAAACGCCCAGTGATACACTCAAGGAATACTACTCAACAGAAAATAGCTAAGTCACTCATATACATCGCTGATGAATCTCAAGTAACTAGGCAACAACGGAAATAGGAAGAAAAAAAGAGTAAACACTTTATGATTCCAATCAGATAAATTCACGAAAATGCAGAGGTATTTACTGCAAGGGAAAGGAAACCAAATAATACTTGGAGAGGTGAGAAGGGCAAGGAGACACTAGAATAGGACATCAGCTAAACGTACCGCAACAAACATGGGCATGACCAGGACTGTGGTGGTTTCAGAGGCTCATTCCTAGGTGAAAACTTATTAACTTGTATATTTCAAATATATGCAGCTTAGTACACGTACATTATACCTTGATAAAGCTTTAAAAATTGACTCAAGATGAAAAATTGGTATGTCCCACTCTTTGAAAAACAGGTTTGGCAACCCTGTATTGAATCCACCAACTCTCTCCGACTGCCCGCTGGGGGTCACTCGGAGCTCAGTCGCAGCAAATCCAGGGAGCAATGACGTACACTTCTACTGGAGGCAACACAAAGGCGGCCTGGGTCACAACAGCCACAGCCTCCTTCTCCTTTTTGTCTTGCCTCTGCAGTGAGGGCCTTGAGGTCAGATTCACTAGCCCCCACAGAACCCAAAACAAAACCTTCCACATATATTGCATGACAGTGACTCCAGCTACGCACGATAAACACACCTGGAGGTCCCAACATTTGTGTACAAACCGATCCTGCATGCTCAATGTCACAGGAACATCTGGGTGCGTTCTTAGAAGAGGCACATTCCATCTAGTTGGCTGCAGCCTCCTCCACTCCCTCTTCGACCAGTTTCTGCACTGATTATGGTTTCCACTGGACCCAGGGGTCTTACAACTAGCACCATTACCTCTAAGAATTGTGCACACCAGGAAGCATCAGGTTCCTTGTAGACTGGGGGAGCACAGGTCCATCAAAAGTCTCCGAACACCCCGTAATCTCTAATTTGACGAAAGGAAAAAACTCATGCCACTCTCAGAAGCACCTGGAGTGAGAGTCAACCCAGCCCTATGGCCCCCCAGTTTCCCCAGTGTCCTTACACTGAACAAGGAAAATGCACATTCCCTGTACATTCATGCCTTTCTCTACTGAGAAGTCCCCAACATTGAGAAAGATTTGTCTGCTAAGACATTTCCCACATTCAGTGCACTCTTAAGGCCTTTCTCCTGTGTGACTTCTCTGACGATAACTGACGGTGGAACTACCGGTAAAAGACTTCCCAGTCAGTGCATCTGAAAGGCCTTTCTGCTGTGAGCCCTCTGGTGATAACGGAGGCTGGAGACAGCGGTAAAGGATTTCCCACATTCACTGCACTTAGGTCCTTCTCCAGTGTGAGCTTTCTGATGACCACGTAGGAGGTAATTTAAGGGAAAAGATTTCCCACATTCAGTGCATTTGTAAGGCCTTTCTCCAGTGTGAGGCCTCCGACGGTACTGGAAGGTGTAACTAAAGGTAAAGATTTTCCACATTCACTGCAGTTAAAAGGTTTTTCTCCCGTGTGAACATTGTAGAGTTCACTAAGCCTACACTTACTATGCTAAGATTTCCCACACTCACTACACACATAAGGTCTTTCTCTCTTGTCAACCCACTGGTGTTTTCTCAAACTGCTTCTTTGGATAAAGGATTTCCCACATTCACTACATGCATAAGGCCTTTCTCCAGAATGACGACTATAATTTCAACACAGAGCATCACTAGACATAAAAAATTTCCCACAGTCACTGCATTCATTAGGCCTTTCTCCAGAGTGAACTGTGTGATAACAGAGATTGGATCTAGTGGTAAAAGACTTCCCACAATGCCTAAACTTATAAGGTCTTTTTCCTGTGTGAGGTCACTAATGATATGTGACAGAAACCGGAGACATGAAAGATTTCCCACAGTCACTGCACTCAGTAGGCCTTTCTCAAGAGTGAACTTTTAGGTGATTATGGAGGTTAACAAGACTGGTATAAGATTTCCCACAGTAACTGCATTTAAAAGGCGTTCCTCCTCTGTGAGATTTCTGATGATATCTTAAGCCATGCCAAGAGATATAAGATTTCCCACAGTCACTGCACTCATAAGGCCGTTCTCCAGAATGAACTCTCTGATGACAACGGAGGAAGTAGTTAGTCTTAAAGGCTTTCCCACAGTCAACGCACTCATAAGGCTTTTCTCCTGTGTGACATTTCTGATGATATGTGAAAGAAGACTTAGACCTAAAACATTTCCCACAGTCACTGCACTCATAAGGCCTTTCTCCAGAATGAATTCTCAGATGGTAACGGAGGGCGAAGTTACTGGTCAAAGATTTCCCGCACTCACTGCACCTTTTAGAAGACCTCTTTCCAGAATGAACTTCCTGACGGGAACAAAATCTGGATTTAAAGAGAAAAGGCTTCCCACAGTCACTGTACTCAGAAGGCTTTCCTCCTCTGTGAGATTTCTGATGGTATCTTAAGGCAGACCTAGAGGAAAAAGATTTCCCACAGTCACTGCACTCATAAGGCCGTTCTCCAGAATGAACTCTCTGATGACAACGGAGGAAGTAGTTAGTCTTAAAGGCTTTCCCACAGTCACTGCACTCATAAGGCCTTTCTCCAGTGTGAGATTTCCGATGATATGTGAAAGAGGACCTAGACGAAAAAGATTTCCAACAGTCAACGCACTCATAAGGCTTTTCTCCAGAATGACTTCTCTGATGGTAACGGAGGTTGGAACTAAAAGTAAAAGCCTTCCCACATTCACTGCACTTATACGGCTTTTCTCCTGTGTGAGATCTCTGATGACGTGTGAGGGCAGCCTTAGATGTAAAAGATTTCCCACAGTACCTGCACTCAGAAAGCCTTTCTCCAGAGTGAACTCGTAGATGACAACGGAGGTTAAAACGAGTGGTGTAAGATTTTCCGCAATGACTGCACTTATAAGGCTGTTCTCCTGTGTGAGATCTCTGATGATAAATGAAGGAAGACTTCAAGTTGAAACATTTCCCACAGTCACTACACTCATGAGGCCGTTCTCCAGAATGAACTCTCTGATGACGACGGAGGAAGGAGTTAGTGGTAAAGGCTTTCCCACAGTCACTGCACTCATACGGCTTTTCTCCTGTGTGAGATCTCTGATGATAAATGAGGGCAGACCTACAGCTAAAAGATTTCACACAGTCATTACACTTATAAAACCCTTCTCCAGAGAAAACTCTCTCACGTGGAATCAACTCAGACCTATCGGAAAAAGACCCTGAACAGTCACTGCACACGGAGCTGCTTGCACCATTGTGCAATTTCTGGGGATAAATGAAGTCAGACTTGTGGCTCAGGGATTTCCCACATTTGCTGCACTTGTCCTGTCTTGAACCAGTACACATTTTTCCATGTTGACTGAAGGTTGAGTTTTGCCTAAACGTTTTGCCACATTGGTTAAACACATGAAGCGTTTCTCCAGAGTGGATTCTATGGTGCATAACAAATGAGACTTTGTACCTAAATGTTTTGCCACACTCACTGCACACAAAGCGTGGTCTTTCAGTGTCGACACCCTGGTCCTGAACAAGTGTGTGTTCAGGGCCGAGGGCTTTGTCGCATTCTCCTGAAATGGGACGACTTCTGCTTTGTAAAGCTGTGGCTGTATTTGGCTTCTCCACAGTAGGTGTGGCCTGTTGCTGCAGAGGTCTGGCATTGGCCACGATTTTCCCGGAAGTAAAAGGATCATGTGACACGTGCAATCTGTGGCTCTTGAGAAACGAAGCCCCTTGCACACTGCTTTCCAAAGGTATATAGAATTGTGTTGCACACGCCCCACACCTCAACAGTTTCTGGCTGTGTCCTGTTCCTTGCTGCTCAGCCACCTGGAAAATGTCTCTCAAAACAGGACCACACATCTCACAGGGGTGGGTCTTCTGGGAAGACGAAGCGGCCTCAGGAGACCCAGCCTGGGTCACCGCTTCGGGAACAGTCTCTTCACAGGATGTCTCATCACCCCCAGCTCCACAGCAGCAACCTGAATGCAAAGTGACAATCGTGAAGGACACGTAGACTTCATGGGTGTGGGGGAGGGGGGCCGAGCTCACCACAAATGTGTGACAGTCTCACGTAAGAATGAGGGTTTTCACGCAGATGGGATGCTTTTCAAGACTAGGGAACTGGAATTGAGTTTGAGCAGCAGCTGCTGTGCATTACTGGGCCCCTAGAGTCTGACAATGGTGGAGACCTTACCCCGGGAAGGACACAGAAACAGGCTGTGACACAAGGATGCGCAGAGTCTAGTACTCACTTCTCCGACCACAGCTTCCTGTGGGGCCTTTTCCACTGCTGATCTGAACCTCAGCAGAAGGGTGGGATCAAGGCCATGAAAGCACAATCACAACACATGCAATGGCACCAAAACCCTGCATGAACAAAGACACAGGCCAGCTGTATTCATAACACAGCCCTGATGCTACACTGTCCCCAGCTGCCATTTACCAGGATCAGGCCCCTCCGAGACCACCTGCCCATGGCTGCAGTCATGTTCATACCACGATGCACAGAGGACCCTTCTCTCTAAGTCCTATCTGCAACCACCTGGGACATGCAGGACACAAGCAGTGAAGGAAAAACGGGACAAGCGAATGGCCACTGCTGTCCCACAGCAACGCAGCACACAGCAGCCCCGAGAAGGGCACAAGGTGAGTGACCTCACCAAATAGCAGAAAAGGAGACACCATCCTTCACCAGTGACAAAAACAATTCCACGGCTGCCCAGGAAGGAAATCGCTTAGCCTTACAAGGCTCAAGAGTCAAATTAAGAGCTGACTACAACACACTGGAGCATAAAGAAAGGAACCAGCACACAGAAAGGATGGCTGGAGACACTGTGTTAGCACAGACATCTGGAGAACACTAGGAAATAACGGCTGGGCTGTCACTGGGCTTACTATGTCAGCCACAAGGGGGAGCCACTGCAGCCCTGGTGGCCTGCTCTGCAGGAGACGCCAGCTGCCTGCTCCACAGAGGACACTGGAGCTTGCGCCAGCCAGCTACCCAACAGCCACGGCAACAGCACATGCCCTGGAGTGTCCGAAGCTACAGGGCCACACCTCGGTGAGAGCTGCCGTTGTGGCAATCTAGGATCAGGGCTGCCACCCCCTTCCAACCCTGTGCACATCCTGGAGCCAAAGTGCTGCACCTACTCTGTGGCTGCTGGCATTCCAGAACCTGCCGCCACTCTGTAGCCACCGCTACATCTCGTACTACTGTGTCTCAGGGCCAGAAGACCACTTCGCTACAGAGTCGCCAGCTCTACCGCCCCCTAGCCACTGTGTTCAGGTGTGCGGCCACACACAGACCCCGGGGCTGCTCCCTGCGTGGCCACATCTCACAATCCAAAGGCAAGGCTGCTCAAGACTAGGCAACGACCCACACCCCAGAACTGCTGTCACCCCACAGGTGCCCGCCTGTCAGACACCAGGGCCAGCACAACCAACAGGGAGCCCAAGAGCCAACTGGGCACCAACATGGATGGATCCCTTTGGCCAGAAGCTCCTCCGTCCATGGGAGAATGAGTTCGCGAGTTCCCCAGCAGCCTTCCCCACCGCTGTGGACACGCTCAGCCTCGCTGACTGAGAACTCCTGATACCTTCACCGGGGGTGACTTCAGGTGAAGCTGCTGCACTGACACCAACACACCTGGCTCTTCCCCAGAGTCACAGTGGCCACAGACGATCAAGCTGGCACCGCTGCACCCACCACAGGTGGGGTCTTTCCCCACCAACACGGTAACACCCAGTCTGCAGGAAACAGGCTGCACCAACAAATCAGCACACATTGGCGCAAGGCTACAGAAAACCACCACCGCCCAAAATCAAGGAAACGTGAAACCAATACAGAATACCATAATTTAGCTG
This sequence comes from Camelus bactrianus, assembly GCF_048773025.1. NCBI lineage: Eukaryota > Metazoa > Chordata > Mammalia > Artiodactyla > Camelidae > Camelus > Camelus bactrianus. Next base: position 579,300 of record NC_133547.1, read on the forward strand.
AAATCACACCCAAGGAAATGGAGATCTACCAAGTATCAAAGAATTCAACGTAAATGTTTGAACAAAGTTCAGCGAGCAACAACATAACCCAGAGAGACAATTCAACAAAATAAGGTAAACAATACACACACACACAACTTGTTCAACACACAGATAGAAATAATACAGAACTAAACGGACTGACTCAGTGTGCACTGGGTACACCATGCAGAGCAGAGTGAGCACTATGCTCACCTAAGCGCTCACCTGCAGGTGCCTGCACTCACTCACCTCACGAATACTGGCTGCGAGGAACAGCAGGATGCAGGAATCACCCCATAATTTCAACCAGTGCTCCTGAGTTTCTGGCGTACCTGATCCCTAACAGGGCACTCAGATAGGAACAGGTGGGAAATGAATCACTGATGGGATTCTTAATGGGATACAACAGGCCGCTAAGATACATCAACATAAGAAGAAATGCAGTGGGGAGGTGGGGATGGTGTATCCCAGTGGGTACAGCATGGGCTTAACATGCACCATGTCCTGGTTGGTTCAAGCCCCAGTATTTCCACTATCAATCAATCAATTGATCAATGAATCAAGCAATCTAATTACCACGACCCCCCCCCCAAAAAAAGAGAAAATAAACACCTTTATATCTCAAAGAACTGTTGAAAGAACAAACTAAACCCAAAATTACCAGAAGAAAGGCAGTAAGAATTCTCAGGGCAGAAATAAATGAAAGAGACTACAAGACAAAAGACAAGGAGTTCACTTTTGAAAAGTTAAACAAAATTGACAAATCTTTACGTCCACAAAGAAAAAACACTCAGATAAAATCAGAAATCAAAGAGACATTACAACTATTAACACAGAAACACAAAGGAGTATAAAAGACTACTATGATGAGTTAAATACCAACAAATTGCATAACCCAGAAGAAATGGATACAATCCTACAAACCATTTAACCGAGACTGAATTGTGAAACTGAAAAAACAAACAGACCTAACCAGTAAGGAGATGGAATCAATTATCAAACATCTGCCAACAACCAACAGCCCAGGACCAGACAAATTCGCTGGTCAAGTCCATCAAATATTTCAGAAGAATTAGCCCCATCCTCCACAAATTTCCAAACATTGAAGAGGATGAACCTCTTCCAAACTCATTTTATGAGCTCAGCATTACCCTGCTACCAAACCTACACAAGGACACTACAAAAAAGCTGCAACCCAACATTCATGATCAACACATAAGCAGAAATATTCAGTAAAATACCACAGAACCAAATTCAGCAGCGCAAGAAAACATACACCCGGAACAACTGGAGTCACCCCTGCGATGTAAGGATGCCTCAAGGTACACAGATCAATGCGATACATGCGATACACCTCTTGAGCAGAATGGAGAATAAAAAGCATATGATCTTTGCAATTGATGCAGAAAAAGCATTCCAAAAACTTCGGCACACTTTTATAGTAAAAACTCTCAACAAACTAAGTACAGGAGAAGCGTACTTCACCATGACACACGCCATATATGACAGGTCACAGCCTAGTCCATATTCATAGTAAAAGCTAAAAGTTTTCCCTCTCCAATCTGGAATGACACAAGGATGGACTCTCTCATCACTTCCGTTCAACTACAGGAGTCTACCCAGACCAATTGGGCAACAAAAAGAAGTAAGTGGCCTCTAAATCTGAAAGGAAGAAGCAAAGTCTTCTCTACAGATGACACTTAAGGACTCTCCCACAGAACTGGTAAGAGTGCATAAACAAAATCAGAAAGTTGGAGGATACAAAATTAACATACAAAAATCACTTGAACTGCAGCCCAGTAACAATAGACTATCTGAAAAACAAACAAAAAAAAGAGTGACAGTTTCGAAAGGAAGAAACAACTGCAGTTAACAGCATCAACACCAATACATACTTAGGAAGGAAATTAACCAAGGAGCAGAAAAATGTGTATGTGAAAAAGTGTTTAGTCACTGATAAAGGACATTAAAGGTGGAAATAAATGGGAAAATGCCCAGTGTCCAGGGATTGGAAGAGTTAATATTGTGAAAATGGCCGTAATACCCAAAGTCCTCTAGTTTGTATGCAACTCCTACTGAAATTCCAACACTATTTTTCCCAGAAATAGAGAAAAACTACCTGTGCAGACAACCACAAAAGAGCCTGAACAGCCAATGCAATCCTGAGAAGATCAGAGAGAAAAGCATCTCAGTCCTACCCTCGAATCATATTACAAAATGACGGTAATCAAAACAGTATGGTACTGGCATAAAAACGGACAGGCCAGAGAACAGAAGAGACAGCCCAGAACAAGCCCAGGCATCCGCAGGCAGCTGGCCTTCGGTAAGGGCACAAACCGCACACAGGAGCAAAAGCACAGTCTCTTCCGTGAACACTGCTGGGAAAACTGCATATCCACATCAAACGTATGAAACTGGATTCCCATATTCCAGGACTCATGAAAACGAACTCAACAAGGATTAGACACCTCAATGGAAGAGCTGAAACCGTAAACTCCTAGAAAAACATACACAAGAGGGCTCCGTGACACTATCCTTGGTAATCAATTTCAAACTTTGGCACCAAGGAGGGAAGGTATAACTCAGTGGTTAGACTACATACTTAGCATGCACAAGGTTCTGACTTCAATCCCCAGAACCTCCATTTCCATAAATAAGTAAACCTAAATACCTCTGCCCCTCACCCCAGAAAAACATACAAAATATGGCACCAAAAGCACAGGCACCGAAAGCAAAAGCAAACACGTGGGACTACATCAAATTAAAAGGTTGCTGAACAGCAAAAGAAAAATTCAACACAGTGAAAGAGATACAAATGGTTAACCGGTGCTCACAATCACTAATCCTCAGCGGAAATGTAGATCAAAACCATGAACTGTCACCTCAGGCCTGTTAGAATGACTTAGCCAAAAGACAACAGGAAACATGTTGGCGAGGATGTGGAGACAAAAGAGAGCCTTCGAACATTGTTGCTAAAAATGCAAATTAGTGCAGTCACTGTGGAAAGTATTACAGTTATTCCTCAATAACTCTAGGTATATATGAACTAAATCAGTATCTCCATTTTTATTGCAGCATTATCTGCACAGACAAGAGATGGAAACCTTCTAAGGCGTCTATTAGTGGATGAAGTGACCATGAAAATGTGGTATACACACATGCAAATATACGTGAAGAAATATTCAGCCGTGAAAACAAAGAACCCTGTCACTAGCAACAACATAAATAAACCTGGAGGACATTATGCTAAGTCAAAGAAGCCACTCAGACAAAGACACATAAGTATGCTATTACTTATAAGGAGAATCTTCAGAAAACAAAAATAAAGTGAACTCAGAAACAGAAAGAGAAGGCCAGAGGCTGATGACTAGGTAAACTGGGAGATGCTGGTCAAAGGATATACTATCATTTACAAGACCAGAAAGTTCTGAACATCTAATGCACAGTATGGTGACTGTAGTTATTAACACTGCATTGTCAAGCTGCAATTTGCTAAGAAAGTACATCTTAAATGTTCTCACCAAAAGAAAAAGAAAGAACAAATAAATTAAGTTAGCTCACACGTTAACTCCACAGCGATAATTATTTTAAAATAGCTATGGATATCATCCTGTTACATACTTTAAATATATAGAATTTTATTTGTGCATTGTACCACAATAATGGTGGGTGGGTGGGGACAGGGAGAGAGGATGTCTAAACATCACAAAGAGAACAATACAGGAAACAGTTGAACCGTAGCTCAAAGTCCAGGTAAGTACCCACCATGACAATGGCTGCAATTCCATACACAGGACAAATCCAGGCACATGGAATTGTCAGCTCCAGTTGGGGCCACAGAAATTGCATGGATCTGGACACACTCAGGGAAAGGGGAACCAAGGTGCATCCATTAGCCTTACTGCAAGACAGCTGACCTCCAATCCTTCCCCATGAGGGTTCAGTACAGCAGGTACTAAGGCTGCAGGAGAGAGAAGAGCAGTGCAAACACCCCAGCCTTCCACCTGCCACAACTCCCCCAGAAAACTGCGGAAGCAAGCACTGCCTGCAGCACATTTGAGGACAGAGCACCACCTTCACAAAGGGGAGTGAGGCAGGACACAGAGCCTATGCCACTGGGGAGGGGGAAGCGGAGGGGACGGTCTCACCCAGTGAGGATACAAGTGCATAGTTCTTCAGCATCACATCGAGGTACAGGCGTCTCTGAGCCTCATCAAGGAGCCTCCATTCCTTCCCGGAGAAGCGCACGGCAACATCCAGAAAGCTCACACCACCCTGTCATGAAGGGGACAGACGAAATCTTGAACGTTCTCCCTCTGACAACCCACAATCCACCTCCCCACACATCTATGCCATTCCCACCCTCCACCGGACCTCCCACCTGACACAGGATGCCAGGCCCTGGTGCCACTGATGCCCACAGTCTCCTCACTGCCCGTTAATCAGTGTTCAGTCCTCAGCAACAACAGACAGGGGCACACACATGCCATCTCAGCTCTGGGCCTGGCCTGAACGGCCCCAGCCCTCCTGCCAAGCAATTCCTCTTGGATCTCCCAAATCACGCCTGAAAGACACAAGCTCGCGCTTCACCCTTAAGTCTTCAACACCAGGGTCCAGGAGCCATCAGCTCACACCTCCTCTCCACGTGCACATCACAGTGTAGACTGCACCTCTCTCGCATCTTCAGAACCTACCCTTGCACTCCCACAGCCCTGCACACTTCCTGCTCCACGCCACAGGAGTCTCCCGGGACACACCCATGTGCTTGGCACAAGGCCTGCACAGAATGCTTGAAAAATTCAACTACGATTCAGCACAACCATGGTCCTCTAATGCACCGAATGCCAGGGAAAGCGTCCAACATTGCACAGAAGACCTCCCCAGCTGCCTCTAATCCTTGCTTCACTATTAGCCACCGGGAACCAAGAGTCAATTTCATACTCCCATGATCCTGCTGCGTTTCTGTACCGCCAGGCTATCCCTTCAGCAGCCACAACGCTCCTCTCTCCACTCAACCTTTGTGGAAACCCCAGCCCTGAAGATCTCCCTACCAGGAACAGTGACGACCATATTTGCCCCAGACCTCTTCCGTCAGAACAAGACTCAAACTACCTGGACCCCATCAAACCTCACCTTAAAATTCTGGAAAGCTATACACTGCTAAATAAGCAGCACTCCCAGCCTCCCTGCCATCTTGTCTCAGTTCCCGCTACCTCTCCCCAGCCATCTTCCATCCACTCATCCCATGGAAGCCTTGGCCACCTGCCCGATCAACTCCTCTCCCACACCGTTCCCACTGCCACTTCACCTCGCTTGCATTTGCACTGCCCAGCAAACCCAACCAGGCACTCAGCGAGAGCCACTTCTTAGCACACACCCGTCTTTTCGACCTACTAATAGCATTGCCACCGTAACCTACGTTCCCCTCCTAATTGTGTTAAACAGCTTCACCCTCGTGCACATAACGGCCATCATTTTTGAAAGTCTCCATCCTCAACGACTTCCCTAGCTGTCCAGACCTGCCTGTCCAGCTACCCGCTTGTTGCCTACACTCACTCTTCTCTTGAAACATTTCAGACTCTTAAGAGCGGAAATAAACTTACAGTATTGCCAAGGAAAATTAACCTACTGCTAACGTCCCTAACGAACGGATGGGCCTTCCATCTGTCGCCTACTAGGACGAAAGACTAGGTCGTCCCTCACTACTACTTCCCTTCTCTCACCAAGAGCAACACCCCCAATTCCGAGAGGCCCTTCTCCAAAAGTGGATCCAGAATTCAACCACTTCTCACACATCCAGTGCGGTCACTCTGGTCCATCAACATTCACTACGACTCTTGCGATTAATCCTCCTGTGCTGCCTGCCTCCTCCCTTCCCCCCTGCCCCCTGCCGCCAGTCGGCTCTGGTCTCTGCAGCTAGATGGAGCCTGTTTTGGTCTGGGTTGCTGTACCCTGGACCCGACTCAGTCCGAACTCCAGCCTTTACATGTACCCTCCTCTCTGCCTGGGGGCCCGTCCCCGCGCCGTCATACCGTCCGTCAGAAACACGGCCCCACGCACGGCCGCCTCCCCGGCCTGGACCCCGGCGCCCGGGCCGCAGGCACGCGAGCAGGCGCCCCGCACTCGGGGCTCTAGTGTCCGGCGGGAGAGGGCGGTGCGGGCCCGGAGGACGCGCGTTTACCTGAGGCGGGTCCCTCAGCGCGGCCGCCGCCATCGGGGTCTGAGGGCGGAGCGGGGCCGGGAGCCGTAGGAGAGGAGAGGAGACCGGGAGCGGCGGGACAGGAGGGGTCCCGGGCGTCGGGTCCGTATCCCGGGCCTGGCGCGATGCCCACCGGGGGGCGTCACGGAGCCTCGGACGCGCCTCGGTGCAGCGGGCCAGCGTCTCCTTCGGACCTTTTCGTTCCCGGCCCGCCACGCAACAGGAGAGACGCAGAAATGAAGGCTACAGGTGTGAGGGCACCCTGGCTGGCTAGGCGGGTGCCCCCTTCCTCCCTCACTGCCCCATGAGGAGCCTCGCCCCCGACAGAGGTCGAGGGAACGGCAGCAGCGGGCCGACTCCGCCGCCGGAGCCGCCAAGCAAACTGGCCGCCGGCAGAAGAGGCCGGAAGTCCCGCCCCTGACGCATGCTCAGGCGGGGAAGGCCCGCATCCTGCTCCCGTATTGGCTCATGCCTCGTGTCTGTCTGCCTTGGCCCTACTTCCGTGTGACGTAAGTCCCGGGGCTCTGACGACCTCAGGGAAGAAAGTTCTCCAGCCTGAGGGCAGGGATGGTGGCCACGAGGTTCCCTGAGGAGTGCAGGAAAGTGATGCTCCTCCCGCGCGAGCCGCTTTGCTCCCTGTTCATGGCGAGAAGAACCGTTGTTTCAGACTCCTCGAAGCTCATCCTGCCTTCAAAGAACAAGTACTATTTTAGACGTTGGTCAGGGAATGCTGTCCGCCTTTCCAGTTCTAAGAGGACGAAGCCCGAAGCCGCTGCCGCCGCACCCCCACGCCCAGGTGTGCCCCGAGCGGAATTCAGGATGGGGCTAAGCAGGAAGAATTCTGGGCTTTGGACAATGGCCTTAGATAGCTAAGATGCATACCTAAAGGCTCATTTCAAAGACCCCAGATTCTTGCATCTTCCTCTACACACACACAAAAAAGCACTAAGCACTGAAATCATTAACTTGACTTGTCTGTGCTTTGTGATTACCAACAACCTTTTAATGTTTGAATACCTTTCTTCGTTTTTTCTTTTTCCCAGCAAGAAATCTCCTGTATACTCTGGCTCCACCCTTACCTCTATGAAGCAGATCCTCCGAGCTGAGAAGTTAACTCTAGAGCTATACTACTGAGCAAGGGCGCTAAATAAAACTTCTCTCACAAGTTTTCGGTTGTGCGGTTCTCTTTGGTCCACCATCGAAGGAAGTGGAGCATCATTCCATACAGCTATTCAGACGTGATTAAGTCCATGCATGGCTGGAAACGATGTTACTGCTCTTCAAATAGTTGTAGCCTGTAGCTTTAGGGTCACTTTTGTGAGTTTCAGTGTGATTAGTTAGGAACAATAGAAAAGATTTTATACAGGTCCTAACTGGGAAGAAAGAAGAGGGATGTGGTAACAGAGAAAACAAAATCAACTGAGTAAATTTTAAAGATGTATTTGGCTTTATTGATTGAGTCAGGAATTGAGCGGCATCCCACCTGGCAAAGTGGAGAGCTCCAAAGGGCCCCAGGAAGGGAAAGGTTTTTGAAGGGAAGACATGGAAGTCGTCACTAAAACAGATGATTTCAGGCTTAGGTAACCTACCTATGGGGGACAGATGATTACCTCATCTTCCTTAGAGGACAGAGAGGGCCCATGTGACAGATTACCTCATTGGTGCTGAGCAGCAAATTCCTAACTGACCAGTTAAGGCTGTTTTTCCAGGGAAAGAAGCCGCTTCAGTTCCCTCTGATAGTCAGACCCTGTTTGTTGTCAGGGCCTAGCATAACTACATTTGGAACCTGTGATTTTCTTCCACAGATGGTGGGCCACCCTGAACTAGATGAACAACCAGATCTCAGGTTTCACCCAAAGCCACTCTCTGGCCTGTATACTTAGGGGTTCTCTCACCCACTGAGGAAGACTTTTATCCATATAATATCTTTTTTAACCATACCCTCAGATACACACAAATTTTTTTAGGAATCAAACAAAAAATGACTTAAGATACAACTGTCGGGTACCAGACAGAAGCTGCTATTTTCAGTTGGAATATGCGTGCAAAAGAGAGCAGCTGAACCCTAAAATAAATGGGTATTGGGGGGAGGGTATAATTCAGTCGAAGAGTACATGTCTAGCATGCATTAGGTCCTGGGTTCAACCCCCAGTACCGCCATTAAAATAAATAAATAAACATAATTACCTCACCCCCCCAACAAATGAACAAAAACAAAAAAGGGGTATCTAAACCCCATGATGTCATCTTTCTGCTAGGAAGTGAGTATTATGTCTGCAAGCATTGGCGTGGCATCTTATAGGTGAAGTTGAGACTATCTCAGAAAAACCATTGCACGATGTGCATTTCAGAAAGCAGTTAGTAATGTTTATGTATTTCTTGAAAGATAGTAGCAGTAATAGCTCTGGGGAAACACCGGTGAAAGATGAAAAAAGTTAAGACCTCAAGAAGATTTACAAGATAGACTTCTGAAGTCAGAAAAGATAGAAGAACCGTGGAGAGAAAGTATAGCTCACGTGGTAGAGCACGTGCTTACCATGCATGAGGTCCTGGGTTCAACCCCCCGTTACCCCTCTAGAAAGAAATGACAATAGTTATCTCCCTGCCACACCCCAAAAAATGGTAGAATCAAGTTGGGCATGTGACTGTCCTAAACCGTGGTCATTGTGTGAATTTCGTCTCCCAAATGTGATTTTTTTTTACCTTTATTATAGTATGATTCCTGTACCAAATGTGATTCATTTTCATTCCTGGAAGCATGGAGCAATACTCCTTTACAGGGAGAGTTACAGAGGACAGTTAGTGTACCTAGAATACTAAAAATAAGAGAGAAATTGAGTTGCCATGTTTATTCACTGCCCTAACAAATGTTCCCTGAGCACACACTGAGTTTTCAGGAACTTTTTCTGGGTCCATGGGAGAAATTCCGGCACAAGAGAAGCAAAGAGCACTGCCTTTACGCAGCTTCCATTATGTTTAAGGGAAACACAAGAAATAGGAAATAGGAAATACTATGTTATATAGTATGTTAGAATGTGGCAGGTGCAATGGAAACAAGGAGAAAAGGTAGGTGATTTTGCGGAGCAGGGGGATGGGATGTACTATTACCCCGAGCAGTAAGGAAGCTGAGCAAGAGTGAGCCTTGTGGGGTTTTGTGTGGTGGTTGTTTTGTTAAATGACAAGTAAGGTACATAAAAATTTTTTGAACAAATATATATATATATATTAGTGAAGTGTACTTGATGTACAACATTAGTTTCAGGTGTACAGCAAAGTGATTTAGCCATACGTATACATACATATACATATATATATATATAATATACATATATATACACATATTTTTTCACATTCTTTGCCATTGTAGCTTATTATAAGAAATTGAATAGTTCCCTGTTCTGTACAGTAGGCCGTTGTCATTTATCTATTTTACTTGCTTTATTTAGTTTTCTTCTAGTTGAAGCATAGGCAGTTTACAATGTGTCACATTCTGGTGTACAGCATACTGTTTCAGTCATACATACACATACACATATTCCTTTTCATATTCTTTTTAATTATGGATTACTATAAGATAGGGAATATAGTTCCATGTGCTATACAATAGGACCTGTTGTTTATCTACTTTGTATATAGTAGTTAGTATCTGCAAATTTCGAAGTCTCATTTATCCCTTCCCAACACCTTTCCTCTCTGTTAACTGCAAGTTTGTTCTCTATGTCTGTGAGCCTATTTCTGTTTTATAAATAAATTCATCCATGTCTTTTTTTTTTTTTGATTCTACATATAAGTGATATCATATAGTATTTTTCTTTCTTGAAGAGAGCAAATTTTGAGCAAACACCAATTCAAACTGGGCAGCACCAGGCAAAACTAGGGGAGAAGCTTTTGTAGAGCAATAAGGGAAACAGAGCAAGGACTTATCTGCTTGGCTATAGCTTAAGGCGTTGTTTTATTCAGGAAAGCCTAGTTGACTGTTGGTGATTGGTCGTTCCTAGGTTTCTATTTCTTACCTAGAGGCGTTTACAAGAATATAAACTGGCTCGTTTTCCCCTCCTTTACAAGGCTACTAAAGCATTGGCTCCACCTCAGTCTAACGGCTTCCTCCTTTAATTACAGTTCCAAGAAAAAGAAGCAGGTGGCTACCTGGCTTCCCTGTGTTGTGTTCCCACCGGGGACTGTGCAGTGGAAGTCCGGAGACTCCAGTTCTTACAGCTATTAGTCTGCTTGGCTCCTCGCAGAGACTCTCCGGGAGGTATCCCTGAGAAATCTTAACTCTGCTGTTCTCTGCAGATCTGCATCCCCGTGTACTGGGGCTTGGAGGAAAGCAGCCTGGCCTTCCGTAGACAACTTCTGACAGTTTCATCTCTGCACTGACCGTGTCCTTCAGTATCAAAGAGGGACTCATCAGAAATGCTCATTCTCAGACAAGAACCCAGATCTATTCACACAGACATTTTAGCAGCAAGGCCCAACAATCAGTGATTTAAGGAGGGGAGGGTATAACTGAGTGGTAATGTGTGTACTTACTGTGCATGAAGTCCCGGGTTCATTCCCGAGTACTGCCATTAAATATATACGTATATATAAATGAAAATGAGGGAAGGATATAGCTCAGTGGTAGAGCGCGTGCCTAGCATGCACGAGGTCCTGGATTCAATCCCCAGTACCTCCATTTAAAAAATAAAATAGTGTGTATGTATGTGTGTGTTTGTGTGTGTGAATGTGTATGTGTATGTGTACGTATATATATATAAACCTAATCACCCCCCCCTCCGAAAATGTATCAGTGATTTAAGAAGACTTCAGGTGATCCAGAGGCACGAGTTAAAAAATAAGTAACAGACCCCAAACGGAGTCATTCACTGCTCATGGCACCAAAACAAGACTGAAGTGCAGTTCTGACCTTCAGAAGAAACTCGATCCACGAGTGTGGGATTTCCTGACTAGGGCCTATGAGGTAATCGGTCACTTTGGCCCTCTCCATCCCCCAATACAGGAAGAAGAGCAATCCACAAGACAAGACCTTTGCGCTTCCCTTCCTTCCCCCAGAAAAGGTGTTCTGGCTTTAAAATAATCCTCCCTTTTCTTTTGCTAATACCTTCTGGGCCCAACCCTTCTTCCTATGAAAAGCTTCCATATGTACAACCCTTCACAGAGCTCCTTCTGGTTCCTATGTGGATGCTTCCATTGTCACGATTGCCTAATAAAACCAGTTAGGTCTTCCTCATGCTGTGGTTGCTGTGGACAGGGTGCCTGAGATTCTTGCCAGTAAACAAAGTGAGAAGGAAAAGACAGGCTGGGCTAACAAGCTAACTCATCAATCTAAATTTAACAAGTGTCGGATTACTAATCAGAGTTCTGCTGGGTTAACTCGTCAATCTAAGTTAGTAAGTGTCGGTTTGCTGATTCTCTGCTCATGTTTTTTTTGCTAGCCAGCTAAATTTTCAGAGAGACATTTCTGGCCTTGGAATGTCAGTTTGCTACCTCCCTGCCTCTGCTTTTGTGATAATGATGCTGCTAAAGCTGCTCCATGCCTATTGGCCAAACACCCGAAACTTGTAAGTTTTAACCCTATAAAACCTCGTGCATACTTCTTGGAGGTGCTCAGAGCTTTGGAGCAGAAGCCCCTCTGAGCCTGCCGGCATAATAAATCTAAGTATGCAAACCCTCCAAGTGGTGCTTGTTTCTTGACTGGCCTGTCATTTCCGTAATATTTCTGGAGGCCCCAGTGAGATTCAACCACGCTGGCCCCTTGGGCCTCTGGACTGGTGGCTCCGGCCAACTGGGGGACGGGGCTCCAGCAGTGAACGAGGTGGTACCACCTGATGGTATTCCGGGTTCACTTTCGTGAGGGCGACTCAGTCCCTCCGGGTGACTGGGCTACAACCAGAGCCAGACTCAATGGAGAGACAGACAGACTCACCAGGTGGCCGTCCAGACAAGGTAGGAACCCCCAGGGAGAAATCAGGTCCTGTCCCAGGGGCCAGAAGAGGAGGCGGATCCCCTCCTACAGGAAGCAGGATATTTGCATTGGTGGGAGGACTGTTGTTAATGTAATGTAATGTAATGTAATGTAATGTAATGTAATGTAATGTAATGTAATGTAGTGTGTGTGTGTGTGTGTGTGTGTGTGTGTCACCGGCACTGGCACTGGGGGGAAAGGGACATAAAACAGCGTATAAGTAAACGATCCCTTTACCCTTGGGGACTAAAACGAGACCACTTTAAAATAAAGTTTCAGACGCTACCTTGTCACCCGTCCCCCGGAATATCCTGTTGCGATCAATAAGCCAACCTCAATACTACCCCTCTGTCTAAAATAAAGCCCGCAAGACCTGAGCCAGAGGGAGCCACCCCAGCACTGGCTGGAATCCTCTTTTCAGGTCCCCTTTTTGGTCCATTTATTCTGCCACCGGCCAGCCATCCTGGCCTCATATTTTGTCAATTTACGCTATAGAGAAGGCTTTGTGCAGGGACCCCTAGAGCTCATCCAGGCCCAGGGGAGCCTCAGGGACACCCGCCTATCGTGAAGCCCTAACTCACTGCCACCGCTTGCAGCCAAGCAGACAGATGTTAGGCCCAGCGAGGCAGCGGGGTTTTTGAGAACTGCACTGCCTCGAGGAATGGAAAAGAAAACAGAGCTACTGGGGTCACAGTCCTCGGTGCCAAGAGCAGACCCACACCTACAGGTCATAAAATCAGTGAACTAAAAATAATGGGAGCCTCTAAAACAAGCTGACAGTTCTGGACTGCATGAATCAGAATTTCAAAAAGGGGTTCTCAGGAGACTATGGAGTTTAAATGACCCCTGGCAGGCTCCATACTTTGTGGGAACTTAAATGGTCGACCTTTGGAGTCGGGTGGCCCTCAGGAGGAACTTTGGACCTAGCAAAAGTATGAGCAATCAAATAATCACTGGAACCCCAGGTCACCCAGATCGATTCCCGTACACTGACTCCTGGCTCAATATCGCCCAGACTCTACCCCCATGGATTTGGTTCGGCTCAAATGGACCTGGAGAATGCAAGATATTAGCAGCTCAGCTGGTCCAGGCCAAAAAAGACAGATAGAAATAAGCCTACTTTCCAGGGAGACACAGAAGACGAGATGTGCCTGCCCCCTCCGTTTGCCCCCGGGTCACAGACATCTCTGGTCCAACTGGAGACACCACCACCCTCTGTGTCAACACCTCCCCAACCTGAGGACCCAAAGGCAGAGCCCTGCCCCCAGCCTGAGCCGGTAGGAAAGAGACTCCGCTCAGCACAAGCTGGGAAGCCAGCAGCACTGGCCCTCCAAATGCCACTGCAGGACACACAAGGGCTGCAACAAGTCAGGGAGGACAGGACTGTTCAGCGCACGCACCCCATACTCTGCGACCAACCCTTTAGCACCAAAGACCTTCTCAATAGGCGCCATCATACTCCCTACTCTGAAAAACTGCAGGCATTTCAATCACATCATGGTCTGACCAGAATTAAGAAGAGCTTCCACAACAATAGTAGATGAAGAGCCACTGGTGAACCGGCCAGGATTTCTGCCTGTCCCCCCCCCCAAAAAGAAGCAGAAAGTGTCGGAGCTGGCCGTGGATGGCGTTAGGGGTAGCCACGCCTAGCAGGGTCAGCGGACAGAGAATCCCCCACAGCCCTGGCACCGCCTCCACCTCGGCCGCCACTGCCACCGCCACCACGGGAACTGCCGGGGAGCGCCGGCCCCTGCCCAGTCCTGAAGCAATGCTGGGACAGTCATGGAGTTCTGTCACGAAGACATGCCAATGTTTGGTCTCTGTGCAGCCCACGATGATTTCTACTGGGTGGTATGTGACGACTGTAATCAGACTGTCAAATCACAGGCTCTTACTGACCTCGTAGAGAATGTCTTTCATTCTCACTGGCCCACCTGGGGAAATGTTCACCAGCTGCTTCTGACTCTTTTCAATACTGAGGAAAAGAGACACATTCTCACCGAAGCACGAAAATGGCTGCAGGGCCAAGCCCCCAGGGACACACTGGATGTTGAGGGGTGGCCATAACATGGGCCCTGACACCAGACCAGACTGGGACTTTCTCTTGGAGTCCTGACTCAGAATGTGGGGCCACGGCAGCGCCCTGTGGCCTATTTGTCTAAAAGACTGGACCCTGTGGCATCAGGATGGCCACCCTGTCTGCGGGCCCTCGCTACCACAGCCACCCTGGTCAACGAGGCAGACAAACTCACGCTGGGACAGACTTGAAATGTAAAAGTGCCCCATTCTGTGGTGGCCGTGATGAACGGCCCAGGTTACACATGGATAACTAACACAAGGATGACCCACTACCAGGGGCTCCTATGTGAAAGTCCAAGAGTCCGTCTAGAGACTGTGCGAACCTCAAACTCAGCCACATATTTGCCTGAGGGGGAAGGTCAGCCTGACCACGACTGAAAAAAAAATCATCAAAGAAGTGTATGCAAGCAGGCCTGATCTAACCGACAAGCCCCTGCAAAACCCAGATTTGGAACTTTTCACAGACGGCGGCAGTTACATGCAGAATGGACAACAGCGAGCAGATCATGCTGTAACAACAACCCGAGAGGTAATAAAGGCAGAGTCCCTTCTCCCAGGATGGTCTGCTCAGCGAGCAGAGATCTGGGCACTGGTCCAGGCACTAAGGGAAGGGAAAGGAAAGCAGGTCAATATATACACCGATTCCAAATGTGCATTTGCAACCTTGCATGTGCATGGAGCTATCTATAAGGAGAGAGGACATTTCACTGCTGGGGGAAAAGAAATCAACAACAAAGAAAAAAGTTTACAGTTACTGGAGGCAGTATGGGATCCAAAGCAAGTGGCCCTTATTCACTGCAAGGGACACCAAAAAGGAATTGACCCTGTGAGCCAGGGGAACAGGCTGGCTGATCAAAAGGCAAGAGAGGCAGCCGCCTGGGAACACTCAGTAATTAAAGTTATGGCAGCGCCAGAGCTACCCACTGCCCCAGAATATAGCCACGATGAAAACAAGTGGGCACAGGCCAAACAAGGGGAGAAAGGAAAGGACGGATGGTGGATCACGACGGATGGAAGGGTTTTCATCCCGGAACGACTAGCTTATCGCATAGTCCAACAACACCACGAAGCCACACACACGGGAAAAATGGGTTTGGAGGCCCTCCTAAAGCAATATTTCCTGGTTTCTCATCTCCCTACTCTGTGTGCATCAATCTCTCAACGCTGCTTGCTCTGTGCTCAAAACAATCCAAAACAAGGGCTCACTGGGCCAATGGGAGGACAGCGATGCAGATTGGCTCCCTTCAGAGATTTAGAAGTGGACTTTACTGAACTTGGGCCCAGTAAGGGATATAAGTACCTGCTGGTTTTTGTCTGCACCTTCACAGGGTGGGTGGAAGCCTACCCCACCAGGACAGAGAAAGCAAGAGAGGTAACAAAGGCTCTCTTCACGGGTGTCATCCCTCGGTTTGGAATGCCTGCCTCCATCGGGTCTGACAATGGACCCTCCGTCGTGGCAGAGATTGTACAGCAGGTAGCAAAGGCACTGAGCATCCGCTGGAACCTGCACACAGCATACCGGCCTCAAAGCTCAGGGAAGGTAGAACGAATGAACAGAACTCTAAAACAAATGATAGCTAAAATCAGCCAAGAAACCCAGCTCCCCTGGGTGGACATTTTTATCCCTGGCTCTGTTAAGAATTAGATGCACCCCAAGACTTAACATTGGGTACTCTCCGTTTGAAATCCTCTATGGGCGACCACCACCTTTAGTCAGGATGGGAAATCCCACCCCAGAAATAGGAAATTCAGGGCTCCAACAACAACTGTTGGGACTAGGACAAGTACTAAGGGAAGTTTGGGGTTGGGTAATGAAGAGAACCCCCATTTCATTAGAAGTCCAAGTGCATCCCCATAAACCAGGTGACCAAGTATGGGTGAAGGATTGGAAAAACGAACCTCTCAAGCCAACGTGGAGGGGACCATATTTAGTGGTATTAACCACTCCTACAGCTGTTAAAGTTGCAGGAATCAACCCTTTAGAACCACCACTCCAGGGTTAAGAGAGCGACTTCACCTCAGAGGGACCATGGAAAATTGAGAGCATACCAGGAGACCCGCTCAAGTTCAAGATCGAGTGACCAGAGAAGGATCGACGAGCCCTGCTCTTGCCACACCCGGAAGCTGGCTAGTCAACGCACGGCCAAAGCCTGAGGAAAGCTCAACGAAGCTGTTAAATGTGTTCCTCTTGTGCTCCCCTGCGTCTTTCTCTGTTTGCTATACTAGCCTGCGTATTGGCGGTGGGGCTGCCCAGCACCGCCACACCTGACTGGAATATAGGCCATAGGACACTGGTAGCTATTTTATACCTTGTTATAACTGGTGCCATAACCGCAGCATCATGTCTAAGATAATCCTAAGGCTGACATTACTGATGCTGATGCCCTCACTCCCCTTGGCTGCACAATGCACCTACGCTGAACCGGGTGATAGGTGGTCCATGTACCAACCTGTATTTTCAGCTTATACTTATCCGCCGAGTCAATGCTATGACTCCACCTCAGAGTGCACATATCAGGGCAGATCCTACTGGACTGGCACGATTAAGGCTTATTATGTATCTGGCATCAAGTGCTATGGCACACCGGGCAAGCTAGTGTGCCGGACCAAGCAAACACATTATGGGATGAATGATGGAGGAGGGGTACAGGACCAGGCACGCCGGCAAGCAGTCCAACAAGCAGTTCAGAGGCAACACCAGAAGTTATTACCTACCCGGGAGCCAATAAAGCTTCCATCATTAGCCAAACCTCGGGATCTGGATCCACAAATAAGATTGGCTGTTGGCCGCAGTCCATGGGATTCTCAATCATTCCAATCCAGACCTGGCTAAAGGCTGCTGGCTATGTACCTGGCTTTACCTTTGACAAACCTCACTAAGACTTCCACTATGACTAATAGCGATGTTGCCTCTACCACTAGGAGTTCAAGGCTGAACTGGGTACAGCTTGCAAACAAGGCACCAGAATGCTATTTCAATAATGGAACTAATCCTTTAGAGGGCACTCTAACTATAAAACAATGTATTAAAACCTCTCACTCTATGGGCCAAGTGTGCCAGCCCACGCAAAGATGGTGTTCTAATAACGGGACTTACCTTGTGTGTGGCGAACTTGCCTACCGGTGCCTCCCTGCCGGATGGGCAGCTTTATGTGCTTTGGCTTATCGCACTCCCCGAATGGACATTATGCCTAATAATCAAAGTCTACGTATCCCCGTCATAACTCATCAGCATCCGCGAAGAATAAAACGAGCCATACAATTGATCCCCTTGCTAGTGGGGCTTGGAGTGGCAGCAGGGGTGGGCACGGGAATCAGTGGCATAGCTTCATCCTATTACTATTATCAGCTTACAGGTGAGTTCAGCCAAGATCTCCAATACCAGAAACCGAGGGAGCTCTGCAAAATCAGGTTCACTCTCTGGCTGAGGTGTTCCTACAAAACAGAAGGGGTCTGGACCTACTCACAGCCAAAGAAGGGGAACTATGCCTCTCCCTAAATAAAAAACGCTGTTCTTATGCCAATCAATCAGGAATTGTCAGAGGGATGGTTCAAGAGTTACAAGACTGAGTGGAAAAGAAAAAACATATTTTAGACAAGAGCCCATGGACAGGCCCCTGGGGCTGGACCTCCTGGCTGGCACCTTTCATAAGTTCCTTGCTTCTGATTTTTCCAGCTCTGCTATTTGGGCCCTCTGTCCTAAACTCCTTGACCCGCTTTGCCAGTGAGCAGACAGAGACTATAAAACTCCAGATGTCAGCCTCCAATTATGAGCCCCTGCAACAGGTGAGTGATGCTGTTTACTCCAACAAGGGTTGTGAGAGCATGAAGAGGGGGGAATGTGAAGGAAGACAGGCTGGGCTAACAAGCTAACTCGTAAATACGCGTGTCATAAGTGTCTGGTTACTGATCTGAGTTCTGCTGGGCTAACTAATAAAACTAAGTTAATAACTGTTGGTTTGCTGATTCCCTGCTCATAATTTTTGCTAGCGAGGTGGACTTTCAGAGAGACATATCTGGCCTTGAAATGCTGGTTTGCTGCCTCTCTGCCTCTACTTTTGTGATAATGATGCTGCTAAAGCTGTTCCATGCCTATTGGCCGAATACCCCAAGCTTGTACTTTACCCTATAAAACCTCGTGCGCACGTCTTGGAGGTGCTCAGAGTGTCGAAGGAGAAGCCCCTCTAAGCCCGCTGCTGTAATACATCTGAGTACTGCAACCCTTCAAGTGGTGCTTGTTTCTTAGCTGGCCTGTCATTTCCATAACAAAACCTCCTGGCCAGCTATAGAATGTTAGAACTGTGGTTGTAAAAGTTTATCGGTACACATGTCTTATTTTAATTTTTAAAAACAATGTGTAGAAGTCAAATTCTCTACTGTTTATTCATGGATTACTTCTCCTTTACAACCAGAGAATGTGAAAATCCTCCCATCCTTATACTTGCTGCAGAAAAACCATATTTACAGCATGACATCCTTGTAGAATGGCTTTGCACATGGGTGAATTGCTGTACGTGGGTTGGTGTGTTCAAATATGTTCCTATTAATATTGTTTTTCTTAGCACAAGAAAATCCTACTTTACCAATCTGCACTCCATTACTTCCTCCATTAACCATGTATCTTGGAAACCCAACTGCTGAGGAGTTTGGCTCTGACTTCCTCCTTCTAAGGCCAGGGGCCAGGAGGCGCCCAACTGGCAGGACCTGGGGGGGATCCAGTGCCCCTGCATTGCAGACCACCACGACCGTGCTGTGTCCTCAAGGGCCGCCCAGGACAAGAATGACCAGGAACTCTGGGCAGGGCATTGTCTTTGCGATGAGTGGTAGAAGCAAGGACATAAAACACCTGGACAAGGCACGGAACCCTCTGTCTCCTGGGCCCCACCCCTGTTCTCCTGACCAGTTATCATCCACCTTCACCTGAACCTGCACCCCACCAGGATCGCCCCTTCCTCGCTGTCCCCTGACGTACCACCTCAGATCAGATGTGTCCTAACAGCTTGGGGCAAGTAGGCCTCAGAGGAGAAAATCTCACCAGTTTCCCTTGGGAACCTTACCCTGTGGCAGCCTGGAGGCCCTTCCACCTGAGTTTCCTGGGCCTGAGTCCTCCTGAGACACCTCACCAGGGACACAGAGGCCCACAGTGTCACCCTCACCCAATGGGTGTGTCTAGAAAAGCAGCCACAAGTGATGGTGAAGTCCATGAAGGGGAAATACTAGTGGGAAACCATCAGTCAATAATCACAAAAAAAGAAAGATGAAAAGAACTTTGAAGAGTGTTCAGAGGATGAGAATCCCTTACAAGGAATCAGATGAGGCCAGAGGGAATATGGCTGTGCAGGGGATCTTCCCAGCCCTCCACTTCATTCCCACTCTCCTCCCACTGCCCCTCTGGGGAGGCTGCATATCGGCTCCAGCACCAGATGGCTACTGAGATGAGGCCACTAAGGGATTCTACTGCCCCTCCCAGGGTGTGCAGGGAGGTCCCTCCCCTCTGGCTGGTCAGGATTCTCTCTTCAGCATGAGGCCGCTGGCATCTCCAGCCACCTCCCAGTCCGGAAACCTGTTGTCTGCCTGGCCTTTTCAACTCTCCTGCTGCACAGGCTAAGTTCAGTTTTCACGAAACACCCAGGGGACCCCAAGGAGAATTTCTCAGCTCCTTCTCTGAGTACATCCCACTTTCACGGTGGGAGAATTTGTACCTTGGAAATAGGCAAAACCTACAAAGTGCAGCTAAATTTATTGCTTTACTGAGTGCTGGGACTTAAATGATGGAAACAGCAAAAACATATTGAAAAAAATTGGGAAATGATATGATCAAAAATTGTACAATAGATGTCTACGTGGTAAACAGCACATTATACAAACGTTCAAGGTCACAAATCTCTAGGGAAGTATAATGAAAACCAGAGAGATAGCACTACTCATTGACTCAAAGGGCTGACATTCGGGATTGCCACAGGGAGCTGGGGTGTAGCTCACCGGCAGAACACATGCTCAGCATACATGAGGTCCAATTCCCAGTATCTCCACTTAAAAAAAAAAAACCGCTTATCATGGACTTTGAGGAACTGGAACTCTCCCACAGTGCTGATGGGAACACAAAAGGGAACCGTTCTTTTCGATCAGTTTCTCACTCTCAAAAGGAGTTAAACATTCACCTGCCCCATGACTCACACATTCCACGGAATTATCAACGAAACATAAAGGAATCATACATCCATATAAAGAACTGACACAAATGTTTGTAGCAGCTTTATTTTCCATAGTGAGAACCCAGCAAAATAACACTCAGAAAACACCCAGAAAAAAGATGAATGCATAAACGCCCAGTGATACACTCAAGGAATACTACTCAACAGAAAATAGCTAAGTCACTCATATACATCGCTGATGAATCTCAAGTAACTAGGCAACAACGGAAATAGGAAGAAAAAAAGAGTAAACACTTTATGATTCCAATCAGATAAATTCACGAAAATGCAGAGGTATTTACTGCAAGGGAAAGGAAACCAAATAATACTTGGAGAGGTGAGAAGGGCAAGGAGACACTAGAATAGGACATCAGCTAAACGTACCGCAACAAACATGGGCATGACCAGGACTGTGGTGGTTTCAGAGGCTCATTCCTAGGTGAAAACTTATTAACTTGTATATTTCAAATATATGCAGCTTAGTACACGTACATTATACCTTGATAAAGCTTTAAAAATTGACTCAAGATGAAAAATTGGTATGTCCCACTCTTTGAAAAACAGGTTTGGCAACCCTGTATTGAATCCACCAACTCTCTCCGACTGCCCGCTGGGGGTCACTCGGAGCTCAGTCGCAGCAAATCCAGGGAGCAATGACGTACACTTCTACTGGAGGCAACACAAAGGCGGCCTGGGTCACAACAGCCACAGCCTCCTTCTCCTTTTTGTCTTGCCTCTGCAGTGAGGGCCTTGAGGTCAGATTCACTAGCCCCCACAGAACCCAAAACAAAACCTTCCACATATATTGCATGACAGTGACTCCAGCTACGCACGATAAACACACCTGGAGGTCCCAACATTTGTGTACAAACCGATCCTGCATGCTCAATGTCACAGGAACATCTGGGTGCGTTCTTAGAAGAGGCACATTCCATCTAGTTGGCTGCAGCCTCCTCCACTCCCTCTTCGACCAGTTTCTGCACTGATTATGGTTTCCACTGGACCCAGGGGTCTTACAACTAGCACCATTACCTCTAAGAATTGTGCACACCAGGAAGCATCAGGTTCCTTGTAGACTGGGGGAGCACAGGTCCATCAAAAGTCTCCGAACACCCCGTAATCTCTAATTTGACGAAAGGAAAAAACTCATGCCACTCTCAGAAGCACCTGGAGTGAGAGTCAACCCAGCCCTATGGCCCCCCAGTTTCCCCAGTGTCCTTACACTGAACAAGGAAAATGCACATTCCCTGTACATTCATGCCTTTCTCTACTGAGAAGTCCCCAACATTGAGAAAGATTTGTCTGCTAAGACATTTCCCACATTCAGTGCACTCTTAAGGCCTTTCTCCTGTGTGACTTCTCTGACGATAACTGACGGTGGAACTACCGGTAAAAGACTTCCCAGTCAGTGCATCTGAAAGGCCTTTCTGCTGTGAGCCCTCTGGTGATAACGGAGGCTGGAGACAGCGGTAAAGGATTTCCCACATTCACTGCACTTAGGTCCTTCTCCAGTGTGAGCTTTCTGATGACCACGTAGGAGGTAATTTAAGGGAAAAGATTTCCCACATTCAGTGCATTTGTAAGGCCTTTCTCCAGTGTGAGGCCTCCGACGGTACTGGAAGGTGTAACTAAAGGTAAAGATTTTCCACATTCACTGCAGTTAAAAGGTTTTTCTCCCGTGTGAACATTGTAGAGTTCACTAAGCCTACACTTACTATGCTAAGATTTCCCACACTCACTACACACATAAGGTCTTTCTCTCTTGTCAACCCACTGGTGTTTTCTCAAACTGCTTCTTTGGATAAAGGATTTCCCACATTCACTACATGCATAAGGCCTTTCTCCAGAATGACGACTATAATTTCAACACAGAGCATCACTAGACATAAAAAATTTCCCACAGTCACTGCATTCATTAGGCCTTTCTCCAGAGTGAACTGTGTGATAACAGAGATTGGATCTAGTGGTAAAAGACTTCCCACAATGCCTAAACTTATAAGGTCTTTTTCCTGTGTGAGGTCACTAATGATATGTGACAGAAACCGGAGACATGAAAGATTTCCCACAGTCACTGCACTCAGTAGGCCTTTCTCAAGAGTGAACTTTTAGGTGATTATGGAGGTTAACAAGACTGGTATAAGATTTCCCACAGTAACTGCATTTAAAAGGCGTTCCTCCTCTGTGAGATTTCTGATGATATCTTAAGCCATGCCAAGAGATATAAGATTTCCCACAGTCACTGCACTCATAAGGCCGTTCTCCAGAATGAACTCTCTGATGACAACGGAGGAAGTAGTTAGTCTTAAAGGCTTTCCCACAGTCAACGCACTCATAAGGCTTTTCTCCTGTGTGACATTTCTGATGATATGTGAAAGAAGACTTAGACCTAAAACATTTCCCACAGTCACTGCACTCATAAGGCCTTTCTCCAGAATGAATTCTCAGATGGTAACGGAGGGCGAAGTTACTGGTCAAAGATTTCCCGCACTCACTGCACCTTTTAGAAGACCTCTTTCCAGAATGAACTTCCTGACGGGAACAAAATCTGGATTTAAAGAGAAAAGGCTTCCCACAGTCACTGTACTCAGAAGGCTTTCCTCCTCTGTGAGATTTCTGATGGTATCTTAAGGCAGACCTAGAGGAAAAAGATTTCCCACAGTCACTGCACTCATAAGGCCGTTCTCCAGAATGAACTCTCTGATGACAACGGAGGAAGTAGTTAGTCTTAAAGGCTTTCCCACAGTCACTGCACTCATAAGGCCTTTCTCCAGTGTGAGATTTCCGATGATATGTGAAAGAGGACCTAGACGAAAAAGATTTCCAACAGTCAACGCACTCATAAGGCTTTTCTCCAGAATGACTTCTCTGATGGTAACGGAGGTTGGAACTAAAAGTAAAAGCCTTCCCACATTCACTGCACTTATACGGCTTTTCTCCTGTGTGAGATCTCTGATGACGTGTGAGGGCAGCCTTAGATGTAAAAGATTTCCCACAGTACCTGCACTCAGAAAGCCTTTCTCCAGAGTGAACTCGTAGATGACAACGGAGGTTAAAACGAGTGGTGTAAGATTTTCCGCAATGACTGCACTTATAAGGCTGTTCTCCTGTGTGAGATCTCTGATGATAAATGAAGGAAGACTTCAAGTTGAAACATTTCCCACAGTCACTACACTCATGAGGCCGTTCTCCAGAATGAACTCTCTGATGACGACGGAGGAAGGAGTTAGTGGTAAAGGCTTTCCCACAGTCACTGCACTCATACGGCTTTTCTCCTGTGTGAGATCTCTGATGATAAATGAGGGCAGACCTACAGCTAAAAGATTTCACACAGTCATTACACTTATAAAACCCTTCTCCAGAGAAAACTCTCTCACGTGGAATCAACTCAGACCTATCGGAAAAAGACCCTGAACAGTCACTGCACACGGAGCTGCTTGCACCATTGTGCAATTTCTGGGGATAAATGAAGTCAGACTTGTGGCTCAGGGATTTCCCACATTTGCTGCACTTGTCCTGTCTTGAACCAGTACACATTTTTCCATGTTGACTGAAGGTTGAGTTTTGCCTAAACGTTTTGCCACATTGGTTAAACACATGAAGCGTTTCTCCAGAGTGGATTCTATGGTGCATAACAAATGAGACTTTGTACCTAAATGTTTTGCCACACTCACTGCACACAAAGCGTGGTCTTTCAGTGTCGACACCCTGGTCCTGAACAAGTGTGTGTTCAGGGCCGAGGGCTTTGTCGCATTCTCCTGAAATGGGACGACTTCTGCTTTGTAAAGCTGTGGCTGTATTTGGCTTCTCCACAGTAGGTGTGGCCTGTTGCTGCAGAGGTCTGGCATTGGCCACGATTTTCCCGGAAGTAAAAGGATCATGTGACACGTGGAATCTGTGGCTCTTGAGAAACGAAGCCCCTTGCACACTGCTTTCCAAAGGTATATAGAATTGTGTTGCACACGCCCCACACCTCAACAGTTTCTGGCTGTGTCCTGTTCCTTGCTGCTCAGCCACCTGGAAAATGTCTCTCAAAACAGGACCACACATCTCACAGGGGTGGGTCTTCTGGGAAGACGAAGCGGCCTCAGGAGACCCAGCCTGGGTCACCGCTTCGGGAACAGTCTCTTCACAGGATGTCTCATCACCCCCAGCTCCACAGCAGCAACCTGAATGCAAAGTGACAATCGTGAAGGACACGTAGACTTCATGGGTGTGGGGGAGGGGGGCCGAGCTCACCACAAATGTGTGACAGTCTCACGTAAGAATGAGGGTTTTCACGCAGATGGGATGCTTTTCAAGACTAGGGAACTGGAATTGAGTTTGAGCAGCAGCTGCTGTGCATTACTGGGCCCCTAGAGTCTGACAATGGTGGAGACCTTACCCCGGGAAGGACACAGAAACAGGCTGTGACACAAGGATGCGCAGAGTCTAGTACTCACTTCTCCGACCACAGCTTCCTGTGGGGCCTTTTCCACTGCTGATCTGAACCTCAGCAGAAGGGTGGGATCAAGGCCATGAAAGCACAATCACAACACATGCAATGGCACCAAAACCCTGCATGAACAAAGACACAGGCCAGCTGTATTCATAACACAGCCCTGATGCTACACTGTCCCCAGCTGCCATTTACCAGGATCAGGCCCCTCCGAGACCACCTGCCCATGGCTGCAGTCATGTTCATACCACGATGCACAGAGGACCCTTCTCTCTAAGTCCTATCTGCAACCACCTGGGACATGCAGGACACAAGCAGTGAAGGAAAAACGGGACAAGCGAATGGCCACTGCTGTCCCACAGCAACGCAGCACACAGCAGCCCCGAGAAGGGCACAAGGTGAGTGACCTCACCAAATAGCAGAAAAGAAGACACCATCCTTCACCAGTGACAAAAACAATTCCACGGCTGCCCAGGAAGGAAATCGCTTAGCCTTACAAGGCTCAAGAGTCAAATTAAGAGCTGACTACAACACACTGGAGCATAAAGAAAGGAACCAGCACACAGAAAGGATGGCTGGAGACACTGTGTTAGCACAGACATCTGGAGAACACTAGGAAATAAGGGCTGGGCTGTCACTGGGCTTACTATGTCAGCCACAAGGGGGAGCCACTGCAGCCCTGGTGGCCTGCTCTGCAGGAGACGCCAGCTGCCTGCTCCACAGAGGACACTGGAGCTTGCGCCAGCCAGCTACCCAACAGCCATGGCAACAGCACATGCCCTGGAGTGTCCGAAGCTACAGGGCCACACCTCGGTGAGAGCTGCCGTTGTGGCAATCTAGGATCAGGGCTGCCACCCCCTTCCAACCCTGTGCACGTCCTGGAGCCAAAGTGCTGCACCTACTCTGTGGCTGCTGGCATTCCAGAACCTGCCGCCACTCTGTAGCCACCGCTACATCTCGTACTACTGTGTCTCAGGGCCAGAAGACCACTTCGCTACAGAGTCGCCAGCTCTACCGCCCCCTAGCCACTGTGTTCAGGTGTGCGGCCACACACAGACCCCGGGGCTGCTCCCTGCGTGGCCACATCTCACAATCCAAAGGCAAGGCTGCTCAAGACTAGGCAACGACCCACACCCCAGAACTGCTGTCACCCCACAGGTGCCCGCCTGTCAGACACCAGGGCCAGCACAACCAACAGGGAGCCCAAGAGCCAACTGGGCACCAACATGGATGGATCCCTTTGGCCAGAAGCTCCTCCGTCCATGGGAGAATGAGTTCGCGAGTTCCCCAGCAGCCTTCCCCACCGCTGTGGACACGCTCAGCCTCGCTGACTGAGAACTCCTGATACCTTCACCAGGGGTGACTTCAGGTGAAGCTGCTGCACTGACACCAACACACCTGGCTCTTCCCCAGAGTCACAGTGGCCACAGACGATCAAGCTGGCACCGCTGCACCCACCACAGGTGGGGTCTTTCCCCACCAACACGGTAACACCCAGTCTGCAGGAAACAGGCTGCACCAACAAATCAGCACACATTGGCGCAAGGCTACAGAAAACCACCACTGCCCAAAATCAAGGAAACGTGAAACCAATACAGAATACCATAATTTAGCTGAAATCACACCCAAGGAAATGGAGATCTACCAAGTATCAAAGAATTCAACGTAAATGTTTGAACAAAGTTCAGCGAGCAACAACATAACCCAGAGAGACAATTCAACAAAATAAGGTAAACAATACACACACACACAACTTGTTCAACACACAGATAGAAATAATACAGAACTAAACGGACTGACTCAGTGTGCACTGGGTACACCATGCAGAGCAGAGTGAGCACTATGCTCACCTAAGCGCTCACCTGCAGGTGCCTGCACTCACTCACCTCACGAATACTGGCTGCGAGGAACAGCAGGATGCAGGAATCACCCCATAATTTCAACCAGTGCTCCTGAGTTTCTGGCGTACCCGATCCCTAACAGGGCACTCAGATAGGAACAGGTGGGAAATGAATCACTGATGGGATTCTTAATGGGATACAACAGGCCGCTAAGATACATCAACATAAGAAGAAATGCAGTGGGGAGGTGGGGATGGTGTATCCCAGTGGGTACAGCATGGGCTTAACATGCACCATGTCCTGGGTTCAAGCCCCAGTATTTCCACTATCAATCAATCAATTGATCAATGAATCAAGCAATCTAATTACCACGACCCCCCCCCCAAAAAAAGAGAAAATAAACACCTTTATATCTCAAAGAACTGTTGAAAGAACAAACTAAACCCAAAATTACCAGAAGAAAGGCAGTAAGAATTCTCAGGGCAGAAATAAATGAAAGAGACTACAAGACAAAAGACAAGGAGTTCACTTTTGAAAAGTTAAACAAAATTGACAAATCTTTACGTCCACAAAGAAAAAACACTCAGATAAAATCAGAAATCAAAGAGACATTACAACTATTAACACAGAAACACAAAGGAGTATAAAAGACTACTATGATGAGTTAAATACCAACAAATTGCATAACCCAGAAGAAATGGATACAATCCTACAAACCATTTAACCGAGACTGAATTGTGAAACTGAAAAAACAAACAGACCTAACCAGTAAGGAGATGGAATCAATTATCAAACATCTGCCAACAACCAACAGCCCAGGACCAGACAAATTCGCTGGTCAAGTCCATCAAATATTTCAGAAGAATTAGCCCCATCCTCCACAAATTTCCAAACATTGAAGAGGATGAACCTCTTCCAAACTCATTTTATGAGCTCAGCATTACCCTGCTACCAAACCTACACAAGGACACTACAAAAAAGCTGCAACCCAACATTCATGATCAACACATAAGCAGAAATATTCAGTAAAATACCACAGAACCAAATTCAGCAGCGCAAGAAAACATACACCCGGAACAACTGGAGTCACCCCTGCGATGTAAGGATGCCTCAAGGTACACAGATCAATGCGATACATGCGATACACCTCTTGAGCAGAATGGAGAATAAAAAGCATATGATCTTTGCAATTGATGCAGAAAAAGCATTCCAAAAACTTCGGCACACTTTTATAGTAAAAACTCTCAACAAACTAAGTACAGGAGAAGCGTACTTCACCATGACACACGCCATATATGACAGGTCACAGCCTAGTCCATATTCATAGTAAAAGCTAAAAGTTTTCCCTCTCCAATCTGGAATGACACAAGGATGGACTCTCTCATCACTTCCGTTCAACTACAGGAGTCTACCCAGACCAATTGGGCAACAAAAAGAAGTAAGTGGCCTCTAAATCTGAAAGGAAGAAGCAAAGTCTTCTCTACAGATGACACTTAAGGACTCTCCCACAGAACTGGTAAGAGTGCATAAACAAAATCAGAAAGTTGGAGGATACAAAATTAACATACAAAAATCACTTGAACTGCAGCCCAGTAACAATAGACTATCTGAAAAACAAACAAAAAAAAGAGTGACAGTTTCGAAAGGAAGAAACAACTGCAGTTAACAGCATCAACACCAATACATACTTAGGAAGGAAATTAACCAAGGAGCAGAAAAATGTGTATGTGAAAAAGTGTTTAGTCACTGATAAAGGACATTAAAGGTGGAAATAAATGGGAAAATGCCCAGTGTCCAGGGATTGGAAGAGTTAATATTGTGAAAATGGCCGTAATACCCAAAGTCCTCTAGTTTGTATGCAACTCCTACTGAAATTCCAACACTATTTTTCCCAGAAATAGAGAAAAACTACCTGTGCAGACAACCACAAAAGAGCCTGAACAGCCAATGCAATCCTGAGAAGATCAGAGTGAAAAGCATCTCAGTCCTACCCTCGAATCATATTACAAAATGACGGTAATCAAAACAGTATAGTACTGGCATAAAAACGGACAGGCCAGAGAACAGAAGAGACAGCCCAGAACAAGCCCAGGCATCCGCAGGCAGCTGGCCTTCGGTAAGGGCACAAACCGCACACAGGAGCAAAAGCACAGTCTCTTCCGTGAACACTGCTGGGAAAACTGCATATCCACATCAAACGTATGAAACTGGATTCCCATATTCCAGGACTCATGAAAACGAACTCAACAAGGATTAGACACCTCAATGGAAGAGCTGAAACCGTAAACTCCTAGAAAAACATACACAAGAGGGCTCCGTGACACTAT
Source organism: Camelus bactrianus (assembly GCF_048773025.1). NCBI lineage: Eukaryota > Metazoa > Chordata > Mammalia > Artiodactyla > Camelidae > Camelus > Camelus bactrianus. The sequence continues at coordinate 608,361 of NC_133547.1, forward strand.
CCTTGGTAATCAATTTCAAACTTTGGCATCAAGGAGGGAAGGTATAACTCAGTGGTTAGACTACATACTTAGCATGCACAAGGTTCTGACTTCAATCCCCAGAACCTCCATTTCCATAAATAAGTAAACCTAAATACCTCTGCCCCTCACCCCAGAAAAACATACAAAATATGGCACCAAAAGCACAGGCACCGAAAGCAAAAGCAAACACGTGGGACTACATCAAATTAAAAGGTTGCTGAACAGCAAAAGAAAAATTCAACACAGTGAAAGAGATACAAATGGTTAACCGGTGCTCACAATCACTAATCCTCAGCGGAAATGTAGATCAAAACCATGAACTGTCACCTCAGGCCTGTTAGAATGACTTAGCCAAAAGACAACAGGAAACATGTTGGCGAGGATGTGGAGACAAAAGAGAGCCTTCGAACATTGTTGCTAAAAATGCAAATTAGTGCAGTCACTGTGGAAAGTATTACAGTTATTCCTCAATAACTCTAGGTATATATGAACTAAATCAGTATCTCCATTTTTATTGCAGCATTATCTGCACAGACAAGAGATGGAAACCTTCTAAGGCGTCTATTAGTGGATGAAGTGACCATGAAAATGTGGTATACACACATGCAAATATACGTGAAGAAATATTCAGCCGTGAAAACAAAGAACCCTGTCACTAGCAACAACATAAATAAACCTGGAGGACATTATGCTAAGTCAAAGAAGCCACTCAGACAAAGACACATAAGTATGCTATTACTTATAAGGAGAATCTTCAGAAAACAAAAATAAAGTGAACTCAGAAACAGAAAGAGAAGGCCAGAGGCTGATGACTAGGTAAACTGGGAGATGCTGGTCAAAGGATATACTATCATTTACAAGACCAGAAAGTTCTGAACATCTAATGCACAGTATGGTGACTGTAGTTATTAACACTGCATTGTCAAGCTGCAATTTGCTAAGAAAGTACATCTTAAATGTTCTCACCAAAAGAAAAAGAAAGAACAAATAAATTAAGTTAGCTCACACGTTAACTCCACAGCGATAATTTTTTAAAATAGCTATGGATATCATCCTGTTACATACTTTAAATATATAGAATTTTATTTGTGCATTGTACCACAATAATGGTGGGTGGGTGGGGACAGGGAGAGAGGATGTCTAAACATCACAAAGAGAACAATACAGGAAACAGTTGAACCGTAGCTCAAAGTCCAGGTAAGTACCCACCATGACAATGGCTGCAATTCCATACACAGGACAAATCCAGGCACATGGAATTGTCAGCTCCAGTTGGGGCCACAGAAATTGCATGGATCTGGACACACTGCCCCACTCAGGGAAAGGGGAACCAAGGTGCATCCATTAGCCTTACTGCAAGACAGCTGACCTCCAATCCTTCCCCATGAGGGTTCAGTACAGCACGTACTAAGGCTGCAGGAGAGAGAAGAGCAGTGCAAACACCCCAGCCTTCCACCTGCCACAACTCCCCCAGAAAACTGCGGAAGCAAGCACTGCCTGCAGCACATTTGAGGACAGAGCGCCACCTTCACAAAGGGGAGTGAGGCAGGACACAGAGCCTATGCCACTGGGGAGGGGGAAGCGGAGGGGACGGTCTCACCCAGTGAGGATACAAGTGCATAGTTCTTCAGCATCACATCGAGGTACAGGCGTCTCTGAGCCTCATCAAGGAGCCTCCATTCCTTCCCGGAGAAGCGCACGGCAACATCCAGAAAGCTCACACCACCCTGTCATGAAGGGGACAGACGAAATCTTGAACGTTCTCCCTCTGACAACCCACAATCCACCTCCCCACACATCTATGCCATTCCCACCCTCCACCGGACCTCCCACCTGACACAGGATGCCAGGCCCTGGTGCCACTGATGCCCACAGTCTCCTCACTGCCCGTTAATCAGTGTTCAGTCCTCAGCAACAACAGACAGGGGCACACACATGCCATCTCAGCTCTGGGCCTGGCCTGAACGGCCCCAGCCCTCCTGCCAAGCAATTCCTCTTGGATCTCCCAAATCACGCCTGAAAGACACAAGCTCGCGCTTCACCCTTAAGTCTTCAACACCAGGGTCCAGGAGCCATCAGCTCACACCTCCTCTCCACGTGCACATCACAGTGTAGACTGCACCTCTCTCGCATCTTCAGAACCTACCCTTGCACTCCCACAGCCCTGCACACTTCCTGCTCCACGCCACAGGAGTCTCCCGGGACACACCCATGTGCTTGGCACAAGGCCTGCACAGAATGCTTGAAAAATTCAACTACGATTCAGCACAACCATGGTCCTCTAATGCACCGAATGCCAGGGAAAGCGTCCAACATTGCACAGAAGACCTCCCCAGCTGCCTCTAATCCTTGCTTCACTATTAGCCACCGGGAACCAAGAGTCAATTTCATACTCCCATGATCCTGCTGCGTTTCTGTACCGCCAGGCTATCCCTTCAGCAGCCACAACGCTCCTCTCTCCACTCAACCTTTGTGGAAACCCCAGCCCTGAAGATCTCCCTACCAGGAACAGTGACGACCATATTTGCCCCAGACCTCTTCCGTCAGAACAAGACTCAAACTACCTGGACCCCATCAAACCTCACCTTAAAATTCTGGAAAGCTATACACTGCTAAATAAGCAGCACTCCCAGCCTCCCTGCCATCTTGTCTCAGTTCCCGCTACCTCTCCCCAGCCATCTTCCATCCACTCATCCCATGGAAGCCTTGGCCACCTGCCCGATCAACTCCTCTCCCACACCGTTCCCACTGCCACTTCACCTCGCTTGCATTTGCACTGCCCAGCAAACCCAACCAGGCACTCAGCGAGAGCCACTTCTTATCACACACCCGTCTTTTCGACCTACTAATAGCATTGCCACCGTAACCTACGTTCCCCTCCTAATTGTGTTAAACAGCTTCACCCTCGTGCACATAACGGCCATCATTTTTGAAAAGTCTCCATCCTCAACGACTTCCCTAGCTGTCCAGACCTGCCTGTCCAGCTACCCGCTTGTTGCCTACACTCACTCTTCTCTGAAACATTTCAGACTCTTAAGAGCGGAAATAAACTTACAGTATCGCCAAGGAAAATTAACCTACTGCTAACGTCCCTAACGAACGGATGGGCCTTCCATCTGTCGCCTACTAGGACGAAAGACTAGGTCGTCCCTCACTACTACTTCCCTTCTCTCACCAAGAGCAACACCCCCAATTCCGAGAGGCCCTTCTCCAAAAGTGGATCCAGAATTCAACTACTTCTCACACATCCAGTGCGGTCACTCTGGTCCATCAACATTCACTACTGACTCTTGCGATTAATCCTCCTGTGCTGCCTGCCTCCTCCCTTCCCCCCTGCCCCCTGCCGCCAGTCGGCTCTGGTCTCTGCAGCTAGATGGAGCCTGTTTTGGTCTGGGTTGCTGTACCCTGGACCCGACTCAGTCCGAACTCCAGCCTTTACATGTACCCTCCTCTCTGCCTGGGGGCCCGTCCCCGCGCCGTCATGCCGTCCGTCAGAAACACGGCCCCACGCACGGCCGCCTCCCCGGCCTGGACCCCGGCGCCCGGGCCGCAGGCACGCGAGCAGGCGCCCCGCACTCGGGGCTCTAGTGTCCGGCGGGAGAGGGCGGTGCGGGCCCGGAGGACGCGCGTTTACCTGAGGCGGGTCCCTCAGCGCGGCCGCCGCCATCGGGGTCTGAGGGCGGAGCGGGGCCGGGAGCCGTAGGAGAGGAGAGGAGACCGGGAGCGGCGGGACAGGAGGGGTCCCGGGCGTCGGGTCCGTATCCCGGGCCTGGCGCGATGCCCACCGGGGGGCGTCACGGAGCCTCGGACGCGCCTCGGTGCAGCGGGCCAGCGTCTCCTTCGGACCTTTTCGTTCCCGGCCCGCCACGCAACAGGAGAGACGCAGAAATGAAGGCTACAGGTGTGAGGGCACCCTGGCTGGCTAGGCGGGTGCCCCCTTCCTCCCTCACTGCCCCATGAGGAGCCTCGCCCCCGACAGAGGTCAAGGGAACGGCAGCAGCGGGCCGACTCCGCCGCCGGAGCCGCCAAGCAAACTGGCCGCCGGCAGAAGAGGCCGGAAGTCCCGCCCCTGACGCATGCTCAGGCGGGGAAGGCCCGCATCCTGCTCCCGTATTGGCTCATGCCTCGTGTCTGTCTGCCTTGGCCCTACTTCCGTGTGACGTAAGTCCCGGGGCTCTGACGACCTCAGGGAAGAAAGTTCTCCAGCCTGAGGGCAGGGATGGTGGCCACGAGGTTCCCTGAGGAGTGCAGGAAAGTGATGCTCCTCCCGCGCGAGCCGCTTTGCTCCCTGTTCATGGCGAGAAGAGCCGTTGCTTCAGACTCCTCGAAGCTCATCCTGCCTTCAAAGAACAAGTACTATTTTAGACGTTGGTCAGGGAATGCTGTCCGCCTTTCCAGTTCTAAGAGGACGAAGCCCGAAGCCGCTGCCGCCGCACCCCCACGCCCAGGTGTGCCCCGAGCGGAATTCAGGATGGGGCTAAGCAGGAAGAATTCTGGGCTTTGGACAATGGCCTTAGATAGCTAAGATGCATACCTAAAGGCTCATTTCAAGGACCCCAGATTCTTGCATCTTCCTCTACACACACACAAAAAAAAGCACTAAGCACTGAAATCATTAACTTGACTTGTCTGTGCTTTGTGATTACCAACAACCTTTTAATGTTTGAATACCTTTCTTCGTTTTTTCTTTTTCCCAGCAAGAAATCTCCTGTATACTCTGGCTCCACCCTTACCTCTATGAAGCAGATCCTCCGAGCTGAGAAGTTAACTCTAGAGCTATACTACTGAGCAAGGGCGCTAAATAAAACTTCTCTCACAAGTTTTCGGTTGTGCGGTTCTCTTTGGTCCACCATCGAAGGAAGTGGAGCATCATTCCATACAGCTATTCAGACGTGATTAAGTCCATGCATAGCTGGAAACGATGTTATTGCTCTTCAAATAGTTGTAGCCTGTAGCTTTAGAGTCACTTTTGTGAGTTTCAGTGTGATTAGTTAGGAACAATAGAAAAGATTTTATACAGGTCCTAACTGGGAAGAAAGAAGAGGGATGTGGTAACAGAGAAAACAAAATCAACTGAGTAAATTTTAAAGATGTATTTGGCTTTATTGATTGAGTCAGGAATTGAGCGGCATCCCACCTGGCAAAGTGGAGAGCTCCAAAGGGCCCCAGGAAGGGAAAGGCTTTTTAAGGGAAGACATGGAAGTCATCACTAAAACAGATGATTTCAGGCTTAGGTAACCTACCTATGGGGGGACAGATGATTACCTCATCTTCCTTAGGGGACAGAGAGGGCCCATGTGACAGATTACCTCATTGGTGCTGAGCAGCAAATTCCTAACTGACCAGTTAAGGCTGTATTTCCAGGGAAAGTGGACGCTTCAATTCACTTGGATAGTGAGACCCTGCTTGGTGTCAGGGCCTAGCATAACTCCGTTTGGAACCTGTGATTTTCTTCCACAGATGGTGGGCCACCCTGAACTAGATGAACAACCAGATCTGCTTTTGGTTTCGCTCAAAGAGTCTCTCTGGCCTATGTATTTAGGGGTTCTCTCACCCACTGAGGAAGACCTTTGTCCATATAATATCTTTTAAATCCATACTGATGAAGGAAAACAGTTGCAGGACATGAGGAGGGCCAAGTCCCAGGTCTCAGTTGAATTCCTGAGACGTGCCCCGCCAGGTGTGGGTCCTTGTCTTCACGCAGGAAAGAATTCAAGTGCTAGCCACGGTTGAGTAAAGGTAGATTTATTTAGAAAGATACATACTGCATACAGTGTAAGGCAAGAGAAAGGGAAGGAAAGAGGTCAGGGAATTGGGTGCTCAGGTTAAATTCAAAGTAGGTACACACTCCACAGACAGAGTGTGGATGTCTCTAAAGGGGAGAGAGAGGGCAAAGTGCCACTAGGCATGGTATTGTCAGTTTTTATGGTCTCAGTAGCTTCACTGGCTTATAGGTGGGATCAATCCCACCGCCCTGGGGAAGGGTCTGAGATTACCAGGACATGGGCCATCGCCCATTCTTTTAGCCTTGGGGCTGTCATGGAGCCTGTGGGCATGTTATTTGATCAGGCTGTTACAATGAGGATATAATGAAGCTCATGGTCTATTAGAAGTCAAACCTTAATCCTCAAGGCTAGCTAGGAGGTGAGTTTTCCACCATTTTGTTGCTGTCATTCCTTGAGTGGGTATGCCCTGCCCCCTTCCCTCCTGTCTCAATACCATCAGATGCAAACAATTTTTTTACGAATCAAACAAAACAATGACTCAACTCATATAATTTTCGTGTACCAGATTGAAGCTGCTATTTTCAATAAGAATATATGTACAAAAGGGAGCATCTGAACCCTGAAATAAAGTGGTATCGGGGGGAGGGTATAGTTCAGTTGTAGAGTACATGCCTAGCATGCATGAGGTCTTGGGTTCAATCTCCAGTACCTCCGTTTAAAGCTTTTTAAACCATCATCTCTGCACTGACCATCTCCTTCACTATCACCGAGGGACCATTTAGAAATGCTCATTCTCAGTCAAGAACCCAGATCTATTGACCCAGACATTTTAGCAGCAAGGCCCAACAATCAGTGATTTAAGGAGGGGAGGGTATAACTCAGTGGTAATGTGCGTACTTACTGTGCATGAATTCCTGGGTTCATTCCCAAGTACTGCCATTAAGTATATACATATATATATAAATGAAAATGAGGGCAGTGTATATTATAGCTCAGTGGTAGAGCACGTGCCTAGCATTCACAAAGTCCTGAATTCAATCCCCAGTACCTCCATTTAAAAAATAAATAGTGTGTATGTATGTGTGTGTTTGTGTGTGTGAATGTGTATGTGTATGTGTACGTATATATATATATATATAAACCTAATCACCCCCCCCTCCGAAAATGTATCAGTGATTTAAGAAGACTTCAGGTGATCCAGAGGCACGAGTTAAAAAATAAGTAATAGACCCCAAACGGAGTCATTCACTGCTCATGGCACCAAAACAAGACTGAAGTGCAGTTCTGACCTTCAGAAGAAACTTGATCCACGAGTGTGGAATTTTCTGACTAGGGCCTATGAGGTAATCTGTCACTTTGGCCCTCTCCATCCCCCCAATACAGGAAGAAGAGCAATCTACATGACAAGACCTTTGTGCTTCCCTTCCGTCCCCCAGAAAAGGTGTTCTGGCTTTAAAATAATCCTCCCTTTTCTTTTGCTAATACCTTCTGGGCCCAACCCTTCTTCCTATGAAAAGCTTCCATATGTACAACCCTTCATAGAGCTCCTTCTGGTTCCTATGTGGATGCTTCCATTGTCACGATTGCCTAATAAAACCAGTTAGGTCTCCAGGTGTACTCAGCTGAACTTTATGAACACATGCAATGAGACACTCTGTCCTCATGCTGTGGTTGCTGTGGACAGGGTGCCTGAGAATCTTGCTGTAAAACAAACCTCCTCGCCAGCTGCAGAATGTTAGAACTGTGGTTGTAAAAGTTTATCGGTGCGCATGTCTTATTTTAATTTTTAAAAACAATGTGTAGAATTCAAATTCTCTATTGTTTATTCATGGATTACTTCTCCTTTACAACCAGAGAATGTGAAAATCCTCCCATCCTTATACTTGCTGCAGAAAAACCATATTTGCAGCATGACATCCTTGTAGAATGGCTTTGCACATGGGTGAATTGCTGTACGTGCGTTGGTGTGTTCAAATATGTTCCCATTAATATTGTTTTTCTTAGCACAAGAAAATTCTACTTTACCAAACTGCTCTCCATTATTTCTTCAATTAACCATGTATCTTGGGAACCCAACTGCTGAGGGTTCCCAAGAACTGACTTCCACCTGCCACGGCCAGGGGCCAGCAGGCGACCAACTGGCAGGACCTGTGGGGATCCAGCGCCCCTGCCTCGCAGACCAGGAGGACTGTGCTGTATCCTCAAGGGCCTCCCCATACAAGAACGACCAGGAACTCTGGGCAGGGCATTGCCTTTCGGATTAGCGGTAGAAGCAAGGACCTAAATTGCCTTGGCAATGTGTGGAACCCTCTGTGTCTCCTCGGCCCAACCCTGCTCTCCTGCCCAGCCATGATTCCTCTTGACCTGACCCTGAAACCCACCAGGATCATCCCTTCCTCGCTGTCCCCTCTGAGACACCACCTCAGATCAGATGTGTCCAAACAGCTTGGAGCACGTGAGCCTCTGAGTAGAAATCCTTACCAGCTTCCATGGGGAACATTCCCCTTTGGCAGCCTGGAGGCCCTTCCACATGAGTTTCCTGGGCCTGAGTCCTCCTGAGAAACCTCACCAGGGACACAGAGGCCCACAGTGTCCCCCTTGCCCGATGGGTGTGTCTGGAAAAGCAGCCGCAAGTGATGGTGAAGTCCATGAAGGGGAAATACTAGTGGGAAACCATCAGTCAATAATCACAGAAAAGGAAAGATGAAAAGAACTTTGAAGAGAGTTCAGCGGATGAGAATCCCTTACAAGGAATCAGATGAGGCCAGAGGGAATATGGCTGTGCAGAGGATCTTCCCAGCCCCCATTTCTTTCCCACTCTCCTCCCACTGCCCCTCTGGGGAGGCTGCATATCGGCTCCAGCACCAGATGGCTACTGAGAGGAGGCCACTCAGGGATTCTACTACCCCTCCCAGGGTGTGCAGGGAGGTCCCTCCCCTCTGGCTGGTCAGGATTCTCTCTTCAGCATGAGGCCGCTGGCATCTCCAGCCACCTCCCAGTCCGGAAACCTGTTGTCCACCTGGCCTTTTCAAGTCACGTCCTGCACGGGCTAAGTTTAGTTTTTCACCAAACACCCAGGGGACCCCAAGTAGAATTTCTCAGCTCCTTCTCTGAGTACATCCCACATTCATGGTGGGAGAATTTATACCTTGGATGTTGACAAACACTATAAGCCATAATGAGATTTATGGTATTACTGAATAGCTATGTTGCTGGTGGATGCAACCTGTGTTCCAGGGTCTTGTCCAGTTCCAGAAAGAATGCAGAGACAAGACGTAGTTGTTAAAAAATGTAAAGTGAGGATTTATTAAGTGATAGATTGTACAGTCTCAATGGGAGAGCGGGCAGGCTAAGGTGAGCAACGGCCCTGTTTCTTTGGCAAGTTAGTTTCATAGGCTATAAAAATGAATGAGCGGTTTATTCATTGGGGACGGGGAAGGGCTTAGGGTCGTACTCCCTGATTATCATCCCAACTCCGCCTTCCCAAAGGGAGGAGGGATTTTTGTCCTTATTTAGTCTGGATCGGAAGTGTCATGGCACCAGTGCATGATGGTTACTTCTGATCTGCAAGCCTAATTTTATTGAAATGAGGGCATAATGAGCAAAAGGTTACATTCGGACACTTGAACTTCCTGCTTTTTCTCACCTTTCTTTGTTGGTCTCCAGGCCAAATGGTTTGGCCCCTTATCAGCCCAAAGATTCCTCCTTTTCTTTCTCAGCCCAGGGACCCCTGGTGCTTACATGATGTATGGTTTCCTGCATTTGGCTTGTGCCCCTCCTTGCTGCCAAATTCCTGCCATGTGGTCTGTGTACCCCTTTCTCTGCTCATATCTATATATGTGCCTGCTCTAACACCTGGACTTAGGACAGTGATGACAATGTTAAGAATGCAGACTAAATTTAACTGTGTATGATGTTTTTGGCTATGACATTGTGAATGACACAAAAAGTTTGGGGGTGGGTGTGGCTCAGGGGTAGAGAGTGTGCCTAGCATGCATGAGTTCCTGGGTTCAATCACCAGTAGCTCCATTAAAATAAATACATAAATACATAAACTTAATTACCTCCCCCCAAACAAAACAAAACAAAGAAGCATCGGTGATGATCTCAAACAAGGTGGCAACATGATGAACTCAGAGGGGAAAAAAAGTAAAAACACTTTATGATTCCAACCATATAAAAGTCTGGAAAATGAAAACTAATCTGCTGTAAAGAAAGTAAGCTGATGGTTGGTGGGAGAGCCAGGAAGGGCGTAGAGAGAGATTACAGAAGTACAAGAGGTAAATACGCACGGATTTATGCATATACCTATTTATACATAAATATGATATAGTTTCACAGGTTCATATATGTGGTAAAACTTACCAAACTGTGAATTTTAAACATGTGTATTTTAATGAATGTCAATTATACCTTAATAATCCTTTAAAAAACAGGTAAAAATAAAACCCCAGACCTCCCACTCTTCAGAAAATAAGCTTTGGTGACTCCATTTTGATTCTACGTGTCAACTGAAATAAATGTGCAGCCTTAAAGTTAAGAGTTACGTTTTATTTGGTGGGAGGACTGGAGCCAGGAAGACAGCCTCTCAGATGGCTCTGAGGGACTGCTCGGAAGAGGTAGGGGAGCAGCTAGGATATATAAGGAGCTTTACAACTAAGACCAGGTAGTTGGAACAATAAAAGGTTACCTGTTATGTAAAGAAAACCAAGCATCTCAAGTTAAAGAATTTAGTGCTTTTCTATGTATGGGAGGAGGCAAACATTTGGGCTCACTGAATTCATTCCTTTGACAAGCACCCAGCTGTCTAGGGCCGGTGTCCTGTCCTTTCTTATTCTGAGTTCGCTCAGAGGGCATCATTGTGAGTGGCTGCAGAGTCTGGTCTGCAGACCTGTCCCCACTGGGGGGTGGCGGCAGCCGCTGAGGACTTGGTTTCAGCATTCTTTGTTTAGTGATATGGTTGCAGTATTGTCACTCACATTGCAGTATTTTCATTCACATATCTGTCCTCCTGTCTGAGCCAGGCCAGTCTTGCGTCCATGACTGGGATCAATAAAGGCGGTTTTCACTTGTGTCAACAGGAATGCTGGCGGGGCTGGGTCACAGAATCCACATCCTTGGACCATGTGATCTCCCTTCTCTTTTTTCTTGTTTTGCCACCTGCATGGCAACTGCCTTGTGATGAACATCCTGGAGGCTAAAGGAACTGCAACAGTCAGTACTCAAAAGGCCTTGCTTCAGCGTGAGTTCTCCAAATTTTAGAAGACTGTATTTTTGGCTAGATTACCCGTATCATTCATATTCACTTCAGCTCAGTCTATTTATCAAAATATCATAAACTAGGAGGCTTGTAAACAACAGAAATTTATTTCTCTCAGTTGTGGAGGCTGCACGTCTGACATCATGACCTGCAAGTGGTCAGGTTCCGTGTCTGGGAAGGTCCTGCCTCCTGATTCATAGATGAGCATCTTCTCACATTGGAGAGAGGGAGCATGCTCTCTCCAGACTCTTGAAAATTGTTATGTCTTTGTTCACAGGCATCACTTCGGGAATGTGGATTTGGTCTGCCAAAACTTCACACGTAACAGAAGATTACACACGTAAGATTTAATTCCGGGAGGGTAAAGAGACAAAAGAGAGGTAATGGTTTGGTGAAGCCAGGGAGAGGCAGTGAAACTGTGGTGTAAGTCCAGCCAGCCTCCACCCTTTCCAGATTTTGAAGGGAGAATGCCAGCATTTTAGTGCAAATGCTACTAAAAGCTTCATGCAGTGAATCTCAGTTTGAACAAACTAGCAAAGCTTAAGCGACCCCCCTGCCCCCACAATAACCCACCGCCACTCTCCTCTCTCTCTCACCAGAATCATAAAACTAATGATTTTGCTGCAGACTTCAGAATGATCTAAAATGGAAAAGCCAGTTAGAGGCCTTCAAAGATGTGAAAAAAATCAAAACATTGATCACCTTAGAGTGGAGGGTGTAGCTCAGTGGTAGAATGTGTGCTCAGCATGCACGAGGTCCTGGGTTCAATCCCCAGTACCTCCATTAATAAACAAACAAACAGACCTAATAACCCCCCCCAAAAAAACATTGATCACTTTGGCAGGTCTCAGCTTGGCGCATGGAGCGTGGAGTTACTGCCTAGATTCCAGGAGGCCCAGGACTTTTCCCTGCAGGATGGGATTTGAGCTGTGAGTAGGCAACTTGCAGAAAGTAAAGGTTAACTTTTTTAACCTTTTAAAATTTTATTTCTTTTCTTTTTTGGGGGGGTGGTAATTAGGTTTTTATTTATTTATTTATTTATTTATTTCTTAATGGAGGCACGGGGGATTGAACCAAGGACTTATGAATGCTAGGCAAGCACACTACCACTGAGCCACACCCTCCCCGCTGTATAATCTTTTTATTTCAAAATGCAGTTAAGACTAGGATGAATGGAGAGAATTTGTAATATGTTCTTTGAACATATTACCCACTTTTTACAATCATCCATCACAATGTTAGCAGTTACTCCATCTTCTTTTTAATGTCAGTTTTAACGAACCACTGAAACATTTTCTGACTCTGTTCAACAGACGTCTCTTCACCATTTCTTCTGCATAATCCTTACATTTCTCCCCAGCATTAAGCCCCACTCAAGGGCTGAACCAGGAGACCCATAACATCATACCTCACGTCATTCCGTCTCCACTTGTGTCACAGAACCAATCATCAGCTGGCTCAGGGGGATGGAGCTAGGAGGTACAGCACTGAGTGACTCTTAGGCTGTGATCTGTAGCCCCCACAGCCTCTAGCTGCTTCCCTGCCTTTATTTTTGCTAGAACAAGGGGTGGGAAGAAGCAGCTGAGGAACCATACTCGTGGCTGACATCCCTTCAGCATATTTCCTCTGCGATGCACTTAGCACAGCCTACAGACTCCAGGCCTCACTCCCGTTCTTCCTCCTCATGAGTGCAGCACTTTTGCAGACCCAACCCAGTGACGGCCTGGAAACCAGCCTGTTAACAAAGTCCTTCCTCACCACCCTCTGTCATCTTTCTTTCTGCACAATAACCCCTTAGTCGTTATTGGAATCAGGATAAGGGGGTTGTATCAAATATCCCAGTCTTATCACCAAGTGCAAACATTTCATGAGTATTATAACTGAAAATACTTGCAAGACTCCATACAGCAGACTCGTGTGAGGTTTTCTTACAAGCAAAGGATGCCACGTAGGAAGACAAAGAAAAAGCAGGACTGCTTTGGGGTCCAGAGACATCCAGGCAGTTTCCCGGACTCTTATTCACACAGTGCTATGATTCGCTCCCAGACTGAGCCACAGGTATCTGAGTGGTGAAGCCTGGCTTCAGGAGAGCTCAAGTTGGAAGATACCAGCAGGGATTTTTATGCCTTTCTGGTAACAGAGTTGAGCCAGACGGCCTAACCATTACGCCAGTCAGAAACCATCAGCAACCAAACTCACCCTAGCTTTGTCCCAGGATTTCTGGATGTTAAACAACCCACACTTAACAGGGAAACTTACAGAAAGAATGACTACATTCGAAGGGAGTTTTCAAATGTCACAGTCTGCCTTAACAGAAAGGACAAATGAAATCCTACAGGCAACCCTGTTTCCTTCAGCATCTCTCTCCTCGTGCCCTGGGAGGCAGGGCAGCAAAAACTGGCAACCAATTACTCTTTCAACATGATCACTAGGAACACTGGCTAAGTCACGAAACCCACATCTCTGGAACCCTAGGTCTCCGTCCCCTCAGGCCCCATTTTCCTGCCTGCCCAGCAAGACCCCTGACCTGAACCATCAAGAGCCTAAAGGAGTCCACAAAATGCTTAGATTATTTGCCCTGCAAGTGACATCAGCCGTAGGAGCGACAGAGCCCTCCCATCCCACAGGGTGGGGATGCCTGAGCAGTGCTTTAGCGTGGGACGTCCCTCTAGGGTGTTGTAATCTCTCCAGCCACTTATTACTCACAGCCCGCATTTCAGTTCCAGTATAGTTTCCACCTGGCTCCTGTAAGTCTTCCAGCCAGTGATACCTGCATATCGAATTCTGAACGTGGGCTCCTTGGCAGGTACCAGAGGACAACTGCTTCTTAATTATGCTTGGGAATATGAAACGTTCTCTGGGAACCAGGGACCAACTGCCCCTCTTCATACTTCAGGACTCAAAAATAAAACCAGCATCCAGGCCAAGTGATGTGTCTCACACAGCCCAAAAGTCTTTCCGACAAGGCCTTGGGTGGCAAAGCAAATTAGGCCAGAAATGGATCGCTATTCTTTGCCACCGTACTGTCCGCTCTGAGGCACAGAAAACTGGGGATCCCCACATAATTTGTTTATCCTCTCGTGCTGGTAGGACACAACTGTGTCCTCCACAGACCCCACACAATGAACAGAACCCTCATGATGGAGGGTGGCACCAACAAGGACTTTCTGTGTAGCACAGGGAACTAAACTCAATTTCTTGCAATAACATATAATGGAAAAGATTCTAAAAAGAAAAAACACGTATGCATCTGTGTATGTATAACTGAATCGCTTTGCTGTACAAATAAGTTTACATAATTTAATTTTTGCCAAAGGGAAAAAAGAAAAATTAAAGGTGGCTCAAAGAATAAGGACTTTATTATTGTGTGCATGTGGGCAAATGTGAGGCTCACAACTGCAGATGAGCCTGAGAGATGCACGTTGGCGAATCTCTGCAAGCTCCTGGAGAATCCATCTGATGTGCTGGTTCTTTCCAGGCCGAAACCAGTCAAGAGGGTGAAAATGAGGCCCCCAGCAGGCTACTGAGGCCAGTCATGACTCCTTCCGGGGACCGGGGAGACAGCAGAGGGCTGCCTGCCCACGCATACTGGCTAACTGACACACGCGCTGGCACTTTGCAAATGGGAACTGGAGGATGGTTTATACCACCGGCAGAGGCACTTGACAGTTTAGAACATGCACCACAGCTCCCGAAAGCACCACACACACGTGGCACTACAGGGAACCCTCCTGTTGCAGAACTTCCAATCTCTGAGGTTTCACTGACTGATGGCCCTTTGCTCTGGGGAGAGCTGTTAGGCTGAGCGAGGAGACAGCACATTCCTGGTACAATCCTTTGTCCAGCATAGACTTCCTGTGCCGAGTAAGGTCTGGTCTTAAGGTAAAGGCTCTCCTACGTCTGCCGCACTCTTAAGCACCACTAGGAATTCTCAAGTGGGCAGTAAGTTGGGAACACTGGCCAAAAGATGTCCCATGTTCACTGGCCTCTCAAGGCTTTCCTCCCATGTGAATCCTCTGGTGGAGAACAAGCGTGTACTTGCGGTGGAACTCTTTCAAACCACATTCACTGTACACATATGGCCTCTCTCCAGTGTGCACCTTCCAGTGCCGAATAAGGTTTGGCCTCTGGGTAAAGGCTTTCCCACAACTGCTGCACTCGTAAGGCTTCTCTCCAGAGTGAACTTTCTGGTGCTGACTGAGTTTAGAGATGCAGCTGAAGGCTTTCCCACACTTGCTGCACTCATAGTCACTGCTATGAATTCGCCTGTGCACGTTGAGGTGGGAGCTCTGGCTAAAGGACTTCCCACACTGGCTGCACTTGTAAGGCCTCTCTCCAGTGTGGATTCCCTGGTGCTGGGCAAGTGTGTCTTTTCGGGTGAACACTTTCCCACATTTGCTGCACCTGTGACGCTCTGCCAGGTGGTAAGGGCTCCCCCGAGCTCCATGCTCTTGGGGGGCGTCATCCTGCTGTGAGGGCCCTGGTGCTGAAGCAGGTCTGAAGGGGCTGGAAAGTCCATTCCGCCCGCAGTGTGTATGTAGGGCTTCTCCAGCACACATATTCTGCAGCTTCTCATGGAGTCCCTGCCCTTGCCCCTCCTGAAGAATTTCTCTCCTCCTTGCTGCCCCTGGTGCTGGTGACGGTCTGCGCTGAACCAGAACTGCTCCCCACACGCCTCACACATGTATGGTTTCGGGCTGGCTTTGCCCCCTGGCATTCAATCGGGTGTTAGATGTCTTTCAGTGGCGGGCCAGACACATCGCACAGGTGGGTCTTCCGACCTGCCAAATGGGTCCTGATCTGTGACACTCCTGAAGAAACGCTCTGCTCAGAGGACACAGCCTCAACCTCCACTCCACACCAACAACCTGAAAGTAGAGAAGGGCCTGATGAGATGCATGCTGACTCTGGTGGAGGGTAACCCTGTCAGACATAGGTCTGACACCTCCTGGGTAACTCTATGGGACTGATGGTCACGGAATGGGGGAGGCCTCCCGAAGGCAAGGATATGAGGGCAGAACACAGCCAACAGCTTCCAGCAGGATGCTGGCTGTTGTGACACGTGAGTGTTAGGCAGAGAGCATGTTCAGGCGCAGGAAAATCCAATGACAAGTGAGTAGCTGGTGTTCAAAGGCGACTTGAGGACGTGTGTGCATCTTGTGACACACTGAGTGCAGGCTGATGTTAGATACAAACGACTATGTACAGAACAGATAAACGAGGTCCTGCTGGACAGCGCAGGGAACTATGTTCAATGGCCTGTAGTAACCTGTAATGAAAAAGAATGTACCGGTATGTGTAACTGAATCAACATGCTGTATACCAGAAACTAACACATTATAAATCAATTATACTTCAATTGTAAAAAATGGGAAAAAAAGAAGTATAGGCCAATATTGCAGAAGAATGCAGACTGAGCAGGGAAGAGGGAGGTGCAAGGCAGAAGCCACATGCTAGAAGTCAGACCTGAAATAAGGCTCAGTGTCAGGAACGGGGGAGGACAGGTAGAAATGTCACGTGGCCAGAGGCCTTGAAACCAAACGCCGGTGGGGACAGTCAATACTTCTGGATTTGAACCCAGACATGGCATCATGTCCTTCACCGGTGTCCACTCACCAGGTCCAGATCCGGGCTGAGCCTCTTTCTCTGTGGCTGGTATCAGATTGAGCTGGCCAGGCACCCAAGGCTCACCCCCTTGCTGCAGCAGAGTGACCGAGTGTGAATTGGAGGATGTGATGCCTACAGGAAACCCAGGACAGGTGAGTATCGCCTCAGAGCAACCCATCTTGTGACAGACCACAAGATTAAAAAAAAGTAATTACAAAAAGAACCTTGAAGGAAGGTTCTGCAGGAATCCAAAGGTCTCTGTAAGCTAAATGGTGACTCTGTGAGTGCCTGTAACTCCTGGTACAATTGAGCCCCAGAAAACGTCACCTGGAGGAAGGAGACAGAACCCTGGGCACAGAGCTGTCACAATTCTGGACAGAAGTGCCAAGACTAGTGGGATCCGCTGGGCAAACCCTGTCTTGTGACCCCGAAACCTTTGTCTACACAGCTTCGTGGGTCAGTAAGAGGTGAGGAAACGCCACAGAGCTTAGCCGAGGCACCCGCTTCAGGGAACAGCTAGAAAGCAGTGCCCATGATCTGATGGTGGGAAGGACACAGTGGTCCCTGGGGAAAAGGAGAAAGGAGATGGGGTTGGGGGGAGGATCTTACTCAGGGAGGCTAAAAGTGCCAAGCTCTCCAGCATCACGTCCCAGTACAGGCGTCTCTGAGCCTCATCAAGGAGCCTCCACTCCTCCTGGGAGAAGTACACGAACACGTCCTGAGATTACACAGCCCTGCAAAGATGGGACAGCAAGATCCGTGAGAAGTCTCTTGACTGAGAATCCCCACTCTACCTACCACCCCCAGGTGCCCAGGTCAGAGGAGGTACCAGGCATTGGTACCAGGGGTCCTCGCGCTCTCCTGTGTGCCCCATGGTCACTGCGTCAGCCCGCAGCAGCAAGCGGCTGTGAGGCAGATGCCCATCTCCTCTCCTGTCAGCCAGTCCCCCTGGGTACCCCGTACTAGACTTCCTAGACACAAGCCTGGGCTCACTCTTTTCACTTAAGCCCTCAATAACAGGGTCCTAGGACAATCAGTTTAGGCCCCTTCCTCACATGCACATCATTGGAGCATGCTTCCCCCACGTCTTCAGCTACCTACCACCAACTTTCCAGCCCACACCATGGATATCACCCTGGACTGCCCACGTGTCACTCTGCACACTGCATGGAGAGAATGCTGGGAGACAGAATCAGGATCCCATCTTGTCCCAACCTCCAATGGCCCCTACCGCCAAAACCCCCATTTTGGCTTTGAAGGCTTCCCAATCTGGCTCCTTTCCTTTCTCCAGTCACAGACATTCAGAACCGCACGCACACCTCAGTTACCCCCTGCCCTCCTCCACATCTCAGGTGCACACTCTATTAGTTTCCCATTGCCGCTGTAACAAATCGGTGGTTTAAATCAACAAAAGCTTATCATCTTACATCTGGAGGTTGTGAGTCCAAAACGGGCTTCCCTATGCTAACGACAAATCAAAATCAGCATTATAGTCCTTCCAGCAATTCCACAGAAGAAGCTGCTGCCTTATCTTGTCTAGCTTCTGAAAACCTCCTGCATTCCTTGACTCATGGCCCCTTCCTCCATCTTCAAAGCCAGCAACTACACCATTCTGACCTGCTTCCTTCCTCAACTCTCCTTCTTTGACTCTGATCCTCCTGTGATTATACTGGGTCCACTGGATAACCCAGGATAATCTGTCCATCTTGAGATCCTTAACTGAATCACACACATAAAGTCCCTGTTTCCATGTGGGATAATATATCCAAAGGTTGTCAGGAGGTGGGTGTGGGGGTACAGCTCAGGGACAGAGCGTGTGCTTGGTGTGCACGAGGTCCTGGGTTCAAACCCCAGTAGAAGGAGTAGAAGAGGTTCCAGGAATTAGGAAACGGACATCTTTGGGAGACTGTTACTCTATCACATACACGAGGTCCCCACACCACTCAACTTTCCTACCTACACCCCATCCTCTGAAAATGAACTTTACAGATGATCTCTCCAGTTCAGTTGCTGGCATTTCCAGCAGCTTCATCCAAAACGCTGGGTCACCTCTCCTTCCCTTCCCTCTCACAATCCACTTCAGAAGAGAAAATCAGCCCCAGTAAAATAACAGCCTGAAAACGCCACCTCTCGTGCTGCCTTCATGGCAGTCAGCCTGGCCCAGCCCACCAATGCTCATATACATGACTGCAGTGCCCGCCTCCCTGGTTTCCCTGTGGTGTGACCATGCGTGAAAATAAAATTCTCCAACACCCACAGCATGGAGCCAAAATGGTCAGGACTCTCGTAGAAGCTGCCCTCTTCCCTTTTACACCCAGTTCCAACTTAGGGACCAGCCAGCTTTCCCATCCCGCTGCCTCTGCACCTCAGCTAAATGCAGTGACGGCGCCCAACTCCCTTGCTGTCAGCAAACTCTGAATAAACGGCTTTTGTTTGTTCTCATTTGGTGGGCTTCTTTTATTTCCACACCTGCCTCTGCCCTCCCCTGCCCCTTCAGTCTGTCCTCTACTCTACAGCCAGGGGGAGTCTGCTGAGACTGCTCCAAATTCCCTATGGCTCCCATCATCCTCAGAATGGAGGCCAAGAATCCTCTGTTTGCCATTTCAGGCCTGAACCCTGCCCCTCTTTTGTCTCCGAGAGGAAGCGACCCGTGAGTCACCAGCAACTCACAGCTCAGCCTCACCTCCAAGCACCTGAACGTGCCTGGGACGCCATCCATCCCTCATCTTTCTGGGTTCGACAGGGGACCCCTCCGTGTAGTGATGGCTTGGGTTGAGCCTGCAGACACAATTTCCGGGGCAGAGGAAAGCTAAGAAGTGTAATCCCACATATTGGGAGGGTGAGGGCTTAGCTATCAGTTTAGCTGCTGTCACTGGAGCAGCTGCTACCACGCCAGGGGATGGAGGCGCTAGTCCCCAGTAAATCTACACCACAGGAAACCAGATGGGGCACCAGAAGCTCTGCCCCGACATGACGTGCTCACAGGAAAAGATCCCTCTCCTGGGCCACTATTGGTGGAGAGCTGCCACCTCATGGTGCAGAAACTCCTGGGTACTGTAGTCCCCATGGCACCACCAGCCACTGAAAGGAAGCCTAGGTGGTCACAAGGTGGAAAGCAAAGGAATTATTTATTGAGCACCTACTGTGTTTTTAGCCCACTGGTTGCTCCCAAGCCTTAGGTTGCATCTCACACCTTAGAGTCCCTGCAACCAGATCATGCTGGTACCAAAACCAAGTTCGGCTACTTGCCACTCAAAAGGCCAATATTCAAGAGACAAGTGTTGGTGGAAAAGGAAAGGTTGCTTTATTTGAGGCCATAAACCTGGGAAGACAGTGGACTAATATCCTGAGACCATTTCCAAGTTGCTGGTTAGGAGCCCAAGGTCCTAAAGGCTGTGTGAGGGAGGGGCTGCAGGGGGCGTGATCAGCCTGTGCTCACCTCTCAGATTAGTTGGCATCAAAGTGAAGTTTTCATCATCACCCATCTTCTGGTTTCAACCAGTCTGGGGTCTACATGCTTGCAGTCAGCAGTTTTCCATCTGGTGGGGGGCTGCTTCCTGTAAAATCTCCCGCAGGTGCTCCATATCCTGAGTGGGATACACTGGCCCTGGCTGCTCTGGAGATTCATGGCTGGTAAATCCCAGCCTCAACCCTCCAATCCTGGGACCCCAGGCCAGCAGTTTCACCTCCATGATGTGAAATGAAGATAAAACCTCCCTTGCAGATCTGTGAAGTGATTTAAATGTTCCTCAAACATAAACATCCGTTCATTAAAATGGCAGAACAAAAAGTACCAACATCTTGGTGAGGTTATGTACCAAGTGCTTTAAACAGTGCAAGGTGCACAATTAGTGCTAGATACATGGTTCTCATCACCACAGACTCGGGCCCTCAGGTACCCACGTGGTGGGAGGGGAGTCAAGGCTGCCTACTTGCGGAGTTAGGGGCAGTATCTGTCCAAAGTCACATACACACACCCTGGACCTACAAGTAGTCTTAACAGGAATGATTAAAGATTTTACAGACAAGGGAGGGAAAGAGCTCAGTGGTAAAGCATGTGCATAGCATACATGAGGTCCTGGGTTCAATCCCCAGTACCTCCATTATGAATAAACAAACCAACCTAATTACCTCTCCTCCAAAAAAGTCTTTAAAATAAAATAAAATAATTTTGAGGAAGAAAATAATCACACATACAGAATGACGTCATCAATTTCTGGTAGCCTGTCAGCCTAGGGATACATTCTTCCAGGCAAGATGCTTCAAGATCTATACTTTTAAGAAGTATTTTCCCTCAGGACTAAGGACAGCATAGGGGTGTGGCACAATTCTTCCATATCTTACTTTCAAGTTCACAAACTTTGAATTTGCATTAGGACCAGTCAGGTGGTGTTTGGCTTCCAATTCACCATGGAATCTACCACGTGGTGTCTAGTGCCTGACTTCAGGGCCTGAGCTCTAGGGGGAGGCTTACCTGGGTTTGCAGCTAGTAACCCCATGGTTAAGTATGCTACATTAGGCAGGACGTCTCACTCCTCCAAGCCTCAGTTTCCTCATTTCTGAAATGGGGAAATAACAGTATTCACGGCACATGGTTGTTGGGATTATTACCTGGGGAATTACATGACATGCTCTGGTCATTCTCCCAACAGTGCTTCAAACCCTTCACACTGGGGAGAAAAGGGAACCCTCCCACACTGCAGGTAGGAATGTAATTTGGTGCAGCCATTATGGAAAACAGTATGGAGAATCCCCAAAAAACTAAAAATAGATTTACCATATGAACCAGCAATCCCACTGCTGGGCATATATCCAGAGAAAACTCTAATTCAAAAAGATACATGCACCCCAACATTCATAGCAGCACTATTTACAATAGCTAAGACATGGAAACAATCTAAATGTCCATCAACAGAGGACTGGATAAAAAAGTTGTGGTATATTTATACAATGGAATATTACCCAGCAATAAAAAGAATAAAATAATGCCATTTGCAGCAATATGGATGGATCTGGAGATTGTCATTCTAAGTGAAACCAGAAAGACAAAGAAAAATACAGTATATCACTCATACGTGGTATCTAAAAAAAAAGAGGATAAAGACACAAGTGATAATGAACTTATCTACAAAACAGAAACACTCATAGGTATAGTAAACAAACTATGGTTACTGGCAGGGAAAGAAGGTGGGAAGGGATAAATTGGGAGTTTGAGATTCACAAACACTAACTACTATATTTAAAATAGATAAAAAATAAGTTTCTTCTGCACAGCTCAGGGAACTATATTCAATATCTTGTGGTAACCTATAATGAAAAAGAATATGAAAATGAATATATGTATGTAGATGTATGACTGAAACATTATGCTGTACACCAGAAATTGACATATTGCAAACTGACTATACTTCAATTAAAAAAATTAATTAAAAAAATTTGGGGGGGTAATTAGGTTTATTTATTTATAATGGAGGTACTATTTGTTTGTCTCATCAGTCTGTTTTTTTTCTTAAAGAGTCCTCACTGAAAACCTAAGTTAGGCAGAGGTAGGGTTCTACCTCCCTTACACTCACTAAAACCACAAACAACATATAGGGAGTGTGGGCAGAAACACTTCCTGTGCTGGGACGACTCATACTAAAGGAATTCTTTGGTAGGAACTTCCTATGAGGCAAGATGCCCCCAGTGAGCCTGTCCTTGGAACATTTGGTCAAAAACACAAGGAGGCTGGGATAGTCTATCACATGGCCTTTGAGGTACATGCCTTTAGCAAGACTGAATAAAGTGAAATCACTCCTGGCACCTTCTCTTAGAGCAAGCTGTTAAAGGGGTTGAACAGGTAACACTATCAGACACCGACTTCCGTGGCATCCCATCTGCTGCTGCCAGGCCAGGCTCCTCATGCCCTACACAGCCTTCTCTTCTCACAGTCACCGGACAGACAGAATGTCTCTCCTTGGGGGGAAGTCTCAGGAACGCCCACCCTTTCCCCCCTGCCCTCAGCCACAGCCCTCCCCTCTCACCCCAAGGACCATTTGAAATAAGATGAATTAATTAAGATTAAGATCGCTACCTTTAAATCTGATGTCCAGCAGGCCTAGCCACACTCTACACCCTGTGGACATCCAACCCAGGCCCTTCTCCAGAACTCCAGATCTTCCAGTCTAGCTGCCATGTGACCCTTCCACTCTGAGACATCTCAGAATCAACGATGTCCACTCTGAAATCTACTCCCTAGTTTGACTTCCTGATTTCCATGTTCAAGATGTCCTTGAAAAATACCAAAAACAAAATCAAACAAATTTAAAACTTGTTTTTTCGCTATGAATCACAGCCACATCTGCCTGCTATATCTTTAAAATCTATCCAGAACCCGATCACTCCTCCCCGCTCTCCTGGCACTACTCTGGTCAATCCACCGTCAAAACATCCCTGGAAGCCGCGGCAGTAGCCTCCTTACCGGTCTTATCCATCCTCACATTCCTTGCCCCAACCTAATACAAAAGGGTGGGACACTCTGCTCCGTGCTGATAGGACACGACTCCCCGGATTGCCCGAATGCCTCTGGCTCAGCCCGGCCTCCAGGCCTCCGCACCTGCGGGTCCCCCGCCCGGGGGCCCCTCCCCGCGCCGTGACGCCGTCTGTCAGAAACACGGCCCCACCCGCGGCCGCCTCCCCGGCCTGGACCCCGGCGCCCGGGCCGCAGGCACGCGAGCAGGCGCCCCGCACTCGGGGCTCTAGTGTCCGGCGGGAGAGGGCGGTGCGGGCCCGGAGGACGCGCGTTTACCTGAGGCGGGTCCCTCAGCGCGGCCGCCGCCATCGGGGTCTGAGGGCGCGGCGGGGCCGGGAGCGCAGGGAGAGGTCAGCATCCAGGTTCCGGATGCGGATACCCGGCCGCAGGGTCACCTCAGGCGTCGCGAGCCCCGAACCTCCGCTCGCCTACCAGCTGGGAGGGCAAGGCCTCCTCACGCGCCTTCCCGATTCCTCCCCCTTGGGGCCGAACCAAGAATTCTAGATCGGGTAGAACCTCACTAGAACGACAAAGCGTCCGGTTGCCAGGAGGACGATGGAAGTCCGGCTCAGACGCCTTCCGCATGCACGGAAACGCCCCTCCCCCGGGGTCGCTGGACCAGCGGGACGTGCGGCGCATAGGCTTCTGGGTAATGTAGTCCCTGGTGAGCCGTTGGCCAAGGGAGAGGTTCAGGGTCCAGGCCTGGCCTCCTGGGAAAATGCTAAACAACACTAAAAAGAGGTTTGTAAATGGTATCCTTAAATCCCAAGGATGGGGCGGGGCTTCTCTCCTCTTAAACGGCCTGTACCCAGATTCCGTGGAGTGATGGAGTGATGGTGTTTCAGGTAACCTGGAAAGCCATAAAGCCAAGTGGACACACCACACCACCAAGTCCATGCCTGGGAGTTAGTAACCATTACCTTGTTACTTCTTTTGTTGTTCTTTGATTTTTTTTGCCAGGGAGTTAATTAGATTTGTTTATTTTTTTTAATGGAGGTACTGGGGCACTCTACTGAAGGAGAAATAATAAAATGGCCACACTTAGGCTAACAAATTCTTTGCTTACTGCTTGCTTTTAAAACAGTCGGCAAACCTGACTAACCGGACACTGTCCCCAGGCCCATTGTTAAAACCTAAGGTTTTTTTATTTTTTTTTTTAACATTTTTAATTGAGTTATAATCATTTTACAATGCTGTGTCAAATTCCAGTGTAGAGCACAATTTTTCAGTCATACATGAACATATATATATTCATTGTCACATTTTCTTCTCCGTGAGCTACCATAAGATCTTGTATATGTTTCCCTGTGCTATACAGTATAATCCCGTCCATCTATTCTACATTTTGAAATCCCAGTCTGTCCCCTCCCACCCCCTGTCCCCTTGGCAACCACAAGTTTGTGTTCTGTGTCTATGAGTCTGTTTCTGTTTTGTATTTATGTTTTGTTTTTAGCTTCCACATATGAGCGATCTCATATGGTATTTTTCTTTCTCATTCTGGCTTACTTCACTTAAAATGACATTCTCCAGTAACATCCATGTTGCTGCAAATGGCATTATGTTGTTGATTTTTATGGCTGAATAGTATTCCATTGTATAAATATACCATAGCTTCTTTATCCAGTCATCTGGTGATGGACATTTAGGCTGTTTCCATGTCTTGCCTATTGTAAATAGTGCTGCTATGAACATTGGGGTGCACATGTCATCCTGAAGTAGATTTCCTTCTGGATACAAGCCCAGGAGCAGGATTCCTGGGTCATACGGGGAGTCTATTCCCAGTCTTTTGAGGAATCTCCATACTGTTTTCCACAGTGGCTTCATCAAACTGCATTCCCACCAGCAGTGTAGGAGGGTTCCCCTTTCTCCACAGCCTCTCCAGCATTTGTCATTTGTGGATTTTTGAATGATGGCCATTCTGACTGGTGTGAGGTGATACCTCATTGTAGTTTTGATTTGCATTTCTCTGATAAGTAGTGATGTTGTACATTTTTTCATGTGCCTGTTGATCATTTGTATTTCTTCCTTGGAGAATTGCTTGTTTAGGTCTTTGGCCCATTTTTGAATTCGGTTGTTTGTTTTTTTCTTATTAAGTCGTATGAGCTGCTTATATATTCTGGAGATCAAGCCTTTGTCAAAACCTAAGGTTTTTGACTTTGCTATTTTTACCTTGCTCTGACAAGTAAAATTTATAGTCATGTTTTCTGAGTCATTTTTCAGGAAAAGAGTTATGGAATAACAAACTCAGGAGAATGTCCAGACTCTTCAGAGTTCCTCCGTGACACCAGCTGGGTCTAACCAGATAAAGAAGGTGCAGGCTGATGACCTGCCAGACCACCAGATGGTCCCATGAGTGACTCATGAAGATTTAGGAGAAATTTTTACCAGACACCCTTGTTGATTGTTATCACCTTTGTGTTCCCACACGTTTGTCTATATAATCACTAAGCCCCAACCTCAAGGTGAGTTCACAGGTTTGAAGCCACTAGCCTGCTGTGAGTCCCCTTTACCTGGCAAAGTAATAAAGCTGCCTCTTTCCTTCTAAGCTCTAAGACCTTGTCTCTGAGTTATTTGGCTTGTCGGAGACTAGGGCTGATCTCTTGGCAACAAATTCTTGGTGGCCAGTGTGGGGAGTAAACCACCCTCTTTTCTAAGAGGGGCCTTAGGTTCCGCCTCGCTTCCGGGCCAACTGGGCTTGGACGAGTGCCCCTCCATGCTGATGGGAGGGACACGGAGAATGGAGCCCCTTTTGCTCTGTGGATCCTTTTCATCCCTTGCCCTTCCACCCGTCAACAGACCACACTCACCCGATCTGAGTCCTTGGAGGAAGAAAAGACAGTTCTGTTTCTTCCGAAGCATCTCATTCGCATTTGATCTGCAGGACTAGGGTAATTTCCTGGTGAGGACCCTTGATCTCGCTTGGGTGTTCCCTAATTAGACAGGTGGGGAATTCTCCTTTGCATTTGAAACAGGTACCCATTTGTCACGCAGATCTCTGGCTAGGTGAACTTGGAAGCAAATACGCTCGAAATTTGCATTAAATTTTTTTAATTTGGAATTTGAATTTGTTTTAGCCTGTCATTTGTTAGTCTGTGCTTCCACCTACCGATAAAGCCTGGTATTGCAATTTGGAATCTGTATTTTGTATTTGCGTTTGTATTTGGAGTAAGTTACTATGGGAGGCATGCCATCTAGTCCATCTAACAGCCCATTGGGTAATATCTTGAATGACTGGTCTAATTATAGTTATCTACCTGCGACTAAGAAAAAGATAATATTTTATTGCAATACTGCTTGGACAACGTATAACTTAGGCTCTTGGGAACAATGGCCTGAAAATGGGTCATTAAATTACTCTACTATTCTCCAGTTAGAATTGTTCTGTCAGAGAAATGGTGAATGGGAAGAAATACCATATGTACAAGACTTTATGAAAGCCCTAAAACAAAAACCAGCAGAAAATACGTCTGTTTTTCTGGAATGGATCCATCAGGCTTATTGAAAGTACAGCATCC